>NC_083351.1:142487908-143117075 GCF_030254825.1 Meriones unguiculatus
CCATCTTCAAAAATCTTCAATTTGTTTCTTCTAAGACTTGGAATTCTTGTCATATAGGTCTTTCACTTGCTTGGTTAGTGTTACATGAAGTTATTTTATGTTAATTGTTGCTATTGTGAAAAGTGTTGTTTTTTTCTTAGCTTTTTGTCTCTTGCATAAAGGAAGGGTACTGACTTTGAGTTAATTTTGTACCCAGACACAGTGCTGAAGGTATATATCAGCTGTAGGAGTTCTGTGGTAGAAGCTTGGGGTTCACGTAAGTATGCTATGATATCATCTGCAAATAGTTATACTTTGACTTCTTCTCTTTCAATTTGTATCCCCTTTATCTACTTTACTAGTCTTATTGCTCTAGCTAGAACTTCAAGTACTATATTAAATAGATATAGTGAAAGTGGGCAGACTTATGCCTGTGTTTAGAGGGAGCATATTAAGTTTCTCTTCATTTAACTTGATGTTGGCTATTGGTTTGCTATATATTGCCTTTATTATGTTTAGGTATGTGCCTTGTATCCCTAATCTCTCCACGACTTTAAAAATGAAGGGTGCTGGATTTTGTCAAAAGCCTCTTCAGCATCTAATGAGATGATCATGTGTTTTTTTTTTTTCTTTCAGTTTATTTACCTGATGTATTAAGTTGATGTATGTTTGTATGTTGAACCATCATGCATTCCTGGGATGAAGCATACTTGATCATGGTGGATGATATTTTTGATATGTTACTGGATTCAGTTTGTAAGTATCTTATTGAATATTTTTGCATTGATGTTCATAAGGGAGATTGGTCTGAAATTCTCTTTTTTTGGGTCTTTGTTTGTTTTAGGTTTCAGGGTAACAATGGCCTCATAGAATGAGGTTGGCAATGTTCTGTCTGTTTCTATTTTGTGAAGTAGTTTGAGGAGTATTGGTATTACTTTTTCTTTGAAAGTCTGGTAGAATTCTGTGCTAAAACCATGTGGCTAAGGGCTCTTTTTGGTTCAGAGGCTTTTGATGACTACTTCTATTTTCTTACCGGTTGCAGCTCTATTTAAATTGTTAACCTGCTCTTGATTTAACTTTGGTAAGTGATATCTACAAGAAAATCATCCATTTCATTTAGATTTTCCAATTCTGTGACATAGAGGATTTTTAAATACAATCTCATGATTGTTTGGAATTCCTCAGTGTCTATTGTTATATCACCCTTTTCATTTCTGATTTTATTAGTTTGGATACTCTCTCTCTGTCTTTAATTATTTTGGCTAAGAGTATGTCTATCTTGCTCTTTTTCTCAAAGAGCCAGTACTTGGTTTTGTTGATTCTTTTTTTTTTTTTTTCTCTCTTTGTTTCTTTGATTTCAGCCCTGAGTTTGATTTTTTCTGCCTTAGACTCCTCTGGGGTGTGTTTTCTTCCTTCCTTACTAGAACTTTCAAGTGAGCTGTTAAGTTGCTAGTATGACCTATCTCCCCTTTCTTTATGAAGGCACTTATTGCTATAAACTTCCGTCTTAGCACTGCTTTCATCATGTCCCATAAATTTGGGTATATTGAGCTTCATTTTCATTGAGTTTTAGAAAGTCTTTGCTTTATTTATTTCTATGGTATTTCAGTACTCATTAGGTAGAGAGTTATTCAGTTTCCATGAGTTTGTAGGCATTCCATTATTTCTGTAGTTGTTGAAGTCCAGCTTTAACTCACAGTGGTCTGATAGAACACAAGGTGTTATTTCAATTTTCTTGTATTTATTGAGACTTGTTTTGTGTCCAAGTATGTGATCAATTTTGGAAAATGTTCCATGAAATGTATTCTTTTGTGTTTGGAAGGCGTATTCTTTTGTATTTGGATGGAATATTTGTTAGGTCCAAAGGACTCATAAAGTCAGTTAGTTTTGTTATTTCTGTAATTAGTTTCTGTCTCAATAATCTGTTCCTGAGTGAGAGATATATGTTGAAGTCTCCCACTATTAAGGTGTGATTTAAGCTTTAGTAATGTTTCTTTTACAAATGTGGGTGCCCTTGCATTTGGGTCATATATGTTCAAATTGAGACATCATCTTGGTTGATTTTTCCTTTGATGAGAATGAAGTGCCCTTCCCTATCTCTTTTGATTACTTTTGGTTGAAAGTCTGTTTTATTAGATATTAAAATAACTACTTCAGCTTGCTTCTGTGTCCGTTTGCTTGGGAAACCTTTTCTAGCCCTTTATTCTAACATAATATTAACATAATATTCTAACATAATGTCTATTTTTATTGCTGAGGTAGATTTCTTGTATGCAACAGAATGATAGGTCCTGTTCATGCATCCATTCTGTTAGCCTGTGTCTTTTTATTTGGGAGATGAGGCCATTGATGTTGAGAGATATTAGTGACCAGTTGTTGTCACTTCCTGTTACTTTGAAGTTGGTGGTGGTAGAGTGTGTATGCATTCTTCCTTTCTTTTGGATTTGCAGCTGTGGGATTATTTGTTTCCTGTGTTTTCCTGGGTGTAGTGAGCCTATTTTGGTTGGCGTTTTCCTTCTAGGATTGTCTGTAGAGCTGGGTTTGCAGCTTGGTATTGTTTAAACTTGGTTTTGTCATGGAATATCTTGTTTTCTCCTTTTATGGTGATTGATAGTTTTGCTGGGTATAGTCCTCTGGGTTGATATTTTTGCTCTCTTAATGTCTGCATGACATCTGACCAGGCTCTTCTGGTTTTCATAGTCTCTGTTGAGAAGTGAGGTGTAATTCTGATAGGTTTGCCTTTATATGTGACTTGGCCTTTTTCTTGTGCAATTTTTAATATTCTTTCTTTGTTCTGTACATTTAGTGATTTTATTATTATGTGAAGGGAAGATTTTCTTTTCTGGTCCAATCTATTTAGTGTTCTGTAGTCTTCTTTTATGTTTATAGGCATTTCTTTCTTTAAGTTGATGAAGCTTTCATCTATGAGTTTGTTGAAAATATTTTCTTGGAGTTTAGAGTCTATTCCTATTATTCTTATTATTATTCTTATTATTATTCTTATTATTATTCTTATTATTCTTATTATTCCTTCTATTCCTATTATTCTTAGGTTTGGCCTTTTCATATTGTCTCAGATTTTTTGGATAATTTGTTTCTGGAATATTTTTGATTTAGCATTTTCTTTGACTGATGTATTAATTTCTTCAATCATATCTTCTACACCTGAGATTCTCGCTTACATCTATTGTATTCTGTTATTGATACTTGTGACTGAGGTTCCTGTTCTCTTCCTTAGGTTTTCCATCTCCAAAATTGCCTGGGATTGTGTTTTCTTTATTGCTTCTATTTCCAGTTTTAGGACCTGGACAGTTTTATTCTTTTCTTCTCCCTTTGGTTGTATTTTCTTGTGTTTCTTTAAGGAATTTATTCAGTTCCTTGACCTGTTTGATTGTATTTTCCTGTGTTTCTTTAAGGTATTTATTCAATGCCTTTACCTGTTAGTTGTATTTTTCTGCAGTTCTTTAAGGTACTTATTTTCTCCTTTTAAAACACCTCTCATTTTGTAAACTTAGATTTAAGAATGTTTTCTTGTGGTTCTAGTGTGATAGGATACTCAGGGGTTGCTGTGGTAGGATAGTTGGGGTTTGGTGGTGCTTATTGCACCACCTGGGTTTTGTTGCTGGTGATTTTGTGCTGACCTTTAGTCATTTGATTGACTCTGTTACTAGCAGGATTGATGGACTCTGATGGTAATACATCTCTGAGGTTGTACACAGAGCTCTTGGTCCCGGATGGCCTCAGTCTTCTGGTTTTCCTGCTGCTCCCTACTCCCTGCTGGTGTCCAGTGCCTCAGGTCAGTGTGGGTCCTGGGAATGGCACAGGCTGGGGAGGTAGGGGCTGCAGCACACAGAGGAAGTTAAGCACAGAGGGCCCTGGGCAGACCTGGCCACTGTTGTTGGCAGGCTGCGGCAGGCCAGTAGAAGGGCAGGGGTGGGGAATGGGAGTTCTTAGGTCCTGCTCCCTGATTTGTGCTGGTGTCAGGGACCAAAGATCAGGATGGGTCCCAGGAGACAGTGCAGGCTATTTTTTTTAAATTAATATAAAAAAGCATAATGAATTCTTTGTGCTTTTTTGAAGTAGATTTGAGATCTTTTGATTATCAAACAAAGAAAATTTCACACTTTTTCTGTGAGGTAAGTGTCTAATTAGATATGAATAATGAAGGAATTGAGTAAGATGGCAGGTTTATCTGAGGGTAAAGCCACTGGGATAAGGCTAGAGATTATAGCTGAAGTTACTCTTCTAAAAATATTCTACTTAGAAATTAAGAGGTAATTGTAACTGAGAAAAAAATTGAAACAGTCTGGCAAATAGCAACCTTAGCATTTTGCACTATTTCTCCATTATGTAAAATTCAAAATATAAATCTAGGCCCTAAAAATGTAAATTAGCAATGTGTAAGGAAACCTTTTAGTTGCCTGATGTTATTGTCATCTTAGAGTGTTAATGCCTCTGTCTACTAACCTTGGCCTAATCCTGGAAGCTTCTAGCTTCTGTAAAACTAATCTTGGTCTAGAATATTTACAGCTTCTGAGAGTTAATGATGAATAAGCTCACCCTTTAAAGCTCTTTCTGAATTCTGGCTAGCTGGTTCAACTCAGCTGTTCTGGCTCAAAACTCAGCTGTTCTCCTCTCAGAGCTGACTGAGTCAAACTTCCTTCTCTCAGATTCCAACTGAATTTCTCTGATTGGCCTCAAACTAATTCCAGCAATCTGCTCTAATCTTCTGGTTCCTTCTCATTCTCTGGCTTGTTCTGTTTTCTAGCTTGTTTCTTCAACCTGTCTCTGTAAAACTCTCCCAGCATGAGAGAAGTAGACAAAGGGAGGGCGGATTGGGAGGGGACTACAGAGGACGCTACAGCTGGGATACAAGGGAATAAATTGTAATAAGTAAAAAAATAAATTTAAAAAAGCTATCTCTTCTCTCTGTCTATATTGTTCTCTCTAGTTGTCTTCCTTTTTTTTTTTCTTGCTCTTGCGAAAGCTGGGTGCACTCTTGTATAAACTCACTTTACTTTCCTTCTAAAAACTCATTTTATCTTACTTGGAACTAAAGGTATGTGCTAAAAGCATGTCTATGTTCCAGTCAGTGGGATTAAAGGTGTGCTGGATTAAAATTCTTCTACACATATTGTAATATATTTTAACTTTGATACTTTCATGACGAATTGAGGTATTATATGTAGTCCACTAGATCTCAAATTCTGTATCCATGGAATATTGATTAATATCCTTATGGAAGTCAAATAATGTCAAGCTCTCCAGATTTGGCAGTACATAAGCAATGAAAACAAATGTTGATGGAATTTGACAATTTTATGTTTCCATGCTTGCTATTTTAAAATCTTTGACAACTACATTGCTTTCTAGTATGAAACAAGTGAAATAACATAATTCAGAAAACTAAATAATATTAATGTCAATGTCATAAATGTTATTATAAGAAAACCTTGTATGTATGACTTCTTAGGTGCAAGAGCTTGCTTATACATACCCTTGTTTTTTGTTTTTGTTTTTCTTAGAAAGGCAGTGGCTATATCACAGAATGTTTAAACGAATGAATCATGAGTATACTTTCCCATGTGACACTTACTGAAGAAGTTCCTGGAAGGGGGTGGGTGTTGAATAGGGACTGAAATGAATAATGAAGCAGTAACAGAGGAAAAATGAGGGCAGATGATACAAAAGGAAATGTCTTTATTTTTATGAACCTCCTCTGTTTCTGTTTTATTAGGCACCATCTTTTCATTATTTCATCTGTCATCTTCTAGTAAATTGCAAGGTGGCATAAATAATCTCAATTAGAAAGAGAGAGCCTGAGTTTTAGGGAATTCCATTTTTTCCCTCTGTCTTATGTCAGAGATAGTTCAGTCTTATTTCAAAGCTATTGCTAAGGTAAAATTAATGGTAATCAATCAGCTAGATTCAATTCCATTTTAGATAGATTGCAGGTGATTTAAAGCATGAATAGATCAACTCAATCAGCATTTTTTTTTTTTTTGTTTGGGTCAGTCAGCATTATTACTTCTTTCTCAAAATAGTTTAGATTCACATGGTTGGGTTAGTTTTGTGTATTTCAGAAATGAAAGAAGTTTTAGAATTTTTTCTTTTTTAAATCTGGATTGCTAAAAGCCTGGCATAAAGTGTTGGCAACTTAGAGAATTCAGAGAAGATAAACTCAGACCTTCTGGGCTCATTTTAATATAAGAAACTGGGAAATATCCCTTGCATTAAGGCTGAAGTTAATGCATGAACACTTGATGGAAGCTATTTGAAGAGCATCCTTGATGAATTGCAGCTGTCATTCATTTGAGTTAGGCTCTTCCCAGAGGTTTAGGAAGGCTAAAGATAGAGCACTGCTTTAAAATGTGGGCTCAACACAGTCATCTATTGATTGTAAGAGAAGTGGCCTGAGATCCAAATATAATTTTAAATATTTACCTCATTTCATGGCATTTATATCTCCAGTTCTAGTAGCAGCTTGATTACAGAATGTCTATATTTTTCTTTACATAAGGTCTTTAGTTTAGCTGTCACCTGTCCAGGTTTCCTTCCATGCAGCCCATCTAAATATGAACAATCTCTTTAAAACTGTTAACTTTCTTTCTTGTTACACAAATCCCAGAACTATGATATAGATTTTACAGTTTCAGCTCTGTTTTTGATGTATGATGGTTGTGGTTAGAAACAAACTATATATATATAATACGATATATATAATATTATATATATGTTGTATTATATATTACATTATTGTATTGTATTATATATTATATTACTTATATTATATGTTATTTATATACTATATTATATATATAATTATATTTTATATAATACTAAATGAAACAAGACACAAAGTATTTAATTATATTTGTTAATGACCATCTTCTCATTTGAGTTTAAGAAAGCTTATGATGACATAGATAGAGTCATACATTGTTTATAATTACTGTATTTCATATAGCACATGACTTTCATAGAACAAATGCATAATATTCAGGTGATTAGTCAAAAATAAATATAAATATAGACCATGGATTGTAAGTCAAACAAACTAGCTATTTGTCTGATTCTAGCAACAAAGAGGTGACTTGAAAGCTGTTTTTGTTTTTGTTGTCACATATGCGTACGATTAAAGATGATACCAATAGACATGCCAAGCTAAGTAGGGGGAAAGCCCGTGAGACTTCAATCCTGGTCAAAGAACTATAAGCAACTTAGGGAAGTTGGTAGCGGGAATCGCATACCAATTAGTTTTTAGCTCCAAATAGGCAACCCTGATAACATACATGCAAGAAACACTATATGGCCTGAGCAGGTCATATTTAGGAACAAATATGTATGTACATATACATTTTCATATGTAAGAAAAATTAGTGAAAAATAGGGCATGAGTTTGAAAGAGGGGTATATGGGGGGATGTATGGAGGAAAGGGAAGAGGGAAATGTAATTATCTTGTAATATCAAAATTAAGAGAGAATAGGCCATGGATTTGAAAGACAGCAAGCAAGGGAAAGTGGAAGGATGAAAGGAAGTAACGGGAAGGGAGAATAATATGACCATAGTCTCAAAATTAAAGAAAATAATTAAAATGAAGAAAGATTCTTTGAAGATACTAAGAGAGGTAAAGTACCTAGAAGCAACAGGCAAAAGGATTCAAGAACCACAAAACTCTTCCTGTAAATGGTTTCATGAAGAAATCATGTCCATATTGTTGAATCAGATGGAATCATGTGTTGCACAATTACCACAAACCATTCTATCCAACACCCCTTCTACCCTGCGGGATTAGCTAGCATCATTTGGCCACTATAAGCATCAGGTGTTTACCTTACCACACCCCTGATGTAATATGGTATAAGCAACCATAACGAGGAATTCATTGTGGTTGACAAACACTTATTTCAAATAGTTTGAGCAGGCAGGTGAAAGGTTTTAAATATTTAAAAGGGGCATGAATGATGGAGCAAAGATTAACTGGTAAAGATTATGAAGAAGGTGGTTTTATTTTTTTTCTTTTTTTTACACCATAAAAAAATTGAAATTGTCAAGCTGAAAGCTACCCAGAGTTATCATAAGGGAATGAGATGTCACCCCCTAGGGATATCATAGAACAAATTACTCTTTGAATGTGTGACTGGACCATGTAACTGCTAAGAGTAACTAAGTCTGGATGGTCCTTTGATCTTTGCCTTTGAAATTCATGTAAAATATTTAAACTAGTTTACATTGCTAATTGGCTTTCAAGATGAAAGAAATCTTGTACTTGTATGAAAGAGTAAAATTAGTCTCTACCCTCTTGAGAATAATTTTATATGTATATCAAACCATAATTATTACTCAGTGTTTTTCTAGTGAATATATGGAGTTGATATATACACTACAATTTGGTATGTGTATTGAATAGTGGAATTTATTAAATAATTATTTTTCACAGTTTATTCACTTTGTATACTGGTTGTAGCCCCTTCCCTCATCTCCTCTTAGTCCCACCCTCTCTCACTCATCTCCCTCTATTCCCGTCCCCCAGTCAACTGATAGGGGAAGTCCTCCTCCACTATTATCTGACCCTAGCCTATCAGGTCTCACCAGGACTGCCTGGATCCTCTTTCTCTGTGGTCTAGTAAGGCCACCTCACCAGGGGGAGGTGATCAAACAGCAGGCAACCAAATTCATGTCAAAAACTGTCCCTGCTCCCCTTAATAGGGAACCCACATGGGAGCTCAGCTGCCTATGGGCTACATCTGAGGAGGCGGTCTAAGTCCACCCCATGCATGGGCCTTGGTTGATGCTTCAGTCTCTTCAGGAACCCCTAGGCCCAGATGTTTTAACTGTGTTGGTCTACCTTGAGGAGCTCCTGTCCCCTCTGGATCTTTTTTATCTCTGCTTTCTTCCAAAAGACTCCTTGTGTCTGTCCAGTGTTTGACTGTGTGTTTCTGCATCTTCTTTGGTCCTCTTGTTGGGTGGAGTCTTTTGGAAGAAGTCTGTGGTAGGCTCCCTTCTGGTTGCCTGTCTTCCACCACTTCAGGTTGTCTATCTTGTTTGCTGTTCTGAATGAGAATTGAGCATCTTTTCTAGGTTCCTCCCTGTTGTTTAGCTTTTTTTTTTTTTTTTTTAGGTCTGTAGATTTTAGTATGTTTATCCTATATTATATGACTTATTAGTGAGTATACTCACTTGTGAGTATATACCATGCATGTCTTTCAACTTCTGGGTTACCTCACTTACAATGATGTCCTCTAGTTCCATATCTGTAGGTGTGTGGGTTCATTTCTGGGTGCTCAATTCAGTTACATTGATCTGACAGTCTGTTTTTATGCCAGTAACATGATGTTTTTCTTACTGTTTCTCTATAATACAGGTTGAGATCAGGGATGGAGATACCTCCAGAGATCTTTTATTGTACAGGATTGTTTTAGCAATTCATTTTTTTGTTTGTTTGTTTGTTTTTCCATATGAAGTTGAAAATAGCTCTTTCAAGATGTGTAGAGAATTGTGCTGGTATTTTGATGGGAATTGCATTGAATCTGTAGCTTGCTTTTGGTAGGATGGCCATTTTTAGTATATTAATCCTACCAATCCTTTAGCATGGAGATCTTTCCATCTTCTGATATCTTCTTTAATTTCTTTTTTCAGAGACTTGATTTTTTTTTTCAAGAAAGTCTTTCACTTTCTTGGTTATAACTACACCAAAGTACTTTGATTTATTTGATTTATTTGTGGCTGTTGTGAAGGGTGTTGTTTCCCTAACTTCTTTTTGAGCCCCTTTGTCTTTTTTAATACAAGAGGAATACTGAATAATGGAGGGGTACTGACTTTTTGAGTTAATTTTGTATCCAGACACAGTGATGAAGGTGTTTATCAGCTGTAGGAGTTCTGTGGTAGAATCTTGGGGTTCACTTAAGTATGCTATGATATCATCTGCAAATAGTGATACTTTGACTTCTTCCTTCCTGGTTCGTATTCTCTTGAACTCCTTTAATTGTCTTATTGTTTGAGATATGACATCAAGTACTATTCTGAAGAGATACAGAGTTAGTGGACAGTCTTGATTTGCCCCGGGTTTTAGTGGGTTTGATTTAAGTTTCTCTCCATTTAGTTTGATGTTGGTTATAGGCTTGCTGTATATTGCCTCTACTATGTTTAGGTATATGCCTTGTATCCCTGATATCACCAAGATTATAAACATGAATGAATGTTGGATGTTGTCAAATAAGGAGATGATCATGTGGTGTTCTTTATCATCTTCTTTTATAGCTTGTTTATATGGTGGTTTACATTGATAGATTTCTGTATATTGAACCACTCTTACATGCCTGGGATGAAGCCTACTTGGTAATGGTGGATGATATCTTTGTTCTTGGATTCAGTTTTCAAATATTTTATTGTCTTTGCTTTAATTTGGATAAGGGAAATTGGTCTGAAATTCTCTTTGCTGGGTCTTTGTACAGTATAGGTATTAAGGTGACTGTGGTCTCAAGAATTAGTTTGGTAATGTACCTTTTGTTTCTATTTTGTAAAATAGTTTGAAGAGTATTGGAATTAGCTCTTCTTTGAAGGTCTGGTAGAATTCTGTGCTGGAACCATTGGGCCCTGGAGTTTTTATTTTTATTTTTTAAAAAAATTGTTATTGTCATTTATTACAATTTATTCAATTTGTATCCCAGCTGTGTACACCTCCCTCATCACCTCCCAATCTCTTCCTTCCTCCCTCTTTACCTCCCAATCCCTTCCTCCCTCCCTCTTCTCCCCCATGCCCCTCCACAGTTCTCACCTAGAGGATGAGGCCTTCCTCTCCTATTTCACTTTAAGCTAACAGGTCTCATCAGGACTGGTTCCATTGTTTTCCACTGTGGTCTACCAAGGCTACAACCACCTTGGGGAGGTGATCAAAGAGTCTGTCACTGAGTTCATACCAGAGAAAGCCCCTGCTCTCCTTATTAGGGAACTCACTAGGAGACTGAGTCTATGGGCTGCATCTGATCATCCAACCAAAGAAATTTACAGTTTAAATGCAATTCTCATCAATATACCAAAACAATTCTTTGCATACCTTGAAAGAACAATTTTCAATTTCTAATGGAAAAACAAAAACCCAGGATTGCTAAAACAATCCTGTACTATAACAGATCTTCTGGGGATATCTCCATCCCCGATCTCAAGCTGTGTTATAGAGCATCAGTAATAAAAGCTACACGGTACTGGCATAGAAACAGAATGTTAGATCAATGGAATAAAATAGAAGACCCAGAAAAAAACTCACATAACTGTGGATAATTGATTTTTGACAAAGAAGACAAAACAATACAGTGGAAAAAAAGATAGCATCTTTAACAAATGGTGCTGGTCTAACTGGATGTCTACATGTAGAAAAATGCAAATATATCCATATTTATCAACCTGTACAAAGCTAAAGTCTAAGAGGATCAAAGACCGCAACATAAAACTAGACACACTAAGCCAGTTAGAAGAAACAGTGGGGAAGAGCCTTGAACTCATTGGCACAGGAGACAACTTCCTGAACAGAACACCAACAGCACAGGCTCTAAGAGCAACAGTAAATAAATGGGACCTCATGAAACTGAAAAGCTTCTGTAAAGCAAAGGACACTGTCATCAAAACAAAATGACTGCCTAAAGATAGGGAAAGAATCTTCACCAACCCTATATCTGACAGAGGGCTAATATCCAGAATATATAAAGAACTTAAGAAGTTAAAAAACCATCAAACCAAGTACTCCATTTAAAAAATGGGGAACCGAGCTAAACAGAGAATTCGCGACAGAGGAATATCGAATGGCAGAGAAACACTTATAGAAATGTTCAAAGTCCTTAGTTATCAGGAAAATGCAAACAAAACCAACCTTGAGATTCCACCTTATACCCATCAGAATGGCTAAGATCAATAACTCAAGTTACAACACATGCTAGAGAGGATATGGAAAAAGGGGAACCCTCCTCCATTGTTGGTGGGAATGTAAACTTGTCCAAAGACTTTGGAAATCAATCTGGAGCTTTCTCAGGAAATTAGGAATATTGCTGTCTAAAGATCAACAATACCACTCCTTGGCATATATCCTAAATATGCTCAAGTATACAAAAAAGGCATTTGCTCAACTATGTTTGTAGCAGCTTTATTTGTAATAACCAGCAGCTGGAATAAACCCAGATGTCCCTCAGTTGAGGAATGGATACAGAAACTGTGGTACATTTACACAAAGAAATACTACTCATCAATTAAAAAACAAGGAAATCATGAAAATTTCAGGCAAATGGTGAGAACTAGAAAAGATCATCCTGAATGAGGTAACCCAGAAGCAGAAAGACACACATGGTATATACTCACTTATAAGTAGATATTAGATTGGATAAACATACTAAAATCTGTACACCTAAAGAAGCTAAGCAAGAAGGAGGACTCTGTGTAAGATAATTCAATTCTCATTCAAAAAGGCAAATGATCTCATTTGAAAAGACATCTGAAAAGGGAGAAAACATGGAACAAGACAGGAGCCTACTCTAAAAAGCCTCTGAAAGACTCTACCTAGCACTGTATCAAAGCAGACGCTGAGGCTCATAACCAAACTTTGGGCAGAGTGCAGGGCATCTTAGGAAAGAAGGGGGAGATAGTAAGACCTAGAGAGGACAGGAGCTCCACAAGGAGAGCAACCAAACCAACATATCTGGGCACAGGAATCTTTTCTGAGACTGATACTCCAACCAAGGACCATGTATGGATATAACCTAGAACCCCTGCTCAGATGTAGCCCATGGCAGCTCAGTATCCAAGTGAGTTTCCTAGTAACATGAACAGGGACTGTCTGACAGGAAATCAGTGGCTGGCACAGAGGAAGACAAAGCAGCCAATCCTGATGAGACCTGATAGGATAGTATCAGAGAGAAATGGAGGAGGACCTCCCCTATCAGTGGATTTGGGGAGGGCCATGGGAGGAGATAAGGGTGGGAGGGTGAGATTGGGAGGGAATGAGGGAGGAGGCTGCAGCTAGGATAAAAAGTGAATAGATTATAATAAATAAATATATTAATTAAAAATTAAGTTAAAAAATTAAAAAGAACCGTAGCTGCTTTCCCAACTTACCTAGGTTTGAATTTCAGCACCCACGTGGTTGATCACCACCATTTATAACTTCAGCTTTTAGCACCTGATTCTGTCCTCTGACTTTCTGAGGCACTGCCGGCATATGGTATACTGACATATGCAAGCAAAACCTCAGACAGGTAAAAATATAAATAAAGAAATATACCCATACATAAAATAAAAATTAATCAAAAAGTAAACAAAAGGAATTACTTGTGGACAACTATAGACATGCTAATGAAAGTATTTTTTTTTAATTTGTGCAACTATTTTTATATAACTTATCATAAGCACATTCTGTGCCTTTACCACAGGCCCTTCTGATGTGGTTTGAGTGAGAATGTCCCCAATAGGCTCAAGGAATTGAACACTTGGTCCTGGTACTGTTTGGAGAGATTCAGGATGTCTTACTTTGCTGGAAGAAGTACCTCCTCTTGGGCTCCAGCTGTCATGCCTGCCACTTGCTGGTGTACAATACAACACCCTTGGGAATTCTTATCTGATTAGAACTGTAAGATGAAACAAACTCTTTCTACCTTATATTTTCTTAGTCACAGCGTTTTATCACAGCAAAAGGAGCTAACACTTATCTTCCACTTCCCTACTTTGCCTTAGCTGACCTTTTCACCTCTACTTTCATGAAATATAGGATTACATTATTTTATGCGATTGATGGTATAATTTTTGAAGTTAGAAAGCCACTCCCCATTTTTTTATTATAATCCTAGATTGGCTACTTAATTAAGGGTTGGGTTAATTTTAATTTTCCAAATGCAAGAGCCATAAACATGGGTATTTATTGTCAAGATTGAATTCTCATAATTGCAAATTTCTACACTTTTAAAAGATTCACCACGCTCTGTCTTGTTCACAGCAGGATGCAATGAATGGCAATTGAAAACTGTTAGGCATGATTAAACTGAAAGTGAAAACATATGTTTTTGTAATCTCAAAAGTACACATTTCCTATCCACCTCTCTAAGGTTTTGGAATTCCACACCACTTCTGGCTGTGTCAGAAAACATGGTGGGTTGAATTTAAATGATTGTGATGAGACCCATATGTTATATATTCTTTTGCCAGATTGACATTGGAAGCTCACAAAGAACAAGGGAGGGCATTTCATTATTTATGATTTTCCAGCTCCTTAGCCATATTCTATGAGCCAGAGAAATAAATGAAATATTCATTAAAACACTTAAACTATCAATATTATACAATTGAAGATGAAAGACATAACATGGAATAAATAGACTCTTTGGAGCAGGAGATCATGCATACATTTTATATGAGAAACAATAATAGTTTCCTTTAAGTCTTTTTTTTTTTTTTCAATGCAGTTTATTCAGGAACCTTGAACAATCCTCGGACCCTGGGGAAAGCCAGCCCACAGCTTAAATAGCCTCTGGGCATGCCACGTGGGCAATGCAGATAGGTCCACATACATGGAAACAAGCCAGATCCTCAGCCTTAGCCAAATGTGGAATTGTTCGTGACAGAGAGCACTCACCATCGGGAAGGTGGAAGACGTAAACCAGCTCCATCTTTAAGGCATAGCATTCCGCAGCTCTCTACAGTTCCCCCTTTTTGTTTTAGACGCATCAGGCAATAGTAGAGGTCTGATCTCTGATATTAGAAATAAATTAGGACTTTGTACCGATGTTCATTTAGGTGTCATCCACCCAAAGAGCATCAGACCCGTCTGATACCTTTTTCTCAGAGGCGGGACCTGGGGCATCAACCCACATGCAATCAGACATGCTCTTCTCTGGGTCCAAAGCAGCTGACCCTGAGTGCAGTGCTTAGCCTCGCATCCTGAGCGTAACATTTTAGCTTTTTATGGTAGCCAACCATGCTTGGGGAGACTGTCCTGCTTCAATGGCTGTAAAGGCCTGAATGATCATGGCTTCATCACACTGTTGTGAGACTCTAATCTTGCACATATACCACAGGCAAACCAAGGAGACCAACACCAGAAGGCCTGCTAATGCTCCCATGCCCGCCCATTCCTTCAGATGATTCATGGCTGCAGCAATCCATGATGATAATCCTGTGGCTAGTCCTGTGTCCACTCTGGTAGAATTTACTGTGACAATGGCCACTCTCAGCTGCTCCATCGTAGTATCGAATTCTCCAGTCCAATTACCTAAAATATAGCTCGACAATTGTTTAGACAGATTTGCAGCACAGGAAAAATTCTCATGTTATATGCTAGTGACTCAAAGTCCAGATCCTTTAAGTCTTTTTAAAACTGGGAAGATGTATTTTTAACAGGAGTCAACAGATTTTCAATATGGCTAGTTAAAAAACATACAAATGTGTTTTTATGTTTTTATACACAAAATACAAGTAAGAATGGCAAGGAAATGAATCCTCTATTTTACTACTTTTAGTAAATTTGCATTTTAAAAAAATGTAAAAATGACTTGACATAACTAACACTGATTTAAAAATCCTATAGATATTTGCATATCCAAGATGTTTGGATTTTTTCATAAAAATCCTTATTCAAAGTCTCCACTAGGATTCACCAATTTTTTTTTTTTCCTGTAAAGGGCTACATGTAAAGTATTGCTTGTTTGTGAGGATTTTTTTTTTGTTTTGTTTTGTCATATACCCTTTTTATTTTTTTTTAATTTTATGAAATATTTGAGAATGATATTTATTACAAAGGTCATACTAAATCTTGTTGTGGACAAGAAATGTTCCATAGATTTGGTCTATCTGATGGCCACTGGTCATATCTGTGTTAAATTAACATGTAAAACAAGCAAAAACTATTTTGGCAAGACTTCCTTTGAAAGAGACTGTTAGATTTCTAAATTTTCCTTAGGGAATTCTCTGTTTCAATGTAATAAAATCCATTCAGTGGTTAAAAGAAAAAAAAAACTATCCAAGATATAAGTTGTTACTGAAAATGCCTACAAACCTAAAGGATTTGCAGGAATAAAGATGGAGCAGAGAATGGGGAATGGGCCACCAACAATTGGCCCAACCTGAGACCCACACCACAGGAGAAAGACAACCTCTGATACTACTAATGATACCCTGCTATGCTTGCAGACAGCCTTGCATGACTGTTCCCTGAGAGACTCCATGAAGCAGTAGAACTAAACAGATGCTGAGACAAATAGCCAGACATTGTCAGGAGCTAGAAGAGCCTTGTGGAGGAGTGTGGAGAAGAAAGAAGGTCCTGGAGAGGACAGGAACTCCTAAAGAAGACCAAACATGCCAACTACCCTAGGCCCACTGGGGTTTACAGAGACTAAGGTACCAACCAAAGAGCATGGCCTGGATCTATACCCATGACACAATTGTGACTGATGGGCAGTTTGGTCTTCATGTAGGTCTCCTAGTAACAAGGGGGGAATGGGTCATATCTTATTGCCTGCTTTTGGGTCACTGTCCACTAGGCCTTCAAAAGAGGAGGATGTACCAAGTCCTGATGTAACTTAATGGGCAGAAGTTGGTTTTCCAAGGGGGGTGGGGGAGCCCATGGTAGCTCAGTCTCCAAGTGAGTATCCTAGTAAGGGGATCAGACTAAATAAAATGAAGTTCTAGATTCAACTTTAGCAATTATATGATTTGTGTTTATCAACCATTCCTATTTAGTTGAACTCAATCTCTTTGAAGTTACTATAATCCAATACACAATCGAGCATAGAGATGATAATATGTTTTTCAAGTTATTATGTGTGTTTATGCATTATAACTTCTAGTTATCTATGATAATAATTTTGACATAACTAATATGGACTGCCAAAGGAATAAGCCTACCTCAAGACAAGCAAATTTGATTGTTTATTTTACTCACTAATAAGTTATCATCCATCAGAATGTCTGGCACTCAAGATACTCCATAACAAATAGATAATTTAGTTGTAATCAACAGTTCAATATTATTGCAACCTTTGGAGTGAGAGAAAATCAGGCCTGAAGTAAGAAAGTGTCTAAATGGAAAAGTCAGAACAAGAGTCAGTCATGAGGCAAAAGGAAATTACGACTGAGACAGTGATATGTAGAATTGAGTCAGTTTGAACTACAAAACTTGGTAATTGCGTCTAAAACAAAAAGGAGAAACTGTAGAGAGCTACGGAATGCTATGCCTTAAAGATGGAGCTGGTTTACGTCTTCCACCTTCCCGATGGTGAGTGCTCTCTGTCACGATCAATTCCACATTTGGCTAAGGCTGAGGATCTGGCTTGCTTCCATGTATGTGGACCTATCTGCATTGCCCACGTGGCACGCCTGGGTTGGCTACCCAGAGGCTATTTAAGCTGTGGGCTGGCTTTCCCCAGGGTCCGAGGATTGTTCAAGGTTCCTGAATAAACTGCATTGAAAAAAAAAAAAACAAACTTGGTAATATATATAAATAAATACAGATACATAAATAAAACTATTACATTTTTCTGTTTTACAATGTATGCTAAGTGTGTATGTCATTTAGAAGTATCAGGGAACTTGAGGGCGCAGTTCCATTTGTAATGTGACTGCTAACTGTGAAAAAAGTCATGACTTGAATGCAAAACTGGACACGGTGACTCATACTGTAACCTAGCATTCAGGAGTTATAATTAAGAAGGTCAAAGTTTAAAGGTCTTCTGAGCTGAGCTACATGTTGAGCTTGAGGACAGCTTGGGTTATAAGAGACACAGCTTGGGTTATAATATTTCTCTCAAAAATAAGAAATATTATAAAAGAGTACACCAGCAACTTCTGATTTCCACAATAATGAGTCAGAAGGATTAGGAAGTAATTTTAAGTTGTATTTCATTAACAGTATAGAATTTAGTCATTGTTTTGGTTTTAAAAATAAAAAAATTGAATGTAGGCAAAGCATATCAGAAGATAAAGCTGGAAGCTAGCATGCCAGCATGGGTTAGTGGGTCATACACTGTTCAAAAAAAAAAAAAAAAAAGAAAGATTTCTTAAAGAACATGGAATATCTTTATTACAAATTTTCTGACAAACTCTTCAGTTTGTTTATGAAAAACTCTAATTAACAGGAAATTGTAGGTATGCTTTACATCACTTGCTGTCCTTTCCTGGCCATTAATTTTATAATTATTTCAAATATTTTCAGGAAAGTCCCTTTAGAGTACTTACTCAATATATATTTAAATTATTTTATATAAAGACAAAGAACTTGGGGCTGGAGAGATGGCTCAGTGGTTAAGAGCACTGTCTCCTCTTCCAAAGGACCCGGGTTCAATTCCCAGCACCCACATGGCAGCTCATAACTGTCTTCATTTCCAAGGGGTCTGACACTTTCATGCTGATGCATATAAAATAAAATTAAATAAATTATTTAAAAAAAAACCCAAAGAACTTAGGTGAAGATTGTGAAACCATCTAATAGAATGGAGTCTTTAAAGGTAACCCTCACCAACTCACATATGAAATCTGTTCAGTTTTCAAAGGAAGATGACATAGATAATTATTCAATTACATGGTATAGAAATAAATAATGCATTTTCTACAAAAAAGCATATTAATCATTTATTACTCATCATATTTTTGGTCAGTTTTTCAAAATATCCTATTCAGGGACATCTGTTTACCAATGCTCTTGTTTCTGCATTGTAGAAATATAAAATAGAGAATATTCCTTAGATTGCTTCGAAGTATATATTCATTAATATAATTTATAGCCTGAATTTTTTTCATGATAGAAATTTACTCTAAAGGAAATGCAAATGAAAGATTTTTTGTTTTGCTATTGAGTAGCAAATTGAATAGCACGCATGACCATCATAAAAGGATAGTCATAGTGAAGGTTGAAAGTGGATGAAAAGGGGAAAGGAATGAGAGTGGAGATCAGAGATTGGGAAAGTGTGAGTGGGAGGTGAAAGGCTTCTGGGAGAGAGAAGGAAACCTGAGGGGAGAGGACATCTCTGAGACAAGCTGGAGATCTATGACAGAGTATTTTCCTGAAAGAAAATGTGGATGACTGCAGCTGAGATACCTCTCTGTGGGGTAATGGAGATTTAAATGACTACCCCCTAGCCATGCAAGACTTGGAGTGGAGCAAAGAGGACACTAACCCTCCCATAAATCCTGCTACCTAAAATCCACCCTGCCTATAGGATGTGTGGGAATAAAGATGGAGCAGAAAATGGGGAATGGCCAACCGATGACTGGCCCAACCTGAGACCCACCCCATAGGAGAAAGACAACCCCTGATACTACTAATGAAACCCTGCTATGCTTGCAGGCAGCCTTGCATGACTGTTCTCTGAGAGGTTCCATGCAGTAACAGAACTAAAAAGATGCTGAGACTCATACCCGGACATTGTCAGGGGCTAGGGGAGTCTTGTGGAGGAGTGTGGAAAAGATAGAAGGTCATGAAGAAGACAGGAACTCCTAAAGAAGACCAACAGTGTCAACTACCCTATGCGTATTGGGGCTTGTGGAGACTAAGACACTATGGACTGGACCTAGGCCCATGGCACAGATGTGACTGATAGGCAGTTTGGTCTTCCTATAGGACCCCTGGCAACAAGGGAAGCATGGGTCATATCTTACATGGACTTGGTCGATTGCTTTGGGGTCACTATCCCCAAGGTCAGCTGCCTTGTCTGTCTTCAATAGTCGAGGATATACTAAGTCTTGATGTAACTCAATGAGCAGAAGTGGGTTTGTAAGGAGGAATTTGCCTTTTTTTTTTTTTTGAGGGTACAGGATGAGAGGGTAGGACTGAAAGGAGAGCAGGGAGGGAGTGTGATAGAGATGTAAAATTGAGAAGTTAATTTTACATTTATTTTTATAAATAAATTTGATAGATGGGAAAGAATATGGTGAAAACATGTTTCATGTTCCTGAAGATACATTCATTGAAATGGCTCTCTACTTTAGGTAAAATAAAGCATTTTACTTAAAAGAAGAACCCTATTTCTGCATAAAAATTCCAGGGTAAGATAGAGCCTACATAGGTAATTACCTGTGAATAGTGAACTTGGGTGATAGCAAGTACTTATGCATGGATGAATTATAACCACAAAATGTTAAACATTTCTTTCAGAAATATGTTTTTAATTTTGACCCTTATACTTGAATTCTTAATTAACAGTTTTGCAGTATGCCTTTCATGTCATGGGAAGCTTTAAGGATGTTAAAGGAGTTCAAGCATTGGAAACATATATTACAAACCAATGATAAGGATCCCTGACTCCTCTCACCTTCCTCTTAACTTGCTTGACCACAAATATAAGGGAACAAATTCAGAATTGTGACTTAGGGTACCCAACAACGGTAATATAAAATCTCATGGAAATTGTTTTAAACTAAAGATTCTGAAGTTTTTCCCTTTAACCATTGAGTTTGTATGAACATAAGAAATGAGAACAAAATTAGACACATACGTTTTTTTAATTAATTTATTTTTTTATATTAATCACAGGTTATTTAGTTTGTATCCCAGCCATAGCTCCCTTCTTCATTCCCTCCCAATCCCACCCTCCTTCCCTCATCTTCTCCCTGCCTCTTTCCAAGTCCACTAACAGTGAGGACCTCCTCACCCTCCATCTGACCCTAGCTCTTCAGGACTGGCTGCAATGTCTTCTTCTGTGGCCTAGCAAGGCTGCTCCTCCCTCGTGAGGGGTGGTGGTGGAAGAGCTTGACGTTTTCATTTGGTAGTCCAAATATGTGAGTACAGATAATTATGTTACTGCCTGTGAAGATGCATATACAGATACATATATAGAAACCTCTGCCTTTAAATAATGACTAATTACTTCTGTGAAATAGCCAACTTGGAGACTTTACTTCCTCCTTTTTTAATTTTAACATTTATCACATAAAAGTTATGCAAGTAGTACATATTTTATTAGAAAAGAAAAAATATTGTATATAGAAATTATTTTATTTTTTCTATATTTCTAGATAATATAATTTTTAATATTCTTATAGAGAGAATGAGAGTTTCATATTTAAGCCATGAAGTGACTGTGATGACTTTAATCTCAGCACTTGGGAGCAATGGCAGGTGGAACTCTGAGTTTGAGGAGAGCCTGGTCTACAGAACAAGTTCCAGGCTAGCAAGGACTACCCCAAAGAAAGCCTGTATCAAAAACAAGAATAAGATTAAGAACGAGATCAGGAACAACAACAGGAACAAAAGCGTATCTTATTTCAGGTTGTTTTGGACAAGCTACATAATCTAGGCTGGTCATAAACTCACTGTCTTCTTTCCCTCTACCAAGTCTTTCTAGAGTCCTCTCCTTCCTTACCACCCAACTTAAATTTCCTTCTCAAAAAAACACACAAAAACCCAATACATACACAAACTCCCCAGATAAAGGAAACAACACCCAAAAGAAACACACACACACACACACACACACACACACACACACACACACACACACAAACTCTAACCAAGTCAAACCACAAATAAAAGCCTGTAGATTCCATTATATGTTGATTAACTACTCCTGAACATGAGACCTACACTGGAGTGCTTGTTATATCCAGTTTTCCTCTCCTGAAAGGTGTAAATGACAGCTCAATTTTCAACCTTTAATCAAGGTTTTCATTCATTCATTCATTAAAAAAAAATAAGATAAAATAAAAGCTACCACATCAAAGTTGGGCAAGACAAAACAACAGAAAAGAAAAAGAGTTCAAGGGAGGGAACAGGAATCAGCCCACTTCTGTGCACACTCAGGAGTCCCATTACAATGCTAAACTGGAAGTCATAGATTAACAAAGGATCTGTTGAAGACCTGGGCAGGTGTGTGTGCTCCCCTAGTCTGCATGAGTCCACACGATCTTGCTCATGTTGATTTAGAGGCTTTATTTTCTTAGTGCCCTCCATGTCCTCTGGCTCTTACACTTTTCTGCCTTCTCTACAAGGATTCCTTGAGTTCGGAGAGGAGATATTCAGTGGAGAGATCCCATTTAGGACTGAATGTTCAAAGTATCTCACTCTCTATGCAATGTCTGGTTATGGTTTCTATTTTTGTTCCCATCTGCTCCAGGAGGAAGTTTCTCTGATGATGGCTAAGCAAAGCACTGATCTTTAAACATAGCAGAATGGTGTTAGAAGTTCTTTTACTACTACATCTTTTTTTTTTTTTCTTTTTTAGACTAGTATTACTTGTTTTTGTCCAAGGTCCCAGAGCTATCTAGTCTCTGGTGGTTGGTCACCCATGTGGTGTTAGGTATGGATTTTATCTCATGGACTAGGCCTTATGTCAAATCAGTTATTCTTTGGCTACTCCTACAAGGTTTGTACCACCATTGACCTAGCAAGCTGATACCATTGTAGATCAAAGAATTTGTGGTTTGGTTTCTCCTTTGGTAGCATACAAAGTACATTTCTGTATCAAAAAGTACTAGCATGTGGTGGGGAAGCTTGACTTTTCCATGTTCAATGAGTTGTGTGGATTTTGTCTTAAGCAATGGTGCCTTGCTGTCATTTTGTAGACAACAATCTATACTGTTGGACACAGCCTGTGTTGTTTGTGGATTTCCATGGGGCCACTTTGGACAACAACTCAATTAGATGTAATCCAATCCTGGTCTGGAAGGATTGTTTGCCTTAAACACTAGAAGTCATGAAATTTTAAAATTTGGGATAAAAATTTCAAGTCATTCTTAACTTCCTGAAAAAACACCAAACTTAAAGTTAATAACCATATTTCTTGCTCCATTTTAAATGTACTTACACTACTTTTAGAACAAAAAAAATTAGTAGGAAGCAATCAAGTACAATCTATTTCATACAAGTGAAAATGGAGCATAATAAAGCACTTAGAAGCCTCATCTTTGAATCCTGGCAGATATAACTTCAAATGTGGTTTCATCATATATTATGTGATTATTTTTAGACAAGTTCATTTACCTTTCTTCTTATTTTCTCAATGACAATAAGAATAAGATCCAGCTTCAGTTGCTTTATGAAGATTAGATATGAAAACACACCAAACATGTTATTACTTATCAATAAAAAATAGCTTGAAATATCACAGAAGTAGGAAGGATGTTTCAGCCTCATACCTGAGCAGATTTGAATGGAACTCTGATACTCTATCTTGAAATTCTGTTCATAGAGCCCATTTTATTCTTGTTAGAAAGGTTGTTTAGGTCTCTGGTAGTTAGAAGGATAGCCATCATCCAAACAGTCATTATAAAGTAAATTATGCTTCAAAGGTATCTGTATGATACTTGGTGTTCTCATTGAGATTTCTGTTTCATTTCTATCCTGAACCATCAGAGAACAAGATGTATATGTTCTTCAAGATGCTTTTGTTTCAGTCTTTTTTTTTAAGTTGTGCTATATGTGTATGTATAAATGCTCTATTTTTTTTAATTTTATTTTCTTATTAGTTACATTTTGTTAACTCTGTGTCCGAGCTGTATCCCACTCCCTTATTCCCTCCCCCACCCCACACTCCCTCCCTGATCTCCTCCCTGTCCTTTTCCAAGTCCACTGATAGGGGAGGACCTCCTCCCCCTTCATTTGACCCTGTTTTATCAGGTATCTTCCGGGTTGGCTGCAAAGTCCTCCTCTGTGGCCTAATAGGACTGCTCCTCCCCTGGGTGGGGGGGGGGGTGGGGAGGTCAAAGAGCCTGCCTTTGAGATGCTGTTAGAAATAGTCCTTGTTCCCCTTACTTTGAAAACTACTTGGTTACTGAGCTACCACGGGCCACATCCAAGCAGAAGTTCTAGGTTATATCCATAGATGATCCTTGGTTGAGTGTCAGTCTCAGAAAAGACCCTGTGCCTGGATATATTTGGTCCTTGTAGAGCTCCTTTCCTTTCCCCATCATACTAACTCCCCTTCTTTCATATTATTCCCTGTACTGTGCCGAGGGTTTGGTTATGAGTTTTAGTGTCTGCTTTGAAACACTGCAAGGTAGAGTCTTTCAGATGCTTTTTGAGGTAACTTCCATACCAGTGTTAACCTGCTAGATACAGATGTATGGACCAAACAGTATGTTTGAGTTAGAAGCAGGAGAATATACAAGACTTTCTTTCAGAGAAATTGCTTAAAATTTTAAATTCTATAAAATTTGTATTTTTACATTTATTAATTCATGTATGTGTGTATGCATTATGGAGGCATATGTGCAAGGATAATTTGTGTCAGAGTGTGGAAGGAAAAGTCAAAGGCCTTCTCCTTCTCCTTCCATGATGTGGATCCCAGGGATCAAACTCAGAGTATAGCATCTGTCTTCTATACACTACATTTTTTTCTACTGTTGCTGATGTCTAATTAACATATTATATAATATTATAAAATATTCATTCAGCTACCTTATGGACATTGTCCTTCATATTGGGAAACATGGGAAAGAGAAGGAGGCATATTTTCTGAATTTCACCATAATGTGATATATATTTCTATGGATATGGAAAAACGGCTCAAGAAAAAGTGACTTGTATGAGATATAATTTATAATTAATTCAAGTTATTTTTTGTTATGTATATTTTGAAATAAAGTCTCATATAAAGTGGCCTGGAACATGCTATGTGGACAAGGCTATCCCTAAACTCCTGATTCTTCTTCCTTGACTTCCATCTGTCTGTCGGTCTATCTATCTTATCTATCTATCTATCTATCTATCTATCTATCTATCTATCTGCTATATATCAATGTATCTACCAATCATCTATCATATGTATTTCGTGTATTATTTATCTGTCCATCATATGTCTATCAATCTATCTATGTTTCTATCTATCTACCATCTATCTTTCTATCATCATAATATGTGTATTTGTGTATGTGTTTCCAGAGTTAGTGATTTTTTTTTTAGGCCTGGAAAAGTTAGTCTCCTCCCTTCCTTCTCTCATAGATACACACACACACACACACACACACACACACACACACACACACTTACACACATATACATAAACACACAGAGAGAATTTAAAATAATAAAGATAAAAAGATAAATGCATACTCTTATTATTGCCATGGTTGGAATGTTTTAAATGTATGCAGAAACAGAAAAAAAAGCAGTTGCTTCCACATTCATTGGTGTCTCTGGTCGTCCTTATAAATACTGACAGACAGTTCTTTGTGTTCTTCCATGGAATTGAAATTATGAGCACTTAGGTTTAAAACAAACCTCAAAATTCCACGACAGACTCTATCTACATATGTGAAACAATCAGCTTTAGCTTTTTTTCGACATAGGCATCCTGTATTTTTTTCTATACAACATGTAAAATGTTTCTGTATGATCTGATGGGCTTTTTCCACATCGATATGTGTTTAAAGTGGCACTGCTCTCCGAATGCAAAATTTGCCTTCTCTGACAAAGGGATTTAAATTTTGCTGTAGATTAGATGTTGTAAGTAGACCAGCTAGAGCAGTGTTTTATTTCTGAAGTAAATGGACTGAAACAGATGGAGGAGAGAAGAGAGAGCTTTCTGAGAGCAGAGTGACTATGTGTCACCAGCTGTTGCGGAGAGATAATGGGCACTGGAAAGTGATGCATAGAGGAATCCAAGCGCCAGCCGTCCTTGGCTGTGGATGGGTAAGGGGAAGGCCTTTTTCTTGCATTCTTTTAATTGAAGGTGAAACCTAGAATTTCCAATTCTCACTTAAAAGGGCACTGATTTATTGGTCAAAACATAAAAGAGGATAGAAAACCATTTGCTCTTTCCAGCCGGATCAGCTAACATGATATCATTTTCATAAGGAGCCACTGGAACTGGGATTAATGGGTAAACTTTTAGCATATTGTCCTTGATCGATAACTTATAAATACTTTTTTACTTAAAATTTCATTTAATTAAATTGCCCTATTTAAAATTTATGTATGTATGGAGAAAAAAAACTAGCATTTTAAGCTACAATTACCTAATATGGTTTGAGGAGAAACCTAATTTCTACATTACTTGATTATTTAAACATTAAAGACTAAGCCCACAGGCATACTGTGAATGATTTTCTTAATCTTGAGCAAATATGGCTGAAATTACCCAGAGATATTTGTCACAGCAGTTATTCTAAAGGAATTGTAGAAATAAATTTTTAAAAATATAAGTATAATTCGGAAAGAGGTTTTTGGTATGAGAAAATCAAAGTAAAAGAAGGGTGTGTGTGTGTGTGTGTGTGTGTGTGTGTGTGTGTAGTGAGTGATAACAAATATGTATTTTAGTATTCACATTGCATGGCTCTGAGGCAAAGGGTCATAAGTTTCCCCTGAAAGATAAAGAAGTGAAGTATGTTATGAGCAGGCAGTGAAATGGTATCCAGCAGTTAGGAGGAAGGCTTAGATTTACATGTAGTTAACAGGCAGGTCTTACCAAAAAGATGGCAAGTGTGCTAAAAGTATGTAATGCACAATAAGATAAAATGTGGTGCCTGGGAAAATTTTTATACCGGCAAGCAAGATAATATGTAATAAGTTTCCTATAAGAAGACATTAAACAAATCAATACAACTATAAAGAGAATGAGAACATTGGACGTGGTTTATAGGAACAAAAAGATTTAAAAAAAACAAAAAAAGACTTTTAAAGATGAAATGAACACAGTAAAAAACAAGTAGTGTTTATTTGTTTATTGGTAATATCAAAATATCATAGGTAGAGTTTAGACAGCAAACACTGCCTTACTAATTTTTTTTGGCATTTTTAGAAAATGCCAAAAAATTGGTTACTGCTAAAAGTCCTTTTTCTGGTCTGTGCATGATCTCCTTTTTCTTGGTTTTTCATAAGGTGTTGTCACTGTGCAGGCTGAGAAAGACACGAATTATAGACCCCTTCTCCTTTGATAAGGACCCTGCCTCTATAGATTTAGTCTCTTCTCTAGGCTAAAACACACTCTTATGACAACATTTAAATTTAAATGGTCATCAAAAGTTTTAACTCCAAATGTAGTCACATAGGATCAAAGACTTGAAAATATAATGGCCCTGCTAATTAGGGAAACAACACTCTTCACAATAGCTACTAATAATGAAAGTATCTTGGTGTAACTCTAACCAAACAAGTGAAGACTTGTATGAGAAAAACTTCAAGTTCCCAAAGAAAGAAGTTGAAGAAAATATCAGAAGATGGAAAGATCTCCCCTGCTCATAGATCAATAGGCTTAACATAGTAAAAACGGCCATTCTACCAAAAGCAATATACAGATTCGATGCAGTTCCCATCAAAATACCATCACAATTATTTATAGACCTTGAAGGAACAATTCTCAACTTTTGGGAAAAAAAAATAAGCTAGAGGAGTTAAAACAATCCTGTACAATACAAGATTTTCTGGAGGTATTTTAATCCCTGATCTCAAGCTCTACTATAGAACAACAGAAATAAAAACTGCATAGTACTGGCATGGAAACAGCCTGAAGGATCAATGGAATTGAATGTAGGACTCAGAAATAAACCCCCATACCTACAGACACCTGAGTTTTGACAAAGAAGCCAAAACCATACAATGGAAAAAAAATAGCATATTGAACAAATGGTACTGGTCTAACTGGGTGTCTACAAGTAGAAGCATGCAAATTGATCCATATCTATCATCCTGCACAAAATTAAGTCCAAGTAGATCAAAGACCTCAATATAAAACCAGACACACTACACCTGTTAGAAAACAAAAACAAAAACAAACAAACAACAGGGAAAAGCCTTGAACTCATTGGCAAAGGAGACAACTTCTTGAATAGAACACCAACAGCTCAATCTCAAAGATCAATAATTTATAAATGGGACCCCATGAAAGTGAAAAGCTTCTGTAAAAAGGACACTCTCAACAGAACAAACAACAGCCTACAGCCTGTGAAAAGATCTCATCAACCCTATATCCCATAGAGGGCTAATATCCAGAATATATAAAGAACTCAAGAAATTAAACATCAACAAATGAAATAATCTGATTAAAAGTGGAATAGAGAGCTAAACAGAGAATTCTCAACAGAAGAATATTGAATGGCAGATAAAAACATAAAGAAATGTTCCACGTCCTTAGTCATCAGGGAAATGCAAATCAAAATGAATCTGAGATTCCATCACACCCATCAGGATGGCTAAGATCAAAAACTCAAGTGACAACACATGATGGCAGGATGTGGAAAAAGAGGAACCCTCCTACATTGCAGGTGGAAGTGCAAACTTGTACAACCACTCTGGAAATGAATCTGGCACGTTCTCAGAAAAGTGCGAATAGCACTACTGCAAGACCCAGCTACACCACTTCTGGGAATATATCTGTAAGAAAGATGCTCCACCATTCAAAAAGAACATTTGCTCAGCTACATTCATAGCAGCTTTATTTTTAACAGCCTAAATCTGGAAATAATGTAGATGTCACTCAACCAAAGATTGGTACAGAAATTGTGGCATTTACACAATGGAATAATACTCAACTTCAAAGAAATACTACTCAACTTCAACTTCAATTTCAAAGAAATCATGAAATTTGTAGGCAAATAAATTGCACTAGAAAAGATCATCCTGAGTGAAGTAACCCAGAAGCAGAAAGATACTCATGGTCTATACTCAATTATAAACAGATATTAGCCATATAATATAGGATAACCATAGTACACTTTGTAGACCTAAAAAAGCTAAATAACAAGGAGGACCCTAGGAAGGATGCTTAATTGTCATTCAGAATGGCAAACAGGATGGACATTGGAAGTGTTGGAAGAGAGGGAACAGGACTGGAGCCTACCATAAATGTCCTCTGAAAGGCTCCACCCACCAGGGCATTGGAGCAGATACTTAGTCTCAGGGAAACTTAGGCAGAGGGCCGGTGGTCTTGTGGAAGGATAGAGCAATAGAAAGACAGGGAGTGAGAGGAGCTCCATAGGGAGACCAACAAAGCCAAAAATTCTGGGACCAGGTGGGCCTGCAGAGACTGATGCACCAACCAAGGACCTAGACCCCCTGCTCACATGTAGACTATAGGCAGCTCAGTCTCTATGTGTGTGACTGAGTAAAGGGAGCAGGATTGGCTCTGACATGAACTCAGTTGCTTGCTCTTTGTAAACTATATTCACTTACCCCTGATGGTAGGCTGTGCCAGGACACAGAGGAAGAGGATCCAGTCAGTTCTGATGAGACTTGATAGGCTAGAGTCATACGGCAAGGGAGGAGTACCCCCCCTTCAGTGGACGGGATAAGGGGCATAGAGGGGTAAGAGGGAGAAAGGGAGGAACCAGGAGGAGATGAGGGAGGGGCTACAATCGGGATATAAAGTGAATTTATTGTAAGAAATAAAAATATTACAAAAATAAAAAAAACATTAAAAAGAAACTATCTTGCAAAGACCAACGATATGACGCTACTTTGAAACTGGCACTGTGGTCAGTTCTGCTGTCTTCAGTTCTACTGTCTCTGTAGACTGAAGACAGTGCTTGAGCAGCAGAGAAACCCTCTGTGAAATCTGCCCACGTCTATGACTAAAGTAAAGCTGTATTTTTTTAAATGATACATTTTACCATTTGTTCTTGGAAAGCTGTTCCCTGAGACAATATTAAAATCCTCCTCACCCTGAGTAAATGCTAGACTGTTTACTCCTGTCTCTAGTTGCTCTTATCCCTTTTCGTAGAATATTTACTTTATTAACATTACAATTGCATCCTACACAGGAATGTATGAGCAGAGAAACATACTACAAAATATAATAATCACAGCAGATAGTCCTGTCTGTGAGGGGTTAACAGCACAACTTTAATAATCAAGCATGATTACCTAATGTCATTGAACAAATGCCTTTTTAAAAATATATTGTGGGGGGCCAAGATGGCGGCACCTGGAGAACACTGTGTCTGAGAAGCGGGACATTGCACTCCATGCAGCGACCAGGAGACTGAACTCTGGGTCCTAAAACAACAGCGATCGTGTTTCCCAGGTGAGGGGAGGATCCCATGGTGTGGGAATCGGTCCGGTACACTCTCGGGCCGCCCAGCTAGAACCTGGAAGAGATCCCGGGTAATGCGGTCTTTGAGTCTCCAGGCTGGTGGCTCAAGTCTGCATATCCCGATCACTTTCCCAGGCTGATAGGTGGGCACAACGGTGCCAGAGACTGGGAGTCCTAGTCGCAAAAAAAACCCCACGGGGAAGGAAAGTTGCAAGACTGATCACAGGTCACCCAGTCTTTCCCTGGAAGGTCTCCCTGACCGCTGGTACCTGCTGCCATCACAACTGAGCTCCCGCTGCCCACGGAGAGCAGCTGCACGCCCATCTCAAAATCCCTACTCCCTCTTGGGAGGAGGCAAGAGGCATCCAGCAGAATCTGCCACAGACCACATTGTCTGTACCCCAACCCGAGATCGGGGCTGAGAAAACCCAATCCTTTCGGGCACTCCCCCAAATGCTGCCAAAACCCTGCCACAGCAGAGCAGAAGGATAAAGAGGTGCACAGCAGCTTCATAGTGCCGGTGCTCCACTGCTGCCAGTGCTGCCAGCAGCTCCTAGCAAACAAACTTCAGCTTGGGATCTGGGACTGCGGTCATTCTACACATCCTGAGATTCTCCTGGGTCCAGCGCAATAAGGTCTAGCAGCAAGTTCTATCACCCCACCCCCACCCCAGGCAAAGAAACCCAGGCTGAGGATCAGACTGAGAAGCCACAACCCTATTCTGGCACTCCCCTGAGAGCACCTCTATAAGCTTGCCCTAGCAGAGGGGAAGGTCAGAGGGGAAGGACAGAGAGAAAGCCTGCCAAGGATATAGCACCCTCTCTCCAGCTCACCCAGCAGCCCCCAGCAGAGAAACCCAAGCTCTGGATCTGAGGAAACAATCATACCTGGTACTCTCTCGGGATCAGCAAACATAGGTTCTACCACCAGGCTGCTTCTGGCAGAGATCTTGGCCCGGGATCTGGGATTGAGAACACTAAACCACACAAAGACCTAACAAAAAAAGAGAACTTCAGACCTATCTCTCTTATGAACATTGACGCAAAAATACTCAATAAAATACTTGCAAACCAAATCCAAGAACACATCAAAGATATCATCCACCACGACCAAGTAGGCTTCATCCCAGGCAGGCAAGGGTGGTTCAACATACAAAAATCCATCAATGTAATCCACCACATAAACAAACTGAAGGAGAAAAACCACATGATCATCTTCTTAGATGCTGAAAAAGCATTTGACAAAGTCCAACACCCATTCAAGTTTAAAGTCTTGGAGAGATCAGGGATACAGGCACGTATCTAAACATAATAAAGGCAAGATACAGCAAGCCTATAGCCAACATCAAACTCAATGGAGAGAAACTTAAATCAATCCCACTGAAATCAGGGACAAGACAAGGCTGCCCACTCTCTCCATACCTCTTCAACATAGTACTTGAAGTCATAGCCAGAGCAATAAGACAACTAAAAGAGATCAAGGGGATATAAATCAGAAAGGAAGAGGTCAAAGTGTCACTATTCGCAGATGATATGATAGTATATATAAGCGACCAGAGAAAAATTCAACCAGAGAACTCCTCCAGCTGATAAACACCTTCAGCAAAGTGGCAGGATACAAAATCAACTCAAAAAATCAGAAGCCCTCTTTATATCAAAGACAAAAGGGCTGAGAAAGAAATTAAGGAAACAACACCCTTCACAATAGCCACTAATAACATAAAGTACCTTGGGGTGACACTAACCAAGAAAGTGAAAGACCTGTTTGAGAAAAACTTCAAGTCTCTGAAGAAAGAAATTGAAGAAGATATCAGAAGATGGAAAGATCTCCTGTGCTCATGGATTGGTAGGATTAACATTGTGAAAATGGCCATCCTGACAAAAGCAATCTACAGACTCAATGCAATTCCCATCAAAATACCAAATCAATTCTTTACAGACCTTGAAAAAAAGATTCTCAGCTTTATATGGAGAAACAAAAAACCCATAATCTCCAAAACAATCCTATACAACAAGAGATCATCTGGAGGTATCTCCATCTCCGATCTCAAGTTGTACTACAGAGCAATAGTAATAAAAACTGCATGGTATTGGCATAAAAACAGAAAGGAGGATCAATGGAACTGCATAGAAGACCCAGAAATAAACCCACACACCTATGAATACTCAATTGTTGACAAAGAAGCCAAAACCATTCAATGGAAAAAAGAAAGCATCTTTAACAAATGGTGCTGGTCCAACTGGATGTCCACATGCAGAAAAATGAAAATAGATCTAAATTTATCACCCTGCACAAAACTAAAGTCCAAGTGGATCAAAGACCTCAGCATAAAACCAGATACTCTAAAGCTGTTAGAAGAAAAAGTGGGGAACAGCCTAGAACTCATTGGCACAGGAGACAACTTCCTGAACAGAATACCAACAGCACAGGCTCTAAGAGCAACAATCAATAATTGGGACCTCATGTACCTGAAAAGCTTCTGTAAAGCAAAGGACACCGTCATCAAAACAAAATGACTGCCTACAGATTGGGAAAGAATCTTCACTAACCCTTTATCTGACAGAGGACTAATATCCAGTATATACAAAGAACTAAAGAAGCTGAAAAACAGCAAACCAAGTAATCCAATTAAAAAATGGGGAACAGAGCTAAACAGAGAATTCTCGACAGAGAAATATCAAATGACAGAGAAACACTTAAATAAATGCTTAATCTCATTAGTCATCAGGGAAATGCAAATCAAAATGACCCTTAGATATCACCTTACACCCAGCAGAATGGCCAAGATGAAAACTCAAGTGACAGCACATGCTGGAGAGGTTGTGGAGAAAGGGGAACCCTCCTCCACTGCTGGTGGGAATGTAAACTGGTACAACCACTCTGGAAAGCTATCTGGCACTTTGTAAGACAATTAGGAATAGTGCTTCCTCCAGACCCAGCTATACCACTGCTAGGTATATACCCAAAGTTCGTTCAAGTACACAAAAGGAATACTTGCTCAACCATGTTTGTAGCAGCTTTATTTGTAATAGCCAGAACCTGGAAACAACCCAGATGTCCATCAACAGAGGAATGTGTACAGAAATTTTGGTATTTTTATGCAATGGAATACTCAGCAATCAAAAAGGAGGATAGCATGAAATTTGCAGGCAAATGGTAGGATCTAGAAAAGATCATTCTGAGTGAAATATCCCAGAAGGAGAAAGACAAACATGGCATATACTCACTTATGTAGACCTATAAGATATGATAAACATAATGAAATCTATACACCTAAAAATGATAATCAAGAGAGCAGACATGGGATAAGATGATCAATCCTCGTTTAGAAAGACAGATGGGATGTGCATTGAACATATGACAGGAGTCTACTGAGCGCATCTGAAAGACTCTAACTAGCAGTGTTTTCAAAGCAAAGACTCATAACCAAACCTTTGGCAGAGTACAGGGAATCATAAGAAAGAAGGGGAGTTAGTCTGATGGGGAAAGGATAGGAGCTCCACAAGGACCAAATATATCTGGGCACAGGGTCTTTTCTGAGACTGACATTCAACCAAGGACCATGTATGGATATAACCTAGAACCTCCACTCAGATGTAGCCTGTGGTAGCTCAGTAACCAATTGGTTTCCCAAAGTGAGGGGAACAGGGACTATTTCTAACAGGAGCTCAATGACTGGCTCTTTGGCCTCCCCCAAGGGAGGAGAAGTCCTGTTAGGCCACAGAGGAGGGCTTTGCAGCCAGTCCTGAAGATACCTGATAAAACAGGATCAGATGAATGGGGAGGAGGTCCCCCCTATCAGTGGACTTGGACAGGGGCACGGTGGAGATGCAGGAGGGAGGGAGGGACTGGGAGGGAATGAGGGAGCAGGACAGGGCTGGGATACAGAGTTAGTAAAATGTAACTGATAAGAAAAAAATAAAATATATATATATATATATATATATATATATATATTGTGTCTTCTATTTCAATAAAATTGAGCCTAGTCTCATTTTATTTGGTAGTCTTTCTGTCTGTTAAAGTCATCTTGAATAAAATCATCCTTACTCAGTGAATTCTACTGATATAATTTCTATTTACTACTTAGAAGCTTGATTTAAGAAAGAGTAGAGAGGATAAATCAGTGCAATCTCTGAATACATGTATAGTTTACATTTCAGGATAATTAGAACAGAAAAGTAAAAGGACACCAGCATAAATCTAAGATTTGTCTTCGTAACTGTAGGCACTGGAGTCTAGTGGAAAGCCTAATATTAGTTTTCTCAATTTATACTTCAGGCCTAAGTCATGTGTATTTAAATATTAAGCAAAGACGGTACCATAATTTTTTAATATCCTGACAGTGGCCATTTAATGTTTCTTCTCATAAGAGTATGATAGATTTAAAATTGATTAATTCCCTTAAATTTCAGCTTAGTTTTATTTTATTGGTCTTTTGAATTTATTTTTTTTAACTTTTATTAATTACACTTTATTCACTTTGTATCCCTCCATAAACCCCTCCCTCCTTCCCTCCCAACCCTATCTTTCCTCCCCCTTTTTCATGCCTGCCCTTTCCCAAGTCCACTGATAGGAAAGGTACCCCTCTCCTTCCTTCTGATCTTAGTCTATCAGGTCTCCTCAGGAGTGGCTGCATTGTCATCCTCTGTGGCCTGGTAAGTCTGCTCCCCACTCGGGGGAAGGTGATCAAAGAGCAGGCCAATCAGTTCATGCCAGAGGCAGTTCCTCTTCCCATTACTATGGAAGCCACATGGACACTGAACTTCCATGGGCTACATCTGTGCAGGGGTTCTAGCTTATCTCCATGCATGGTACTTGGTTGGAGTATGAGACACTGGAAAGACCCCTGTGTTCAAATTTTCTGGTTCTGTTGCTCTCCTTGTGCAGTTCCTGTCCTCTCCAGATCTTACTGTTTCCCACTTCTTTCATAAGATTCTATGCACTCTGCCCAACAGTTGGCCATAAGTCTCAGCATCTGCTTTGATAGTCTGCAGGGCAGAGCCTTTCAGAGACTCTCTTTGGCAGGTTCCTAACTTGTTTCTTGTTTTCTTTTTCTTATGTCCATCCTCTGCCTTTCTGGATGGGGACTGAGCATTTTAGCCAGAGTTCTCCCTCTTGATTATTTTCTTTAGAATAACAGATTTTAGTAGGTTTATCCTATATTAAATGTCTATATGACTGAATATATACTGTGTGTCTTTCTGCTTCTGAGAGAGCTCACTCAAGATGATCCTTTCCAGGTTCCACCATTTACCTGCAAATTTCATGATTTCCTTATTTTTCATTGCAGAGCAATACTTCATTGTGTAGATGTACCACAATTTCTGTATCCACTCTTCAGTTGAGGGGCATCTGGGTTGTTTCCAGCTTCTGGCTATTACAAATAAAGCTGCTACAAACATGGTTGAGCAAATGTCTTTATTGTGTACTTGAGCCTCTTTCGGATATATGCCTAGGAGTGGTATGGCTGGATCTTGAGGAAGCACTATTCCTAGTTGTCTGAGAAAGCACCATCAGTTTAGTTTTAATGTGTAAAATTAATATTAAAAGGAATTATAATTTGTATTTAGATGATTGTTGAAATATAAACCTTATTTCCCAATTGTTACGGTAACATCAAAAGTATATCATTATGAATAAATCTCACAGAAAAAGTGAAAATTTTGCATAATGAAAAGTTTAATAGATTAATTAAAAATGAAATAGATATATTTTCTTGTATTCAAACAATATCAGGTATGGACTGCATTTAAGATATCATCATCAATGATACCATATGTTTCTTAGCTCATGTCAGTGCAGCTTTTGGTCAGTTCACAGAAACACCTAAACTTGCAATTTCTTCTCAGTTCATTTCTTAGACTGTATCTCCATGAATATAACTACATAAGTAAGATCAATTATAAATTGAAATATCTATCATCTCTTTTTGCATGATGGGGAAATTGCATACTTGAAATGCTCATATTAGCTATAACAACATACACAGTGAACACAAACAGTATAGAAATTTAAACGGTAATTTTATAGACAGAGGACTTGTAATTCGACTGGAGACAACAACAACAAAAAGCTGTTAATGACAGGAGGTATCATTGGGGTTGGGGACATCATATCTATGGCGATGAATTGCCTCTGAAATTTATAGTAACTGAAGTATTACCAAACAGCATGTGGAGCACTGGAACAGAATGCTTCAATTACAGGAAAACATATGAATAAATGTTCATCTAATGTTTGGTGAGGACATCAAGAAAAATTATTTAAAATAATATTAGGCAAAATGGATATGTATATATTTGAGCTGACCCTGTATCCTTATCTCACACCATACTACTACTAATATATATATATATATATATATATATATATATATATATATATACATCAGCTAAAAATGTATTAAAGACTTAAACATAGGATCTGAAAAAATACAGAAAAAAATTCGGATGTTGATGATTGTTTAAATAATATGTGTCAAACGCTCAAACAAAAAGAGGAAAAATATGTCCTCTTACTGGGTTGCCTCATCCAGCCAAGATAGGAGGGTATGTGCCTGGTCTTGTAACATGTTAGGATGTGTTGATATCCCTAGAATGTCTGGTCTGTTCTGAAGGGATCTGGGGAAGAGGAGAGGTTGCAGGGGGATACAGAGGAGAGGAGAAAGAGGGAATTATAGACAGATGTAATATACAAGAGATAACTAACTAACTAACTAAATAAATAAATAAAAGATATTTTTTAAGTAAATAAATTCGAAGAGTAACATAAGGCTAGCACACTGATATGGATGCCCAATGTTGGTATGATAACTTGTGCTTTCAAAAATATAAAATATTATTATATTTTATTAGTTATTTGAAAATTTCATACACGAAGTTTTGCTCAAATCTATTTTTCACTCTCCTTTTCCTAATTCCTCCCAGATCTACTCTGTACTTAATACCCATCCCTTCATAGCTTCTTTTTTTCAGATGAGACTATCTCACAGTAGCTATCCTGGTTCTCTGGCTCTTACAAAATTTCCACAAAGAAAAAACAACCAAAAAGGAAAAATAAATGTGTGATTCTATTAACACAGCAAACTGAAAATATTCTATAAAACAAAGAAATCGAAAAGCGAAAAACAGTATGTCGAGTAAGATAGTTTTTCTTCATATTAATATATGTGTGTATATACTTTTATTATTGAAAATCTCCTTTAACTTATGTAGAGCATTACAGTTATACCTGGTGAATAGTCAAGATAGGAAAACTCATTCCTGTATCTGAAAAGAACAAACACACCACAAATAACCAATTTAAAAACAATTAAAGAATATGAATAGTTATTTTTCCAAGAAGATAAAACCAACACATTAAAAGTTGTCCCACAAAATTACTCACTTTTTGAGAGCTATAACTCAAAATCCCAGCTTCACTTCATCTTTCAGACTGTTTGTTGTTAAAAAAACAAAAACAAAAACAAGAAGAGATAATAAGCTTTTGTAACTGGGATGTGGAAGAGAAAAGAATCTTTTTGTTTGGTTATTTGAAATAGGAACAAGTTTTATCACCATGGAAATAAATATGGAAGGTCCATTAAAAATGAAAACAGAACGATGAGATGGCCCAGCAGTCACTTCTGTGGATGAAATCAGTATCCATGTCAGATATCCTTCTTCTATATTTAGATCAGCATGATTTATAACATCCAAGAATGTTTCTATGTAAGTGTCTATGGGAAGGTAAATGGGTCATAAAACAGAACAATAGATACAGGGGAATATAATTCCTCTTTTAAAATTTTTATCATGTAAAACAATATAAATGAATTCAGAAGATGTTATCTATCTAGATCTCTATCTATGAAGCTTCTATTTATCTATCATCTATCATTTATCATCAGTAATCTATATCTTATCATCTGTCTATTATGTCTTATCTGTCACCTCTTTATCATCTATCTTCTGTCATCTCTATCTATCTATCTATCCATCCATCTATCCATCTATCTCATCTTTTACCTCTTTCTCTATCCATCATCTATCTATCTATCTATCTATCTATCTATCTATCTATCTATCTATCTATCTATCTATTTTTCTTTCTTTCTATCTGTCTTTCTATCTACTTATTGTTTCTTCAAGACAGGGTTTCTCTTTGTATCACTTGTCTGGAACTCACTTTGTAGAACAGGTTTGCTTTAACCTCAGATACCTGCTTGTCTCTGCCTACCTAACACTAGAATTAAATATTTGAACCACCACATCCAACTTCAGAAAACGTTATTCTGAACTAAAAAAGCTAGACTCAAAAAGAAAATTATTGTGTGATGTCTAAAAATACAATCTAAAAATGTTCCAAATCCTTGAAAAATAAGTTAAGATAATGAGTAGATATCAGCAGTGAGACTGGGATAATAGGAGGGCTGACATTGGAGATATATGTCAATGACCACACATTTGTACCCACGAAGAACAGACAAGTCAAAAGGCCTAATGCACAATAGAACTATAATTAATACTGTTATATGTATTTAGTTACTGGTAATAATGATTTCATTTACCGGTAATAATGATTTATATGCTCCATGTTATATATTGTAAAGAAATACCATAAATAATTATAGTTAAAATGAGAAAAATAAAATATATCTATAAAATGAAAAGAAAATATCTGGCTGTATTGCATTAATTTGAATCAATGTCTCAGTCCAATACCTTCTTGTTGATTTTTGCTCATGCAAAGTTCTGTTGATATTCATTCTAAAGTGAAGAAGGGTCAGATGTCTGTACATTTCATGATTATTGCATGCTGAACTAAAAACAAATCTTTGAATTTCAGTGCATTTTTCCAAATTATAGACACCAGGAATTTGTCAAGTGTTGAGCAATATTATTTACAATGGTAGTCTTTATTTTTAAAGATAAAACATTCTAATATATTTATATAATAGTATGTTCTTTTTGATAACCTTTTCTTTGTTTTGCCCTTCAGGATAAATTTTAAAGTATGATTAGATGTACTAGTGCATTTATAGGTGGTAAGATCAAAGTGGACAAGAATTATAATTTCATAGTACCATTATTTGTATTACCATTTCTTCCAAAAACTTCTTGTAGAATAATTTTCATATGGAGAATTCTTAAATAATGCCTTTCTAGTGTTTTCTTCCTGACTTCTTTCAAGAACGTTATGATCTTCTGAAAAGCACACTTTTTGCTCTTTTGATGTGTTTAGTTATGATCCTCTGTACCATGAAAGGAATAAGACCTTTTAATTAACTTAAAGTTCTTTGACCCCATTAAGTGCAAAAATGAAAACTGCTTATTTTCATAAATATAGTTAACACTGATAAAGTTAAAATATCTTTAACTACATTTAAACCTGCGAAGTTAATAATAATCTATGTCAATGTTTTAAGGTAATAGTCTAACAAAGATTGTTTATTCATTTTCTTTCATTCTTTAAAAATGTGGGTTTAGTCTATCAGTTCTCATCAGAAGTGGCTGCATTGTCAGGGTTCTAGCATGCAGAAAGGGGGGGGAGGGTGAGGCCGGGAGGGGAGAAGGGAGGGGCTTATGGGGAGATACAAAATGAATAAAGTGTAATTAATAAAAGTTAAATAAAAAATTAAAAAAAGAAGCTAGGTTTAGTTGTCAAGAAAAGATAATTGTGAAATACAATTAGATAATAATAACAACATAATCAAGAGGTTTTTGAAACTAGAAACTAATTATTACATTGAACTAATATTCATTTTTTCACAAATTGTGGCATTCAGTATTAACAAAAAGATTCTAGTCAGATGGTATATTAATTTTGTCAGTTCTTATTTTTCCTAATTTTTGCTGCATGTACCATCTTGAAGTCAAATTGAAATATACATAAAAATAGCTGCCTCAGGTTCTATAAATATTTGTGAAGCTAAATAATCTTTATGACGTGGAAGATGAAAATGAGAATGTATTTGTCAGAACATTGTAAAGATTTGCTTAGTTATTTTCAGATTCTAATACTGAACTTGCAGCCGAAGAGTATTCATTAAAGATAATAAAGTACATTAAAATTGTGAGAAACAACATACATATGAAATATATTATCAGTATGTAGTTTTTCTATTAGATATAGTTTTTCATTGTCATATTCTTTCTCAACAAATAACCATCAACATGTCAGCAAGCTTTATTATAATGTGGTTTCACCTGGGCAGGAGAATAAAACTTTCATTTTGGGTTGTATCTTTGTGTTGAATTATCATAATGTAATAATTTCAGAAACAATTTTCAATATGATTATCCAGTCTTATTTTATAAATGTATAATAAGGCATAACTTCCATTAAATGAAATTACTAGGTTAAAAGAATTATTTCAATATGCTGTAAAAACAAGTTCAGGATGACAACGGGAGCACATTAATATTCAGAGAAATCATACCTGATGTTTGAACACAATGTAAAGTGAAATGAGGTCCAAATTTAAATTATTGTTATTATTGAATAACAACTTCAGAAATGGCTATTCCTTTTGAGACATACTATGGAGGAAACTAATGTCTGCCTATGTATGTATTGTGTTGGAAAATGCTGATACTTTTACTTTATTTTCTATATCATAACTACCCCAAATTAGATAGTACTTAAAAATCAGTTATGTTTTATTATCCCATCTAGATAAACAAACTAAACAAAAATGCTAAACAAAAATAATTTAGTTAAAATTAAATGTCATCTTGGCCTGCTCGGTTTTTTTCTATTTTATTATAATTATTATTATAATATTTTTATTATTATTTACATTTTATTAACTCTGTATCCCAGCTGTATCCCACTCCCTTATTCCCTCCCAATCCCACCCTCCCTCCCTCAGCTCCTCCCTGCCCTTTTCCAAGTCCACAGATTGGGGAGGACCTCCTCCCCTTTCGTCTGGCTCTGTTTTAGCAGGTTTCTTCAGGACTGGCTGCAAAGTTCTCCTCTGTGGCCTAGCAGGACTGCTCTTCCCTTGGGAGGTGGGGAGGTCAAAGAACCTACCACTGAGTTCCTGTCAGAGATAGTCCCTGTTCCCCTTACTATGGGAAACCAATTGGTTATTGAGCTACCACGAGCTTCGTCCGAGCAAAGGTTCTAGATTATATCCATACATGGTCCTTGGTTGGAGAAACAGTTTCAGAAAAAAACCCTGTGCCCAGATATATTTGGTCCTTGTGGGACTCCTATCCTTTCCATGTCATTCTAACTCCCCTTCTGCCAAAGGTTTGGTAATGAGCCATAGTATCTGTTTTGAAATGGTGCTAGGTAGAGTCTTTCAGATGCCTTCTGCAGTAGACTCCTGTCATACATCCAATGCACATCCCATTTGTCTTTCTAAGTGAGGATTGATCATCTTACCCTATGCCTGCTTTCTTGTTTATCTTCTTTAGATGTATAGACTTCATTATGTTTATCATATCTTGTAGGTCTATATAAGCGAGTACATACCATGTTTGTCTTTCTCCTTCTCAGATACTTCACTCAGAATGATCTTTCCTAGATCCCACCATTTTCCTGCAAATTTCACGATTTTCTCATTTTTGATTGCTGAGTAGTAATCGGACCTCATGAACCTGAAAAGCTTCTGTAAAGCAAAGGACACCGTCATCAAAACAAAACGAATGCTTACAGATTGGGAAAGAATCTTCACCAACCCTTTATCTGACAGAGGCCTAATAGCCAATATATATGAAGAACTAAAGAAGCTGAAAAGCAACAAACCAAGTAATCCCATTAAAAAATGGGGAACATAGCTAAACAGAATTCTCGACAGAGGAATATCGAATGGCAGAGAAACACTTAAAGAAATGCTCAGCCTCATTAGCCATCAGGGAAATGCAAATCAAAACGACCCTGAGATTTCAACTTACACCCATCAGAATGGCCAAGATGAAAAACTCAAGTGTCAACACATGCTGGAGAGGTTGTGGAGAAAGGGGAACCCTCCTCCATTGCTGATGGGAATATAAACTGGTACAACCACTTTGGAAGTCAATCTGGTGCTTACTCAATTAGGAATAATGCTTCCTCAAGACCCAGCTATACCACTGCTAGGTATGTTCCTAAAATTTACTCAAGACACAATAAGGCCATTTGCTCAACCACGTTTGTAGCAGCTTTATTTGTAATAGCCAGAACCTGGAAACAACCCAGATGTCCATCAATGGAGGAATGGATACAGAAATTGTGGTATTTTTATCGTTTAATGTTTTTAATAAAGAAAATTATTCTAATAATAAAAAAATACAAAAATAAAAAATATATACCAGAATTTGATACTTGATTTATCTATGTGATTTTACAATAATTATTTTTGCAAAAATCTTTATTCAATGAAATTTATAGGTAAAAGTGAAAATGATTTATTTGTTTGGGTACATTTAGAGGTATGCACATATTCAATTACTGTCCTATTAAAAATACTCTGAGGCTTAAGATACAGCTCAGTTAGCCAAGTAGTATCTGTGCAAGTACCAAGCCGAGAATCTAAAACCCCTAAAGTAACATGAAAATTACAGTGCAGAGGTGTGTGCCTTACACAACACTGGGCATGAATGTAGTGACAAGGTGATTCCTAAAGCACCCTGGCCAGCACGATTGGCCAAATTAACATGATGAAAGACTGTGTCATACAGGGATGCACACAGAAAAAATTACATATAAAATAGTCTCTGGTGGGTGAGTTGGCTCATTGATAACAGGTGCTCCAAGGCACAGGTACACCCACCCACAAAAATACATGTTAATAGTTAATAATAATAATAATAATAATAATAATAATCTTTAGAGCCTCTTGTGGAGCACACATCTTTAGTTACAGCAGATCATGATGTCAAAGCCAGCCTATACATACTGAACTGGAATTGATGTTTGGCCAGAATTAGGTGAGTACCTACCTCAAAAAGAAAACAATGTCCGAGTGCTCTAGGGTGACTTGTGTGAAAGTGCTGTGAACAAAATCAAAGTGGATTTCAACACATGATTGACATAAAATAAGTTTTAATGCATGTCTAAAAATGAGCAGGCCAGATAGCCTTTTTTGCTAACATGATAAAAAAAATTCTTTAATCAAGATTAACAGTCATTAACATTAACATTAATGTCAAACCACAATCTCCAACATGTGACTTCCTTTTATACAGGAATCTATAAATTTTTTATTTTAATTTTAATATTTATTTATTTACCTATTTTTTTATTGCAATGTATTTACTTTGTATCTCCACTGTAGCCCCTCCCTCATCTCTTCTCAGTTGCACCCACACTCCCTCTTCTCCCTCTGTGCCCCTTCCCTAGTCTCCTGATAGGGGAGGATCTCCTCCCCTTCTATCTGACCCTAGCCTATCCAGTCTCCAGGTAGCCTTTTGTTGATACTCAATATAGTACATCTTATTTGTAATTTACCTTGTGATATTCATTCATTCATTCATTCATTCATTCATTCATTCATTCACTCATTCATTCATTCATTCCATTTTCATCCCAATTGTAGCTCCTGTCCTCCTCTCCTCTCTGTCTTACACTCTCCCTCTTTCCCTTTTCCCTCCTCCCCTTTTCCTCAGAAAAGAAAAGCACCTCCCTCATCAACCCACCCCAGCACATCAAGTGCATCCTCTTCTTCTGTGGCTTGCTGAGGCAGCACCATCAGGGAAAAGCGATAAAAAATCAGGCAACAGAGTCTATGTCAGAGAACAGCACATGTTTCTGTGGCTAGGGGACCCACATAAAGCCTGAGCTGTCCATCTGCTACATCTCTGTTTGGGGCCTAGGTCCAGTTCATGCAAGGTCCTTGGTTGGTGGTTCAGTATCTGCATGCCCCTCTGAGTTTTGGTTAGTTGGCCCTGTTGGTCTTGTGGAGCTGCTGTCTACTCAGGTCCTTCTATCCTTCTCCCCATTTTTCCATAAGACTCTCTGTACTTTGCCCAATGTTTGGTTGTGAGTATCAGCATCTGTTTCTATCTGTTGCAGGGAGTAGCCTATCCGAGGAGAGCTATGTTAGGCTCCTACCTGAAAGCAGAGTGTCGTTAATGGTGTCAGAGGTTGGCTCTCTCTCATGGTGTGGCCAGGCATTGGTTGGACATTTCCTCAGTCTCTGCTCTATCTTTATCCCTGAACATCTTGTCAGCAGGATAATTTTTTTTTTTTTGCATCAAAGTTTTTGTGGGTGTGTTGGTGTTTTCCTCTCTTGATAAGGTTACAGTGTATCCTCTTCAGTCTTCCTAATCTCGGCTACTAGGGGTCTCAGCTAAAGTCTTCCTCATATCCTCCCAGAAGCCTACCCTGCCTTAGGTCTCCAACTTGTCACAGAGATGCTCCCATGCTCCCACCCATGGTTTCTCTTCTCTCTGTAGGCTCTCTGTCCTCCAGCCACTGCTCTAGCCTGATCTATACTCTCTTTTCTCTCCATACTCCATCTCCAGACAGCAGAACTGGTAGAAGAGATGAACAAGGCTGTTTCTCTTGACATGTGATCGATTTCACATCATCATGCACTGAATATGTCAGATGTTGGTACGTGTTACATGAAAAAAGGACAGCATATTTTATGCTCTGATCTTAAACAGGAACAGCATAAGTGAATGAAATAATAAATCATAAATAACTCAAAGATAACTGGATAGCTTTGAAATTTTGGTGCATTCTTTAAATTTATTATGTGTGTGTGTTTATGCTCATGTATACAGGGGTATGTTTGACTCTGCAGAAGTCTGAGGTTCAGGTCAGGATGCCATTCTTAGTTGTTTCTCCCCTTCAGTTTTTAAGGACTCTTACAGGCTAGAGGGACTGGTCAGTGAAGTGCACGCATTCCTGCTCCATTTCCAATACTGTAGCTACAGGCACATGACATAATGCCTGCCTTTTCATACGGCTTCTGAGTATCCAAGTGATGTTAATCATACTCATGAAATGAGCACTTTATCTACTGAGCCATTTCCTCCCACCCCTAAGTATATTCTTTGTGTCTCATTTACTTCTCAAAATTTATTATGTTATTTGGATGAAATGAAGTTAATCAATGATTTCTTGTTGTGGACTTACAGTTCTACTCATTTCAGAATTCTGTTTTCTTAAATTATGTATTCAGTACACATTTTACCTCCTGAAGAATGATGAGCAGAATTATTTTGGCAAGCTTGCGTAGGTAGCTTAAAAAATAAACCCAGTCATTGACTGTTGTGTTTTAATTGAGGCAATTTGAATAATTAATTCTATGTTTAGGAAGTGGCTTCAAGGTGGTGTGTGATTAACCATGTTTAATGAAGTCATTACCCGATTAAGTAGCATTCTACACCCATGACTGATTGTATCCAAATGTTAATCAATTTGTTTCAAATCATCTCTTTATATATTTGAATATGTTATACTTTGTGTTATACATATTATGATAAAATATTGGTGATTTTGTATAGATCCTTGGACTTTTGTTTGATTTTATGCAAGTTGAAAATTGAAGGAAAAAAAGAAAAAAATCCACTTTTTTGGCTCCACTAAATAGAATCAACATCTGGGAAGAATCTTTTTGGCTTGAGAAATGATTCCACTTTGGAATTAGAGCTTAAAAAATTAGTTCAATTAAGAAGGTAGCACTTTCAAGCATCAAGTAGACAGCAGAATTTCAGAACAGATTTCTTACATGTCAGCTCTAGCTTTCATCTTCTCCAGGTGAGCATAGCAAAGCCAGAGATTTGAACAAATGACTGTAGAACTGTTTTAATAATAGAAATAAAAAAAAAAAAAGATGAGGAGAAAGTTTTGTTTTTTCTGAAGATGAACATGACAGCAATTTTTTTCTGACAAGCACAAAACAAGAGAAAATACATTTATAGTAGAAGTTAGGGAGTTGGCATGTTAGGACTGCTTTGAAAGCAGGAGTCAAGTCTGCTGCATGCTGCATGCATTGCTGAGGCTGGAGGGTGACAAGTTTGCTCAGAATGTAAATAACTTCTCATTGGTCTGAGTTACATGACTCACTGCCTCCAGGATGTGAATACCCTCTTCCTACATAAGAAAGAGGTCAAGAACTTCAATCAGCAAGAAATACTAGACTGCTCTGAGCCGAAATAGCCATATGTTCAGGAAAAAACTTTAGCTTTCAAGTAGAATGGCTATTGTTTATACTGTGAAGTCTGCTCTGTTGCCCATTATCTCTGACATTAAAAATACACACACACACAAACACACACACACACACACATCTATATGTAAATACAACCATACTTAAATATGAAAAAAGTAAATATGCTATAATGAAGTACTCTGAGCAGTGGGTTTTTATATGGTAGATTTATGTTAATTTTGAGAGAGTCTCTGTAATATCCAAACACTTCTATTTTTAATAAGGAGAAAAGATATTATTTTGTATATTCTTAACCTAATCATAGCAGTCTTCACAGATTAGAAGACGAAGTACATTGTTTTTCATTGGTTTGGGACTCAGAAAATATAAATGCTATGCATCACTTGTCATGAATGCAATCATGTTAGGATTTCCTTTGTAGCTTTAAGGATATAATCTCCAGCCACCAACAAACAGGAAAACAGGGACTGCCCAATTCATCAACAATAAACCAAAATCCACTGTATAAACCTGAAACTATTAACAGAAGATGAAAATGTTTCTCTGTCTTACTCTTTGATTTAGGCTGTGTGTCTCTGGACAGTAATCACCTAGAATTTTATCTGTGCGAAGATAAGTAGGTGTTGTATTGAACTCCTTAATTTGTGATCACTTGTTTTCTAACAACAGATAATTAACACATTTACCTTACTTGAATTATAAAAAAATTGCATATAGATTTGAAGAAATTAATAATTAAATGATATTGTAGCGTGTCCTGCCCTGTGGATGGAAGGACTCTTCAACAAGATCTGTTATCTTTTTTTTTATTAGTTACATTTTTATTAAGTCTGTATCCCAGCTGTATCCCGCTCCCTCATTCCTTCCCAAACCCTCCCTCTCTCATCTCCTCCCTGCCCCTTTCCAAGTACATTGATTGGGAAGGACCTCCTCCCCTTTCATCTGACCCTGTTTTATCAGGTACCTTCAGGACTGGCTGCAAAGTCCTCCTCTGAGGCCTAGCGGGACTGCTCCTCCCTTTGGGAGTGGTAGGTCAAAGAGCCTGTCATTGAGTTCCTGTCAGAAATAGTCCCTGTTCCCCTTACTATGAAAACCAATTGGTTACTGAGCTACCACGGGTTATATCCGAGCAGAGGTTCTAGGTTATATCCATACATGGTCCTTGGTGGAGTGTCAGTCTCAGAAAAGACCTCTGTGCCCAGATATATTTGGTCCTTGTGGAGCTCCTATCCTTTCCACGTCATACAACCCCCCCCCCCCCTTCTTTCATATGGTTCTCTGCACTCAGTCCAAGGTTTGGTTATGAGTCTTAGTATCTGCTTTGATAGACTGCTAGGTAGAGTCTTTCAGAGGCCCTCTGCGGTAGGCTCCTGTCCTGTTACTTTTTTCTCTTACATCCAGTGCACCTCCCATTTGTCTTTCTAAATGAGGATTGATCATCTTACCCTGGGTCATTTTTCTTGTTTATCTTCTTTACGTATATATATTTCATTATGTTTATCATATCTTGTAGGTCTATATAAGTGAATATATACCATGTGTGTCTTTCTCCTTCTGGGATACTTCACTCAGAATTATCTTTTCTAGATCCCACCATTTGCCTGCAAATTTCATGATTTCCTCATTTTTGATTGCTGAGGAGTATACCATTGTGTAAAAATACCACAATTTCTGTATCCATTCCTCCGTTGAGGGACATCTGGGTTGTTTCCATGTTCTGGCTATTACAAATAAAGGTGCTACAAACATGGTTGAGCAAATGTCCTTTTTGTGTACTTGAGCAAATTTTGGGTATATTCCACTCCTAGGCAGGAGTGGAATAGCTGGGTCTTGAGGAAGCACTATTCCTAATTGTCTGAGAAAGTGCCAGATTGACTTCCAAAGTGGTTGTACCAGTTTACATTCCCACCAGCAATGGAGGAGGGTTCCCCTTTCTCCACAACCTCTTCAGCAAGTGTTGCCATTTGAGTTTTTTATTTTAGCGATTTTGATGGGTGTAAGGTGAAATCTCAGGGTTGTTTTGATTTGCATCTCCCTGAAGGCTAATGAGGTTGAACATTTCTTTAAGTGTTTTTCTGCCATTCTATATTCCTCTACAGAGAATTCTCTGTTTAGCTCTGTACCCCATTTTTTAATTGGATTACTTGATTTATTGTTTTTTTAACTTCTTTAGCTCTTTATATTTTTGGATATCAGCCCTTTGTCAGATATAGGGTTGGTGAAGATCCTTTCCCAGTCTGTAGGCTGTCATTTTGTTCTGAGGACAGTGTCCTTTGCTTTACAGAAGCTTTTCAGTTTCATGAGGTCACATTTATTGATTGTTGCTCTTAGAGCCTGTGCTGTTGGTATTCTGTTCAGGAAGTTGTGTCCTGTGCCAATGAGTTCTAGGCTCTTCCCCCTTTTTTTCTAACCAATTTCTAGTATCTGGTTTTATGTTGAGGTCTTTGATCCACTTCGACTTTAGTTTTGTGCAGGGTGATAAATATGGATCTATTTTCATTTTTCTGCATGTACACGTAAGAAGATAAACAGAAAAGAGGACCCGGGGTAGATGATCAATCCTCACTTAGAAAGACAAATGAGATGTGCATTGGATGTAGGAGAAAACAAGTAACAGGACAGGAACCTACTGCAGAGGGCCTCTGAAAGACTCTACCTAGCAGTCTATCAAAGCATATACTAAGACTCATAACCAAACCTTGGACAGAGTGCAGGGAACCATATGAAGGAAGGGGAGTTAGTATGACCTGGAGAGGATAGGAGCTCTACAAGGACCAAATATAGCTGGGCACAGAGGTCTTTTCTGAGACTGACACTCCACCAAGGACCATGTATGGATGTAACCTAGAACCTCTGCTCAGATATAGCCCGTGGTAGCTCAGTAACCAATTGGTTTCCCATAGTAAGGGGAATAGGGACTATTTCTGACAGGAACTCAATGGCTGGTTCTTTGATTTCCCCACTCCCCAAGGTAGGAACAGTCCTGCTAGGCCTCAGAGGAGGACTTTGCAGCCAGTCCTGAAGGTACCAGATAAAACGGGGTCAGATGAAAGGGAAGGAGGTCCCCCCCCATCAGTGTACTTGGAAAGGGGCAGGGAGGAGATGAGGGAGAGAGGGTGGGAATGGGAGGGAATGAGGGAGCAGAATACAGCTGGGATATAGAGTTAATAAAATGTAACTAATAATAAAATAAATAAATAAACAAGAAATATACAAAAAAAAATCTGTTTTCTGACCCAGGGAATCCATGAACACACTAGTTTATTTAGCAGAGGAGAATTTTCACATTGTACTAAATTTACAACTGAAATCATGAGGTAGGTACACTACATGCAATCAAATGGGAAATGTAAACATCAACCAGGGCACATACCTGCAGTGGTAGCACAAAATCATGAGATGAACCAACCAATATCTGATTTGGATGAGCATCCACTTCACAAGATGAAACCCATAACTGACATTGCTTCGGTGACCAAAAACCTGACACTAGATATCCCAGGGGCCTAGGATAACAAAATACTATTGATTTATTTTTTATTAATTACAGTTTATTCGCTTTGTATCTCAGCTGTAGCCCCCTCCCCCATCCCCTTCCAATACTATTATTTTTAAAGCAAAGAAATAACGAAATATAAACAACGAAGCTTGAAGTAAAATGACTCCTAATGATATTCTGCTACATTCATTCTACTGCCTTGATCTGCTGTGCTTAGAAAAGGAGAACCAACAAGCTAATAGGAAAGGGAATAACCATCAGCCATGGGATAACCAAGGGAGAAGGAACTGGAAATTTAGTCAAGAAAGCATCTCATCTCGTAAGAATGGGTTTGTGAATTACACAGAATACTGTTTTTTGAAGTCTGAGCGTGTAGAGAACAACAATTTTAAAAATAGTTTCATCAACACACAAGGCTTTGAGTATGCTCTGGTTACTTTTCTTTGAGTAACAGAAAAAAGTTAATTGAAGTAGATCATGCTGAGGAAGAGAAAAAAAAAACAACAACAACAACATCAGACTGGTCATTACGTGGACCAGATTATAGGTCTTAAATGAACCATGTTTTGTTATTACACTTGACCAGTTAGCTCTAGGAAAGATAATTTGCATATTAATGAGGTTAAAGAAGGAAGAAACAACAGGAACAAAATGGTAGAGCAGATGGCATCAGAGCAGTAGTACAAAAGTTAAGATGAGTTCCCAGTTGAACCAAGAAAGAAAAGACATAAGAAAGAGAAAAAACTGAAAACAGGTTCTAACATTATGAAGCTGTTATTAGCAAACCTTCCCCCTTTTCTTTAAAATCAGAAAAGAATCAGTTTTGGTCATTATGGGAGACAAAGGATAGTACCCTTAGTTGCTTGATTTATGTGGGAGAATTGGACTTGACTTTCTACAATGCTTTGTCTGAGCCCAAACTATATGTGCATTTCTTTCCTTATTACCATAGTTTAAGCTCACATTTTAAAACTTTTCTATGTCTCAGTAAGTATATAATAAAATTCCTCTCATTTGCCATGATTATCTTAACACACTTCTGTGAAAGTGTTCACAAAACACAGAAACTTAATTATACCTTGAAATGTGGCAGACAACTTTTCACTTTATTTACACTGAAACTTTTTCCACTCTTTTTTTTATTTTTTATTTTTTATTATCAGTTACATTTTATTAACTCTGTATCCCAGCCGTGTCCCGATCCCTCATTCCCTCCCAGTCCCTCCCTCCCTCCCTCATCTCCACCATGCCCCTTTCCAAGTCCACTGATAGGGGGGACCTCCTCCCCATTCATCTGATCCTGTTTTATCAGGTATCTTCAGGACTGGCTGCAAAGCCCTCCTCTGTGGCCTAACAGGACTGCTCCTCCCTTCGGGGGTGGGGAGACCAAAGAGACAGTCATTGAGTTCCTGTTAGAAATAGTCCCTGTTCCCCTCACTTTGGGAAACCAATTGGTTACTGAGCTTCCACAGGCTACATCGGAGTGGAGGTTCTAGTTTATATCCATACATGGTCCTTGGTTGAATGTCAGTCTCAGAAAAGACCCTGTGCCCAGATATATTTGGTCCTTGTGGAGCTCCTATCCTTTCACCATCAGACTAACTCCCCTTCTTTCTTATGATTCCCTGTACTCTGCCAAAGGTTTGGTCATGAGTCTTTGCTTTGAAAACACTGCTAGTTAGAGTCTTACAGATGCACTCAGTAGACTCCTGTCATACGTTCAATGCACATCCCATCTGTCTTTCTAAACGAGGATTGATCATCTTACCCCATGTCTGCTCTCTTGATTATCTTTTATAGGTGTATAGATTTCATTATGTTTATCATATCTTATAGGTCTATATAAGTGAGTATATCCCATGTTTGTCTTTCTCCTTCTGGGATATTTCACTCAGAATGATCTTTTCTAGATCCCACCATTTGCCTGCAAATTTCATGATTTCCTCCTTTTTGATTGCTGAGTAGTATTCCATTGTATAAAAATACCACAATTTCTGTACCCATTCCACCGTTGATGGACATCTGGGTTGTTTCCAGGTTCTGGCTATTACAAATAGAGCTGCTTAAACATGGTTGAGCAAGTGTCCTTTTTGTGTACTTGAACAAACTTTGGGTATATACCTAGCAGTGGTATAGCTGGGTCTGGAGGAAGCACTATTCCTATTTGTCTTAGAAAGCGCCAGATAGCTTTCCAGAGTGGTTGTACCAGTTTACATTCCCACCGGCAGTGGAGCAGGGTTCCCCTTTCTCCACAACCTCTCCAGCATGTGTTATCACTTGAGTTTTTCATCTTGGCCATTCTGATGGGTGTAAGGTGATATCTCAGGGTCGTTTTGATTTGCATTTCCCTGATGGCTAATGAGGATGAGCATTTCATTAAGTGTTTTTCTGCCATTCGATATTCCTCTGTCGAGAATTCTCTGTTTAGCTCTGTTCCCCATTTTTTAATTGGATTACTTGGATTGCTGCTTTTCAGCTTCTTTACTTCTTTGTATATACTGGATATTAGTCCTCTGTCAGATAAAGGGTTAGTGAAGATTCTTTCCCAATCTGTAGGCAGTCGTTTTGTTTTGATGACGGTATCCTTTGCTTTACAGAAACTTTTCAGTTTCATGAGGTCCCATTTATTGATTGTTGCTCTTAGAGCCTGTGCTGTTGGTGTTCTGTTCAGGAAGTTGTCTCCTGTGCCAATGAATTCTAGGCTGTGCTCCACTTTTTTTTCCAATTGATTTAGGGTATCTGGTTTTATGTTGAAGTCCTTGATCCACTTTGACTTTAGTTTTGTGCAGGGTGATAAATATGGATCGATTTTCATTTTTCTGCATGTAGACATCCAGTTGGTCCAGCACCATTTGTTGAAGATGCTGTCTTTTTTCCATTGAATGGAATTGGCTTCTTTGTCGAATATCGAGTATTCATAGGTGTGTGGATTTTTTTCTGGGTCTTCTATGCAGTTCCATTGATCCTCCTTTCTGTTTCTATGCCAATACCATGCAGTTTTTATTACTGTTGCCCTGTAGTACAGCTTGAGATCAGGAATGGAGATACCTCCAGATGATCTGTTGTTGTACAGGATCGTTTTGGAGATTCTGGGTTTTTTGTTTCTGCATATGAAGCTGAGAATCTGTTTTTCAAGGTCTGTAAAGAATTGAGTTGGTATTTTGATGGGAATTGCATTGAATCTGTAGATTGCTTTTGGCAGGATGGCCATTTTCACAATGTTAATCCTACCAATCCATGAGCACGGGAGATCTTTCCATCTTCTGATATCTTCTTCGATTTCTTTCTTCAGAGACTTGAAGTTTTTCTCAAACAGGTCTTTCACTTGCTTGGTTAGAGTCACACCAAGGTACTTTATGTTATTAGTGGCTATTGTGAAGGGTGTTGTTTCCCTAATTTCTTTCTCAGCCTTTTTGTCTTTGGTATATAGGAGGGCTTCTGATTTTTTTGAGTTGATTTTGTATCCTGCCACTTTGCTGAAGGTGTTTATCAGCTGAAGGAGTTCTCTGGTTGAATTTTTGGGGTCGCTCATGTATACTATCATGTCATCTGCAAATAGTGACACTTTGACCTCTTCCTTTCTGATTTGTATCCCCTTGATCTCCTTTAGTTGTCTTATTGCTCTGGCTAGGACTTCAAGTACTATGTTGAAGAGATATGGGGACAATGGACAGCCTTGTCTTGTCCCTGATTTCAGTGGGATTGATTTAAGTTTCTCCCCATTGAGTTTGATGTTAGCTATAGGCTTGCTATATATTGCCTTTACTATGTTTAGGTATGTGCCTTGTATCCCTGATCTCTCCAAGACTTTAAACATGAATGGGTGTTGGACTTTGTCAAATGCATTTTCAGCATCTAAGAAGATGATCATGTGGTTTTTCTCCTTCAGTTTTTTTATATAGTGGATTACATTGATGGATTTCTGTATATTGAACCACCCTTGCATGCCTGGGATGAAGCCTACTTGGTCATGGTGGATGATATCTTTGATGTGTTCTTGGATTCGGTTTGCAAATATTTTATTGAGTATTTTTGCATCAATGTTCATAAGAGAGATAGGTCTGAAGTTCTCTTTTTTTGTTGGATCTTTGTGTGGTTTAGTTATCAAGGTGACGTGACTTCATAGAATGAGTTTGGTAGTGTTCCTTCTGTTTCTATTTTGTGGAATAGTTTGAGGAGAATTGGTGTTAGCACTTCTTTGAAGGTCTGGTAGAATTCTGCGCTGAAGCCATCTGGTCCTGGGCTTTTTTTGGAGGGGAGACTGTTAATGACTGCTTCGATTTCCTTGGGAGATATAGGGCTATTAAGTCTTTCTACCTGATCTTGACTTAGTTTTGGTAGATGGAATCTTTCAAGAAAATTATCCATTTCATTTAGATTCTCAAATTTTGTGGCATATAGGCTTTTGTAGTATGACCTAATAATTGTTTGGATTTCCTCAATGTCTGTGGTTATATCCCCTTTTTCATTTCTGATTTTGCTGATCTGGATAGTTTCTCTCTGCTTTTTAGTTAGTTTGGCTAAGGGTTTGTCTATCTTGTTGATTTTCTCAAAGAACCAGCTTTTTGTTTCATTGATTCTTTGGATAGTTTTATTTGTTTCTAGTTGATTGATTTCAGCCCTTAGTTTGATTATTTCCAGCCGTCTGGTCCTCTTGGGTGTATCTGCTTCCTTTTTTTTTCTTGGGTTTTCAGTTGGGCCATTAAGTTGTTTGTATGTGATGTTACAAATTTCTTCTTGCAGGTACTTACTGCTATAAATTTTCCTCTGAGCACTTCTTTCAATGTGTCCCATAAATTTGGGTATGTTGTGCCTTCCTTTTCATTGAATACTAGGAAGTCTTTAATTTCTTTCTTTATTTCTTCCTTAACCCAGCTGTCATTGAGTAGTAAGTTGTTCAGTTTCCATGTGCGTGTCGGCTTTTTGTTGTTTCTGTTGTTGTTGAGGTCGAGCTTTAGTCCATGGTGTTCAGATAGTATACAAGGGATTATTTCAATTCTTTTGTATCTGTTGAGGCTTGCTTTGTGGCCCACTATATGCTCTATTTTGGAAAAGGTTCCATGCGGTGCTGAAAAGAAGGTATACTCTTTTGAGTTTGGGTGAAATGATCTGTAGACGTCTATTAGGTCCATTTGATTTAGGGATTCTGTGAGTGCTTTTATTTCCCTATTTGGTGTCTGTCTAGTTGATCTGTCCCTTGGTGAGAGTGGAGTGTTGAAGTCTCCCACTATTAAGGTATTCGGATCAATGTATGATTTAAGCTTTATTAATGTTTCATTTACGAATGTCGGTGCTCTTGTATTGGGGCATAGATATTCAAGATTGTGATGTCCTCTTGGTGGATTTTTCCTTTGATGAGAATATAGTGGCCCTCCTTATCGTTTTTGATTAACTTGGGTTGAAAGTCTATTTTATTAGATATTAGGATGGCTACTCCAGCTTGTTTTCTGGAACCATTTGCTTGAAAAACAGTTTTCCAGCCCTTTACTCTGAGGTAGTGTTTGTCTTTGTTGCATAGGTGTGTTTCTTGGATGTGTGTTTCTTGGATGCAACAGAATGTTGGATACTGTTTCCTTAACCATTCTGTTAGCCTGTGTCTTTTTATTGGTGAGTTGAGTCCATTGATTTTGATAGATAATAGTGACCAATGCATGTTAGTTCCTTTTGTAATGGAGTCGATGATCTAACCCTGTTTCATTGCTTGTTTTCTTTTCATTTTTGTTGGGACAGTATCTGTATGCCCTGTTTTCTTGGGTGAATTTGTTTTCATTGGATTGGAGTTTTCCTTCTAGTATCTTCTGTAGGGATGGTTTGCTGTGTAGATATTGTGTAAATTTAGTTTTGTCATGGAATATTTTGTTTTCTCCATCTATGTTGATTGAAAGCTTTGCAGGGTATAGTAGTCTGGGTTGACATTTGTGATCTCTTAGAGTCTCCATGATACTTGCCCAGGCCCTTCTGGCTTTTATAGTTTCTGATGAGAAGTCCGGTGTGATTCTGATAGGTCTACCTTCATATGTTACTTGGCCTTTTTCCCTTGCTGCTTTTAATATCTTTTCTTTGTTCTGTAGATTTAGTGTTTTGACTATGATGTGACGTGATGTGTTTCTTTTCTGGTCTAGTCCATTTGGAGTTCTGTAGGCCTCTTGTATATTTATGGACATCTCTATCTTTTTTTTTTTTTTTTTTTTCAATGCAGTTTATTCAGGAACATTGAACAATCCTCGGACCCCGGGGAAAGCCAGCCCACAGCTTAAATAGCCTCTGGGTAGCCAACCCAGGCGTGCCACGGGGGCAATGCAGATAGGTCCACATACATGGAAGCAAGCCAGATCCTCGGCCTTAGCCAAATGTGGAGTTGTTCCTGACAGAGAGCACTCACCATCGGGAAGGTGGAGGGCGGAAACCAGCTCCATCTTTAAGGCATAGCATTCTGCAGCTCTCTACAGTTCCCCCTTTTTGTTTTAGACGCATCAGGCAAGAGTAGAGGTCTGATCTCTGATATTAGAAATAAATTGGGACTTTGTACAGATGTTCATTTAGGTGTCATCCACCCAAAGAGCATCGGACCCGTCCGATACCTTTTTCTCAGAGGCGGGACCTGGGGCATCAACCCGCATGCAATCAGACATGCTCTTCTCTGGGTCCAAAGCAGCTGACCCTGAGTGCAGTGCTTAGCCTCGCATCCTGAGCGTATCATTTTAGCTTTTTATGGTATCCAACCATGCTTGGGGAGAATGCCTTGCTTCAATGGCTGTAAAGGCCTGAATGATCATGGCTGCATCACACTGTTGTGAGACTCTAATCTTGCATATATACCACAGGCAAACCAAGGAGACCAACACCAGAAGGCCTGCTAACACTCCCATGCCCGCCCATTCTTTCAGATGATTCATGGCTGCAGCAATCCATGTTGATAATCCTGTGGCTAGTCCTGCGTCCACTCCGGTAGAATTTACTGTGACAATGGCCACTCTCAGCTGCTCCATCGTAGTATCGAATTCTCCAGTCCAATTACCTAAAATATAGCTCGACAATTGTTTAGACAGATTTGCAGCACAGGAAAAATTCTCATGTTGTATGCTAGTGACACAAAGTCCAGCATACTTTCATTGACAGCCAGGTTGAGCGATTTGCCATAGGGTATCAATTTGCTCCTGCAAGAGGTCAATCCTCTGATTGAACACCATCAAGCTTCCTTTTAGTTGAGCATTAATTCCTTTATGTACAACTAAGGCATGAGCTACATTGGCTAAATGATTGTTCAGGGTCTGAGCAGTCTGCCCAGTATGACTCATGGCTAATGCCCTGGTGGTAGCTCCAACAGCCGTCAATGAGATGGTAGTAACAATGGTGGCTGTAGTTCCAAGATCCCTTTTCTGTCTGAAGAGAGTCATAGCGCAAGGGGCATCAATGGGCACAGGTACCCAGTGAGGCATGCGAGTAACCAGGGCATACCTAACTTTACTAGCATTGGGGTTTAAAAAAAAGCAAGTATCATTACCACAATTACTTGGCTCTATCTGGCTAATAATGCATAAAAATGGGGGATATAGACAAACAGGTGTGGGCTTACAGGAAATATTATGAGAAGCCTTAACCCCTCGTTGGAACATCCTGCGTCAGTTCTAGAACTAGCAGTGGTGGTGTCCGAGGTCTGAGTAGGTTCAGGCGACCATTGCCCCCAGGGGCGAGACGTGCTCCATGCCAATTGACTAACTCCATGTTTTCCTCCAATTTTGAAAGTCATTTAAGGTTCTTAAATTATTTTTTTCCCTTTTTTTCTTAAATTTTTCATCAATTACACTTTATTCATTCTGCATCCCCCTATAATCCCCTCCCTCCTCCCATCCCAATCCCACCCTCCCTCCTCCCTCTGCTTGCATGCCACTCCCCAAGTCCACTAATAGGGGAGGTTCTCCTCTCCTTTCTGTTCTTACTCTGTCAGTTCACATCAAAAGTGGCTGTATTGTCCTGTACTGTGGCCTGGTAAGGCTGCACCCCCCCCCCAGAGGGAGGTGATCAAAGAACAGGCCAATCAGATTATGTCAGAGGCAGTCCCTCTTCACATTACTATGTAACCCAATTGGACTCTGAACTGCCCTGGGCTACATCTGTGCAGGGGTTCTAGGTTATCTCCATGAATAGTCCTTGGTTGGAGTATGAGTCACTGGGAAGTTCCCTATGTTCAAATTTTCTTGTTCTGTTGCTCTCCTTGTGGAGACCCTGTCCTCTCCAGCTCTTACTATTTCCCAGTTCTTACCTAAAATTCCGTTCACTCTGCCCAACAGTTGCCCATCAGGCTCAGCATCTGCTTTGATAGTCTGAAGGGCAGAGGCTTTCAGAGGCCCTCTGTGGTAGGTTCCTAGGTTGTTTCCTGTTTTCTTCTTCTTCTGATGTCCATCCTCTTTGCCTTTCTGGATGGGGTTTGGACGTTTTAGTTAGGGTCCTCTCTCTTGCTTAGTTTCTTTAGATGCACAGGTTTTAGTGGGTTTGTCCTATGTTGTATGTCTATATGAGTGAGTATATACCATGTGTGTCTTTTTGCTTCTGAGACAACTCACTCAGGATGATCCTTTCCAGATCCCACCATTTACCTGCAAATTTCATGATTTCCTTATTTTTCATTGCTGAGTAATATTCCATTGTGTAGATGTACCACAATTTCTGCATCCATTCTTCAGTTGAGGGGCATCTGGGTTGTTTCCAGCTTCTGGCTATTACAAATAAAGCTGCTACAAACATGGTTGAGCAAATGTCCTTTTTGTGTACTTGAGCCTCTTTTGGATATATGCCCAGTAGTGGTATGGCTGGATCTTGAGGAAGCGCTATTCCTAGTTGTCTGAGAAAGCGCCAGATTGATTTCCAGAGTGGTTGTACAAGTTTACATTCCCACCAGCAGTGGAGAAGGGTTCCCCTTTCTCCACAACCTCTCCAGCATGTGTTGTCACTTGAGTTTTTGATCTTGGCCATTCTTATGGGTGTAAGGTGAAATCTCAGGGTTGTTTTGATTTGCATTTCCCTAATGGCTAATGAGGTTGAGCATTTCTTTAAGTGCTTCTCTGCCATTCGGTATTCCTCTACGGAGAATTCTCTGTTTAGCTCTGTTCCCCATTTTTTAAGTGGATTACTTGGTCTGCTGCTTTTCAGCTTCTTTAGTTCTTTATATATACTGGATATGAGTCCTCTGTCAGATAAAGGGTTGGTGAAGATTCTTTCCCAATCTGTAGGTGGTCGCTTTGTTTTGATGACAGTGTCCTTTGCTTTACAGAAGCTTTTCAGTTTCATGAGGTCCCATTTATTGGTTGTTGCTCTTAGAGTCTGTGCTGTTGGTGTTCTGTTCAGGAAGTTTCCCCCTGTACCAATGAGTTCTAGGGTATTTCCCACTTTTTTTTCAAGCCGATTTAATGTGTCTGGTTTTATGTTGAGGTCTTTGATCCACTTGGACTTCAGTTTTGTGCAGGGTGACAAGTATGGATCTATTTTCATTTTTCTACATGTAGACATCCAGTTAGACCAGCACCATTTGTTGAAGATGCTGTCTTTTTTCCATTGTATGGTTTTGGCGTCTTTGTCAAAGATCAGGTGTCCATAAGTGTGTGGGTTTATTTCTGGGTCCTCTGTTCGGTTCCATTGATCCACCATTCTGTTTCTATGCCAGTACCATGCAGTTTTTAAAACTGTTGCTCTATAGTACAACTTAAGATCAGGGATGGAGATACCTCCAGAAGATCTTTTATTGTAGAGGATTGTTTTAGCAATTCTGGGTTTCTTGTTATTCCATATGAAGTTGAGAATTTTCCTTTCCAGGTCTGTAAAGAATTGTGTTGGTAATTTGATGGGCATTGCATTGAATCTGTAGATTGCTTTTGGTAAGATGGCCATTTTTACTATGTTAATCCTACCAAGCCATGAGCATGGGAGATCTTTCCATCTTCTCATATCTTCTTCTAATTCTTTCTTCAGAGATTTGAAATTTTTTTCATACAAGTCTTTGACTTCCTTGGTTAGGGTTACTCCGAGGTACCTTATGTCATTTGTGGCTATTGTGAAGGGTGTTGTTTCCTTAATTTCTTTCTCAGCCCTTTTATCTTTTGTATACAGAAGGGCTACTGATTTTTTTGAGTTAATTTTGTATCCTGCCACTTTGCTGAAGGTGTTTATCAGCTGTAGGAGTTCCCTGGTAGAGTTTTTGGGGTCACTCACGTATACTATCATATCATCTGCAAATAGTGATAATTTGACTTCTTCCTTTCCAATTTGTATCCCCTTGATCTCCTTCAACTGTCTTATTGCTCTAGCAAGGACTTCCAACACTATGTTGAAGAGATATGGAGAGAGTGGGCAGCCTTGTCTTGTCCCTGATTTCAGTGGGATTGCTTTAAGTTTCTCTCCATTCAGTTTGATGTTGGCTATAGGCTTGCTGTATATCGCCTTTACTATGTTTAGATATGTGCCTTGTATCCCTGATCTCTCCAATACTTTGAACATGAATGGATGTTGGATTTTGTCAAAGGCTTTTTCAGCATCTAGGGAGATTATCATGTGGTTTTTTTCTTTCAGTTTGTTAATATGGTGGATCACATTGATGGATTTCCGTATATTGAACCACCCCTGCATACCTGGGATGAAGCCTACTTGGTCATAGTGGATAATATCTTTGATGTGTTCTTGGATTCGGTTTGCAAGTATTTTATTAAGTATTTTTGCATCAATGTTCATAAGGGAGATTGGCCGGAAATTCTCTTTCTTTGTTGAGTCTTTGTGAGGTTTAGGTACCAAGGTGACTGTGGCTTCATAGAATGAATTTGGTAATATTCCTTCTGTTTCTATTTTGTGGAATAGTTTGAAGAGAATTGGTGTTAGCTCTTCTTTGAAGGTCTGGTAGAATTCTGCGCTGAAGCCATCTGGTCCTGGGCTTTTTTTGGATGGGAGACTTTTGATGACCGCCTCTATTTCTTTGGGGGATATAGGTCTATTTAGTTGATTTACCTGGTCCTGGTTCAGCTTTGGTAAGTCAAATCGATCAAGAAAATTGTCCATTTCATTTAGATTTTCAAATTTTGTGGCATATAGACTTTTGAAGTAAGTCCTAATGATTGTTTGGATTTCCTCAGTGTCTGTAGTTATATCCCCCTTTTCATTTCTGATTTTGTTGATTTGGGTGGTGTCTCTCTGCCTTTTAGTTAGCCTGGCTAAGGGTTTGTCGATCTGGTTGATTTTCTCAAAGAACCAGCTCTTGGTTTCATTGATTCTTTGAATTGTTTTATTTGTTTCCAATTGATTGATTTCAGCCCTGAGTTTGATTATTTCCAGCCGTCTACTCCTTCTTGGTGTGTCTGCTTCTTCTTTTTCTAGGGTTTTTAAGTGAGCCATTAGGGTGCTTGAATGAGCTGTCTCGAATTTCTTTTTGAAGGCACTTAGTGCTATGAACTTTCCTCTTAGCACTGCTTTCATTGTGTCCCATAAGTTCGGGTATGTTGTGTCTTCATTTTCATTGATTTCTAGAAAGACTTTAATTTCTTTCTTTATTTCTTCCCTGACCCAGCTGTCATTTAGTAACAAGTTGTTCAGTTTCCATGTGTGTGTAGGCTTTTTGTTATTTCTGTTATTGTTGAGGTCCAGCTTTATTCCATGGTGATCCGACAAGATACATGAGATTATTTCAATCTTCTTGTATTTGTTGAGGCTTGCTTTGTGACCCACTATGTGGTCTATTTTGGAGAAGGTTCCATGAGGTGCTGAGAAGAAGGTAAATTCTTTTTTGTTTGGGTGTAAAGTTCTGTAAATGTCTGTTAGGTCCATTTGATTCATGACCTCTGTCAGAGACATTGTTTCTTTGTTTAATTTCTGTTTGGTTGACCTGTCCTTTGTTGAGAGTGGGGTGTTGAAGTCTCCCACTATTAATGTGTGGGGATCTATATGTGCTTTAAATTTTATCAATGTTTCTTTCACAAATGTGGGTGCCCTTGTATTTGGGGCATAGATGTTCAGGATTGTGATGTCTTCCTGGTGGAATTTTCCCTTGATGAGTATGAAGTGTCCTTCCCCATCTCTTTTGATTAATTTTGGTTGAAAGTCTATTTTATCAGATATTAGAATGGCTACTCCTGCTTGCTTCTTGGGTCCGTTTGCTTGGAAAGTCGTCTTCCAACCCTTTACCCTCAGGTAATGTCTATCTTTGTGTCTTAGGTGTGTTTCTTGTATGCAACAGATTGCTGGGTTTTGTTTACGTATCCATTCTGTTAATCTGTGTCTTTTTATTGGAGAGTTGAGTCCATTGATGTTGAGAGAGATTAATGACCAGTGGCTGTTAGATCTCTTGATTTTGATGTTGGCTGTGGTCATCAGGTTGTGCGTTTGGTTGCTTTTTGTTTTACTGAAGTGAGGTTATTTATTTCCTGTGTTTTCTTGAATGTAGCTAGCTTTCTTGGGTTGTATTTTCCCTTCCAGTGTCTTCTGTAATGCTGGATTTGTTTGTAGGTATTGTTGAAATTTGTTTTTGTCATTGAATATCTTGTTTTCTCCATCTATGAGGACTGAGAGTTTTGCTGGGTATAGTAGCCTGGGCTGACATCTGTGTTCTCTTAGGGTCTGCATGATATCTGTCCAGGCCCTTCTGGCTTTCATAGTCTCTGTTGAAAAGTCAGGTGTGATTCTAATGGGTTTGCCATTATATGTTACTTGGCCTTTTTCCCTTGCAGCTTTTAGTATTTTTTCTTTGTTCTGTATACTTACTGTTTTGATTATTATGTGGCGGGAGGATTTTCTTTTCTGGTCAAATTTGCTGGGTGTTCTGTAGGCCTCATGTATTCTAATTGGCCTCTCCTTTAGCTTGGGGAAATTTTCTTCAATGATTTTGTTGAAAATATTTTCTGGGCCTTGGAGAAGGGAGTCTTCTTTTTCCTCTATACCTATTATTCTTAGGTTTTGTCTTTTCATATTGTCTTGCATTTCTTGGACGGTCTGTGTCAGGAATTTTTCAGATTTAACATTTTCTTTGACAGATACATCGATTTCTTCCATTGTATCTTCTACACCTGAGATTCTTTCTTCCATCTCTTGTAGTCTGTTGGTTATGCTTACCTCTGTAGTTCCTGTTTTCTTCCCTAGATTCTTCCTTTCCATTATTTCTTCCATTTGTGTTTTCTTTAATTTTTCCAATTCTATCTTCAGGTCTTGAGTTGTTTTGTTTACTTCCTTCACCTGTCTGATTGTACTTTCCTGTTTTTCTTTTAGTTCCTTCAACTCTGTTTCTTTCATTTCATTCAGTGTTTTAAGCATTTCCTTTCTAAAGGCCATAAACTGTTTGGCTGCAGCTTCCTCTATTTCTTTACGGATGGCAATATTCTGTTTGAGTTTATCTTCCTCTATGTCTTTACGAATCTTATTTGTTTCCTCTGTTATCATCTTCATGAGCATACTTGTTAGGTCATCTTCTTGGATTTCAGTTATGGTGGGGTGTCCAGGGCTACTTGCCCCTGGGTAACTGGGTTCTGGAGATGCCATATTGCTCTGTCTTTTGTTGCTTGAGCTTTTACGCTGGCCTCTACCCATTGTGTTGTCTTAGGAGTTTGGGGTTATTTTCTGGTGGTTCCTGGGGATCCTGTGGTGGAGAGAATCCCCTTTGCAGAAAGCTGGATTTTCCTGAAGGATGTCTTCTCAGCTTTTTGGGTATAGTCCCTGGATGGCTGGTGTTTTTTCAGGAGTTACTCACCTCAGGGATATAGACCTGAGTGGTAACTGTGGTCTTTGTTAGTCGAGAGGGTTCTCCTCTCACCCAGGGAAGTCCTGAGGGCAGCTGCCCTGTTTCTGGGTTTCTTGTTGCAAATTTAATGATCAGCTGCTGTGACCCAGTTGGACATCAGGCGTGCCTCAACTGTTTGTGCTTGTGTCTGGAGCACAGCTGAGTGCTGGCACCTCGGCCCCACTAGACTGCTAGACTTTTTCTAGGGAAGGATTGGGTGATTTAGATCAGTACAGTTTCCTTCCTTCCCCGTGGATTCTCTGGAGACACGGACTCCTAGTGTCTTTTTTTGCCCTGGCGCACACTGCTCAGTGTCCACCAGCTGGCTGGCCACAGAAATTTGCCTGTGCCTGGAGCACAGCTGTGTGATGGCGGCTCAGTCTCTGCCAGCTGTCTGGTGCGCAGAAACTGCCTGTGTCTGCCTTTGTGGCTTTTGGGAGTCTGAGTGGCTCCCTAAGGTGGGCAATTTTCCGGTGACCTTTTCAGGTTGGGGGTGAGCTGAGTGCTCTGAGATCAGACCCGCCGTTTCTATCTCCGGCGGCGAATCAGGCGCGCAGGCAGGCAGGGCTCTGTGCCGGAACCTGGGTCCCTGGCTCTGGCTCCGGGCTGGCTCCTGGGGTGCCCGTGGAACCCGCCCGAGTCTTTTCCAGGGGATGTCTGGGTGACCTAAGGCCGGTCCCAATCGTTTCCTGTACCCTGGGGTTATCTCTCGACTGAAAATTCCAGTCTCTGATAGTGTGGTGCCCAAGGTTCAGTCTGGGACCGTGATCAGAGACACTGGCTTGTGGCTCTGGGCTGGGGCTCGGGCTGGCGGCTGGCAGCCAAGCGTCTGGCGGAACCGGGATCTCTTCCGCGGTTTAGCCGGGTGAGTTAAAAGCTGATTGAATCCCCCACCGTGGGGTATCCTCTCACCTGGGAAACACGATGACTGTGTTTTATGGCCGAGAGTTCTGATTGCTGTTCACTGTGCTGATCCTGCTGTGCTGCTGCTCAGAATGAGAGTCCTCCCGGCGCGGCCATCTTGCCCCTCCCTCGACATCTCTATCTTTAAGTTGGGAAAATTTTCTTCTATGATTTTCTTGAAAATATTTTCTGGACCTTGGAGTCTGGAGTCTTCATTTTCGTGAATTCCTATTATTCTTAGATTTTGTCTTTTCATAGCATCCTTGATTTCTTGGATATTTTGTGATTGGAACTTTTCTGATTTTACTTTTTCTTTGAGAGATGTATCCATTTCTGCAAGTGTGTCTTCAGCTCCAGAGATTCTCTCTTCCATCTCTTGTATTCTGTTGGTGATGCTTACTTTTGTGGTTCCTGATCTTTCTCCAAGTTCTCCAGCTCAAGGGTTTTCTCATTTTGTGTTTTCTTTATTGATTCTAATTCTGTTTTCATGCCTTGCACCATTTCTTTCATGTGTTTGAATTTGGATTCCTGTCTCTCTACGATGGCCTCTATTTCTTTTTTCATTTCCTTCTTATATGCCACTAATTTTTCCTCTACTTGTGTATCTATTTGTTTGGCTATGTTTGCCCGTGTTTCTTTAAGGATATTGTCTATTTCTTCTTTCTTTGCCTCCAATTGACTGGCCATCTCTTTGAAAGACTTGTTCATTTCCTCCTTATGAGCCTCAAATAATTGGGCAAGCATGGCTTTAAAATCATTTTCCTGTGCTTCTGCTGAATTGGTGTATACATCGATTTTGGGGTTTGCTGGTGAAGTCATGATGTCCTGATTTATGTTGGAAGTGTTCTTTTGCCTACCTCTAGCCATTGGCTTATCTGAAACCTTCCCTGTTTGTTTTTGGATTCTGCAGATCAGACTGGTGCTGTCTCTCTCTGGTGTCTGGAGAGTTCTTCAGGAAGCTGAGCACTCTCAGCGTGTGCTGAGGACTAGCTGTACCTGTGGGAGGAAAGTACGCAGGCGCAAACGGGGCAAATGCAAGCGTGTGTGTGCGTGCGCGTGTGTGTGTGTGTCTGTGTGTGTAAGTGTGCGTGGATGAGTTTCTCGAGGGACAGGGTGATGGCTAATGTTGAACCCTTAAGTGTGTGGGAGGGGCTCTGCACTGTATATGTCGCAGGCACTAATGATGATTGCAGCGCAATTTCTGGCATTAACTGTCTTAACTCCTCAATCAGACCCACAGGGCAGGAACTTCAATGTCCCTAGTGCCCCTCTGTTTCCCAAATGGGTATGTGGGTGGGAGGGGGGTTCGATGCCTGGCTTCTGATTTAGAAGGACCCGGGATCTGGGGAACTGCAGATTCTCAAGGGTGCACTCACTTACAGGCAGGTCTCTTGGCAGAGATCTTGGTATCTGGGGCTCTCTGCTCTCTGGTTTGGCCCTGCTTCTTTGATGTGTTCCGCCAGTTCTGTGCTGCTGTCACTGCCAGGTTCTGAGGTCTTGCTGCAGCTGGAGATTTCAGGGTGGTCACTTCAGCAGGGATGGGGTAACCAGGCTCTCTGTTCTCTGGTTTGGCCCTGGTTAGTCTTAAACTGGAGGGCTGTGGTGCCCCGCCAGTTCAGTGCTGCTCCGCTGCCAAGTCCCGCTGTAACTGAAGACTGGGTTGCTGGTCCCAATGCTTTCTGGGAAGTCCTGGGATCTCTTTGTTGTGCTCTCCAAGCTTGGAAGGCCCAGCGCCTGGTGTGTCCAGGTTGTATGACGTTTCTGCCTGGTTTTGGTGAGTATATAGCGTATTCTCTGTCACTGTGGGATTGGGCGGGTCGTACCGTCAGTGATGGCGATCCTGTGGAGCTAGTATGGTGTCTAGCAGATTCGCGCCCTGGGAGGATGGTGCAGCTGCTGTGCGAATCTGGGACTCCGGGGCATGTACTTCTGGCTTTTGTCTGCCGCTAAAGTGCTTGGGTCTCCGTCTCAGCGGCTGTATACCCCAGGCAGTTAGGTCTGCGTTGAGAAAGATGAGTCTGCTGTGCTGCTGTGCCGAGGAGGAAGGAGGTCTGGGGGAAGGGAGTGCCACAAGAACAAAGGATCGTTTCTCTCCTTCCCCAAGCAAGTCTCCGGGTGACTGGAGGCCAAAGTTTTCACCTCCTGCGATGTTCCCTGTTGTTCAGAAAGCCTCGCTGTGGTTTTCCTAGGTTGGGGGTCCTTCCATTCTCCAACTCAGAAGATCAGGTATCTCACTACTCAGAAACTGTGTGTGCTAGTCGCCGCCATCTTGGCTCCGCCCCTAGAGCCCTTTTTCCACTCTTGTGAATTAAAGCAAGTTATCAAAGGCTACCAATAAAAGCAGCAATCAAGTCAAGAATTAGTACATCAACAGAAAGGCTTTATATTTCAAACCGTATTATTTCCAATGCATCACAGGATAATACACATACTAAGCAAAGTCAAATGTGTTACCTTTATTCTTGAATTGCATTTGGATCTCAGACATTGTATCTGAAAATATGATCGAAAACTATGGGCCTAATACATACATAATATTCATTTATGTGCTTACAGTCCCCTCTATTTCACATTGTTTTCTACTTCAGTCAAGTTTTTAAACCATTCCATTTATTTCTGGTAATTTCAGTTACTCACATTACACACAACAATCTAATCAATTTAAGATATAAGTAATCACAGACATGATTATACAAGCTGTCCCAAAGCCACTCCGTCGCCATCCTACCATCTGGATTGACTCCATATTCAAGTAAGTGAGAAAAGAAAGTAAGAGTGTAAAATTACAGATAATTCATTCATTCACTCCTTCATTAATTCAAAAATTAAATTCCATTTGCCTGTTTTTTGTTTTTTTTTTCAATTGGATAGCCAATGTAACTGACAGAGTCTTTAATGCTTACAGAATTTATGGGGAAATGATGGTGTCATGATAGATTTAGAAAGTAAAATAAATCTGGGGAAAAAGGAAACTTAATGAGAATTTAGTTTTTTAAGCTTGTCTGGGTAAATCTTCATTATTAATAGTTGATGGTTAATACAAGATTTTTCTGAAGCATTTATTCAACTATTAGAGAAAGTGGTGAAAATTATTAAAAGATTTGCCTCCTTAATCTGTTCTGGGTCATAAAGCGATATGGGTTATTTGTTTTCTGGGACAAATGAAATGTAGGGAGTGATCAACTGTTTGCCTTAAGACATTTACATTTCAGATACCTTTTAGATAAGCTGGTAGTCTATATTGTGTGGATGAGAATAAACTTCATTTAAAACATAAAAAAGATACTATGTATAGTATAGCAGTACAATCATCTTTCTGTAAAATGTAAGGAACAAAAGCTTTTTTTAACAAGCAGAAGGTAATTCAATACCAGGATGTTGATGGTAATTTATTAAGAGCAGACTTGCAATTATGGTAGAGTATTAAATGCAGTCACCCTTGTAGTCATGTGCAATTGACCAATACGATGTACTGTTTGCTAGGTCATTCAATCTAAAAGGGTTATAACAGTTAATCTTTTAGCAATCAAAAGGTTCCTTCATCAAATAAACATGAGAGGAATGGATTTTAACTAGTTAAAGTAAGTGGAATTATTATTTTCTCAGTTGTGAAATAAGATCTAGATTTTATACATGAATATTTTAAAATATGGACTCATTGGGGTGGTAAAGATATTCTGTCTGTGTGTCTGTCTCTTTTTGTCTTTCCCATATATCTTTATTTCTTTGTCTCGGTCATCTCTCTATCTCTGTCTCTGCCCCTGACTCTTTCTCTCTTTCTGTCACTTTAGGGGCATTTTTGAGAATTCTGGAATTTTGATTTCTGTAAAAGAGAAATATTATAAGAATGTTCTCAGTCATAATCCCAGGTGTACGGATGTGGTGCTTCATCAGACTGTTTGCAGCCGCTGACTATGATTTGCCTCATACTCTATTAGAAACATGGTTTTGCAAGCTGCAGATACTTTTTGAGATTGTGTGATACTTTGAATTCTTGGAACATTTCAGAGAATACACAAATGAAAGTCTCCCCCAAGAGGTGTGTGTGTGTGTGGGGGGGGTGATATTTCCAGAGGTCCTTCTATGGTAAAGGATTATTTTAGGTATTCTTGTTTTTTTGTTTTTCCATATGAAGTAGAAGACTGTTTCTCAAAGTATTTAAAGAAATGTGTTGCTATTTTGATTGGAATTGCATTGAATCTATAGATTGCTTTTGGTAAGATGTCCATTTTTAATATGTTATTCCTACCAATCCATTAGCGTGGTAGATCTTTCCATCATGTGATATCTTCTTCAATTTCTTTTTTTGAGATACTTGAAGTTCTTGTTACATAGGTCTTTCACTTGCTTGGTTAGAGTTACACCAAGATACTTTATATTATTAGTGGCTGTTGTGAAAGTATTGGTTCCCTGGTTTCTTTCTCAGCCTATTTGTCCTTTGTGCACAGGCTGGCTATTGATAATGATGATGATGATGATTATGATTTAGTTAATTTTGTATCCAGTCGCTTTTCTGAAGTTGTTTATCAGATGTAGGAGTTCTCTGGAAAAGAATTTTGGTATCACTTATGTATACTATCATATCATCTGCAAATAGCAATACTTTAACATCTTCCTTTCCAATTTCTATCCCCTTAATATCCTTTAGCCAGGACTTCAAGTACTATATTGAATAGATATGGGGAGAGTGGACAGCCTTGTCTTGTCTCTGATTTTAGTGTAATTGCTTTTACATCCTCTACATTTAATTTGATATTGGCTATAGACTTGCTGTGTATTGTCGTTATTGTGTTTTTGTATGTGGCTTGTATTCCTGATGTCTCCAAGACTTTTAACATGTACTTTTTTAATATTTTCTTTGTTGCTCATCTAAAGATATTTCCCAAAATCTATTTGTAATTCTTCTCCACATTCAATTTTTGTCATTTTTAGTCATTATTTACCTATCTCCTCTGCAAACAGTTTTTATAAAAATGATTATCCATCACTATAGTGAAAACATCTTCTTGTGAGCATCATATTTACTCTAATGCAGAAGGTCAAATTCTCTTGGTAGAGAACTTCAATCTTCACTGTCTCCTTAGATTACTATTTGTCACACTACAAACACATTAAGTATCTAGTAAATTAATCTATTTTTATTTCACATATTTGTCCTCTAAAACTGAATCTGAAAAATATAGGATGTCACTAATTGGAAGCTTCAAAATAACTCATGTGTATAAGGCTAATATTTTCCCTTAATATTGACCATTATTTAGACAATAGTAAAATTTCTGAATGAGACACATAATTTAAGCACCTACTTCTAATTAGAATTATATAGGATCTTAAGTTCTATCTGTATACACATTTCATCTAACTCTTATATTATCATACTTCAGCAGAATACTACTTATTCACCAAGTCTTATAGGTATAGCATATTTGGCTTAGACTAAGCCCCATTCTGTGATCCAAACTCTACATTGCAGTGGATACATTAGAAATGTACCCTTCTAGCAAATGAGTAAAATTTGAATATATATTGTACAACATAGATGTGGTAGTTTACAATGATATATTGCAGATGTAAAAAATATGATTATATTTATTTATTCTTATAAAAATAAATATTTACAACAATGAATATGTTAACTTCCAGAGGAGGGAAGCTATACAGAGTCTCAGCCAGCTTTGTCCTAGAAACCATCATGGAACAATAGCCTTAAGTGTTTATTATTTGCATATATGCTCACCACTAACATATTTGACTGAAAAACCTATACAAAAAGTATAAGATCATGACTGGCACTGGAAACCTAGGCAGCTACCCAGGACTAATATTTATTATTATATTTATGTATTATTATATTTATTATAAATATTTATTATTATAACCACAGATAATGGTACACTCCACCCTTTATCAAGAAAATTTCTCTTTGCAACAGATAGAGACTATTATTGATAACCAAAACCAATGACAAGGCAGAATTTTGGAGCTCAGTCCCAACTGATTCATCTATAATACAATCCTGGCACCTAAAGCCCACAAATCACTATGGGAGAAGAGGTGGAAAGATATTAAGAGCAAGAGGCTCAGGTATTTCTCTGTGAGATTGTATTAATAAAGATATAAAGTCATACATATGATAAGGACACACATTTTCAAAAAAAAAATATCTTAACTGTTCCCATCAAAATATCAGCAAAATTCTTTACATAACTTGAAAGAATTCTATATGAATTCACAACTTCATAAGAAAAGACAAAAAACCCAGAATAGATAAAACAATATTGTACAATAAGAGATCTTCTGGAAGTATCTGCATCCCTGCTCTCAAGCTGTACTATAGAGCAACAGCGGTAAAACCTGATTGGTACTGGCATAGAAACAGACTGATTGATCAATAGAATCGAATTGAGGACTCAAAAGTAAAACCACACACATATAGACACCTGACTTTTGGAAAAGATGTCAAAACCATACAATGGAAAAAAATAGTATCTTCAACAAATGGTGCTGGTCTAACTGGATGTCTACATGTAGAAAATGCAAATAGATCCATACTTATCACCCTGCACAAAAGTAAAATCCAAGTGGATCAAAGACCTCAACATAAAACCAGACACACTAAACCTTTTAGAACAAAAAGTGAGAAAGAGCCTTGAATGCATTGGCACAAAAGACAACTTCTTGATCAGAACATCAACAACTCAGAAGCCAAGATCAACAATCAATAAATGGAATCAATAAATTAATACCTTCTGTGAAACAAAGGACACTGTCAACAGAACAAAAATATAGCCTATAGACAGGGAAAATATCTTTCCCAATCCTACATCTGAAAGAGGGCTAATACCCAGAATATTTAAAGAACTCAAGAAGTTAAACACCATCAAAACAATTAATCCAATTAAAAAATGCAGCCAGTCCTGATGAGATCTGATAAGCTAGGGTCACATGGAAGGGGAGGAGGACCTCCCCTATCATTGGACTTGGAAAGGGGAATGGGAGGAGATGAGGGAAGGAGGGTGGGATTGGGAGGCTGGGATACAAAGTGAATAAAATGTAATTAATATAAATAAAATAAAAATTTAATAAAAATGGGATACAGAGCTAAAAAGAGAATTCTCAACCTAGGAATACTGAATGGTGGAGAAACACTTAAAAGAAATGTTCAACATCTTTAGTCATCAGGAAAATGAAAATCAAAATGACTCTGAGATTCCATCTCACACACATCAGAATGGCTATAATCAAGAATTCAAGTGATAGCACATGCTGGATAGAAAGGGAACCCTCCTACATTGGTGGTGGGAATACAAACTTGTATAACCTCTTTGGAAGTCAACCTAGCACTCTCTCAGAAAACTGGAAATAGGAATACCTCAAGACCCAGGTATACCATTCCTGGGCATATATCTAAGCAATGCTCAACCATCTAACAAGGTCATTTTCTCAACTATGTTCATAGCAGCTTTGTTTGTAATAGCTAGAATCTGGAAACATTCTAGATATCCCTCAACCAAAGAAATTCTGGCACATATACACAGCGAAATATTACTTCATTTTTAAAAACAATGTAATCATGAAATTTTCATGGAAATGGGTAGAACTAGAAAACATCATTCTGAGTGAGGTAGCCCAGAAGCAGAGACATGGACAGTATATATTCACTTATAAGTGGATATCAGCCATATGATATAGGATAACCATAGTACAGTTTACAGACCAAAAGAAGCTAAACAAGAAAGAGGACTCTAGGGAAGATGCTTAGTTCTCATTTAAAATGGCAAACAGGATAGACACCAGAAGTCATAGACGAGAGGGAACGAGATGGGAGCCTACCATAGATGTCCTGTAAAAGTCTCCACCCGGCAGGGGATGGAAGCAGTAGAGACTCACAGCCATACTTTGGACAGAACACAGGGAGTCTTATAGAAGAAGGGGAAGACAGAAGGACCTGAGGGGACAGGACCCCCACAAGGAGATCAACAGGGCCTAAAATGTGGAGACCAAGGGAGACTTCAGAGACTGAAGCATCAACCAGAGACCATGTATAGGGAGGACCTAGATGATCTCCTGCTCAAATGTAGCCCATAGACAGCCCAGTCTCCATGTGGGTTCCCTAGTAAGGAGAGAAGAGACAGTCCCTGACATTAGCTCGGTTGCTTGCTCCTTGATCTTTTCTCTCTGGTAGGACAACCTAGCCAGCCCACAGAGGAAGAGGGTCCAAGCAGTCCTGATGGGACATGATAGGCTAGAATCAGAAAGTAGTGGAAGAGGACTTCCCTATGAGTGGACTAAGGGAGAGGGATAAGGGAGGAAGAAGGAGAGAGGGTGGGACCAGGAGGAGGTTAGGGAGTGGGCTACAATTGGGATACAAGGCAAAAAAAATGTTAAAAATAACAATTATTATTAAAAACAGAAATATAGCACCAATAGTAGCCCCTTATTATATCTATATTGAGTATTTTCATTAATGAATTTATATAAGGATACTACATAATAATTATTAATATATGAAAATGTGATAGTTAACTACTAAATAATTATATAAACCAAACAAACTAAAAAAAAATTATATTCTTTTTTGGATTACTATTTACATTTATCTCAGGTATGCTGTTTACACACTTATTACTGAACAAAGCTGGAATGCAAACAAGTGTACAAATATCACAATAACCATTATCAAACAAAATTACTAGTACTATTGTTATATAACCATGTAACAACGGAGGCAGTGTGGAAAGTAATAATAGAAGGCTGCAGCCGGGAGTGTTTTCCTTTTTTAAGAAAATGCTTGGTAGCACAAGGGGTAATAGTTAAAAAACCATCTGAGGTCGACTATTTGTCTGCTATGACATTATTCTAATAGGAAAGTTATGTGGGAAGTGAATATTACAGGCAGTATTTGGCCAAATTCTGCTTGTGTCAGCTGAATGTCTTCCATAGACAAAAGCAAGCGGAAACAATGCCACAGATAAAATGTTAATTACCAAATTATGAAATGAAGGCTTTTAAAGTGCATTATTATGAGACTAATAACCCAAGGAAAAGGCGTGTTTTGTGTGATTGTCACACACAATTACTTAAAGCACATACCTGAGCATTCAGATAGAAACGGCTTAATTTATAATCATATGACACTAAGGCTGTTTTACGACATTCTTTTAAAAAAAATTTGTATTTATTCTTTTCTCATTTATTATATCCCAACTTCAGTTTTTCTCTCTATCATCTACTCTCAGACCCTCCCTGTTACCTTTTCTCTCCACCAGATCCACTCCTGTTCCATTTCCCTTCAGGAAAGGGCAGACTTGTCAGGGATAACAATCAAACAGAGAATATCATTTTGCAGTGAACTAGACACATTACCTTATATTAAGGCTGGATGAGGCAATCGGAAGGAGTAAAATAGTCCCAAGTGCAGCCAAAGGGTCAGAGACAGCCCCTGTTCTCACAGTTAGATATCATAAAAAACCACCAAGCTACAAAAACATAACATATATAAAAAGAACCTAAGTAAGAACCATACAGGTTCTATGTCAGTTGGTTCAATCTCCGTGAGAGCCAACAAGCCTTGATTAGTTGACTTTGTGGGACATTTCTTTGTGGGGTCCTTTACCCTTCTGTCTCCTTAAGGATAAGTGGTTAGTGACATTTTATTGAAACCTGCTATGAGATGGTGTTTAAAATAATTCAGCAGGATTACACACTATATGATCCTTTTTGTAACATCTCTCTCCATAACTGAGGTTAGATTTCATTTCTTTCTTCATATGCAATGTGGATACAAAGTGTAATGAAGCCCATTGATAACCATTCGGATTCTTAGACACTTGAGCAAGATTGTGGAAGCTTTTGCACAACTGTAAAGAAGAAATACTTGGTACTGTTACATATCTTCTTAATTCTTGATGCCATTTTAGAATAAAAGATAAAGGTAGGTAGTTAACTGTACTGACAACAAGAAATAAGACATAAAACTGCAACATAAAATCCCATTATGATACAAGTATTAGAAAAAGTCATTTTTCACGAAGGGAAGTTTGTGCCCTTTGATTTTTGGTGCCTTTGAATGAGACTTGGTTTTATGAGTCATCTGAGGCTTTTGCTGTATCATTTCCCATAATGTCTTCTCCAGTCACCTTGGATAGAAAAATACAGAAAATATATAAAATTTAATATTCTTAAACATTTTTATATATTACATTAAGTGCAGCTTAGAAACTATTAGAGATAGGGTTTAGGGGCTTGGGAATAATTAAGTAACTATATTTAGATATTTAGATTGCCCTGTTATGGTCTGAGTGTACTTCAAAGTATGAAGGATACGGGAATGACTTGGGTCAATGCATATTTTGCATATAATATAACCAACATTTTGCATGATTAAAAATGTAAAGAAAAATTAAATACCTGAAAACAGCATTTGATGATATCTCTTACTCGGACTGTAAAATTCCAAATCCCTTTTTATTATCTGCGGGACCCTCTAGGATCTGTCTCCTGCTTAGAGCTTACTTTGTAGGTAGTCTCCATTCTTTTCTTCCTCTTGTTCTTTCACAGCACCTAGTTAAGCCATAGCTAAATATCTTAAATAACAGCAGGCCCTCTTATGAACCAAAGTGAAATCTGAAGATATATTTTCCAGTTTACACCTTCTCTCTGCCATCAGTCTTGCCAATCCTGATGACACAGTCTTAATATTCAAGGCACATTTCCATGTCATCTCCGAGAAGACAGTAAGATTCTGATCCACAGACAAATTAAACACCTTGATGTTGGATTATTCAGTTTTATTTTATTATAACCCTATTATTGTCTGTGTATGCCTTCAGAATGTATTACATTGTGGATAGCTTTGGCAAAAAATAGGAACTTGATATAAATCATGAATTTCAGCAGATTTCAAATGTAACGTTCTTAATATTCATTGTAGCACTTCTGGTATAAGCAAGAAATTGAGGAGAAAAAAAAATTCCTGTGGTCCAGTGGTCCATCAATATATCAGAGTGGCTTGGAGGAAGGAAGAGAGAGACTGAGATTAAGAGAGAGGTTGAGATTGGGAGAGAGAGAGAGCTTTGATTAAAGTACATAAGCACGGACTCAAGCTGGGGTTTAACTTAAGATGACAGTTCCTTTCTTTAAACTTTATTAAGTGTTAAATCTTTTAAGACATTTTGAGAGATTGCTTTTATCTTGGTCAAACTCTCAGTTTCAGTTTTGTGATTTGTCTTTGTTTACAGCATATAAAAAGCAAGATTAATTTTACAAAGAAACAAGAATTAGGGGAAATGAAGAATACAGGAGAATCATTGCATGCACAGAACAAAATGAAAGCTGCCTCATTTGAAGAAACAGATTTAGTTTATGGTCTTCACCCAGGTAAATCTAAAGATTCTTGCTCAGAATAATATTAAGAATAAAATAGAAGACCTTTCACATGTTGGTACATACAGAAACATACAGAAAGTTAATTGAAAATTTGGGCATTCCACAAGGAGAACAACAGAGTCAAAATACCTGGGCTCAGGGGGCCTGCAGAGTCCGATACTCCAACTAAAGATCATGCATGGAGAAGACCTAGACACCCTGTTCAAAAGAAGCCGATTGGCTGCTCAGTTTTCAAGCGGGCTCCCTAGTAAGGGATACAGGGGTTGTCTCTGACATCAACTCAGGGGCTGGCTCTTTGATCACCTCCCCCTGTGGGGTGCAGCCTTGCTAGGCCACAGAGGAAGATGATGCAACCAGCCTTGATGAGATAGAAAGAAAAGAGGTCCTCCCCTATCAGGGGACTAGGGAAAGGATGTAAGGGGAGAGGAGGAAGGGTGGGTGGGACTGAGAGGAGATGGGGGGGCTGCAGTGGGGATACAAAATGAATAAATCGTAATAAATATATAAATAATATTAAATAAAAATATAAATAAATAAATAATAAAAGAAAATTTGGGCAAACCAAAGTAGTTTACAATGAAAAAGACTTCAGAGAATGCTCATACAAAGTCGGCTTAATTTGTTTATATTGCTAAACCAAGAGAAAAATGGATTATTTTCTAAAATCACAACTATATATTGAAAGTGCACACGGTATTTGAAAGATCGCTTTCAGCTGCTGGGGAGATATTGAACTAGTTAAAGAATATGCAGAAGGATTATCAGATACCAAATATATATTTCTAATATAATAAAAAATAAGCCAGCTACAGGTAGTCAATGAAAATTTGGGGAGAAAAAAAATGTTCCTGCTAGTAAAGTTAATTTCCAAATCAAGTCATAAGACAATATATTTCACTGTATGTATAATGCACAGTTCTGTATTATTTACCATTATTTCACTGTATGTATAATGCACAGTTCTATATCCTTTAAATTTTTAATTCAACATAAAGACCAAAATGACATCAAAGAAACTCAGCACATTCAAGGTATCCCTAATGGCATAATGCAGAAAATCGTCTTTTGTTTGTTTTTAACAGCACAAACTTCACATAAATCTTTGTCATTGAGAGATTTTTTTTTAAATGAGTATGTTTTTCTAAATTTCAGAAGTTCAACCAGCCTCGTGACACCCACTTACTCCGTTAATGTCAAAGACAAGGGAAATAATTCAGATCCCACAGTGATTTCTGATCTCCATTATTCTCCTTGTCAAGGCTCCATGCCTCTTACCTGCCCTCTGAGCTACTTTTGATGACTCTGTCTCCTTCTCCCCCGTGATCTTCCTTTCCATAACTCAAGCATGAATTTTCTCCACCACTGATGCTGTCTGTGAAGGACCCAGAGGGACATGTTTCTTCAGATCTATAAATTTATGGAGCCATTTCTCTGTTGTCATTTTTCAGCTTTCAGTCACAGATCAATAGCTTCTGTCTGCTGGTTTTCCCATTTGGACTCTAAAGTTTTGTTTTTTAACAGAAAAATCTAATTTGGCATCACAGTGTTCTCCTGTCAACTGTATTCTGTTCCCGTAAGGAGGAGTTGTGAGTGTGATCCCTGAGCACAGCAGTCCCCTTACAAAATTAGGCTTGATGCTGTTTCCTCCCTCAGAGGAATCTATCACAAGCAATTGAAGTCCTTAATGTTTTCTGTTCTCAAATTTTCTATAATATGAATGTGGGTCTCTACCTAAGATATTTAAGCTTGGGTTATGTGAGAAAACATCTTATGTAAATAAAAACATTTCTTGAGTTAAAACTACAATTGATTAGCACTAGTCAGTTTTTCGTTTCATTAAGAGATAAACAAGGAACCTAGACCCCCTGCTCAGATGTATCTAATTAGCAGCCCTGTCTCCATGTGGCTCTCCTAGTGAGGGGAGCAGAGGCTGCCTCTATCATGAACTCAGTTGACTGCTTGTTGATCACTCACCCCTGGTGATGCGGCCTTGCCAGGCCAGGAAGAAGAGGATCCAGGCAGTCCTGGTGAGACTTAACAAGCTATGGGAAGATGTCAATGGTGGAGAACTCCTCCTTATAGTGGACTAGAGGAAGAGGACCTAGTGGGGAAGAGAAAGGGAGGGTGGGACTTGGGGAGTTGAAAGAGGAGCTTCAATAGTGATATATAATGAATAAATTTTGAAACACGTTAAAATTAAAATTAAAAATTATCTATAAAATTAAAAATATGTAAGTAAAACAGTCATAAGGGCTGGAGAGATTGCTCAGTGGTTAGAGTACTTGTTGCTCTTCAGAGAACCAGGGTTTGGTTCCCACCTGTATTGTGGCAAACCACCATGTACAAATCCAGTTCTATGGGATTTGACTTCTTCTTTTTCTTCTTCTTTTTTTTTTTCAATGCAGTTTATTCAGGAACCTTGAATAATCATCTGACCCTGGGGAAAGCCAGCCCACAGCTTTAATAGCCTCTGGGTAGCCAACCCCAGCGTGCCACGTGGGCAATGCAGATAGGTCCACATACATGGAAGCAAGCCAGATCCTCAGCCTTAGCCAAATATGGAGTTGTTTGTGACAGAGAGCACTCACCATTGGGAAGGTGGAAGGTGGATACCAGCTCCATCTTTAAGGCGCGGCATTACGCAGCTCTCTACAGTTCCCCCTTTTTATTTTAGACGCATCAGGCAATAGTAGAGGTCTGATCTCTGATATTAGAAATAAATTTGGACTTTGTACCGATGTTCATTTAGGTGTCATCCACCCAAAGAGCATCAGACCCGTCTGATACCTTTTTCTCAGAGGCGGGACCTGGGGCATCAACCCGCATGCAATCAGACATGCTCTTCTCTGGGTCCAAAGCGGCTGACCCGGAGTGCAGTGCTTAGCCTCACATCCTGAGCGTAACATTTTAGCTTTTTATGGTAGCCAACCATGCTTGGGGAGACTGTCCTGCTTCAATGGCTGTAAAGGCCTGAATGATTATGGCTGCATTACGCTGTTGTGAGACTCTAATCTTGCATATACACCACAGGCAAACCAAGGAGACCAACACCAGAAGGCCTGCTAACACTCCCATGCCCGCCCATTCCTTCAGATGATTCATGGCTGCAGCAATCCATGATGATAGTCCTGTGGCTAGTCCTGCGTCCACTCTGGTAGAATTTACCGTGACAATGGCCACTCTCAGCTGCTCCATCATAGTATCGAATTCTCCAGTCCAATTACCTAAAATATAGCTCGACAATTGTTTAGACAGATTTGCAGCACAGGAAAAATTCTCATGTTGTATGCTAGTGACACAAAGTCCAGCATACTTTCATTGACAGCCAAGTTGGGCGATTTGCCATAGGCTATCAATTTGCTCCTGCACGAGGTCAATCCTCTGATTGGACACCATCAAGCCTCCTTTTAGTTGAGCATTAATTCCTTTTTGTACATCTAAGGCATGAGCTACATTGGCTAAAAGATTATTCAGGGTCTGAACAGTCTGCACAGTATGACTCATGGCTAATGCCGCGGTGGTAGCTCCAACAGCCGCCAATGAGATGGCAGTAACAATGGCGGCTGTAGTTTCAAGATCCTTTTTCTGTCCTTTGCTGGTCTCTGTTGGCAGCAGACAAGCATGTGCTGCATATACAGAAAAGCAGGAAAAGTGTCCATATATGTGAAAGAAAACAAATAATAAAAAGGAAAATAATCCACTGATGGGGCAGTCCTCCTTCCCTTCCATCTGACCCTAGCCTAACTGGTCTCATCAGGACTGTCTGGATTGTCTTCCTCTGTGTCCTGGTAAGGCTGCCTGCCCCTCACAGGGAGGTGATCAGAGAGCCTGCCACTGAGTTCATGTCAGAGACAGCCCCTGTTCTCTTTTCTAGGAACAGAAAGTGGAAACTGTTTCAGTTTCACTTGGAAACTGAGCTACCATGGTTTACATCCGTGCAGAGGTTCTAGGTTAATGGTCCTTGGTTGGAGTATCAGTCTCAGAAAAGACCCCTGTTCCCAGATATTTTGGTTACGTTGCTCTCCTTGTGGAACTCCTGTCCTCTTCAGGTCTTTCTATCTCCCCCTTCTTTCATATGATTCCCTTTATTCTGCCCAAAGTTTGGCTATGAATCTCAGCATCTGCTTTAATTCCCTGGTGGGTAGAGTCTTTCAGAGGCCCTCTGTGGTAGACTCCTGTCCTGTTTCCTGTTTTCTCTCTCTTCCGATGTCTGTTCCATTTGCCTTTCTGAATGAGAATTGATCATTTTACCTAGGGTCCTCCTTCTTGCTTAGCTTCTTCACATGTACAGATTTTAGTATGGTTATCCTATCATGTATGTCTAATATTCACTTATTAGTGATTATATACCATGTACAAGGAGGAAGGGCAGGATTGGGAGGGAACAAAGGAGTGGGCTACAGCTGGGCTACGAAGGTTGAGAACCACTGCCTTAACAGTTAATTTTTTTGTTTTTTTTTTTTTTTTTTTTTTTTTTGAGACAGGGTTTCTCTTTGTAGCCTTGGCTGTCCTGGACTTTGTAGACCTTGCTGGCCTCAAACTCACAGAGATCTGCCTGCCTCTGCCTCCTCGAGCGCTGGGATACAAGCATGTGCCACTGTGCCTGGCTAACGGTTAATATTTTTAACGTAATGAGTAAGGTCTACTAAAAATTAATTTTAGAATAGCAAATATGAAATTACTATTGCATAATTTTTATAGTCAGAGGAAAAAAATAAATTCATGTTGAAGCTTGCTGAATTAATTTTAAAATAATGAAAATGTATCAAATGAGTTAACATTTTGAATTTTTTTAATTTAATTAAAATATACTTAGACCATTTCTTTTTCCTCTTTTTTCTTTTAACTCTCCAATTCTACCCAGTACCACCCTTTTCTAAAAATACATGGCCTCATTTTTTTTTCTAATTATTACTGACTGCATATTCAGGTAAGTGAATCAATATATAACCACCATCTGCTGAGTCTGCCTGCATATTGCCTGCATGCAGATGTTTCTAGCTGACCAATGGCATTGGGTAACCAGTCACAGGCCTCATGGAAGGCTAAATCTTCTTTCCTAACAGCACAGCCATTAATATTGATAATTCTATTTCTGTGGTTCATATTTCCCCACCAACATGGGTATATTCACTGTTGTACTTGTTTAGATAGTGTCTAAGCAGTCATATTATTGAGATTTCATTGATATAGCTTCCTTGTTATAGCTAGAAGGCATAATCTCACAGCATACTCTCTGGCCCTCTGACTCTTACAATCTTTTTGCTCCTTTCCTCCTTGTGTTCCTTGAACCTTAGTCTCCAGAGCTGTGCTGTATATCTATGAAAGGGGACAGGTCGCCCAATGTTCATTTGTTCTCTGTTCTTTTCTTTTTAATTTTTACATTTTTTTATATTAACAGCTTATTTAGTTTGTATCCAGCTGCAGCCCCCTCCTCATTCCCTCCCAATCCCACCCTCCTTCCCTCATCTCCAGCCCCTGTTCTCTGACATGAACTCAGTGGCTAGCTCTTTGACCTCCCCACCCACCCTGGGAGGAACAACCTAGCTAGGGCACAGAGGGACTGTTGGCTTTCTGTAATGGCCTCTGTTGTGAGTGCTTGAGAGCTACTTTGTTGCATTCTTCCGTATCTTAAAACAAATCCACGTTTAACATTTTATTAGTGTGTAGTCATAGATGTTGACTCAACATAGACACTTTCTGAATTCGTAAATGTTTTACTGTCTGCTCGGTTTTAATTTTAACATAATAAACACTAACATTTATTCTTGTCTGTAAAAATCAACTTTTTGAAGATTTTTCAATATAATTTTTAGAGGATAAGGGTACAGGATTTTCCTGCTTTTTGTATTCTTTCTTCTTGGTTTATCATTATGTGCAAAAAACACAAACAAGAAACAAACAAAAAACAAAAACAAAAAAAGAAATTGGCTATTAATTAAAAAATGAGTTCAAAGGAGGGAGAAAAGGCAAAAACAATTTCTTGATCTATTGTATAACATTTACACACAAAAAAACCACACACTTGTGTGTACACACACACATGTGCACACACATGCACACACATGCACACACACACCATACTCAACAGGTACACACAGGTATACACACACATGCAGACATACATACATATATACATACACACAAATTAAAAAAAATGCTTGCTTAACAGTAGAAAATTCAGATCTTGTAGTTGCACAATCATCAGGGACCAAGAGTTTTCCCAAATCCTGAAGATTTGAATGGAAAGGGAAGTTTCAATGTACTCTGACAAATAAAACATCCAGCTTATGCTCAGAAAACAGGAAACCATTGTGACTGACATTATTCATAGATAAATATATGCATTGTCTTTTATTGTTTTAGAGATTCGTTTATTTACTCACTATATGTATATGTGTGTGTGCCTGAGTCTCTGTATGTGGACCACTTATGAGAGGAGGTAAGAGAGTAGAGACTTCTAGAACTTACGATTACAAGGTAATTGAGTAACTGAAAATTTCAATTTTAACAAGTGTTAATCCATTGATTAGTAAAACAAATAAAGAAGTTGCCCTTACACTTGGTTTTATGCTGCCTTTTATTTGTACTGGGGACTGAACCCAGGTTTACTGGAAGGGACCCAAGTGCTCTTCACAATTGAGCCATCTCCCCATCCCCAAATATATGCCTTTTGTTTGAAATCATACTCTTTGAGAAATGAACTCAACACAAAGTTTACATAAGGATGCTATCCAGCTGATCCGAATAGCACAGAACAATTAAGAAAATTTAGGCAAAAGTTTGCATAAAAATTTAAAGGTAGAAACACATGATATGAAACTGTGTTCTGTACATAAAATTCAGAATGTTCAATATTAAACAATCAATAAATTAAATGTGTGGGTTTTTTCCTACTGATTTAAACTCTAAGAGGAATTGATAGTTATCTATATCAATCACTACTGAATATTTAGGTATGTTATACATTTTGTTATTGTTACAAACATCAGAGAAGTCAATTTAATAGAGGGAAAACTTATTTTGGATCATACTTTCGAGGGTATACATAAAATTTCTTCTTTCCTTCCTTTCTTCCATCTTTTCTTTCCTTCCTTCCTTCTTTCTTTCTTTTCTTCTTCCTTCCTGCCTTCCTTTTTTTCTTCCTTTTATCTTTTTCTTTTTATATCCCAACTGCAGTTTCCTTTCTCTGTTCTCCCCTATGTTCCCCATCACCTCCCCTCTGACCCTTCATTCCTTCCACTTCTCTTTCATTTCTCCTTTCATAGCTAGCTGGCTGCATTGTTTCTGGACCTGTAGTGAAGCAGATCACCACAGTAACAGGGCAGAAAAATGCAGAACACTTCTTACTCCACTCTTGGTATAATGTTCTTTTGGAATCTATACACCTTACCCTTGTTCATTCAAATGCTGATTTCTCTCTCCCACTCTCTGGTTTCAATCCGGACATTGCATTGTGATACTTATTCTAAGCATCACCTGTCTCAACTTTGTGTAAACATGCCAAAATAAAACAGCCAGCTACAATGTTGAGCAATGGCGAGGAAAGAGTAGAAGGGAGAGAGGAGGAGCCAGAGGAGAGAGAGGAGTGGGAGGCAGAAGAGGAAGAGAGAGAGGAAAGAGGCTGGGAGAGCAGAAGCTGGAAGAGAGGTCTTGGAACGATGTGGAGAGATAGACTGGACCTAATATATCAGTAAAAGCAAGTATAATGGGTAAAATCTGAATGGTAGGAAGCTACATGGGCTTGAAGGTTTAGGCTGGAATAACCATTGCCCAGCATTGTGATCTAGGTTAATTAAATAAATCTCAGTCTCTGTGTGGCGATTTGGGTATAGATCTGATTAGAATTAACTGCAGATTTACTAAAAGATCTATCAATAGTAAAAATTTAAGGCAAAATATAACACTCTATCCAGGAAGAAGAACAGAAAAGAACTATCCTGGAAAAGAAACACCCTGGGAGGTCACTTCTTCCAACCAGGCCCCATTCTCCAAGTTCACTACCTACCAGTAGTTTAGTCAAACCTTTAATCCACCAGTGAGTGTCATTCTTCAGGTAAGGACACTTGGGGTGCACCTATCTCTGGAAGTTCCTTCACCAGCATATCCAGAAGTATGATTTACAAATCTAAGAATTCCTAACCAACCAGGATTAATCTTCACACTAGATTAGGGAGGGTATTTGACATATAACAACTGTTACTTAACATGGATTAGAGTAGATGAAACAGATGCTGAAACAAAAAAGTAAATAAATAAAACAAAAAAAAAACTCAAAAAACAAAGCAAACAAGAAAACAAACAAACAAACAAAAAAACCAATGGTTTTCTAACCTTGCTTTCTTAGCAGTATCATTTTTGCTCCAAATGGATCTGAAGAAAGGTATCATGATACAGAATAAGGATAAAGCAATAGTAATATCTTATGCTCATGTTCTCAGTTCAGTTTGTCTTTCATTTTTTAAAGGTCTTATGCGTACGTATGTTGTAGGACATGGCTCTCTTTTCTACAATAGTTACCACTCAGTTCCTCTTAGCAAGACATCTCTACCCAAAAACCAAATCCTATCAATCCCCCACAAAATGAGTTGCACCTCTTCAACTTTCCTTACTACAGTTTCTTTTTATAAGATCCATTCAAGAATAGGAAGATAATCTTTTCATTTTGAAACCCAGACCTTTGAAATACACTGAGGAAATAAATGGTGAGTAGATATTTGGAGAGTGAAATAGTGGTGGAGAATTGTTTTGGAAAGCAATTGTTTTGGTCTTTGGTTTAAATTTAACTCAAGGGATTTAAAGGAGGAAAACTGCCGCTCTCATTGTACTTTAACATCTTTCTGCTTTGAGTCCTACCCACTATTCCTAAATTTTCTAATTTTTATTTTTTAATAATAAGTTTCTATTCCTGAACAACATTGTTTGTGTCTTCAAATAACCAGTTTTACCCCAACTGAATTAAAGGTAAGAAATTCTGAACTTCTGCTATTGTTATATTTTGGGGTGAAGTAAGACCTTTGCAACATCAATAACAAACACGATGGTTGACCGGAGAGGTCACTCTTTCATTGCCCTTCTGTTTGTTCAATCATTCCATAATTTTCTCTATGAAAGCTCTTATTCTCCTTCCTTAAATCTTATTTCTTTCTTCAATGACCTTTTGTTGCATCACTGAATTTATATTTTATCAATCCATATACTTCTATCACATGAAACTTTTTCTGTTGGGTGCCAAAATACTATCTTCTTTAGTAATTCTTTTCATCATTCATTTCTAAGAAATAATAGTTATCTAATACAAAATGAGTGGTCCTAAAAACAACACAAAGGCAACATTGAATGGACTCAAAAGGTTGCATTACTATTTTATGCATATAAATATATTATCTATATACGAGTATGAATATGTGGTGTGTAAAATAATAATAATCAAAGAAAAAATGACCCTTAAATTTAAGAGGGAACAAAGTGGGATATGAGAGGAGGTCGAGGGAGGACAGATGAGAGGAGTTGGAGAGTAGAATGGGAAAGGAAAATTGATGTAATTATATTTAATTATTTTTTAAAAGAATCCAACACAAGTAATAATAAATTTAGAGATAAATAAAATAGATTATTAAATTTCAAAGATCTTCAGTTATTATTTTTCCATTTCAGAAAAAATGTAAAGAGGGTAGTTAAGGCTATTATATGTAACTATACACTGGTGATGAAATTGGGTATTGACAGTTGATTCAGGTTTCTGCACTTTTTTAACACTTGGTGTTAAAAACTTAAATTTGGGCCAGATGCAAGATAGTGGCGACCAGCACTCACGGTATCTGAGAGGCAGAGCATCTGAAATTCCGAAATTGGTGAGTGGAGGAGCAACTGAAGCCAGAAAACCTACATTGAGGCTTCCTGAACAAGAGAGGATATCACAGGAACTGAGAACAATTAGATTCAGGACACCCACAGACATCTCTGGGGACAGAGAGGGACAAAAGTTCCAACATTTTGCACTTCCCTTTTTCGGGCCTCCCTTCTCCTCTGAGGAGCCGGCCCACAGCGTCAGAAACTCTCTGCACAGAATTCACTGCTGAGGGTCTGAGACAGCCGAGGCAAGGATCCTGGCTCCTCAGTGATGGCTGCCAGCTGTACCAGCCTTCTGAGCCCCAGATCCATGGTACTATCCTTTCTGGTCCTGGGTCTGTGAGCGGCTGTACTGACTCCTCAGAGCCTCCCAGACAGTGACTGTATGGGCTGCCCAATCCCTCAGTGGCTGACAGGTGGCTGTACAGCCAACAAAGTCCAGCATACCCTCAAAAATCCATCCAGGTACACCAGATGCTGGGCCACCTAGGTCTGTGGACCATTGGTGTGGCCCCTCAGGACTTCCCAGCAGGCACCTGGAATGGTCTCCCATTTCCTTGGCTACAGCTGGACTCCCTAGTTCAGCGGCTACAGCACCTCTGAGGTGATAGAGCTCCTCCTCCCACATTTGTCTCAGCAGGTACAAACCTGAGACTAGAGAACAGGGGGAACCCCTGTGTTTTACAATTTGACCTACTGGTGAGTGTACTCTCAAGTGCCTACAGATACAGGGTGCTTCTAAGCTAGCAGCCATACATCAGATCCCTCCCATCCACACATCCTATGTGGGAAACAGAGGGATTCATGGGACATTGAAGTCTCTGCTCTGCAGGTCTACCAGTGGAGTTCAGGCAAGTAAGTGCTGGAGCTCAGTCAGAGCAAAATACCAGTAGCCTGTGGGCCATTGAGGTATTCAGGGAATTTGTGCCCACGATCATCACCAGAGCCTTTGACACCTTCAGAGCCTGCAACCCCTTTGTTGCCTGCAAGGCATCCCTCCCTCACACTGAAGGCCTCTACATTCTCTAGCATCCTGTCCCTGAAGGCACACTTCCAGGCACACGCAAGCACACACCCTTGTTTGCATTTGTCCTTCTGCGCCCACGGACTTTCCTCTCACAGGTACAGCTGAAATACCAACACATACCAAAACTAATGGACCTCTCTCATCTTCCTGAGGAATTCTCCAGACACCAGAGAAAGACTGTACCAGTCTGAACTTCAGAATCCAGGAACAAACAGTGAAGGTTACTGATAAGCAAATGGCCAGAGGTCAGCGAAAGAACACATCCAACAAAAATCAGGACATCATGGCTTCACCAGCAACCCCCAAAATCAATGGATACTACAATTCTTCAGAAACACAGAAAAATGACTTTAAAGCTATGCTTATGCAGTTATTAGAGGCACATATAGAGGAAACAAACAAATCTCTCAAAGAAATTGTCCCACAAATGGAAGCAAATAAAGAGGAAATGAACAAAACTGTCAAAGAAATGCAAGCAAATATAGCCAAACAAATAGAGGCAAAGTAGAGGCACAATTAGTAACATATAGAGAGGAAACAAACAAAAAATAGAGCGCATTATAGAGACACAGGAATCCATATTCAAACAGATGAAGAAAATGGTGCAAGGCATAAAAACAGAATTAGAATCAATAAAGAAAAAAAAAAAAACAGAGAAAACTCTGGAACTGGAGAACTTACAGACAAGATCAGGCACCACAAAGTTAAGCATCACTAATAGAATACAAAAGATGGAAGAGTGAATCTCTGGTGCTGAAGATATGCTTGCAGGAATTGATACTTCTCTCAAAGAAAAAGTAAAATTGGAAAAATCCCAAACACAAAAGATCCAAGAAATCAAGGACTCCTTGAAAAGGCAAAATGTAGGAAAAATAGGAATTGATGAAAAATAAGATTCCAGGCTCCAAGGTCCAGAAAATATCTTCAATAAAATCATAGAAGAAAAATTTCCTAACTTGAAGAAAGAGATGTCCATAAACATACAATAGGCTTACAGAACACCAAATAGACTAGACCAGAAAAGAAACTCCTCAAGCCACATCATAGTCAAAACACTAAATCTATAGAACAAAGAAAAGATATTAAAAACAGCAAGGGAAAAAGGCCAAGTAACATATAAAGGTAGACCTATCAGAATCAAGCTGGAGTTCTCATCAGAAACTATGAAAGCCTGAGGGGCCTGGGCAGATGTAATGCAGACTTTAAGGGACCACAGATGCCAACCTAGACTACTATACCCTGCAAAGCTTTCAATCAACATAGATGGAGAAAATAAAATATTCCATGACAAAACTAAATTTAAGCAATACCTACACAGCAAACCAGCCATACAGAAGATAAAAGAAGGAAAACTCCAATCCAACCAAAACAACTACACCCAAGAAAACAGAGCATACAGATAAATTTCCAAAAAAATTAGAAGAAAGCAATCAATGAATCACAGTAAGACCACCAACTCCAAAATAAAAGGAACTAATGTTAATTGGTCATTATTATGTGTCAACATCAATGACTCAACTCTCCAATAAAAAGACACAGACTAACAGAATGGTTGCAGAAACAGGATCCAACATTCTGCTGCATCCAAGAAAGGTACCTCTGCAACAAATATAAAAACTACTCAGAGTAAAGGGCTGGAAAAATGTTTTTCAAGCAAATGGACCCAGAAAACAAGCTGTGGTAGCTATCATAAAATCTAATAAAATAGATTTTCAACCAAAATTAATCAAAAAATGAAGAGAGACACTTCTTTCTCATGAAAGGAAAAATCCACCAGGAGGATATCCCTCAAGGAAATAGAAGCAGTCATCAAAAGTCTCCCTTCCAGAAAAAAAGCCATGAGCAAGATAGTTTCAATGCAGAATTCTACCAGACCTTCAGAGAGGAGCTAACTCCAATTCTCTTAAAAATATTCCACAAAATAGAAACAGAAAGCAGATTACCAAGCTCATTGTGAAGCCACAGTCACCTTGATACCTAAACCACACAAAGAAAGATCCAACAAAAAAAAAGAAAAAGAAAAATTCAGACCTATCACTTTTTAAAACACTGATGCAAAAATTCTCAATAAAATACTTGCAAACTCAGTCCAAGAACACATAAAAGATATCATCCACCATGACCATGTAGGCTTCATCCCAAGCATGCAAGGATGGTTCATTATACAGAAATCTATCAATGTAATTCACCACATAAACAAACTGAAGGAGAAAAACCTTATGATCATCTTTTTAGATGCTGAAAAAAGCATTTGACAAAATCCAAAGCCCATTCATGTTTAAAGTCTTGGAGAGCTCAGGAATACAAGCCACATACCTAAACTTAGCAAAGGCAATATACAGGAAGCGTATAGCCAACATCAAACTCAATGGAGAAAAACTTAAATCAATCCCACTGAAATTAGGGACAAGGCAAAGCTACCCACTATCTTCATATCTCTTCAACATTGTACTTGAAATCCCTAGGTAGAGCAATAAGACAAGTAAAGGAGATCATGGTGGTACAAATCAGAAAGGAAGAGGTCAAAGTATGACTATTAGCAGATGATATAGTATACATAAGTGACCCCAAAAATTCAACCAGAGAACTCCTTTAGCTGATAAACATCTTCAACAAAGTGGCTGGATACAAAATTAACTTAAAAAAAATCAGAAGCCTTCCTATATACCAAAGACAAGAGGGCTAAGAAAGAAATCAGGGAAACAACACCCTTCAAGATAGCCACTAAAAACATAAAGTAATGTTGGTGAGACTCTAACCAAGCAAGTGAAAGACGCATTTTAAAAAATTCAAGTCTCTTAAGAAAGAAATTGAAAAAGATATCAGAAGATGGGAAGATCTCCAGTGCTCATGGATTGGTAGGATCAACATAGTGAAAATGGCCATTCTGCCAAAAGAAATCTACAGATTCAATGCAATTACCATCAAAATACCCACACAATTCTTTCCTGACCTTGATAGGAAAATTCTCAACTTCATATAGAAATACAAACCCAGAATTTCCAAAACAATCTTCTACAACAAACAATCATCTGGAGATATCTCTATCCCTGATCTCAAGTTCTATTACAGAGCAATATTAATAAAAACTATACGGTATGGGCATAGAAACAGAATGGTTGATCAATGGAAAAGAATAGAAGACTCAGAAATAAACCCACACATCTATGGATACTTGATTTTTGACAAAGAAACCAAAACCGTTCACTGGATAAAGGACAGCATCTTCAACAAATGGTACTGGTCCAACTGGATGTCTACATGCAGAAAAATGAAAATAGATCCATATTTATCACACTGCACAAAATGAAATCCAAGTGGATCAAAGACCACATAAATCCAGACACATTAAATGGATTAGAAGAAAAAGTAGGGAAGAACCTAGAACTCATTGGTACAGAGACAACTTCCTGAACAGAACACCAACAGCACAGGCTCTGAGATCAACAATTAATAAATGGGACCTCATGAAACTAAAAAGCTCTGGAAAGCAAAGGACACTGTCATCAGAACAAAATGACAGCCTACAGACTGGGAAAGGATTTTCACCAACCCTATATCAGACAGAGTGCTGATCTCCAGAATATGTAAAGAACTAAAGAAGTTAAAAAGCAATAAATCAGACAATTAAACAGAGAATTCTCTGTAGAGGAATATAGAATGGCAGAGAAACACTTAAAGAAATGTTCAATGTATTTAGCCTCCAGGGAGATGCAAATCAAAACGACCCTGAGATTTCACCTTACACACCTTACCCATCAAAATGACTAAGATCAAAATCTTAAGTGACAATACATGCTGAAGAGGTTGTGGAGAAAGGGGAACCTTCTTCCATTGCTGGTGGGAATGTAAACTTGTATAACCACTTTGGAAATCAATCTTTTGCTTTCTCACACAATTAGGAATAGTGCTTCCTCAAGATCCAGCTCTACCACTCCTAGGCAGATATCCAAAGGATGCTCAAGCACCAACAAGGACATTTGCTCAACCATGTTTGTAACAGCTTTATTGTTAATAGCCAGAACCTGGAAACAACTCAGATGTCCCTCAGCTGAAGAATGGATACAGAAATTGTGGTACATTTACACAATAGAATACTATTCAGCAGTTAAAAACAAGGAAATCAGGAAATTTGCAGGCAAATTGTGGGATTTAGAAAAGATCATCCTGAGTGAGGTATCCCAGAATCAGAAAGACATACTCGGTATATATTCACTTACGGGTGGATACTAGACCTATAAAGATAGGATAAACATACTAAAATCTGTACACCTAAAGAAGCTAAAAAAGAAGGTTCCTGGATAAGCTGATCAATCCTCACTTAGAAAGACAAATAGAATGGACATTGGAAGTGAGAGAAAACAAGAAACTTGACAGGAGCCTACCATAGAGGGCCCCTTGAAGACTCTACCTAGCATTGTACCAAAGGAGATGCTGAAACTCATAACCAAACTGTGGGCAGAGTTCAGGGAATCATATCAAAGAAGGGGGATTTAATGAGAACTGGAGAGGAGGGGAGCACCACAAGAACCAAATATATCTGGGCACAGGGGTCTTTTCTGGGACTGATTCTCCAACCATGGACCATTCATGGATACAACTTAGAACCTCTTCTCAATGTAGCCCATGGCAGCTCAGTGTTCAAGTGGATGTCCTAGTAAGGGGCACAGGGACTGTCTCTGACATGAACTCAGTTGTGAGTTCTTTGGCCTTCCTCCCCCTGCCCTTGAAGGAGGAACAGCCTTGCTAGGCCACAGAGGAGGACATTGCAGGCATTCCTGAAAAGACCTGATAAGCTACCATCAGATGGCAGGGGAGGAGGTCCTCCCCTGTCAGTGGACTTAAAAAGGGGCAAGTAGGAGGTGAGGGTGGGAGGCTGGGATTGGGAGGGAATGAGGCAGAGGCTACAGCTGGGATACAAAGTAAATACTATGTAATTAATATAAAAAATAAAAATTAAAAACAGAAAAAACCCTTAAGTTTTTAATGCTGAGATTGTATCTACCACGCTATAAAAATCTAAAAAGATTTATGAACCACAGTGTATTATCAGCCATGTATAGTACCAAAGTGCTAAAACCATCAATTTACATTGCTTAATATTTCAAAACTAAATTCTTGGTGTTGCTCATCAAAACACCAGCATTACAGGTGTCTGATTTTGAAAACTACAAATATAAACTTTCAGAGGCCTTCACACAGTCTATGTGTCAAGCACTTATCACCAAGTTGAGAAAATAAGTTTGACTCCCAATAGTGGAGTGAAAAGAGCCTCCGTCTCTTAAAATTATCCTCTGACCTTCACATATGTACCACAGCATGCTCACGGCAACCACATATACTCAAGTAAATGTAATTTTAAATTTTTAGAATAACTTGTAATTTTTATATAAGCACTTTAAAATATATTTCCAGAGGCTGCAGTATTTAAATATATTTAGGCTGTACTAAATCAGCTACTATGATTTAGTAGTTAAAAGCATGCTTTGAAGAAATAGTAAGATCTGGAGAGGACAGGAACCCTACAAGGAGAGTAACAGAACCAGAAAATTTGAACACAGGGGTTTTCCCAGAGACTCATATTCCAACCAAGTAACATGCATGGAGATAACCTAGAACCCCTGCACAGATGTAGCCCATGGCAGTTTAGTGTCCAAGAGGGTTACATAGTAATGGGAAGAGGGACTGCCTCTGACATAATCTGATTTGTCTGCTCTTTGATCACCTCCACCTGAGGGGGAGCAGCCTTACCAGGCCACAGAAGATGACAATGCAGCCACTCCTGATGTGATCTGATAGACTAAGATCAGAAGGAAGGAGAGAGGGTCCTCCCCTATCAAGGACTTGGAGAGGGGCATGCCTGAAGAAGGGGAAGGGGAGGTAGGACCGGGAGGGGGGAGGGAAGGGCTTATGGGGGGATACAAAGTGAATAAAGTATAATTAATAAAATTAAATTAAATTAAAAAAAAGAAAAGAGAAAAAAAAGCATGCTCTGCTCTTCCAGATGACATGTGTTTAATTTTTAGCATCCGCACTGGTAAATTTGGAACTATCTGAGACTACTTGCCAACTTCTGGTCTCTATATGCACCTGCACTCTTTGTGAAAGTCTCCACATAAATTCACACATGTATAGCTAATTAAAATAGAATAATCTTATATATGTATATATAAATATATATGATAATTTTTTCTGGTTTAAAGTTTTAATACTCTTCATTGCAAATGAGATAATAGGATCATAGGAAAGGAAAAAAAGGACAGTAAGAGAATGCATATATATATATATATATGGAAGAACTGAGACAGTAAGAATGATCTTGAAATGGGCAACCAGATGCTGAAATTCGCTGAAGGGAATGTCTTGAAGAGCATTTTGTTTGCTGCTGATTGACACTTTGTAGGAAGAGCCTTCCACTCTCAATATGCTGTTCCTCTAGCTATATGATTAGACTCAGGGAAGTTATGGATAGCTATCTGTAAATAATTGGCATATGTTGTTGTACTCACTTACTCTGAAGATCATCATTTGAAGTATATCAAAGTTTAGGCTGGTGTGGTTTGTGTGTATGTGTGTGTGTGTGTGTGTGTGTGTGTGTATGTGTGTGTGTTTAAACATATGATAGATCATGAAATTGTTTCCACTGTTGAGAATAAGAAAATACAGTGTAAGAACTGATGGGATAAAACCAAGATGTCCAGAAATGTGTAATTCTATCTTAGAAGTGGACCCACATTTTCTGTTTAAGGCTCTCAATTATCCAGTAATATTGAATCAAGGCTTAATAACACAGGGCATGCTGAAGAGGCAAGTCTCTACTACTGCTTGACTACAGTTATCTGCTGAGGATACAGATTAGGTTTTATAAAATATGTTAACAAGACATAACATAATCCTCCTAACAAGATGGAGATTGAAGAAGCTGAAAATGCTAGATGATTTCAACTTAAGTTAAGAAAGCAGAGAGAATTTTTAAAAAATATACTGTGGAGGGTCTCTTTGTACTGAATGTTTTCTTGCTGTCTTTTATTATTAAACTATAGTTATTTTTTTTTTCTGGACAGGTATAACATAGATTTCTCTAAAATTTCTTGTTGAGGGAATACGTTTTGTGTTTTATGGATGGAAAACCTGTCAACAAAAAAACATATGGCTTGATAGGAAAGGGTAGAATTGAAGGTGGGATATCTAGTGGGCAGAAAAGATTCTAGAATAGAGCCAGGCCTGTGAAATTTCTCCTGCAAGATGTATGGAGGATAGACACATGGTACCTGAGCAGAGGTAACCAGCCAAGTTGTAGACTGTAGATTAGTATAAATGGTTTATGTTATTAACTGGTTAGAAAAGAGACTAGGTATATAGCCTAGATATTTATAAATATGTTTTGAGTCTTATGAATCATTATTTCAGGAGCTTGAGATTGGGAGTAAAAACATATAGTCTTACTACAATTTGCCACTTTTATTAAAACAAAAACAAACAAACAAATAAAAACAACAACTACAACAAAACAATCAGATGTGAGAATGCTCCTTTTGTATCTTCTTTTTTAAGCAACTGTTCCAGCATTCTTGGTTCAAAACTATATTTGTAGAAAATGGCATGTTCTATTATAACACATTTTATGATCATTTAGCAGCTAACCATTATTAAAATGCAAACACATATTGTCCCCTGTAACCAAGCATAATACAATGTCTAAGAAATGCTCTAACCAGGTATAAATCTGTTTTTAGCTCCCAAATCACATCTCTATATCCATAATCTATGGATTAAATAAAATTTCACCATAACTCACCATACATGAAATAGAACATGGAAAAACAAAATCATAAAATATAAAAAGACGAACTCTCTTGTATCAATAGAACAGCCAAAATGGTTTTTCAGAATACAGGCTAATTTCCATTTATATAACTGAACGTGGGGCCATACGTAGGTTATGTATCTTCACTAACCATTCATTGTTCCTTCTGCCCATACTCTTGTTTCAGTAGTTCAAGGTGAATTTTGTGATGAAGAGACTGAATTTTTGTTATGAATACATCTGAATACTGCATTTTTTTTAAAGAATGAAGTTGTTAAAACAGTTCCTTAAATGAATATACCTTCTACCTAATACAAAATAATACCAAAGCTATAAGTGTAAAAGTATTGAACCCAAGGAAAAGAGAGTAATAGCAAAACATGCTTATTCATTTCCATGCCTCATATTTTGCAATAAGGGTTTTTAACTTGGAATAAGAACTTTACTGGGAACTAGTTTCTCAGTTAGAATGCATATATATGTTTTTCATGATTTCTCAAATTTCAAGATGGTCATCAGATGGTTGACATTCAATGGATTTAATATATTTGTAGGGATGGTCAGTCTCTCATGATGGGACATTATGGGGAAATGTGAACCTAATAAAAATCATTCCACATCTTGTATTTATATGCAAATTATTTCTCTGGTTAGTGTCAGACACAAAGGTGGTGAATTTGGCAACCTGAATGTATGTTCTGAATATGAAATGCTTTTCTTCCCTAGGCTGTTGTGTCTGAACACTTTGCCCTCAGCTGATGGCACTATTTGAAGTTACAGAACATTTAGAAGATAGAATCCTGCTGAGAAAAGTCACTTGGGGCACGATGTGATGTATTGTAGCTTTCTTTTTGTGTGGAGAAGAGATAAGGCCTGCCAGCCTCATCATCTTGCTGCTATTCCTTCATTGTCATTATGGAAGGAATCCTCTCTAAAACTGTGAGCCCAGATAAACCCTTTCTCTTCAATGATGCTTTTTCACAAGGGATTCTATTATAGTAACAGAAAATTAAGTTTTCTCAAGTGATAAAAAACATACCTTGTATAGAAAGGATGTGGTGGTGATCACAGAAGATCCATAGGGTAAGCTTGTCCCCTGAAGCAGTGTGATTTGAATACTAGAGAATGTGGCAGCTTTGAGTTATGAAATCGAACAACAGAGCAAAGAGTTACTGAGTAATTAGTTCTTACTCATTATTTATAGCCATGAAAATTTCTTTTTGGCTTTCTCAGTTATGAGACTAGAATAAAAAATGCTAGATTTACTGCTGCGTTTTGCATTTTTGAACAAAAAAGCTCTCGCTCTTAGGGCTTTTAAGTTTATTCCTGTCAAATATGTAACTTACATATATATATATATAAGTTTGATATATATATACATACATATATATACATACATATATACATATATACATACATATACATATATATATACATACATATATATACATATATTCATATATATGCTGTATATTAGTGCATACAACACATGGCTATCATAATTTTGCTGTATATATTTAATCTTATAATTTAATATATCAACTTATTTAAACCAGGTCACGTCAAAGACTTAAGGGTACGAGTAATACCAATACTGTTGAATGATAGAAGAAGATTTATTAAACTTTTGGTTTGAGAGGAATGGTGTACTTTGTTTAGAACCTAATACTGCTGTTATTCAGTATGTGTGATTGGCTTTTAGAGGTGCTCCTGTGCCTCATCCCTGTTCTGTTCTGCAAATCAGACAATGTTCTTCTCTTTTACAGTGATAAAGATTAAATGAATTTCTATAGTTATATCACATTCTTAACACTTGAAATATATTTGCTCTTGTTATGAGCTAACTAATTCAATCACTTCAGAAGATTTCAATTCCTCCATGGTACATTGTTTTATTTTAAATAACAAATGATTCACAAAACAAAACAACACACATATTAATCAGTGGGAGGAAGATGAAGACTTAGTTCAATCTGGAGCAGAAAAACTGAACAGTCAAGATTATGATAGAAGAACAGAGAGGTGAAAATTTTGGATTATGACTGGAAAGTTATAGACAAATTTCATGGAAGAGAGCATGAGAGATGGTTAGACGTAAACCCAAGTGACAATTCTCTCTATGGCTTCATGTCATGTTGCTATTCTTTCTGAGAGTCTCAAGATGTTTGCCAGTGTCACCCAAACTCTAAATCATGCTATTACTATGGCTTTAGTCACATAGCTTCTCTTGTGGACTTGCAAGTTTATGACAGCTTATCTCTGCCCTTTACAGCACACAGTTAATGGGGTCAATTCCTCATGCCAGGTAACACTTTTAGATCTTTCTAAAAAGGTGTCAATCTGTCTGTGTTTTATACACACAGAGGTTTACAAAAATTTATATCACTTTCCTTTCATCTCCACAGCTTCACACTGACTTGGAAGAAATTAAATGACAGAAACAGAGAGCTATATTATAGAAAACCTAAGATGTTAAGGTCTAACCTTTGTGGAAAATAGCTGTCAAACCGTGGGTTAAATTATGTCACTGTAATACAAAATGATATCACATCATTGTTTTATCAACTAATTTTGAAATGCATTTTCAGCTGAACTTATTCTAAAGAACACCAAATGATATCATTGTAACAGGTATATACATTCTATGCAATGCAAAATGACAGAGAAGATGTTCATCATCACTGATTTTTTTATTTTGCGTGTGTGTGGATTCAGTCTTCAGTCACTAAGTTTCAGAAAGTTACATAAATAAACTTTTCAATGTTTCTATTTCTTTCATTAATTCTTGGAGAAAGATAATGACTACAATAATGACAATGCAAATAATATTTAATAATTTTCACGTAATGTTAATGATTTGCTAACTTTTATATAGTATTTACTAACAATATTTTTTATCAGTATAGTTTGAGGTATCCTCCTCCTTTGGACATAGTCTCATGTTTTCCAAGCTGTCTTTGAACTTGCTATGTAGTCAAGGATGGCTTTAAACTACAAATGCTACTGCCTCTTCATTTTGAGTGTTGAGACTGCAGGTGTGTGATATCATACGCGCTTTAAGACTTTATAAATCAAATGTAGAGCATCATTCATGCAAGGAAATCACACAACTAACTGAACTCCAATCCCAAACCACCAATAGAGTTTGATGGGTTGTATATGTAATTTATACAATCACTGCGATAGTCTAATGAGTTAGTATTGTCATCAATATAATTTTTCAGATGATAAAACCACATGAAAGGGAGACAAATTTCATAGGGAGAATTACTTACTTAGTAGGACAGCCAAGGCATAAACCTAAAGTATTCAGCCCTCCAAACCTTGCTTTGAGCCAACAAAGTCTAGGAAATCTGGGATTTAAAATAAGAAAATCACAAAGCCTGTCTTTAAGGTTATAGAAACAGAAAAAAAAAAAGTTGTTGGAAGGTCCAGCATGTCACAGAGAGAAATTCTGAATTGGCATCCATGTTAGGATAGGATTTGAGTAATGCCTCTGTCATCGAGTCACCTATGCTCCTTTTAGTAACCTCTCAGTATCACATTTGCACATGACCTGAATGAACTCATTAGTTTCCCAACTTGGTGTATTACAGAATATAATCTTTTGTCTGTTTTCAGTGCCTCATCTGGGTAGATGTTTGTTCATATCCTCTCAGAAAGTGTCAATACACTATGGCAGAAGTTTGAATTGGAGACCTGCCATACCAAAATTAACTAAAAGGAGTGATTGCATGGTTCTGGGTCTGGATATCATTCATATAACTAAGACGGTATACACTGATTGTAGAGCATTAATTCGGAAAATTCCTAACTGTCTATTCTTCTACTTATGATAGGTTGTAGTATGATAGTACTATGTGAAATTGTATTAAGTAGATGGCTAATTACATAGGTAGGATGATTCAATCTAGTGAAAAAAGGAAATATATGTGATGAATTTTAGGAAGGAAAGATGAAAACATATAAGGCAGAAGCTATGTTTATTCTTGCAAAGTTTTATAAGGTCAGGAATTATTAAATGTAGATATGGATGCTAGTTATATCTAATGAAACTAAAACTTTTAAGAATTTTCTTTGATTTAAATCCAAGCTTTTGGTTTTGAAGCTAACCTTTAATGGCTGAGCCATCCCTCCAGCCCTATACCACTCCTAGTCATATATTGAAAATATGCTCAAGTACACAACAAGGATATTTGCTCAACCATGTTAGTAACAGCTTTATTCATAATAACCAGAATCTGGAAAACACCCAGAATCTGGAAAATATCCTTCAACTGAGGAATGGATATAGAAAGTGCGGTAAATTTACATAATGGAATACTACTCAGCAATTAAAAACAAGGAAATCATGAAATTTTCAGCCAAATGGTGGAAACTACAAAAGATCATCCTGAGTGAGGTAACCCAAAGCAGAAAGACACATATTGTATATATTCAATCATAAGTGGATATTAGCCATATAATAGAGGATTAACATACTAAAATCTATAGTCCTAAAGAAGTTAAACAACAAGGAGGAGACTGTAACCTCATTCAGAAGGCAAAAGGGATAGACATCAGAAGCTAGAAAAGATAGGGAACAAAACAGGAGCCTACCACAGAAGGTCTCTGAGAAACTATACCCAGCAGAGTATCAAAGCAGATGCTGAGACTCAGCCAAACTTTGGGCAAGTGCAAGGAATCTTAGGAAAGAAGGGAGGGGATAAAAAGACCTAGAGGGGAAAAGAGATCCACCAGGACACCAACAAAACCAAATAATCTGGGCCCTGGGGTCTTTTCTGAGACTGATAATCCAACAAAGGACAATACATGGAGATACCCTAGAACTCCTGCACAGATGTGGCCATGGCAGCTCAGTCTCCAAGTGGGTTTCCTAATAAGGGGCTCTCTCTGATATGAATTCAGTGGCCTGCTCTTTCATCACCTCTCCCTGGGAGGTATAGCCTTACCAGGCTACAGAAGAAAGCAATACAGCCAGTCCTGATGAAACCTGAAAGACTAGGGTCAGATAGAAGGGGAAGAAAACCTCCCCCATCAGTAGACTAGGGGAGGAGCACAGGAGGAGTAGGGGGAGGGAGGATAGGACAGGGAGGAGATGATGGAGGGGGCTACAGCTGAAATACAAAGTGAATGAATTGTAATAAATAAATACATCCAAGTTTATGAGATTTATGCAGCAAAACTACACATGCATATTCATAGTACAGTCATTCACAAGTTTTCTAATCTTCCACCAAAATTCAGCACAAAAAATTATGTGACTATTTCACATTTTCAACAATCATCCTTCATAACATTTATGGAATAAGTTCCACAGCATATGGCATATTAATAGAATGGCAAAAGTGCCTTCTTTTGCTTCTTTTAAATTATAATCAGAAAAATATTATAAAATGTTATACTAAATTGTCTACTTCCTTTGAGGAATGTATAATGAAGATGTGTTACATACACACTGCTGAATAATAATCACCCATAAAGAAAATTGGAATTTGTAGGTAACTAGATGGAAATAGAAAATATTATATTAACTTGGTTAACCCAGACCCCAAAAGACAAATGTTGTATACACTTTCTCACTGGTAGTTCTTAGCTCCAAATGTTCAGATATGGAGTAATTACATAAAATAGGAAAGTAAAATGGTACCCTGGAACAGAAAGTGAGGGCTCTAGAAAGGGTATTAACAGGATAGTGCTATGAAGGGAAAATGGAAAAACAATGGGGGGAGGAGACTAACTGAGCAGGAAGGTAAACAGAAAGGGAGAGGAGAGATAAATAACATTAAGGATCTCAAAAAAAGACAGATTGTATCATATTATGTATTTATTTACCCTTAAGTTATATACAATATATAAGAACATGTATAAACACATACATACATATATAATATGTGTGTGTGCGCACACACACACACACACACACACATACAGACACATAAAAGTACCTAATAAAAACCTCAGTACCAGGCATGAGTAGGAAAGCTCTTTTGAGTTGTTGGTCAGAGGAGTCTAAGAGACTCCCAAAACAATACAGGGAATTGTTGTGGCCCCTGGTTTCCTCCCAGAAGTGGAAGGGAAGTCCTTTTAAGCTAAGGCAGCACACAATTAAGATACAGGACTCTGAGGATCCAAGTGGAATTAGACCTGAGGTTTAACTTTTTTTTTTCACTCTGAAAATAGAAAATAAATGATTAAATGATTTTTTATCAAAAAATTGTATGATGCAAATATTTCAATGTTTTAAAATTCACTTATTAACGTTTGCTCTAATATCTAAAGAACACTGGCATATAGAACAAGGAACTGAGTCCAAATATGTCAGATGCTATTAGTTCTCTTATTTAAGTATTTCCTTGGACTATGGTGCTAATATACTATTTTCTTTTTTAAAAAAAATCACATCTTCTTTTATACATTATATATTTACCAAAGTTTTCCCCTCCATCTCCACGTCCCAGCCTCTGCCCTTTCCCCTGATCCTCTTTCAATTCCCTTCAGAAGAGAGCAAGTCTCCCAGGGATATCAAATGAACAAGCCATAGCAAAATTCAATCAGACAAGGCTCAAACTCTACTGTCCCAGAAGGTGCTATGCAAGCTTTCAAGGGAGGGTAACAGGCTATGCAGCCAATGAATCACAAAAGCAACAGGTATGGCAAGATATCCCTAAATGTGAAAGAGTGGCTGAAAATCTCAACAGCTTCCTAATTTAAGGCCTGAAAAACATGTCTGGTACTGTAAAGCTAACCAAACCCCAAGGGCCAATGAGGCCACTAATATTAGAGAAAAAATATGTTAACTTTCCATTTATTAAACCAACATAATTGTTAACCAGATTCTAAATACTTACCCTTAGACCCACAGAAAAAAGTCAAACCTAATCCTCACCAAAGAGGTTATTCTGTAACACAGACAGATATCATTACATAAAAACACAGTGATCAAAATGCAAGCAACAATGGATTGTGAGGTGTCCAGTCCCACAGGATTCACCTAAAACACAACTCTTGCACCTAAGATTTAGGATACACTGCAGAAGATGGGATGAGAATAGTACGAAAGCTAGAATGCCTGGGAAATGGCTGCGAGTCTCTGTTTCCAAGAAAAGATATAGGGAAGTTTCATACTTGGTACCACAGTAATGTGGCTACCTAAATAAGAACTGAAAAATACAATAATAATAGATATGTTATTGTGAAAGGGATAATTTCATGGGCTCCATTCTTCTACAAATCACTACAGACAACTTAGAGAAATAGTCTTTTTCTAGAGATGAGTTCCCTAATTGGTTGTCCATTAACATCAGAAGCTAGATTTGTAAAGTCTAATTGGTTATCTGAATTAGCCAATCAGCTCTGAAATCGTATACATAGAAACAACACTAGCATATATACTAAAAGGATGATGCAGCCAAGCCCTGACAAGACCTAATAGGCGAGGGTCAGATAGAAAGAGGACCTTCCCTAACAGTGGACTAGGAGAGGAGCATAAGGGGAGAAGAGGTAGGGTCGGTGGGATTGGGATGGAAGGGGTTACACCCAGGATACAATTTGAATAAATTAATAAACTAAAATAATAAACTATAAAAAAAGAAAAAGAGGCCAGAAATTATACAGAGTGAAGAACTGGGAACATGAGATGGGGTGCAGGAAGGAAAGGAAATTGAGAGGGGGGTGACTTAATTATATTTTCTAATAAAAGTAACATAAATGTAATGCTAGTCTCAGAAGAAGAGAAAAAAGGAGTGCAAGCAGTAATTGAAGGAATAATCACTATTTTTCACAGATTAGTACCAGAGACCAAACTACAGATCCAGTAAGCTCAGAAGCCATAGAACAAAACCAATCAAGCACAGGCAAACACAAACACCTGCATCACTAATATATTATACTTTCAGAAATCTAAGATAATGGGGAATTATCTTAGATTGAAAACGAAACCCATGATAGTGCACAAACAAACAAACAAACAAACAAACAAAAAACTTACCAACAGAGGGTCAAGGAAAAGAATTGTACTCAACTTTTGAGATATGTTTTAAGTATGAAGAAAATTGAGTGAAATATGAGTCAACAAATCAAAGAATTCTTTAAGCTGTGAAAAAAAAAAAAACAAACCCTCAAGATTGAAGAAGAAATGCAGACATTTTCATTTAAACATAAATAAAGGAATTATGTTAGCAGCAGATGTGATAAAATTAGAAATGTTAAAAATGTTTGGTTGGAGAAAATGGAGATTAGTCACAGAGAGAAAATGATAGCAAACACTCTCACACCTAAGGTCAGGGACATGACAGAGGAAAGGGTTGGAAAGCTGTCAGATTCAGCTGTCAGAGACAGGATCAGGTATTTCGGTGTAAAGTTGTGTCTCCCAGTAATACCAGGAGATAGACCTGTAAAGTCTTATCGTCAGGACAGCACAAATGTAACCTGAACAAGGAGAAAACCAAAGAAAGGCCACATTGAATGGAGAGAAGCTCATGAGCCCCAATCCTACTCAAAGAACTACAGGCAACAAGGAGAGCTGGGAAACGGGAAGAACACACAAATTGGCTGCCCCAGACAAATGGTAACGCTTGAAAACCTACAGACAAGTAAAAATCTATAAACTCAGTAGGTTATATATAGGAATATATGTGTTCACACAAAGAAATATATGAATATGAATCAATAATAGTTAACTTAAAAAGAGAGGGAAACTTGGGAGGGGTAAAAGGGAAGATTTCAAGAGAGAAGAGGGAGGAATGAAATGTAATTAAAACACAAACTCAAAAATAAACAAAAGAATGGAAAAAATTAAAAAGAAGAAACAAGCAGAGGTAAAATTAAAATTTTTATTTCTCTGTTTCTAGATAAATATGTAAAAATAGATGTATAAATTTTATTGCTGAAAGTATTTTAAGATAATGGCATAGTAATGACAATGTAAGAGAATATATTTTCTTTTTTTCAGTTTTTTTTTATTTATTACAATTTATTCATTTTGTATCCTAGTTGTAGTCCCCTCCTTTATCCCCTCCCAATCCCTCCTTCCCTCCCTCTTCTCCTCCCATGCCCTTCCCCAGTCCACTGATAGGAGAGGTCCTTCTCCCCTTCCATATAGCCTATCAGGTCTCATCAGGACTGGCTGCATTGTCTTCCTCTGTGGCCTGGTAAGGCTGCTCCCTCCTGAGGGGGAGATATTCAAAGAGCCAGCCACTGAGTTCATGTCAGATAGTCCCTGCTCCACTTATGAGGAAACCTACTTGCATACTGAACTTTGAAGGGCTACATCTGTGCAGGGGTTCTAGGTTATATCCATGAATGGTCCTTGTTTGGAGTATCAGTCTCAGAAAAGTCCCCTGGGCCCAGATTGATTTGGTTGTGTTGTTCTCTTTGTGGAACTCCTGATGCCTCCAGGTCTTTCTATCTCCCCCTTCTTTCATAAGATTTCCTGCACTCTGCCCAAAGTTTGGCTATGAATCTCAGTATCTGTTTTGAGACCCTGCTGGGTAGATAGAGCATTTCAGAGGCCCTCTGTGGTAGGCTCCTGGCCTGTTCCCTGTTCTCTCCATCTTCCAGGGTCTATCCCATTTGCCTTTGTGAATGAGGATTGAGCATCTTACCCAGGGTCTTCCTTCTTGCTTAGCCTCTTTAGTATGATTATCCTATATTATATGTATAATATCCACTCTAAGTGAGTATATACCATGTATGCTTTCTGTTTCTGGGATACATCACTCAGGATGATCTTTTCTAATTCCCACCATTTGCCTGTGAATTTCATGATTTTCTTGTTTTTAATTGCTGAGTAGTATTTCTTTGTGTAATGTACCACACATTCTGTATCCATTCCTCAACTGAGGGACATCTGGGTTGTTTCCAGATTCTGGCTATTACAAATAAAGTTGCTATAAACATGGTTGAGAAAATGTCCTTGTTGTATGGTTGAACATATTTTGGATACATGCCTAGAATATATTTAGCTACTTTAACTGAAAAATACAAAACGTAATATTTTTTTTAATTTTTGTCATTTTGAAGGATTGTGTTATGCGATTCCCAGTGTCATCATTAATGATATGTTCACAAAGAACTAAGTTTGTTAATAATTAGTACATGTCTCCTTTTGTTTTCATAAAGAACATGAATAAAATTGGTTACCTAACTTTATCTGTAATATTTATTTTAAAAACTGAGCATATGAAACATAACACAAATGATATTGACAACAGTGTGTTCTTTCTGTAAAGCTGTTTGAATGTGAATATGGCATCAGCAAAAAAGTGGAAATGGACTGGTTTTTTAAATAATATGTTTAATTATCATTTAATATTTATTAAATACAATGTTAAAGCAATTTCTGTTTTAGAAAACTTTAATGTAATGCCATATTACAATCATAGATCTTCCCATAAGTATCTTCTGCCCCAATAGCATAAAACACAGGCAAATACACTAAATATGTGAATTCATAATGTATTCTATAACACTTTGAGCTCAAGGCTGTTATTTTAATTACAACAACCAACAAAACTTCCCTATACCCTTAAGAAGTCAAAATCTATTCCTGTGCCTTAATTTTCTCCACTGATTGTTTCTTCACTTCTGTGACAAATCATTTTTTTCAGATGCCTCTGGCTGCAATATTCACTCAATTTCCCCTTCACATAAAAATAAGGCATTCTATGTGCACATAAATTTAATAATATTAATGTATCCATTTTTTTAAAAAAAGCTGTATTTGTATAAGCAGTCTTTCATTACTAAGGCTGGAACTCATTCTTCATTAGTCCATTCATTTGTTCATCCAGTGATTTATTCTATACTGTTTTCCTTTATTCATTTATACACATATCTTCTCATTCAGTATACACTTAATTAGATTTTTGCAAAATGTTGACACACTAGCACATTCATGGAAAGGTCCCTGTGTTTAGTGCAGATGGAGTTATGAGAGAGAGATGTTCAGGGAAGAACAAGAAGACTAGCTGACTAGAATGATGCATGATCACTTGGGATTGGTATGTGGTGGAGAGAGACAGGGAGGCACCATGCTAACCCCTCAGAACCCAGGCTGAGGAGTATGAATATGGCACTGAGTTACACAGGACACTATTAAAATTCTTGATCAGAGAATTATGGTCTGGCCTACTGTTTTCAAAGATTGTACTTCTCCCATGTTTAGAATTTCGTTATGTAAGAATGAGAGTGGCTTAGTGCTCTAGACTATATAGGCCCCTCTGGACCCTGGATGATTGGCTCTGATGGTCCTTGTGCCCATTCTCGTATCATTACCTCTGTCTATTCTAGTTCCACTTCTGATTGAGATTTACACATCCTCCCTAGGGTCTCCCATGTTACTTATGTTTGTGGTGTCTGTTCATTGTAGTATGTCTATCCTATACTATATGACTAAAATCAGCTTATAAGTGAGTACATATCATGTGTGTTTTTCTGGATGACCTTTTCTAGTTCCATCCATTTGTCTGCAAATTTCATGATTGCATTGTTTTTAATGGCTGAGTAGTATTCTATTGTGTAAATTTACCACAGTTTCTTTAATAATTCTTCTCTTGAGTAAAATCTAAGTTGTTTCCAATTTCTGGCTATTACAAATAAAGTCGCTTTGAACATGGTTGAGAAAATTTCCTTGTTTTACGATGGAACATCTTTTGGGTGTATGCCCAGAAGTGGTATAGCTGGGTCTTGAGGTAGTGCTATTCCTAGTTTTCTGAGAAAGTGACAGATTGATTTCCAAAGTGGTAGTACACAAGTTTGTTGTCACTTCAGCAATGGAGGAATGTTTCCCTTTCTCCACATCCTCTCCAGAATGTGTTTTCACTTGAGTTTTTAATCTTAGCCATTCTGATGGGTGTAAGGTGAAATCTTAGGGCTGTTTTGATTTGCATCTCCCTGGAGGCTAAGTACGTTGAGCATTTCTTTAAGTGTTTCTCTGCCATTCTATATTCCTCTACAGAGAATTCTCTGTTTAGCTCCATACCACATTTTTTTTAATTGGATTGATTTCCATTCCCCTGATGAGTAAGGATGCTGAGTATTTAGGTGCTTCTCCACCATTTGAGAATCCTCTGTTGACAATTCTCTGGTTAGCTCTCTACCCCATTTTTACATGGATTATTTGGTTTGTTGTTGCTTAATTTCTTGCGTTCTTTATATATTCTGGATATTAGCCCTTTGCCAGATGTAGAATTGGTGAAGATTTTCTTCCCAATAATAGACTTTCTTTTTATTCTATTGATAGTGTCCTTTGTTTTGCAGAAGCCTTTCAGAAGCACCAGATAAGGACAATGCATGGTCTGTGCCTATGTCCTCTACTTAGATATACCTGATGGGCATCTCAGGCTTCATTTGGGCCCAAAAGTCAGGGGAATGGTGAATATGTTACCTGCATTTTGGTCACTTCCCCCTGATGGGACTGCTGTATCAGGCCACATGAGAGGAAGATGAACTCAATTCTCATGTAAATAAATGAGCTGTGGTGTCTGGATAGGGGGAGTCTTTTATTCTGAGGAAATAGGGGGAGGAAAGTTACAGGAGGATGGGTGGGACTGGGAGGAAAGGAGGTATGGGCCTATGACTAAGATATAAAATGAATTAATTAATAAAAAATAAAGAAAGAATATGTCATAACTTAACTTTCATAATTTATTGATAAGAAAAATACTGATAGAAAATAAATAGTAGAATTATTTTTTTATTAAAAAAGAATAAAATTGGAATAAGACTGAGACAGATTTAGTTATAATAAGAACAACTAAGCTTGTAGAAGCAGGAAGACACAACAAATAAGATTAGCAGTCACTTAACATGGGACTAAATCTCCTTGTTCATCATTTTTGTTGCTTTTGTACCCATACAAAACACTCTATGGATCTGAAAAGGTCAACAATACAAACAACAGCACCAATAAAAGCAACAGCTGAAAGTTTCTATTATGTAAAAAGAATATTGCCACATATTGGTTAACTTTCTTTTCTTCGAAGATTCATTTGATTTAACAGTAAACTTAGGGGCTCTTAAGTTGCCAAGTCTTTCAGTGGTTGACTCTCACACAGCTGAGCCTCATATTGGAACAATCAGGGCAACTTCCACTTCTGAACGGAAGAGTACAAAGTAGGAGGCTCCCATGACCACTCTCTTGTTCCCTAGTCAATAGAACTACTAACAAAATTCAAGAAAGTTCTAGAGATACAGTCATTTAATTTTAATACAAAAATTAATAAAAAATAACAGACATACACTAAGTGGAATTCATAATGTTCAGCTATAAAATACAAAAAAAATCATGTCCTCAGAGACTTGGTGCTGCCCCATTATTGGGGTGGTCATATATAAATGGAGTATTGGCAAACAAAGAAACCCACTCAAATGTCAACATCCAAAGATATATGAAGGCGTCACCATAGAAGCATGATTGATTAAATGAATCATACTCCATATCCATGAACACAATCTCTAGCTCCTTTCTTCCTAGTGCTCAGCCTAATATGTTCTGGTTCAACATTCACATTTTGTAATAACATGGTTGGCCTTCCTTCAAGGCTATTCTCCACTCAGGACTTTCAAAAATGGGTGGCACTGCCTTAAGTCATTTCATCAGCCTGAACTTTGAATAACAAACACACTCTTCACTTGAGAAATTTCGAGGGTTTTGAAGCTGCCTGCAAAGGACAGATCTTTCTTTCTTTCTTTCTTTTTTTTTTTTTTTTTTTTTTTTTTTTTTTTTTTTGTTCCTTGACTAAGAGAAATTCTTAATCCATGATGAATATTTAATCTGCTATTACAAAAGGTGGCACAGCTTACTTTTAAATATAAAACATAAAATATAACATTTACTGTATATATTAGTTACTTTTATATTGTTGTGGCAAAACATGACACGACCAAAACAACTTATAAAAGAATGAGTGTAATTAGGATTACGGTTCCAGAAGGTTAGGATTTATGTTATGGAGCTAAGGCCAGGTGATAGGCAGCTTAGCACTTACATTTTGATCCATGACCACAAGGCATAGAGAAAATTACACATACTGGAGTCTTTTGAAGATGCGTCGGTGACACATCTCCAACAAAACCACGTATCCAAGCCCTTTCCAACAACTGAGAACCAAGTATTCAAACATGAGAATGATGCCATTCTCATTCAAACCACTAGTATTCTTGGAAAATTGTGTATATTAACTTATTCATTTCTTATAAACAGATTAACTTGTTCAAAGTGGATATCAAGAAAGGTATTGAAAGAGGATGAGTCCCATAGAAAATGTTTGTGAATCTGTGTGATTGGTGGCAATATAAAACTTTGTCTATAGAGCTATTTGAAATTTACCTGGGTGGAGGTATTAATTTAAAGTAAAATAAATAGGAAAATGAGTACCAGACATATTTAGTTCATAAGATTCTGTCTTCTGAGCTTACAGATGAAATGCCAAATGAATAATAATTGATTTTATTTGGAAACTTAATATTTTGAAATATTGTTTTGCTCTTCTGTAGTGTACCTGCTCTTGTATAACAGTAACCCACTGGGTCCAGTTAGAGCTGTGGTTCTCAAACTGTAGGTCATGACTTCTTTGGGGTCACATATCAGATATACTGCATATAAGGTAGTTAAATTATGATTCAGCTGCAAAATTTCAGTAATAAAGTAGCAACTAAATAATTTTATGGTTGGATCAGCTCAACATGAAGAACTGTATTAAAGATCCTCAGCATTAAAAAAGGATAAGAACAACTGAGTGAGAGCTCCGCATATGAACAGGGATGTAAAGCCATCTGCTTTGTTCGTGGTCATCCTACCAGACACCACTTTCTTAAAGAAATGTTATTCTCTTCCCCTCAGCACTCACCCATACTCAACAGACCTTAGATGCTTGTGGAACTTCCTGAGTCTCTCCACCATGTATGCTAAAATTTTAACTGCCTTGATCATTTGCAGGCAGTCACTGCTGTCCTACAATTGTCCATGAGTTCAAAAATACAATGCTTCTATCATGTACAGAGGCCACTTTAACAGCAGTCATTCTTAACTTCTGGCTTTACTTTTACAAAAGGAGAGAAAACTAGCTAACACTCATCTGTGCTGTATTTGGAAATTATAATATTCACTACTTAACATTAAAATTCCACAACATATCAGCTTTAAACACGTTTGCTCTATCTTATCTGATAGGATAAGGCAAAAAAAAAGTGTTTGAATATAAACAAAAGCTAGAATATTGACCAACTTCAAGAAAATCAAGTGTTTTGGGAAGCTAATAAAATTAACTGGTTCACATTTATAACTCTATTCCCTTTCTGTAAATCCACATTTATAGATTATTGGGATATTGCGCTAATCTGTTTGTGAGACAACAAACAAAACTTCTTTGGATCATTGTTTTGAAGGAAGCTGCATAAGGAATAAAAAAGAATAACAAAGTTTCTAATTCTGATTTCAATACTGTCGCTTCAGTGAACACTCTGTAAGGAAGAGTACTTAATTTTGACATTGCGGAGCGTAGACTGGGCAATGAACCAAATGGGTCAACATTATCCTTATATTACTGCAACAATACCACACATAAGAATAGAATTCTTGTAACTTGCTTAATTCCCAAAGTCCCAAAACTAAGACTTTTAAAATGACAAGCCATTTCAACATGGCTTTTGAAGGGTATAAACGGTAACAGGTAATCAGTTTTAGGAGTAACTTGTTTTCTGGAACTGACCAAATTAAATGAACTTCTTTGAACCATGTCCATGACATTATACCTTTTTCCTGCAACCCTACAGTTTCCTATGCTGCAGATTTTTTTTTTGCTCCCTGCTTACCTCGCCTGCCTTTCCTCCCTCCCTTCCTCTCTCTCTCCCACTTGTCTTCCTTTCTTCCTTTTTTTTTGTCACTGTAAGAAGCCTTTGAACATAAAAATGTGTGCCTTCTTTGCCATTCTTGGCAAGAGTATGTAAACTGTCTGTTAACTTCTAAGCACTTCTCTGTAATGTGTTATTACTGTGTGAAAGGCAGTGCCATATATCAGTTCTCTTCTGGTCAACACCTAGTTCTATGTCACACATCTTTCAAAATTTGTGAGTTAAACTGAAATATTGACTTTCTCTTTCTTTTTTTTAAGTTTATTATTCTCTTATCCCAACTGCAGGTTCCCCTCCCTATACTCTTCCTAGATAGATACCCACCACTTCCCTTCTCCCCCAGTTCCACTCCTCCTCTGTTCTCCTTTAGAAAAAATACAGGCCTCCCTAGGCTATCAACTGAAAATGGCATAACTAGTTACAGTAATACTAGGGACAAACTCTCAGGTCAAGGACAAGGCAACCAAGTAGAAGGAAAAAGGTCCCAAGAGCAGGCAAAAGAATCAGCAATGGGCCTATTCCAACTGGTAGCAGCCTCACAAAAGTACCAAGATAACAACCATAATACATATGCAGAGGATCCAGTGCAGACCTGTGTAGGCTCCATGACTACTGCTTCAGTGTCAATGACCTTCAATTAGTCTTGTTTAATTGGATATCTAGGCCATGTTCTTCTGGTGTCCTTGATCCCTCTGTCTTCTACTATCTTTCCTTCTCCACTTCCATGATTCCCTGAGCTCTGCCTAATGTTTGGCTTTGGATCTCTTTATCTGCTCCCATCAGTTGTTGGGTGAAACCTTTTTGATGATGATTGGGTTAGGCATCAAATAATTCTTCTGGCTCGAGTGGCCTGAAATTGAGTAGGGGCTCTACACTATAGTTTGGGGAGGGGACACCACTAAAATTCTTTCTCATTAATTTCTCTCATTTTCATCTTACTTAACAATACTAGTTAACAGTAAAATTTTTAAAATAAAAATATGAGTAATTTGATAGTCTTCATGCTGACATGGGATCTTCCTTCCCAGGAGTCCCCCAGTTATAGGCAAATTAGATTACTTAACTACATTTGCCCATCAATTTACACTTTTCAAGTATCATGAGAGATTACACACTTCCCTAGTTGTTAATAACAACAGTTTAATCCAGATTTCTCGTTATAAATCGTTTGTCTCTTGGAAATTCTCTGAAATGTTTTATATTTCATGAGAGGTCAAGTCAGCATTCAGTTGCTTCTATTTTGGTACCATCAATACTCTTCACATTGTTTTATTTTTTGCTTATGCACATATGTATATTTTTTTCCTTTTAGAATTTAACACAAAAATGTTTTGATTATTTTCACCCCTTTCTCTACTCATCTCAAAGTCATCTTTCTTACCACATTGGTTATTGTTCTGTTGATGTGATGAAACATTTGAACATGGCATTTTATCGAAGAGTCTCCCTCCCCTCTCCCCTGGCTTACAATTTCAGTGGGTTAGGGCCCATAATGGTGGGAAGAGCATGGCAACAAGTTGAATGTATGGCGACAGTTGTAATCTGGGAGTTCACATCTTCAGCCACAAGCATGAGACAGAAGAAGAGAAACAGATGTAGGTTATTCCTTAAAATCTCTAATCTTGCCCATTGATATATTTCCTCCAGCAAGTCAACACCTCCTAAATATTTCTAAACAGCACCACCAACTTGGGACAAAGCAATCAAATGCCTGAGATTATGGCATGTGATTATATGAGCATGTGAAATTTCCTGTTTAAACTACTACAATAGCTCACCCAAATTTGGGTCCTTTTTTTTAAAATATAAGCTTTTATTTATTACAATTTATTCACTTTGTGTCCCAGCTGTAGCCCTACCCTCTTCCCCTCTCAATCCTACCCTTCTTCTCTTCCTCCCATGCCCCTTCCCCAGTCCACTGATAGTGGAGGACCTCCTCCCCTTTCATTTAACCCTAGGCTATCAGGTCTCATCAGGACTGTCTTTCATTGTTTTTCTCTGTGGCCTGGTCAGGCTGCTCTCCCCTCAGGGGAAGGTGATCAAAGAGCCAGCCACTGAGTTCAGGTCAGAGACAGTCTCTGCTCATTTATTAGGCAGCCCATTTGGAGACTGAGCTGCCACAGGCTATCTTTGTGCAGGGGATCTAGGTTATCTTCATGAATGATCCTTGGTTGGAGTATCAGTCTCGGAAAAGACCACTAGGCCTAGATTTTTTGGTTCTGTTGCTCTCCTTGTGGAGCTCCAGACCCTTCCAGGTCTTTCTCTCTCCCTCTTCTTTCATAAGATTCCCCGCATTCTGTCCAAAGTTTGGCTGTGAGTCTCAGAATCTGCTTTAATACCCTGCTGTTTAGTCTTTCAGAGGCCCTCTGTGGTAGGCTCCTGTCTTGTTCCTTATTTTCACCTTCTTCTGATGCTTATTCCATTTGCCTTTGTGAATGAAGATCAGGTATCTTACTCAGGGTCCTCCTTCTTGCTTAGCTTCCTTAGTTATACAGATTTTAGTATGATTATCCTATATTATATGTCTAATATCCACTTATAAGTGAGTATATACCATGTATGTCTTCTGGGATAGCTCACTCAGGATGATCTTCTTCTTTTATTTGTTAAAAACCCATCAATGGGTGGTCCACTAGAATAGAGTCGACTTACAAGGGCCTATACTTTGTGGAGAAAATGTAGAGAAAAGAGAAAAGCCCTGCTTTTCCAGTGGCTATCAATTACCAATTACTTTTTAGTTATAGGTGAGGATACATTCCTAACCTCTAAATTCATGCTGATATTTCTTTATGTTGGGTTGCCATACATCTTGGGCATGCTCTTATAACCTCTGTCAGTTTATATGCACAGCTACACAGGTATATCCAAAAAATACAATGACATGTAGTCATCTCTCACCTCTAATTTCTTTTTCTCCTTTCATCTGTCATGATTCCTGAGCCTTAAGATTTAGCATGCCATAGTCTCTTAGTCTCTGCATCTTGGCCAGTTGTGGACTCTGTATTAACTGACACCTCCAGTGTGGTAAGTATTGGGAAGATAATACTCAATCTCTTGGTATTACTCTCCAAATTATATTCATTTTAGTGGACTCTTTTGAACTTCTATGTTGCAAACAACCAACAATTCTCATGTGATTCTCCTCCATTGGCATGTTTTTCAGTTGTGTTCAACTGAACAACCATACTAGTAGAAATTATATTACCAAGAATGGCTACAAAGGAGAAGAGAGGGAAGACCTGTTACTATATTGGGATGTTCAATATCTGGTAGTGTGTATCATGGTAGTCACCTCCAGCATTAAAGAGAAGTACATGATGTCATGTCGTCATGTGGGCCAAGTAGTAAGAGGAGTGGGGGCTGGCTCTGACACGAACACTATTGCATGTGTTTTGATCACTTCCATCTGGCTGGGCTGTGTTGCTAGGCAACATTGCAACAAGAAGTGCTCAGTCCTGATGGGACTTGATGTGCTGGGATGGGTTAGTGGGGGAAGCTCCTCTTTTCTGAGGGATAAGGGAGAGGCCATAGAAGAAAAAGGAAGGAAGATTGAAACAGGGAAAAGAGGCGGGAGGGCACTGTGATTGGGATATAAGCCGAATTAATAAATTAAGTATTAAAAAGAAAAATTAATGCACTTTAATTAAGCAAGTATTTTTCTGGCCTGTATATTATTGCATTCCCAAGGCCTAGAAAATAAAACTGTAGTAGAAATGCATTGCCAAAAGAAAATATTTTAATTTAATTCAATATTAAGTATTTTAGTATTTAAGGGGTCAATAAGGCTTAATTGTTTTAATTGAATGAAATTATCAGACAAATGTAATCAGGTCAAGTTCTGTAAGAATATATCTGCTGTGTTTGGAAATGGTGCTTGTATTTATATGTTATACAAACTAGGGTAGATCATTAGTGCCAGAGATTACAACAAATTTCTACATAAAAGTACTTAATGATGTCCCTATAAGTCTTTGCTTTCCTTCACCTAAAACCACGTCTCCATTCCCACCTCTTTGCCTTACACATCACTTGTTGCCTTTGCTTGACCATGCAATGGAAGTTTTTTGCCAAACTTAATGGTTTCAACCAAAGCACTACTCAAGCAAATATTTGACTATGAATATTTTATTTCGCATGGGGACATTGTTTATTTGCCCCAAAAGAATCGCACATTTTTCCTGTCTCTAAACCATTCAGTAGGTGAAAAGGAAAGAATTAAAAGTGTGGGATATGGAGCCTCAAGTTGCCAATTCATATAACCAGGTAGGACTTCCAGTTGAAGGAGGGGGACACCAACCAACCCTTTAAACCTTCCACCCAAAATTTGTCTCACTTACAAGATGTGTAGGGATAAGGGAATGATAGACAGGGAGCAGGACCTCCCCTAACAGTAGACTAGGAGAGGGGCATAGGGGAAGAAGAGGGAGGGAGGGTGGGATTGGGAGGAGACGAGGGAGGTGGCCACAGCCAGGATACAAGTTAAATAAATTGTAATAAATGATAAAAATTAAAAAAAAGAGAGAAGAAAGACTGAGGGAATTGCAAGCCAATGACTAGCCCAAATTGAGACACACTGCATGAGAGAGAGTCAAACCTTGCCACTATTAAGGATACTCTGCTGTGCCTGTAGATAGGAGCCTAGCATAACTGTCTTTTGAGAGGCTTCATCCAGCAGCTTATGAAAACAGATGTAGAGTCCCACAGCCATACAATAGGCCGAGCTCCGGGAGTTTTGTGGAAGAGTGGGAAGAAGTATTGAGAAAGCCAGAGGGCGCAAGGACAGCACAAGGAGCTGACTATAGAGTCAACTAACCCTAACCTGGGCCCATAGGGGCTCTCAGAGACTGAACGATGAGCCAAAGAGCATGCATGGGCTGGACCTATATGTGTGTAAGAGATGTGTAGCCTGGCCATCTTGTGGGTTCCCTAACAAGGGGAGCAGAGGCTATCTCTGATGCTGTTGCCTGCAATCGGATCCCTTGCCCCTAACTGGGCTGCCATGTTTGGCCTCAGCTGGAGGGATATGCTTAGTTTTGCTGTGACTTGAGGTGCCAGGGTGGGTTGGTACCCCTTCAAGGCCTTCCCTTCTCTGAGAAGAAGACGAGGGAAAGGGGAGAAGATGGGAGGGTCAAGCTGAGAGGAGAGGAAGAAGGGGCCTGGGGTCAGAATGTAAGATGATTAAATAAATAAATAAATAAAAACATTTGTGACAAAACAAACAAACAAACAAAACTTTACCCATATTGGGATTTTTTTTTAAAATTTAACATAGTGAAACACCCAAATTTCATGAATAAAAGCTTCCTTTTGAAAAGAAGGGAATAAAATAACCTTTAAAAGAGTGGATCTCATTCATTATTTGCTTTGTACTCAGTGAAGACTACTGTGAGACCTCTTAGGTGATGTTAGTCAGTAATATAGCTTCTTATTTATAAGAATGAAGTTAGTTCTTTTTAGAGCTATAATTCAGCAACCTACTGTGCCCAACAACTCCACAGTAAGAACTCATAATCTGCATGTAACGATTTCACTAAACACAGAAACCTAATTCCCTGTTATTTTCCAGTTCAATTTCATTAAATTCAAAATTGATTTTTAATACTCTCTTTGAATGTGCTAAAGATTTCCAAGGAGTTTGCCAAGTTAAGATACAATCTTGTGAAACTAAATTTTACTGAATAGAAACTATTTTTTTCATTTTCTTTTTATGTATAAACTCAGACTTTGTAAGTCACCTAGAAAGATTCTGAAATCATTCATTCCATACTCATTTTATTTCAATCCAGAAAATGTAATGCTCATCTAAAATTGAAGCAAAATAACAACTTAGACATTTTAAGATTACTGTTGTCTTGATGGGAACCTGAGGGATAACCAGTGGGTTGTTGAAATAATAGAACGGTGACCCAAATATAATATTTTATACCTGTTGGAAAACAGCACAAGAATGGAATTCTGTAAGGAGATTCCTGACTGGTTGTACAAAAACTCCAAGAAACCAAGACAAGAGTCTTGTGAAAAGTCATTAGAAAATACAGAATTGTTCTTGAATTATGCTTTAGTGCCCTTCCCACTTACAGTGATGGGAGTGAGTTTACCTCAGATTATGCATTACATCTGAATATGCCTCTATGGAAAAACATGTTTTTGCTACCTGCATCTTCTCTTCCACTTGAGTTTGCCTGCCACGTATGGCCTGCCCTTGTAATTGTACACTTTACTCATGTGACTCCTCTTAAACCTGACAGTATAAATTGTCCGATGGTCTGGATAAAAATGGTTATTACATGAGACTTTAGTTCACTTCATTTATTAGGTTTACTCTTCTAGGTCCGACCATCTCTAGAGTGGTAAACACCTACCAAAGGTGAGTGAATATCCAAGAAATTGCAAACCCACAGAAGTGTGAAACATACTCTAAAGGAAGGTTTCTTTAGTACTCAGGAAGTAAACAATCCAGAGGCTTCAAGAAGTCCCTGAACCTGATCAGAAGTGCTAGGCCTCTCCTTCCCAAGGCTTACATAAGGAGGATGGCCTGCTGAGGGATACTCTCAGATAATCCAAGCTGCCTAGAACAGATTTAGAACAGCTAGGCTCTCTCAAAGACAAACCAGCCAATGTGTTTAGATGACAGAGAGCATCAGAATTCCCCTGTAAGAGTCTCAGAATCCATGAGTTGCCGGGAAGAGATACTCTCCAACCTGCACACAGAGATCCAGGGCTCCAGCCTTCAGGAGCTGTCATCCTTCTGATTGGCATTTGGTGAAAAAGGTTTTTTGTTGTTGTTGTTTTGTTTTGTTTGTTTGTTTGTTTTGCTTTTGTTGAATAATTTCTGCTCCTATAAGAAGACTGCTATCCATAATCCTGCAAGTAACCTCAGTAAAAGTCCTTGCTTCACCTGTTCAGATTTTAAGGGCATCTTTACCTAGGTCTGTCTTTGGTTTCCTATCTTGGATGAAAAACAAACGTTTGTTCATATTTCCCCAGAATAGTCTCACACAGCTTGGAGGTAATAGTTTTGGCTCAATTACAAAGGTGTTGCTTAGCAAGCAATAGGCCCTGGCTCCAATCCCTAGCACAGAGAATACAGTTGAAAAAAGTGATAAATGGGAAGAAGAATTTTTTGTTATCTTTTTTTAAATAATTTTAACAACCAATCAAAATTAATGGCATATATCTATCACTCAAATTGATAGATTGTATGGAGAGTCATGGGCACTAAGAACTTTGTATCCCATATTTCATATCTCATATGCTTTTGTATTAATTTTAGTGTGATTTTATCTTCTAAAGCACAAAGATATTTTTTAAAAGTCTTAGTAAGTTGCAAGAACATGAAGAAAGGTTATACTTATGGTGACTTCCTCTTCATCTTCCTTTTCCTTTGTTCTGTAATTCAGCTGTTAGGAATGCATATCCACCATTTCTAAATAGCAGCAAACATCCTAATTTTCTTTCTTTTTTTTTTCAACAGTTTTCCAAAGATGTATTTATTGAAACAAACAGAAGAGGTAGTATAGGCAAAAGCTTATCAGAGCTCAGCAATAATTCACCAACAAGTTTTGAATGTTATTGTTTAAATTAAGTTTTTATAAAATATATTTTGCTCATGTTTGTACCCAAACAACTTGCAGATTTCTCCATCTCCATATTTCTCCAATCTAATTTTTATTAATTTTGGATATTAACCATATAATATAGGCAAAACATACTAAATTCTATAGTTCTAAAGAAGCTAAACAACAAGAAGGACCATAAGGAATGTGTTTAATTCTCATTCAGAAGGGCATAGATATAGGAAGGATAGACATAGGAAGCAGGACAGGAGCCTTCCACAAAGGGCTGAAAGACTCTACCCAGCAGGCAGGGTGTTAAAGCATATCCTAAGACTCATATTCAAACTTTGGGCCAAGTGCGGGGACTTCTATGGAAGAAGGGGGAGATAGAAAGACCTGGAGGGGAAGAACCTCCGCAAGGAGACTGACAGAGCCAGAAAATCTGGGTTCAGGGGAGCCAAGAGACTGATTAACCAGCCAAGGACACTGCTTGGACAAGACCTAGACCCCTTGCTCAGATGTATCCAATGGGCAGCTCAGTCTTCAGGGACTATAAGTCTTCAGTTTCCTAATAAGGGGAGCAAGGACACTCTGGCATTAACTTGGTTGCCTGATCTTTGATCACCTGCCCCTGGTGGAGTGGCTTTACTAGACCACCGAGAAAGAGCCAGTTAGGAGAAAACAAGAAACAGGACAGGAGCCTACCGAAGAGGGCTTCAGAAAGACTATACCTAGCAGTATAGCAAAACAGATGCTGAGACTCATAACCAAACTTTGGGCAGAGTTCAGGGAATCCTATGAAAGAAGAGGGAGTAAGTAAGACCTGGAGAGGACCGAAGCTCTACAAGGGCCAAGTATATCTGGGTACAGGGGTCTTGTCTGAGACTGATTCTCCAACCAAGGACCATTCATGGATATAACCTAGAACCCCTGCTCGGATGTAGCCCATGGTAGTTCTGTATCCAAGGGGAACAGGGACTATCTCTGACATGAATTCAGTAGCTGCCTCTTTGACACCTCCGCGAGGGAGGAGCAGCCTTGCCAGGCCAAAGAGGGGTACATTGCAGCCAGCCCTGATGAGACCTGATATGCTAAGGTCAGATGGAAGGGGAGGAGGACCTTCCCTATTAGTGTACTTAGAGGGGGACATGGGAGGAAATGAGGGAGGGAGGATGGGAGTTGGAGGGAATGAGGGAGGGGGCTACAGTTGGGATGCAAAGTTAATAAAATGTAATTAATGTAAAAAAAATAAAAATTTAATTAAAAAAAGGGCCAGACAGTCCTGATGAGACCTCATAGGCTAGGGTCAGATAGTAGGGGAGCAGGACCTCCCTTATCAGTGTACTTGGGGAGGGCCATAGGGAGGGAAAGGGTAAGAACATGGGACCAGGAGGAGATGAAGGAGACAGCTACAGCTGGAATACAGGGTGAATAAATTGTAATTAATAATGATAATAATAATAATAATAATAATAATACTAACAACAGATAAAAGGAAAAAAAATCCTGATTTTCAACTCTCCCTCACATTATACTTTCCTATTTAATCAATCACTTATCTGAAATCTTATCATCTCCATCATCATTTATAAAGAAATTTTTCTGTATATATTTGGTGACTTAGTCATAGCTAAAGGTTATACCTTCATGATCTCCTAGTCAGTCTTTGAAATATGTTTCTAACTCAGTTCCATGACTTTTCAAGCATCACCTCCCCATAAATCACCCAAATTTAAGTCATATATTTACAAACCACACATCAGACTTGACCATATTCAGCATGAGCTCTGTCAATGACCCATCCTCTAAAACATCAACTCCAAGGATGTAACAATGCCTTATAATAATAACTGTCCTGGATTCGTTTACTTCTTAAAAAACCACAAGCAAATCAAACGATAAGTGAATGAGTGAGGTATTTGGTATATATAGAGAGAAATATAATCTTCTAGACTGATTCTTGGCAAAGCAAAGCATTTAGTGTCAAAATAGAAAGATTCTGCTATAATTTAAAAGGGCTCTTTTATATAAAAGAAAATAATTTGACTCTCTTCTGAAATTTGTAGACATAAACTGTCCATTTTCTGGCATACAGTTTAATGGCATAAATATCAAATTTGATGAGGATTCTGCCAATGCTTAATCCATAGAGAGTCTATACTAGGAATGCTATTTTCAGATGGGCCAGCTTTTTAGAGCTCATTTAAAAAGTTAATGAGGATTCTCTCTAAAGTAATTTACAGTCACAAATTGAGAATGGTAAAGAGAGATCCCTAGCATGACTCTAGGGGTAGTTTTACTTGCATATTTAAAGAAAGGTCAGCATTATTAATTAACTTAATTTACTTATCAAAATGAATCTTCATTCACACAAAATAAGTTGAATGATAACCTATCCAATGTTTTCACAAATAATTTAAAGGGGAATTCTGAAAAAGGAAAAGAAACAGCATGGAATTCTTTTTAATATATTGAGTTAACTTCATTTTTTTCTTTTTTTTAATTTTATTTTTTTCTTATCAGTTACATTTTATTAACTCTGTATCCCAGCCGTATCCCGCTCCCTCATTCCCTCCCAACCCCACTCTCCCTCCCTCATCTCCACTGTGCCCCTTTCCAAGTTCACTGGTGGGGGGTCCTCCTCCCCATTCATCCGATCCTGTTTTATCAGGTATCTTCAGGACTGGCTGCAAAGCCCTCCTCTGTGGCCTAACAGGACTGCTCCTCCCTTGGGGGGTGGGGAGGTCAAAGAGCCAGTCATTGAGTTCCTGCTAGAAATAGTCCTTGTTGCCCTCATAACCACTCACTCTATCTTCCATGCTTTTGAATTACTCACACAACTATTCCTCTCCTTGTCTTTTAGTGCTAAACTGTGTGCGACTTTCTTAAAATCTATCATGCTTTGATGAATTTGCCTTTGATTTTTCAGTCATGCACTATTCCTATTTATTTGAATGAATATTAGGTCTACTATCAAATATGTCCATAAAGTTGGTAAGAGTCCATTCACTTGTCTGGTTCTACAATCAGTTAATTCTGTTTACTCCTGCTCATGTGGAATTATTATGCTATTTTGAAGAATTAGGAAGGTGCGAACTCTATCAGATCACATCAGGAGTGGCTGCATTGTCATCTTCTGTGGCCTGGTAAGGCTGCTCTCCCCTCAGGGGGAGGTGATCAAAGAGCAGGCCAATCAGATTATGTCAGAGGCAGTCCCTCTTCCCATTACTATGGGACCAGGAGGGGAGTAGGGTGGGGCTTATGGGGGGATACAAAGTGAATAAAGTGTAATTAATAAAAATAAATAAATAAATAAATAAATAAATAAATAAATAAATAATGAAAAGATACCCCCCCCCCAAAAAAAGAAGGTATGAACTCATTATTTGTAACATCTTGTTTTGGAAAGTGGTTACAGATTTAGTTTAGAATGGTTACCCCTGAACAAAAACTTACATTGTTTTTCTAAGACTTCTAAGAGGCACAGAATAATATTAAGCTAGTCTTTAAGTGTTTTCAGCCTCACAGATCATATGGAATCTGGCCTTACGTCTTTGTACATAGAGGTTTGTCACTGGTAATTCTACAGAGACATTTTTACATCTTTTTATTTTGTCGGGGTCCATGGTCTTGTGGCCGGGTATCACTTGTTTTCCTCTGCACAGAGAAATGACTTTATGATGGGAGGCTGAAGCTAAAATGTGATGGTATAGGCTTTGTAGAAAGGTTTCAACTTAGTCTTTCTAAGGCTCAATCTTTGGGCACTGTTTATTATATATATAGTTACTTTAAACTTAGGGGATGCACAAATGCTCTCCAGATTGATATTTTGTCATTTTAATTTGAGAAAGAGATAAAAATGCTCTAGCAACATGACGATGATGTTAAAATTGGGGTGTATTATCTTATGAAGATCATTAAATACGAAGTTAAGTGTTACCTCTTGGATTGATTGTTGTTAATGAAAGCAATTGCCACGCTTATTGTGTTTCTTCTGCTTTAAACCATTAGTGGAGACTGATTCACCAACCAGGGACCATGCACAGAGAGGATCTAGGATCCCTGTTCAAATATAGCCTGTAGGCAGCTCAGTCTCCATGCAAGTCACCTAGTAAGGGGTCCAGGGGACTTTTTTGACATGACATGCTCTTTGTTCACTTCCACCAGGCCAGGCGGCCTTGCCAAAATACAGGCATCAGAATAAGAGGATGAAGGCAGTCCTGAAGAAACTTGATAGTCTGGGGTTAGTTGTTAAGGGAGGAGGACTCACTCTTTCTGAGGACTAGTAGACAGGAATAGGGGAAAAGGAAGGAGGGAGGGTGGGACCTGGAGGAGATGAGGGAAGGGATTACAATGGTATATAAATGAAAAAAATTAATATATATTTTTTAAAAACTCTGTTAGTGTCAAGAGTGAAGCTATTCTGTTTGCCTCTTTGTTCAGCACCAGACTGTGTTTCATTAATCAGCACTGTTCCCTCTTGAAGACAAATTTTGTTTTGTAATGTAAAGAAAAAAAATATAGCAGTCATTGTCTCTTGCTTTACACTATCACTTACATACTTTCTCCAAAGTAATCCACTTCATTTAATACCTCATCAATTATTGTAGTACATTCTACACAAGTTAAATTTAATTCATTTGAGCATCATATTTTTGCTTGTGTGTAAGATACATTTTGACAAAATATAATTAGTTATCTTCTCAGTTCTATGAGTTTCAGTTTTGGACTATCACTGTATTATGCATTATTCACAAAAATGCAAGCAAAATAGGACTTGTGACTGTTTTATGTGCAGTACTCTCTAGTACTGTTTATTGGTCCTAAAGGTAGATTGACTAAGGATTAATGTCTTCATAATGAAGAGCTCAAGTCAATAATTTTCTATGTACAATATATTTAAGGCCACTCTGTAAAACAGATTTAGACTTAAGAACCCAGCTTGGTTTCATGATTTCCATTTAACCATTTACTCAGTTTCTATTTATCCATTTCAGTTTACACAGTCACCATAAGAACTTCAACATTGTGATTTTAGATTTATCCCAATGTTCATAAATTTTTTTCTCATTATTTTTAATACATCTTTTCTTGGATACTTTGTTTTATGACATCATTATAGAGTTTGACTCCTTATACAATGAGCACAATATCTAATTTTGCGGACTGATATGTCTTTGATAGAAAATGTTTTACACCATGCCTACAGCAGCTTTTCTATATTGAAAGATAGTTTTTGGTTTCTACTTTTGTTACTTCAGAAAACGGAGAGAGATTCAGAGAGTCAGCTTTCTGGTAAGCAACATGCCAATGACTTTTTAAGTGTTTATGGCAGTAAATGAGATAGTCTGCTTCAACTGATTAAATTGATGCATCTGTTGCAGGTATTAAATCAACTTTTTATGACAGATTTATTGAAAAACTCAAGAAACTTGGCACTTGGATGCATAGATTGAACTAGAAAGCTAAATATGAATGCTTATGAAAAATAACTTTAATGATATTTTATATGGCACCAAATAAGACTTTAAACTACATATTCAAAGAATGAAAATTAAAGCTTATATAAACTCACAAATGGAATTTATATAACTCGTGTGTGTGGTGTGTGTGTGTGTGTGTATGTGTGTGAGTTTAGACAAACATAGTTACAAATCACTGGCTAACTCAATGATATCTTTAATTGTTCTAAATTTAATTTACATTAATTTTATGACTTTCATAAAGTTTTGTAACATGAAATTTTTATTAAATCTATCATATATAGACTTTATAAACAAATGTTTATCCTTTTCAAAACTAAATAGATTTTCATCCTCAAGTTAAGTTTTTTCACTCTTTTCATATTTGTTGAGCATAATAATCAATTCAAGCGAAGTCCCTCTGGTTTTCCTAAATATGCAATTCCTAGACAACAAAGGGAAGGAAAAATGCCACCCACAGAGCTTGCAATTTGAACTAAAGGCATGTACTACATAGCAATAGCAACACTTCTCTAGGAGAAACTCTAAGAGCACAAAAGCTGATTACATTCAAGAGTGTGACTCTCAAGTAAGTGACCCTTGATTCTCATTTTTGACTCATCAAAACTCAAAAAGCACAGGCATGAGCTAAATATTCTGAAAGGTATTTATCAGGGCTAGGGTCAAATAGACTTGAGTTAATATTTTGTTATCCAAAAGATTACAGAGTTTACAACCTTGGCAAAATAAGAGTTGGCATTATGGAATAATGCTGTACTCATTATTTGAATTTCTTTCTCTCTTTGTAGCTCTCAACCATTTTTTAATTTGTTTTTTTATTAATTACTGTTATGCTAGGGATGACTGGGCTTTCATACATTCTAAGCATACACTGTACCACTGAGCCATAATCCAGCTGTCTCTTGACAGATAACTAAATATAATTTCAGATACCTTTCCATCTTGTTGACTCTGTTGTGAGGTACTCTGAAGTAAGGACTAAAGCACCAGTTTTGTGATGGGCTTTGATTAGTTCCATTCTGATCTCAGCTAGGTATTGACCAGGTCACTCTACTTGAATTTGCCTTGATTTCCTACTATCAAAATCATTAAATGAATGCTTACCTCGTGGTGTGTATTTGAGTTTTAGAAAGTAATGTACGGTTCATATTTATCAATCCTATTTAGTGACTATTTCTGATTTTCTCTGTTCTAGGAGTATGATGTGATTGATTATCATGATATTCATGTTTGCATGAGTCTGTTTAGCTTGTTAAATTACACGTGCAGAAACATTTGCACAGGGAAACGTTTAATTGTTCAATCTCTGAAACACTATCTTTTCCTCTATCATAGCAACTGAACAAACTTTACATGGCCTTTTGCTCTGTGATCTGCTGTTGTTGAGCTATGGTGAGACCACCAAAATCCAATGATGAAAATATATAATAGATGACAAATAGGACTTTGTAAAAATAAGCTACTGTATTTCCTTTTTTTATTTATTGTTTTTATTATTTATTTATTTACTTATTTAGTGGCTGCAGAGACAGCTGTGGGTGTTGGGAACCGAACTCATATTTTTGGTTGTGAGCCTAGCCTTTAACAGCTGAGCCATCTCTCTAGCCCTGGATTTTCTTTTCATAGCACCATGCATTATCTCCAATTATAATTGATGCAAATATAATATCAAGAAAAGTGTCATTTTGAAAGCTCCAAATAGGGGCTGAACAGATGACTCAATTGTATTTGTTTCTCTTACAGTGGATCCAGGTGGATTTAATTCCCTAGAACCATATCAGGAAGCTCATAGCCATCTATAACTCAAGCACCCGGGTCTTTAACACCCACTTATGACTTCAGCAGTCACCCATATACATTTTTACACACACAAACACAAACACACACACACACACACACACACACAGAGAGAGAGAGAGAGAGAGAGAGAGAGAGAGAGAGAGAGAGATAGAAAGTAGTCAGTGTCCCTAATGACAGTAGAGCTTTAGGAGAAGAAATGGAAAAGTAGAAAGTAGTATACATTATGAGCATTTCTTTTTGTTTCACCTTGCAGTCTCTTTTCTGCTTCTCACGGTTGCCCTGATTCCAGGAGTAGAAAGCTGGGCATGCTAATGACCCTCAAGAACTGGGACAGAGGTTCTTTGGTGGACTGCAGTGAGTGTTGTAGAATATGAAACTTCTTCATGGTTTTAAGCATGACTGATCGCAATTGCTACAGATACATGTTCTTCTGGTTAATAGTAAAAATGTTATTAGTGGCCCCAGGAACATATCCCCTTTCAGAAGGCTTGCTCTGTTTTTTACACCACAATTTTTAAGAAAAAAACTATTTTCTTTTCATAATAGGATTGTCCCTTCATTTTTTTTTTTTCTATCTTACATGCCTCTAGTTAAAACAGACTGCTTAAAATGCAGTTGTTTAAGTTCAGGTTCAATTGCTCTGCATGAAATAGAATATGTGACAACTTTTCAGAAATATAATTTGTATGCTTGGTAGATCTGTTGAATTTCAGAGTTCTTGAATATCCCCTATATTTCTCTGTCTCTGTTTCTCACTGTTAGTTTCCTCTCTCCTTCCTTCCTTCCTCTCCCCTCCCCTCCCCTCCCTGGCTTCCCTTTTCCTCTCCTCTCCTTTGCTCTTTATTCCCTTCCACTCTACCTCATATCCCAGATATATAGCATATAAATTCAAATTAATAGAAAAAGATCAGATCTCATCATGGTAGTTGAAGAAAACCATATTCCTGAAGACTGGAAACAAGATTTAGTCATAGCATGTTTATGTGTTAAACTATAATCATAAGAACAAAAAAAAAAGTCTTCTTATGATTTTTAAATTACCCTTAAAAACTATATGACTTATGTTAAAAAATGTCAGGCTATTTAGTCTTCTATGTGTCTGTTTTTTTGTTTGTAAATTTAGAATCGTGTTTGCTGAAAGTATTTCAAGGTTTTGGAAAGATCAGTTAGTCATGCTTAATTTATGAAACATTCGGGATATAAGAAAACACATTTGGGAGTCAGGGATGAACAAGGTATTTTGTCTGGTGATATAGATTGGTTTATTTCCAGCTCAATTTCCACATAATGGGATTTCAAATATTTCAAGTCTGCTCTTCTCATGACTCGGAAAGATGAATGTCATTGTCTTAATCTAAGTGTGAGAAGTGAAACTGCTTCCAGATCATGGTCCAGAGGCTGATATTCATAAGTAGCATGGTAAGTCAATCTTTTATTTTGTTTTTGACATAATGCCAAAACTATTTGCCATGCAGTGGTGACAGGTATTTCTATTTAATTTTCTAATTTCAATCAAAGCACCGTAACTTACCAGAGTGAGAATCCAAGGCCATTCCTTACGAGCAGAGATAGTTGATAGCTGTTTTAATACCTGGAGGATAGTAACAAAGTCTTTTGGTCCTACAATAATTACTAATTTAACAAATAATTATAAAATTATTTATAATTTTATTAGTTTAAAACGCCCGAGTACTTGGAATTGTAGACAGTAAAATGTTGATAACATCTAAGAATAACCAGCTGACTGTTAGTGAATCTTTATATATTATTTACCAGATTGAGAGACCTTTAAAATTCAAAGAGAGATCTTGTTTGGAAATAGACATAAAGGGAGCTTGCTCTAGATAAAATAAAATTTATGGTCACGTTAATGAAGATATATTTACCTCATGTAGTCGTCTACTTCTCTTTGTAAATAGGGCTCTTGTAGATAATAGAACTTAAGTAAATAATAATGAATATTAATTTTGAAGGGAATAGATGCTTGAACAACTCACAAACTAATGTACAAGATTACGGGTTTTTTTTAAATTTATTTATTTACTTATTTATTTTTATCAGTTACATTTTATTAACTCTGTATCCCAGCCGTGTCCCGATCCCTCATTCCCTCCCAGTCCCTCCCTCCCTCCCTCATCTCCACCGTGCCCCTTTCCAAGTCCACTGATAGGGGGGGACCTCCTCCCCATTCATCTGATCCTGCTTTATCAGGTATCTTCAGGACTGGCTGCAAAGCCCTCCTCTGTGGCCTAACAGGACTGCTCCTCCCTTCGGGGGTGGGGAGACCAAAGAGCCAGTCATTGGGTTCCTGGGTTTTTAAAGACTGCTTTACAGTGGTTCTTCGTCACTCACAGAATGACAGTGTGACTAGAGCATCCCTGAAATTTTGTGGTTATGATTCCACATAATTACAAAAACTTTAGATCTTTGGGAAGTATGTGCTCCAGGGACAAGTTGAAAAAAAAAAACCCACAGGGCAAAGTCTCCAAAATTTTTGATTGTTCTTGATTATTTCAATTTGAATACAGGGTTCTGGGGCTTCATCATCAAGTTGTTCTGAGAAACAATTGTTCCAGATGAAGAGAAAATTTAATCTCCCACTACAGATGTTTTTGAGGTCTTTATCTGTCAATAAATTTTGTTTCAAGAAAACCCCCGCATGTTGCTCAGTGCTAATCTTTGCTTTCTTTTGAATTTCGTGTTTGTTATATAGCTTATGCCGGAGAGTTATGTTTGCAATGAAATTTGAGGATTGTATTGGTTTGAGATTGAATGACTGTTGGAGTGGACAGCTACGTCATGGCTGTTTTGGTAAACTGCAGTCTTGATGTTGCCTCATTAAATAACAGCCCATAACTTAGCTTCCTAGAGGGAAAATATGGTATGTCAGCCCTTTAAATCTTGAAGATTTCAAACTGAAGTGTTATTAGTGCCATTTAATTGGTCCTTTGCAATTCCACCAGCTGCCACTCCATGGTTAGAATTTCAAGTGGCTCCCATATTTTGATTCTGAAGCACAAGCTCAAGTAGGATTATCAGCAACATTGAAAGCTTATTATGTATAATAAACTATGATCACTGGGTGATGATACTTCTTTCCCCCTTCAAGCACCATGATTCTGAGCCTTGATTCTATTTCAGTTCAAATGATCCTAAATTCTCACTGTTAGAGATTTTATTCTTTCTCTTTAAAGCTGTTCTTCAGATACCTTGATGCATTTAATATATTTACAGAAAAACTTATGATCACTGATTGTGATAATTCATTTCTCCTTTTTAAAGCATTCAGCTCTCATTGAAGTAGATTCACCATCACAGAAATTTCTTCTTAGTGTGGCCTTTGTGAAATAGGTACATTATAAAGTCACATGTATGGCTATAGGAATTTTCCTAGGTATATTATGATAAGATTGAATGACTAATTTTGAAGATATTTTGACTATTGCAAAGTGTTCTATTCATTTTAAATTGCAAGCAAACATGTGTGGCTTAGTGTGACCAGGGACACTTAACTATAATCTAGCAGTTGTTCTGAGCTAAACACTAGTTTAAGTGATTGGCCTTTGGCGTTGCTAAAGTACATCTTACTGGCTAAATGCAGCTCTTTGCTAGTGTTTCCTAATAAAGTTTTATTGGAACACAATTGTCTCCATTAACTTTTATGATCTGTAACTGCAGTTCTGATATGAGGACAATGGAAAATGTAACCTAAGAATGTTAAAATACTTACGAGATGACATAAAAAGTTTCAACCACTCTATTAAGATGTTGATCTCCTCAAAAGTTGTGTAGAACGTTATTATAATAACCATTAACTTAAGGACAAAGAAATACAGAGTATGTGAAACTGAAATGTCTGAGGCCATACTTTTATTTAATGGGCAGGAAAGAATTGCTCCTACTACTGTTCCTGCTCACACCCATGCAAACTGTGGCTTCAAATTAAGAAATCATTCTAAATGTGTTAAATTTTGTTAAAGAAAACTGGTTGGGTTTTAACAGATTTTCTCCAAGGCATAAATTTCTTGCCATTATGTACTCATCTAGAGTTTAAGAATAAATTGTTTGGATTGGTTGTGGTTTTTGGGTTGCAAAAAGTTTTCTTTTTTATTGTTGTTTGTTTCTTTCTTTCTTTGTTTCTTTGTTCTTTCTTTGTTTCTTTCCTTCTTCTTTTCTGTGGTTTTCCCTTTCCTTCCTTCAAACCCACCATATTATTTCTTCCCAGTTTTCTTTAAAGCCTGACCTATTTTCATCAATTGTTATAGCATCATATATATTCATAAATATAACTTGTTGAGTCCCTATGTTACTTGTATTTGTGTTGTATGTATTTATGGATGACCATTTGGCACTAGACAACAAGTTGGTGGGCTCTTCCCTCTTATCTTTCCTGATTCCATGCACCTTTAGTTATTTGTGTATGTTTGACTCCTTGTGGACTTTCTTTTGTCCAGTTGGTAGGTTCAATGGTGTCTTTCTAGTTCAGCTCATGTTTAGGAAGTCATGTTGGTGTGACTTTATGGATTTAGGCTTTGATATTATTAGGAGACAGTCTCACAGCAAAGTCCCCAGTCCTCTGATTCTTACAATCATTCAGCTCCTTCTTTTACAATGTTTCTGGAGTCTTAGGTATAGAAGTGTTTGTAGATAAATCTGTTGGGATCGACTTTTTAACAATGAATTTTAATGGATTGAGTTTTACTGTAGTGGTCTATGTTGCAAAGAGAATTTTCTTTGATAATGGGTAAAGACTACATTTATTTGTGGGCATAAGGAAGAGTGTTTCTGATATTTGATAAGGAAGATTGTTTTTTGATATTATACTGGTTAGTAAACTTGTGGTTGTAGATTCTTCTACTATAACTATGACTTCACTAGCCTGGGTAGAGAGAAGTTTTCTCGATGAGGGCTGAAGATGACACTTATCTGTAAGTATAAAGTCACACATGTGTATAGTGTTTTTTTTTTTTTTATTCTGGTTTATTAAAGTAGTAGCTGGGGATTCTCTTCCAGTATCTATAACTTCATAGAGCTGAGTGGCTAACTAGTTTTTAAGTACCAAGCATGGAAAACAGGAGAAATATTCTTTCCCAGGGAAGAACACTTCAATTGATTATCTCATACCAAATGGTGAGAATGGAAACCATTTATATAAAATACATTATTCAGACTGAACAAGATATACATATATATGTATATGAATATTATGTATGGATGACATAGCAATTAATGAAAAGAACACCAGTACATTAAGAAATAGCATGGTGACTCAGGGTCAGCCGCTTTGGACCCAGAGAAGAGCATGTCTGATTGCATATGGGTTGATGCCCCAGGTCCCGCCTCTGAGAAAAAGGTATCGGGCGGGTCTCATGCTCTTTGGGTGGATGACACCTAAATGAACATCGGTACAAAGTCCCAATTTATTTCTAATATCAGAGATCAGACCTCTACTCTTGCCTGATGCGTCTAAAACAAAAAGGAGGAAATATAGAGAGCTGCGTAATGCCGTGCCCTAAAGGTGGAGCTGGTTTCTGCCTTCCACCTTCTCGATGGTGAGTGCTCTCTGTCACAAACAACTCCATATTTGGCTAAGGCTGAGGATCTGGCTTGCTTCCATGTATGTGGACCTATCTGCATTGCCCATGTGGCACGCTGGGGTTGGCTACCCAGAGGCTATTTAAGCTGTGGGCTGGCTTTCCCCAGGGTCAGAAGATTATTCAAGGTTCCTGAATAAACTGCATTGAGAAGAAAAAAAAAGAAATAGCATGGTGGGGTATTTGGGAGGCTTTGGAGGAAGGAAAGAGAATTATATTATATTAATCTTAATAATATAACATACTATATGATATATAATATATTATAATATATAATATTATATATTTTAATCATAGTATATTTAATTGTAATATAATTATCTATAACATTATATAATATCTAATATTATATAATAAGATATTATATATTATGTAATTATATCTAATATAACAATAATGTAGACTATAGAATTATATATAATTTTATAGTATATATAATCTGAAAAGATAAGAAAAATTAAAAAATAAATATTTGTCCACCTACTAATAATAAAATGTATTTTACTGAAAAACTTCAGCAATGATATTTTCTATAAATATCAGTTGAGAAAAAAATCTGTGATATGCAGCATACATATGATGTGTCTCTTGCAATAACAAAGACTGAGTTTGCCTAAAATTAACAAACGTAAATCCAGTCATCATAAAGGAGCTCTGCTTCCTCAAACACGTTCCTTGTCCGTACAATTGTCATGAGAAATGTATAGTAAGTGACAATAGTTATGGAAGAGAACACACGATCCTGCGAACTGGATCATAACTGTATTGATATTTCTGACTTGTTCGGGGTTGGGGTTGGGCTCATCATCCATCTCAGTCACTCCCTCATACCAGGCCGTTGGCAGATGAGCCTTTTCCACTACTCACAGCAGTCTTTCTGCAGCTGCCAGTATTGATAGACTTCCCTATCACAGACTGGGAGAATGCTGGGTTCCCATGGCAACACCTGCTGTATGCATTCAAATGAAACCACTCTTTCCATTCAAGATTTTTTTTCCTTTTAGCCTCTTTCGTTTAACTTATTTTGTCCTTAAAATAAGTACCTTAATCTTTAAGATGTTAAAACCTACCAGTAGAATCTGTTCTTTATTTTTTTCCCACTAAATACAGTTAAAAATACAGATGTACATATAAGCACATACACACATACATAGACTGTTAGATGTTGACTTTTTTTTTCTCTTATGTCTCATGCAGAGTTCTTACAACCGTCTTTGGACAAGGAAAAATGTACAAACTTAACACTGAAGTAGAAAAGAAAGGGTGTTTCAAGCATACAACAATATTCCAAAGATGTTTGTCCAAGTCAAGGATATAAAGCATAATCTCAGACTGGGCTCACCACATACCACAGTGTAGACCAGGGCCAGCTCTCCCACAGTGACCAGGTTGGCGAGCAGGGCCGCTCTCCTGTACTCATGCCAGGAGGGCTAGCTCTACTGCACTTTGTAGTTGATCTGTGGGCCTGCTCTCCCAAGTGCAGCCCTTGCCAGCAAGGGGCAAGCCCAGACGTCCCACTCTCACACCCTCAGGGTCAACTCTCCCATACTGCCCAGGAGAGGGGATCAGGGCAGCTCTCCTGCCCGCCACAGAAGGTGGGTGGGAGGCAACTGTCCTGAGTGCTGCACTCAGTGAGGTGCAGGGCCAGTCTGTAAAGCTTGCAGACATTGACGTGGCCACAGGCAGCTGCCCAGAACAGGAAGGGCAGTATCCACGTTGGTGGTAACATGGGCTGGGACATCAAACAGACCCCTGCTGCTTCAGGGCCATGAACTCCAATAGCAGCATGGGCCTGGACTTCATCATGGTCTTAGGTGACAGTGCAGCCTAATCCCATCAGGCTGTGAACACCTCACTCTAAAGCAGACAACCCTTTTCTGCACTTTTCTATCCCTCAGATGCAGTGTTTAAAAAGCAAGCAGTAAAAGGAAGGAGATGGGTTAAATGAATCTCCATGCCCACATTAGCTAAAGATCACAGATGGGGACTGGAACATCATGAGTTTTAGGACACAAAAAATATCAATATTTAAAATTTTTGTTAATTTAGTAATTGAAAATTTTAATTTCCCATGAGTTTTTAAAATTAATTTATTAATTTTAAAATTAATTTATTCACTTTACATCCTAGTCATAGCCCCTTCACTCCCCTCTTCCCTGCCCCACCCTCCTCCTCTCTTCCACATTCCCACTCCCATCCCCCTCAGAAAAGGGGAGTCCCACCCCACCTACCCCTCCCAGCACATCAAGTTTAATCAGGACTGAGTGCATCCTTTGCAACAGTGGCCTGGCCAGGCAGCCCTGCCAGGAGAAAGTGATCAAAAGGTATGCAACAGAGTCTTTGTCAGAGACATCACCCCACTCCCCCTGCTACAGGACCCACATGAAGACCAAGCTGCCCATCCTGTACATACATGAATTAGTAAGTGGAAAATTGTTTATGTGATTCTTTGAAATGTTCTAGTTAGAAAAGTAAAAATAATAGAAACTTTAAAAATAAGAAAATGAAAATAAACTACCAATGAAGAATAATCCTTCATCTTTATTATAAAACTGAGTAAAATAACAGAACTAACAAAGCACTAACCATATAACATCTATCTATTTATTTATCTAATATTTATGCATTTCTGGGAATATTTATTTATGACCTTGTAATAACATCTTTCTCAGCCATGGTCCTTGGTTTTCTTCTACCTTAATAAATCTTTCCTGTCCTCACATTGCCTTCAGCTTAAACCTGATCATATAAAAACTATGATATTATTAACTTATTATAAACTGTTAAAAGTAATTAATACACACAAGTTAATTGTCAATTACCACATAAATAATTATAGTCTTTAACGTATTCATAACTATACTTATATTCATTATTAAGTACCCAAATAATTGTTTTACTATGTATGTTTTCAAAGTTAAGCAAAAAGTAAATAGCTGAAATCAACTTTTATATATTTAGATATATTTTAGATATGGATGGTCCTCAGACACTTCAGAGATCTGCAGAATATGGCATTTAAAATATGTAATATACAAAAGCTTTTCATAATAGAGAGACACGAGATCCTGGCAGCACCCCTAATCTCCTCCAAAGAAGATGGGCACAAAAGATCCTCCACATGGAGCTTGCTTTAATGCGGCTAAGCTGGCCAGTGGACTATAAATTGCCCTTTACCTGAGCTGCTGATAGCACCCTGTCCATACTGTGGAAAGATAGGATACTGAGAAGCTGACTGTCCCACTTTGCCTAGACAAGGTAGGACAGTCCCCAAAGTTCCTGCTCCACAGGAAAGTCTTAGATCTTCTGTGCCCGACAGCTGAAGATGGATGTCCTCCACTGACAACAGAGGAGTCCAGGTGGCCAGTAAGTCTGCATCATTTTTAATAGATTTGGAATCTGCTTGCTCTGCATTTGCTGTTTTCCCAGGCAAAACTTATTGTTTTCAGGTCTGCAATGGCTTCAGAGGCTAAAATAGCAAATGATTTATTAGTTTTTAATATAATTTTTATTTTTATAGTAATTATAGGTTATTTACTTTGTATTCCCAGCTCTACCCCCCTCTCTCATTCCCTCCCAATCCCACCCTCAATCTAAGTCCACTGATAGGGGAGGTTCTTTTCCCCTTCCATCTGACTCGAGTTTATCAGGTCTCATCAGGACTGGCTGCAATGTCCTCCTCTGTGGCCTAGCAAGGCTGCTCTTCCCTCGATGGGGGGAGGTCAAAGGACCTACCACTGAGTTCATGTCAGAGACAATGCCTGTTCCCCTTACTAGGATACCCATTTGGATGCTGAGCTGCCATGGGTTACTTTTGAGCAGGGGTTCTAGGTTATATCCATGCATGCTCCTTGGTTGGAGAATCAATCATAGAAAAGGCCTCTGTGCCCAGATATATTTGGTCCTTATGGCACTCCCAAAGATCTATCAGTTTAACAGAAAAAAAAAAAAAGATAAACCAAGAAACCAAGATTTCAGCTGCCTTCTCAGACCTCTTCATGTGTAAAACTCAGGCCTCAAGCCTCACTCTCCTACAGCTGCTACCATAGTCTACCTTATTATGAGACTCAGAAAACAGATTTCAAAATATCTTTTTACTATGCCTTTATCTAAAAGAACTTGCTTTACAATGACTGCTCCCAGTAATCAACCACCTATGTCTCACAGTAAGAAAAAATATATATACTTATATATGTATATATATGTATATATATATGTATATACTTATATATACATATATATGTACATGTATATATATATATATAAGTTCTGTAAAATTTATGTAAGTTCTGAGGATAGACAAGCTTAAGTTGTGAGGATCTTAGAAAAAGTTTTAAGGTCTAAGAATGTGTTTTAAGGTTGGTAAATAAAAGTTATAAAGGTTTTAAGGTCTAAGACAATGTTTTAGGGTTAATAAATTTGTGTCTTGAAGATTAGAGGATGTGAAAGCTTAAATGATGATTTAAAAGTGATTTAAGGTAAATAAAAAGGAATGAAAAATGTTTCATATTTCTTCTCCTTGCTCTACTACTGTTATATTGAGACTTCAAAAGCTCATGGTTTAAACATTAATCAGTGGAGTTCTGATAAACTGATCTAGCTCTGGTACAGTAAACTGACATTATCGTAGTCACAAACTCAAGATTTTAAATTTTCTCTGCTTGTTTTCTAAGTATAGAGTTAAAAGTGTTTCTCGTTAAAACTCATGATATGTGTGTATATATATATATATATATATATATATACACACACACACACACACACACACACACACACACAATCTGGATAGATTGGAAACAGTCTATCCAGAAGACTGTTTGTTTCCAATCTATCCAGATTATATATATATATATATATATATATATATATATATATATATATATACAGTCTTCTGGATAGATTGTTTCCTAAGCCTCTACTAGGAGATATATACATAAGTATGAGTCTGCTAGTCTGCTTCCTTTTCTACAATATGGGTTCAGCACAGATAAAAACCAATTGAAATTATAACATATCTAACACTTGAGTCTACTGTCTTTTTTTGCAATATGGGTCTCAATATAGATTACAAATAATGGAAATGCTAGCATGTCTAAAACTGATCTCTTTTTGTAAACTTAAAAGGATTCTTGTAAGCTTCAGTGGCCATGCAAAACTGGAGGACCATTGACCTCCTCTTGGCTGATATTCATCATGTTCCTGAGGGAAAAATTTGCTGCTACCACATCAAGTCCGGCCTGGTAGAGACCCAGATCATGTTACTCCTGAAACTGAGGGAGATCCCCAGGCTGTACAAACAACCCACTTCCTCTTCCTTACTCTCATGACAATCCAAGCTTACCTGGCTCACCTCTATCATGAAATCAGTCATTCTCATTTGTCTATTTTTCCTTGCCTTCTCTTCTTCCTCTAGGAACAGATTCAGAAAGTCTCCAGGGTGGCAGTTAGCCAAATGTTTCCTTTAAACACCAGCCCACTGACTTCAAGCTTCCCCTCCTGAAGCAATTTCATGCCAACAGGAAGTAGACAAATCTGAGCCAGGGCCTCTATACCCAAAGAGGTCAGGATGTTTGGCTGGAACCTCTGCTAGGCCTTCCACAACAATCCGGGAAGTCCTCTGCTTTTCTTCCTTCAATCCTGCCTGTTCGGGAGAAAAAAAAATTCAGGCTAACAGGTCATCACCCCTCAATCTCTGAATTTCTGGCAACCCAGTCAAGAGTGCTCAGCAAGAGGCTCAGTTTTTGATCACATATGGGCACAAATTCAGTTCCTAGCTGACATGTCATCACCCTTTGCTTACAACATATAAAACTTCACTGCCCTAGCCTGGATACCAGTCTTCCTCAGCTCTATTTCATGGGAATGATGAATCCTCCTTGGAGCAGTGCCTAATAAACCCGTCTTTATGTACTTCTAATCTGGTCTAATCTGGCCTATATTTGCACCACTGAGATAGATAAAAATAATCTAATATCCTTTCCTTTTGATATCATCTTCTTGAATATAGTAATCATTAGCAATGGCCTACAAAATCAGGATGACGATACTCAAGGATAATCTTTGATTTTTTTTTAGAGATTTATTTACTCATACAGTATTTTCCCTTTCATGGATGCTAGCAGGTCAGAAGAAGTCACCAAATCTCATTATAGATGGTTTTGAGCCACTGTATGTTTCCTGGGATTTGAATTCAGGACCTTTGGAAGAACAGCCCATGTTCTTAAATTCTGAGCCATCTCTCCAGCCCAATTCTGGCTCAGTGGTTAATGGCTAGGCTCACAATTCCTGAGCTTTTAACAAATGGGATGTCTGCTGACAGCTAACACATTGAGCTCTAAGACTATGTGCATGATAGAGTCAATTTTGTTCAGAAAGGTGGCTGCCTCTGTTCTTCCTGAATGGATTCACCCTCCCTATCAGCTCAGGATATATAAATTAAATTGCACTCAAATTTATAAGAGCAATCAAGGAAAAATAATTACAGAATATGAAATAATACAATCAAGTATTTCTATCGTTTTGAAGGTCATTTTGAAAAAAAAAGGCTATTCCTGTGTAGCTGGGGCCTCTCCCACAGAGTGATGCATGTTTCACCTTTCACAGAATTTTTCAAAACTCAGTTTTTTCAGGGGGGAATACATCACTGGTAATTACTCCTTTTGGAAAAGGCACGTACTTCTACCTATAAATCCATTCATCTCTTTTTATTTCTTATTTATATAACGATTATATATTAACTGAGAACATAATAATATCAGAACAAAGCCAATTTGCCTCTGATAATACGGAGCCATTCATGTATCCACATAAATAAGTTTCACTCATGAGACAGAAATTCCAGCACCTTCACAATCTAACTTTCTTTCGTCATTTCCTGGTGCTTTTCCATTCTGGAGTTGGCAGTGATTCACCAAAGTTCAAGCACAAAAATATGATATCAAAAGAACTTCAGAAAATAGAGATCACTAGAAAAATTTTTCTATCTGTCTGGAACTACATAGACTCAAGCTATCATTTTAAGAAACATTTATAATATATCTACATCTTTATTGTTGCAATAAAGATAGTTTGAAATCCATGTTCTACCTACTTTTTCCTCATGATTTGGATTGAACCATTTCTTTTCTTTTTGTGGGAGGGGATCGAGATTTAGTTTATTGGAGGTTAAGACCGAGTAGCAAAGTTGTTTTTTATTATTTATTAAAATTTATTCACTTTGTATCTCGGCTATGGCCCTCTCATTCATCTCTTTCCAATCCTACCCTCCCTCCCTCTTCTCCACCTATGTCCCTCCCCTAGTCCACTGATAGAGTAGGTCCTTCTATCTGACCATAGTCTATCGGGTCTCATCAGGACTGGCTGCATTGTCTTCCTCTGCAGTCTGGCAAGGCTGCACCCCCCCCCCCGGGAGAGGTGATCAGAGAGCCTGCAACTGAGTTCATGCAAGAGACAGCCTCTGCTTACCTTGCTAGATACCCCACTTGGAGACTGAGTCTATGGGCTACATCTGAGCAGGGGTTTTAGGTCGTCTCCATGCATAGTCCTTGGTTGGAGTATCAGTATCTACAAGTCCCCCAGGGCCCAGTTTTTTGGCTCTGTTGTCTCCTTTTGGAGCTCCTGTGCCCTCCAGGTCTTTCTATCTCCCCCTTATTTCAAAAAATTCCATGCACTCTGCCCAAATTTTGGCTATGAATCTCAGTCTCTGTTTCAATACCTCAATCAGTAGAGTCTTTCAGAGGCCATCCATTTCTTTTTTGAGAGAAAGTCTCATGTTAGACAACAGCAAAGCCCACACTGTATCACAGGACCACACTGAAATTTTGATACTCTCACCTTCATTTTTTTCCATACTGGGACTACAAGCTTGTTCTGCCTACATATGTGAGGACTTGCAGTATTGGCGATCAAACACAAGGCTTTCTATATCCTAGAAAAGTACTTTATCAGTTGAGCTATATATTCAATCCTATTTAAATAGTTTTCTAAAATTTTTCTATGCCTTTCTTTTCAAAGGATTCTTCTCATTTTTGTTCAACCCATGATTTCAACATGAATGTAGTTCAAACATTGTATATAATTCCATGACTCACCCCAGCCCCACCTATAAGAGTAAAGCATCCCCTAGCCTCTCTATTCCTTGTTGTTGTATCCAAAACCCCAACTTAAGCACTCCCTGCTCAACCACATTCCATACCTACGAAAAGACAGGGTAGGTTGACCATGGAATCCTAGGAAGTCTTTGATTTCTTTATTTCTCCCTTGACCCAGCTGTCACTAAAAAGTAAGTTGTTCAGATTCTATGTGTTTGTAGGCTTTTTGCTATTTCTGTTGTTGAGGTCCAGCTTTTTTATATGCAGAAAAATTTTCAATAATAAGGCCATGAAAATATAAGTGTATTTTTGGAGCGATTTCATTTGTATATGGCAGGTCAACAACGATAACATCAACAACCACTGAGAATAGGATGCAAACTAAATTACAATTCACATTGCCATGGAAACCAAATAATAATTTTTCTCTGTGTTTTAATAAAAAATGATCAGATAGTATGAGAAGGTTTCTGTCACAAGTCTTTAATTTTTCCTTAGTTTTGAGAATTTTGTAGTTGTGTGCAGTGAAATATGATCATATATCCCCACATTTCACCATCAACTCTTTTCAAATCTTCCAAGAATACTGGCTACCAACTTCATATCTTTTATTTTTGATAGCCTCAAAATTCCAGTTTAGTACTGTCCATATGTTCATTGGTCTAGTGCCATCTGTTGGAGCATGGGAATCCTACCAGTTAGCCACATTCTCAAAATAGAATGGTTCTTCCTTCTCAACAACTAAGAATTGCCAATGTCTACTCAAAAAGAGTGAGACCTCGAGTGAGACCTGGCTTATCTACTGTGGGATTTTTGGCTGATTTGTTCTTGTGCAAATCTTATGCATGTAGCCATATTCTGCCTCTGATAGTCTTTCTCTCTACATTTGTTTTTTTTAAATCTATAATCTATTATTTCTTCTTAAAATGTCACATACATCTCCACAAAACTAAATGTTTTCCATTGAAAAAGAAATTATGAAGTGAGTTAATAGATAGCTCACTGGAAGGGAAAGTTCTCTGCCAGCTCTTCATCCAACATATTCGTGTCTAGAACACAGATAAGTAAAAAGTCTAAGCATTAATAAAATAAACAAACCATTTTGGATATGGGATCAGCAGCTGTTCAAGAAATTCTAGACCAAGAAATGCTGGGAAAAGCTTTCTAAACTGCTCAGTATCCTCAATCAAAAAGAGAACTGCAAATTTAAACTACAATCGTGAAGTCTTATTTATACAATATAATGTGTAATAAAGCCAACTTGATACTATACTTAGTGGCATAATTTGACAATATTTACTATATAGAGAGACCAAGTCATAAAGAAGGGAAATACTCAGTACTTTGATGAAGACCACTCATTAACATCATCACCATTTTCTGATTCTTCTTAGAGTCAAGCCTGCTTTTCTAGGGCATTCAAGATTTCTTTTATTAAAATGTAAACAATTCCAAGAGTCATTTTCCTGTAACATCTTAGTCCCTCAAACATTTATAACTTGCATTTAGCAACTTTAAGATGCTTTTAGCTCTCAAACATGTATAACTTGTGTTTACCAATCTTAAGACCCTTTTTCAGACCCTCAAACAATGTTTGTTGTTTGTTGGCTTTTGTTGGTTTTAAGCTCCAACTGACTAGTAGTCCTTGTAACTAGCTTTTTGACCCTAATCTGTGATCACACAAGTTAAAGTTGTTCTTCAGCGATGTGCTGCCCTAATGTATCTGTCACTCATGTCAAAAGGGTGACTACCTCACTTTGCTATGGCCAAAGTGATTCTGAGATCATCTATTTTTCTTAATCCATCATCTGCTCTGAAGTACACTTCTCTAGCACTTTAAAATATTTCTTTTTCTGGTTTCAGCTCAGATAATCTGACTTTTATCCATGGATGACTCTTAAATTTGACTGTGATTCCTCAGTTCGAGGCACACACCCCCTTATGGACTTTACACAGTTCAAATATCTTTTCATTGACTAGATTTCATCATCATCACACCATGTATTAAATTATTCTCATAGTCTATCTAGTTGTGTTCCTTGGGACCTCCATGTAAATAAGAATATCAGCTTGGTAGTTTAAGGGTTTCTTGCATAAGTTTTTCTCACTCCTCACTATTTGAAAAAAAAAAAAAAAAGAAAGAAAAAAGAATACCCATAGAGAGATGGGCCAAAGAGACTAAGCCAAAGGAAAAAAAAAGAATCAAGAAGAGTAAACTACGGTGCTAATATAAGCATTAAAAAATTAAGGAGACCACTTGAATCCTGAACTGAGTAATGGGGACAGGGACTGTCTCTGACATGAACTGATCGTCCTGTTCTTTGATCACCTCCCCCTGAGTGGGGAGCAGCCTTACCAGGCCACAGAAGAAGACAATGTAGTCACTCCTGATGAGACCTGATAGACTAGGGTCAGAGAGAAGGGGAGGAGGACCTCCCTTATCAGTGGACTGTGAGAGGGACACTGGTGGGAAAGAGGGAGGGTGGGATTGGGAGGGGAGATACGGGGGGGGGATACAAAGTGAATAAACAATAATTAATAAAAATAAAGATAATTAGAAAAAATAAAATAAAAAAGAGTAAGGAGAAAAGATTAATTTTGTGAGAAGATACTATTTTACATTATATACCTTTTAAATCTAATGACATAATGGAGTTACCTTGGCGTACTCTAAGCCAGTTCTTTTCTACATGTCCAATAGTTTCCTGATTAGTAATACAGAAGGATGAAATGTTGAACAAATGTAGACAAATGCTTCCTTACAACAGAGCTGTGCAAGTGTGAAATTGGCCGCTGTGTATACATAAATTTCACTGCTATATACAGCCTCTTTATGATTGCACATCCATGGTTCACAGAATACCTGACTAGGAATTTTTGGTCCAGTGGGTAACGTAAATGCATTTGAGAAAAGCCACTTACATATTTTATATTTAAGATAAACGATTGCTGTATTTGCATGTAGCTTTACTTAATAGTCATAAAATGAATGAATTCTTCTATTTGTAAATTTGACTATTGGTACAGCAGTTTAACCATCACAATGGATTAGCTACCTACTAAACAATTATTAGATTTAACCAAAAATTAAATTACATAGGAATGACATAGATTACACATATGCAAAGGTTTTGCTTCATTGTATCCATATATTTAATATTAAAATTCTCATGGAAATTTGTACCACTGAAAGAAAATTAATTTTATATAATATCAAGCAACATTTATTATAAAAATAATAAATAAGATAAATTATTTATGCAGACTTATTCTACAGTTGACATTTGTATATGTTTTCTTGAACGTAAGACTCACTGTAATAGGTTCACCTAAGCACTTGCATTTTGGTAGATTTTTAAATGAACAAATCTCACATGCTAAATTGTTGTGCTATTGGATAACTTCATACAATCTCTTTCATAGATGATACAACATATCTTCTGGTATTCACACACAGAAAGGGAGCTAGAGGCTTGTGACGTTTGTAGGCACAGTTATTTGATTTTACTAACCAATACTCCATTGTATAATGTTTTCCTTTTTTTCCACCAGGTCAAGAGAAATACTGTTTATCCTCATTCAATCAACAGCTGGTATTTTCAGCTTTAGTTTTTATGTGTCTGCTTATTTGGCAGGTGAGGAATGCTAGCTGACTTTTTCACTTTTACTTTGAGTAATTATTGAGATTTCTGGTAATATATCTTTCTTCTATGATTAAGTGTGCTATTCATGTTGCCATTTCACGGTATTTTTTTTTCTTTAAAATTCTTACCAAAACTCCTCCTATAATTTATATCCCATCTTTTAATTTATATGTTGAATTATATCTCTGCCAGTGTGTCACCTATCTAATGTGAGTCATATCTGTGGAAAAGTTGGACTCTGTAATACTGTTGTAATGTTTTCAGTATGGACGAACTAATATGATCTGCCAGCACACAGATATGTACACAGAAACATCATGAGTTGAAGAGAAACAGAAGCAATAGAAAGGGCAGGTATAGCAAAGCTGTTTTTCTGACATGAAATAATTACTATAATATAAAAGAAGAGATCCATGAGCCAATGAGACACTACCTGATATGTTGTTGGCACTAGAATATCTCATTCTCACTCACGTAAGATGTCATGTTTCATGAACTGGCTCAAACAATCTCCACTGTTTCTCTATCTTCTTTATGTTTTACAATAAAATACAGAAAATTATCTGAAATAAGCCATGCAGGTCTCTTTTCTTTGTAATTTGAAGCAATTTGGAAACAAAATGAGGCATCTCAGAGCTGTGTTTTCAGCAACATATGTTGAAGGAGTCTCCATGATGTTTTGTTTGCTATGACTACTAGAATCTTCATTAAAATTCTGAACCAAAGAGTACTGACTTTTATTGGACCAAGAAGATGGGTTAGCAAGTAAAATACTGATGTGTTTCTGAGCATTTAAGTTTTACTCATCTATATTAGATTTAGTTAAAACAATAGCCTTTTGTTGTCCCTGTAGACATACATGTAGGATTTCTCTGTCAGTGCAAACTCTTCTTAAACTCAAGAATTGTGTCAATCACATGAATAATAAATGTGAACATACAGCTAAGAGTATGACTACTGAGTGCCATGAACTCCCTTAGCTTTCATCAAAGCCCATGGCAGGCTACAAGCAATGCGAGGGCACTGAAGTATGAAATTTTAATCAAGAATCTCCCATTTGACTCTAAATCTAATGAAATTCAATGTTCTTCTTGGGAAAATTGGATAAATATCACTAGAAATCACTTTTATAAAGATAACATTATTAGAACTATGAATAGAACATTGTCTCATATTTTACAAAATGTCTTCTGAGATATCAGTAGTCACAGATTGAATTTAAATAGAATTTAGTCATCAAATGAAGACATTAATCAGCAGGAAATAAACTTTGTCTTGTAGTGAATTTTTCAAAATCAATTTATGAATTTAAGTAAGCGACATATCTTCCTTTAATTTAATCTTAAAAAATCAATTTAGTAGACTGATGGCATTAGATTAAAAGTTTCAGATTCATGAAAAGTATAGAGCATTGTGAAGGTAGAGAAGTAAATTCCTGCCTCGTCACATTTCTCTTTAGTATTCTGGTCAAGGAAATCCCTTTGTACAGTTTTGCATCACTCAGGCTAATTTCCAGATGAATATTGTTGCTGCCACCACAAATGTGCAAATTATTTTAGTACATTAGAATAATTGGCTTTACCCTCCTACAGTTTAATAGGCTGTGCCTGCAGAGATTGTGATAAGTTCAAACTTTAAAAGTATTCTCAGTTAGTAAGATAACCGAGTAGAAAGTAATAGTTACTATCATTTTCTGAAATTATTGTATCAGTCTTTCTCTTATTTTTGCTTTCAAATTAAGATACTATATGCCACTTAGTGAGTGGATCGGGTAGGAGATTCTAGGATATCTAAAATGTATCACAGGCTCACACAGTATTTAAAAACAAAACAAAACAAAACAAAAAAGCTAAAAAAAATCATTTAAAATTGGAGATAGACCTAAATGGCATTTCTTCAAAGTTGACAGGTGTATAAAAACAATGTTATAATTTTTATTGAAATTGAGATGTTAACTCACATCTATTAAAACAGCCAGTATAAAAAGAGCTGCCAGCAGTGACAGAAGTAAGTACAATTGAGGATATAAATGAAAGGAAATTATAGTGAAAACCATGACCATCACGCCACTATGTACAAGTCGATGATACTGGAAGATCAACGTATAGCACACGAGGGCACGGTGGGGTAAAACTGTTTTTGAAATTTCTGCCCCAGCAGCCTGCCTAACCCTGGAGGAGAATACTCTGTGCCTGTGAAAGCTATCCAGCGTGGAAGAAGCTTCCACATTCCATCTAGTTTAACGTCTCTGTATCATGCAACTGAAATATATATGATGACTTCAGCAATGGGGTCTTAAATATAGTTCTGGTAGGCGCCCCAAATCATTTTGACAGGAGCCTATATTGTTTGAGCAGAGGATGAGAAAGCCTTAGGGATTGTGTGACAGAACAGCTATACGTCCGTATCTCATACCTGACACTGAGATAGTCATTTAATAACATATGACTAATGCTGAGAACTGCATTAGTCACTACCACAGGGTTTTTTTCATTCAAAAACACCTTTATTATTAAAAAATATATATTTTTAATTATTTCTTTTATTTTTTAATAAAATAAATTAAATCATCTCTTCTTTCTGTTTTCTCCCCTAAACGTTCTCATGTACCCCTCCTAGCTCTTTTAAATCATGACCTTTAAGATAATTATTTACATGAAAATATATTTAATATAAAAATATGTACCACAATACATGTAACATATACATTTTTCAATCCTTTTATTGTCTTGTGAGGTAGAAAGTTTGTCTACAATTTTTCACATATTCTCTGTTCTTAATGCTTCCATCCCTTTCCTTTCCCCATCATCCTAACAAAATTTTGCTTAGACTTTTCACCCCTAATATTCTCTTCATCTTGTTTTTTTTTAATTATATATACTCCATTATCCTCACTTCTTAGAAAATTCCCCAACATGCCCCCTGTCTAAGATCCTTTCATCTCTAGATCTTCACTGCATCTTAAAAAGTTAAACTGGAAACCAACTTTAATGGAGGAAATTCATGCTTGAAACTATAAACCTGTTCAAAAAATAGTTACTGGGAAGGTCATAAGCACTAGGAGAGAATCTATAAATGATGGCTTTCTAAATAAACATGCTGTTAACCAGCCTTTTAATTCTTTGTGTTAATATCAATAGATTAGTGATGCTCTTAATCTTGATTAGAGATTCTCATTTTTTTATTTTTTGCAACGGGCAATAACAAATGTGGAGATTCATTATTATACTGACTTAAGGACTGACAGATGATAGTCTTTTAATGAATAATAGATTTTGAACAGACCATCAGTCAAAAGATATTATTCATTAAATACTGCCCTTAAGTTTTAAGCAATGAAGAGAATAAAATGTCTTAAACCAGAAATATTAACATATAATTAATAATGTAATATTCAGTAATTTGAAGTATATAATTTGAAAAGCTGTAAAATATATATATACTACTCTTATAACGCACCAAGAAAGTGATCTGTTGTTACCACTATAGCAAGCTTCCTTGTGTCCTTGCACTTAATTAACTTACTAGTTCAAAACAAAAAATGGCTTTTTTGATACTTTCTTTTTTTTACATTATAGAAATATCTAGAATATATTAATATTAATGCCCTAGTAAAGAATTTTACATGTGATATAATATTCAAAAATTCATAAATAATTTTAGGTCAAATCAGAAAAGTTTGTATAGCTAATTCATATTTCCATTAAAAAAACAAATTTATGGTATACCAATGTTTTAAAAACAACATGGACACATTTTATCTTAAATATTTAATTTAACAGTCCTAGTCCTGATCTGCTTTGACACTGCAAAGTGATATCATAGATAATGTAACCACAACATTCTATTAAGTTGCCAGGAGCATAAAAGATTTTAATAGCTCTGTTATTAATCATTACGTCTCTTTCTTTCCTTTCTTTCTTTCTTTCTTTCTTTCTTTCTTTCTTTCTTTCTTTCTTTCCTTCCTTCCTTCCTTCCTTCCTTCCTTCCTTCCTTCCTTCCTTCTTTCTTTCTTTCTTTCTTTCTTTCTTTCTTTCTTTCTCTCTCTTTCTCTTTCTTCCTGTCTGTGTTCTTTATAGTTTTGGTTTAGGATATGAGCATTTAATTTATTAAATCATGTTACAGAGCACTAGTAACCAATTGTTCATGTATTACTATTAAAATTTAAACTCCTCTAATTACAAAAGTTTCTTTTGGTTATTTATTTATTTATTTATTCATTTATTTCCACATTCTGACCACAGTTTACTCTTGTTACTTGCCTCCCAGTCTCTTCCCTCCACCTCCTCTATTCCCCCTGCGGATCCACTTTTCCTCCCTTTCTCTTCAGAAAGAAATTGGCATTCCATAGATATCAACCAGCCATGGCATATTAAGTTGCCATAAGACTAGGCACCCTTTTTCCTGTTAAGGCGACAAGAGAGCTCTGGTCACTTTTGTGGATTCTTGGGACTTTCCGCTGCATTAGGTTTCTAGGTAGCAGAGATGATCGGCAGGACCACTCCTGTTGTCTCTCTCAGTACTTTCTCCTTCTGTCCTCCCCAGCCTGATCTCTCTTATTCCCTAGCTCACTCTGGCATCTAGACTCCTCCCCCATCTGCTGTCAATTTCTATTCTCTTTCCCTTCACAGTGTGATCATATGTCCCCCTTGAACCTTCTTTTTTTTTTTTTTTTTTTTTTTTACTGGGTTTCCGATGTTATTTATTTATTTATTTTTGATACCTTTGATATTTATTCCAGAAGTATCAGTAAATAATATTTACATTATTATAGATCCTGGAGGCAAACTATCATTCAAAACTATTACATTACTTGCATCATTTGAACTACTCTTTTTTTTTTTTTTTTAGTTTTCTTTTTTTTTTCAATGCAGTTTATTCAGGAACCTTGAACAATCATCTGACCCTGGGGAAAGCCAGCCCACAGCTTAAATAGTCTCTGGGTAGCCAACCCCAGCGCGCCACATGGGCAATACAGATAGGTCCACATACACGGAAGCAAGTCAGATCTTCAGCCTTAGCCAAATGTGGAATTGTTCGTGACAGAGAGCACTCGCCATCGGGAAGGTGGAAGGCAGAAACCAGCTCCATTTTTAAGGCATAGCATTCCGAAGCTCTCTACAGTTCCCCCTTTTTGTTTTAGACACATCAGGCAAGAGTAGAGGTCTGATCTCTGATATTAGAAATAAATTGGGACTTTGTACCGATGTTCATTTAGGTGTCATCCACCCAAAGAGCATCAGACCCGACCGATACCTTTTTCTCAGAGGCGGGACCTGGGGCATCAACCCGCATGCAATAGCTTCTCTGTGTCTGTGGACTGTAGCTTGGTTATCATTGCTTTATGCCTGATGCCCACTTAGAAGTGAGTACATAGAAAGAGCATCACCCCATTTCTATTCAGTAAACAAAACCATACTTTTGCCCATAGCCCACCTCTTATGAATCTATCTAAGAAGTGATAAGAAATTTCAGCTACCTAGGAAATTGTTCTGGTAACAAATTATTGCACCAGGAAATACATATTTTGGCTACTTACCCTTAGAACTCATGGAGGATTTAATCTGCCAAAATATATGCTTCAGATTTCTGAATCCTTCAGCTCTAAGTGGCTCATGTATGTCAAAGAAAACATCAGAAATATTTTTTAAAAAGACACACACTCTAACTAAATAATTATAAGTAACATGGTAAGCCACTTAGAATATATTAAATTTTAGCTGCATATTAAAAAATTAAAAGAATAGATGAAAGACTCAACATGGAGATCACAGTTTAAAGTGAAATTTCATAATCATTGAAAGGAATATGAATAATTTCCTTCATGATCTTGACACTCAATGAAGCAAAAATGTATGTTTGGTTAGAAAGATTCTTGGAAATATACATCATATAGAATCTCAAAGTAAAAATGAACAGTCTCCAGAGACTTGAATTTTTTTTTCTTCATACAAGTCTTTGACTTGCTTGGCTAGGGTTACATCAAGGTACTTTACATCTTTTGTGGCTATTGTGAAGGGTGTTATTTCCCTAATTTCTTTCTAGGCACTTTGTGTTTTGTATACAGGAGGGCTACTGATTTTTTTGAGTTACTTTTGTATCCTGCCACTTTGCTGAAGGTGTTTTTAACAGCTGTAGGAGGTCCCTGGTGGGATTTTTGGGGTCAGTCAGGTATACTATCATATCATCTGCAAATAGTGATACTTTAACTTCTTCCTTTCTGACTTGTATCCCCTTGATCTGCTTCAACTGTCTTATTGCTCTAGCAAGGACTTCCAGAACTATGTTGAAGAGATATGGAGAGAGTGGCAGCCTTGTCTTGTCCCTGATTTCAGTGGGATTGCTTTAAGTTTCTCTCTGTTTATTTTGATCTTAGATATAGGCTTGCTGTATATTGCCCTTACTATGTTTAGGTATGTGCCTTTGGCAGAATGCAGGGAATCTTATGAAAAAAGTAGGAAATAGTAAGATCTGGAGAGGACGGGAGGTGCACAAGGAGAACAACAGAACCAAAAATTTTGAACACTGGGGTCTTTCCTGAGACTTATACTCCAACCAAGTACCATGCATGGAGATAACCTAGAACCCCTGCACAGATGTAGCTCATGGCAGTTCAGTGTCCAAGTGGGTTCCATTAGTAATGAGAACAGGGACAGCTTCTGACATGAACTGATTGGCCTGTTCTTTGATCACCTCCCCGTGAGGGGGAAGCAGCCTTACCAGGCCACAGAGGAAGACAATGAAGCCACTCCTGATGAGACCTAACAGAGTAGGATCAGAAGGAAGAAAAAGAAACCTTCTCCTACCAGGGGACTTGGGGAAGGGCATTCGTGGAGAAGGGGAAGAAAGGGAGGGATTGGGAAGGAAGGAGGGAGAGAACTCGAGGGGGGATACAAAGTAAATAAAATGTAATTAAAAATAAAATAAAAATAAAAATAAATGAACAGTCTCGGTGTTTATATTTACAATATGTTGAAAATTATGTAAATTCTCTCTAATAAAATTAAGAAGCCTGAAGAAACAAAAAACAAAACAAAGAAACGAAAATAATAAGCAAAACATGTCAACAGAAAATAAAATGAAATTAAAAAAAACAAAAAAACTAAACAACAATATCCTCTTGTGTTAGCCAACAAAATACATGAAGTTGATAGGAAGGTGAGAAGAATCTGAGATGAGTTTGAGAAGGAGCAAATGATGATCAAATAGATTGCTTGAAAAATATTAAGTAAAACAATAAAAATAAATACAACTAAAGATATTTGCCAAAAAATTAAAATTATGTGTCACTAGTTAAATACATTCTGTAAGATTTAATTATCCAATGTTTGCATGAGAATTAAAGATAGTCCCACTATTTTGCTGTTAAAACTATATTAACAGTAATACTGCACAGTTATGAAATGTACTTTATAAATCAGGTTTTTCTAATAAAGGAGTAAATTCACACACTGAAACCATTCTAGACAAAATCTCAGCAACTTAAGGTATGCTTCATTTCAGGATGGCCCACAGAGCTTGTTGTCAATCATCAACATTGTGATTAGAAAGAAAAACAACTTGAAGTATTACAGTATAATTTTATTTTTTGTTTCTATTAATGTAAAACAAACAGTATGTATCTTTTATTTAGTTAGTTGGTAACATAAACCTCATGTATACAAGGACTCAGAAGGAGCAGTAGATGTTACAATGTCAGTAGATGGTGAAGACAGAAAGGAATTCAATGGTATTTTTGTAGACTGTTTATTTTTATTTTTTTATTTTATTTTTCTTTATTAATTACACTTTACTCACTTTGTATCACCCCCATGGTTTCCATTCTACTCCCGTCCCAATCCCTCCCTTACTCCACCCTCTGTATGCATGCCCCTCTCCAAGTCCACTGATAGGGGAGGACTTCTTATTCCTTCCTTCTGATTCTAGTCAATTAGGTCTCATCAGGAGTGGCTGCCATGTCCTCTTCTGTGGCCTGGTAATGCTGCTTCCCCCTCAGGGAGAGGTAATTAAAGAGCAAGCCAATCAGTTCATGTCAGAGACAGTCCCTGTTTCTACCCACTTGGATACTGAACTGCCATGGGCTACATCTGTGCAGGGGTCTTAGGTTATCTCCATGTATAGTCCTGGGTTCAGATAGCAGTCTCAGGAAAGACCCCTGTGCTCAGATTTTTTGGTTCTGTTGCTCTCCTTGTGGAGTTACTATCCTCTCCAGATCTTACTGTTTCCCACTTCTTTCCTAAGATTCCCTGCACTCTGCCCAAAGATTGCCCATAAGTATCAGTATCTACATTGATAGTCTGCAGGGCAGAGCTTTTCAGAGGTCCTCTGTGTCAGGCTCCTGATTTGTTCCCTCTTTTCTCCTTCTTCTGCTGTCCAGTCTCTTTGCCTTTCTGGACAGGAATTGAACATTTTAGCAAGAATCCTCCCTCTTGATTAGTTTCTTTAGGTGTACAGATTTTAGTAGGTGTATCATATATCATATGTCTATATGAGTGAGGATATACCTTGTGCATCCCTCTGCTTCTGGGATGGCTCAATCAGGATGATCTTTTCCAGATCCCACCATTTACCTGCAAATTTCATGATTTCCTTGTTTTTTATTACTGAGTAATATTCCATTGTGTAGATGTAAAATTTGTGCATCTATTCCTCCACTGAGGGGCATCTGGGCTGTTTCCAGGTTCTGGCTATTACAAATAAGGATGCTACAAATATGGTTGAGCAAATGTCCTTATTGTGTACTTGAGAATCTTTTGGATATATGCCTAGGAGTGGTATAGCTGGATCTTGAGGAAGCTCTATTCTTAGTTGTCTGAGAAAGCGCCAGATAGCTTTCCAGAGTGGTTGTACAAGTTTACATTCCCACCAGCAGCGGAGGAGAGTTCCCCTTTCTCCACAACCTCTCCAGCATGTGTTGTCACTTGAGTTTTTCATCTTAGCCATTCGATAGGTGTAAGGTGAAATCTTAGGGTCGTTTTGATTTACATTTCCCTGATGGCTAATGAGGTTGAGCATTTCTTTAAGTGTTTCTCTGCCATTCGATATTCCTCTGCAGAGAATTCTCTGTTTAGCTCTGTACCTCATTTTTCAATTGGATTACTTGATTTTTTGCTGTTTAACTTCTTTAGTGCTTTATATATACTGGATATTAGCCCTCTGTCAGATATAGGGTTGGTGAAGATCTTTTCCCAATATGTAGACTGTCCTTTTGTTCTGAGGACAGTATCCTTTGCTTTACAGAAGCTTTTCAGTTTCATGAGGTCCCATTTATTGATTGTTGCTCTTAGAGCCTGTGCTGTTGGTGTTCTGTTCAAGAAGTTGTCTCCTGTGCCAATGAGTTCAAGGGTATTCCCCACTTTTTTTTCTAAGCGGTTTAGTGTGTCTAGTTTTATGTTGATGTCTTTGATCCACTTAGACTTTAGTTTTTTACAGGGTGATAAGTATGGATCTATTTGCATTTTTCTGGATGTAGACTTTTCTGCATGTAGACCAGCACCATTTGTTGAAGATGCTGTCTTTTTTCCATGGAATGGATTTGGCATCTTTGTGAAAAAATCAGGTGTCCATAAGTGTGTGGATTTATGTCAGGGTCTTCTATTTTATTTCATTGATCCACTAGTCTGTTCCTATGCCAGTACCATGCAGTTTTTAGTATTTTTGTTATATAGTACAGCTTGAGATCAGGGATGTAGATACCTCCTGAAGATCTTTTACTATAAAAAATTGTTTTAGCAATTCTGGGTTTCTTGTTGTTCCATATGAAGGTGAGAATTTTTCTTTCCAGGTCTAAAAAGAATTGTGTTGGTAATTTGATGGGAATTGCATTGAATCTGTAGATTGCCTTTGGTAAGATGGCCATTTTTACTATGTTAATCCTGCCAAGCCATGAGCATGAGAGATCTTTCCATCTTCTGATATCTTCTTCTAATTCTTTCTTCAGATATTAGAATTTTTTTTTTCATACTAGTCTTTGACTTGCTTGGTTAGGTTCACACCAAGTTGCTTTATGTCCTTTGTGGCTATTGTGAAGGGTGTTGTTTCCCTAATTTCTTTCTCAGCCTCTTTGTCCTTTGTATACCTCAAGGTTACTGATTTTTTTGAGTTAATTTTCTATCCAGCAACTTTGCTGAAGTTTTTAATCACCTGTAGGAGTTCCCTGGTAGAATATTTGGGGTCACTCAGGTATACTATCATATCATCTTCAAATGGTGATACTTTGACTTCTTCCTATCCAATTTGTATCCCCTTGATCTCCTTCAATTGTCTTATTTCTCTAGCTAGGACTTCAAGAACAATGTTGAAAAGATATATAGAGAGTGGACAGCCTTGCCTTGTCCCTGATTTCAGTGGGATTGATTTAAGTTTCTCTCCATTGAGTTTGTTGTTGGCTATAGGCTTACTGTATATCTCCTTTACTATGTTCAGGTATGTGGCTTGTATCCCTGATCTCTCCAATACTTTAAACATGAATGGATGTTGGATTTTGTCAAATGCCTTTTCAGCATCTAGGGAGATTATCATGTGGTTTTTCTCCTTCAGTTTGTTTATGTGGTGGATCACATTGATGGATTTGCATATACTGAACCACCCCTGCATGCCTGGGATGAAACCTACTTGGTTGTAGTGGATGATGTCTTTGATATGCTCTTGGATTAAGTTTGCAAGTATTTTGTTGATTATTTTTGCATCAATGTTCATGAGGGAGATTGGCCTAAAATTCTCTTTCTTTGTTGGGTCTTTGTGAGGTTTAGGTACCAAGGTGACTGTGGCTTCATAGAATGAGTTTGGTAGTGTTCCTTCTGTTTCTATCTTGTGGAATAGTTTGAAGAGTATTGGTGTTAGCTCTTCTTTGAAGGTCTGGTAGAATTCGGCACTGAAAACATCTGGCCCTGGGCTTTTTTTGCATGGTAGACTTTTGATGACAGCTTCTATTTCCTTTGGGGATATAGGACTATTTAATTGGTTTACCTGGTCTTGATTCAGCTTTGGCATGTAGAATCGGTCAAGAAAATTGTCCATTTCATTTAGATTTTCAAATTTTGTGGCATATAGACTTTGGAAGTAAGACCTAATTATTGTTTGGATTTCTTCAGTGTCTGTGGTCCTTTTAATTTTGTCTCCCTTTTAGTTTTGGATTTTGTTGATTTGGATAGTTTCTCTCTGCCTTTTAGTTAGTTTAGCTAAGGGTTTGTCTATCTTGTTGATTTTCTCAAAGAACCAGCTCTTGGTTTCATTGATTCTTTGAATTGTTTTATTTGTTTCTAATTGATTGATTTCAGCCCTGAGTTTGATTATTTCCAGCAGTCTATTCCTCGTGTGTCTGCTTCTTTTTTTTTCCAGGGCTTTTAAGTGAGCCATTAATTTTCTTGCATGAGCTGTCTTGAATTTCTTTTTGAAGGCACTGAGTGCTATGAAATTTCCTGTTAGCACTGCTTTCATCGTGTCCCATAAGTTTGGGTATGCTGTTCCTTCATTTTCATTGAATTCGAGGAAGTCTTTAATTTCTTTCTTTATTTCTTCTCTGACCCAGCTGTCATTTAGAAGCAAGTTGTTCAGTTTCCATGTTTGTGTAGGCCTTTTGCTATTTTTGTCATTGAGGTTCAGTTTTAGTCCAGGGTAATCAGATAGGATACAAGGGATTATTTCAATCTTCTTGTATCTGTTTAGGCTTGCTTTGTGACCAACTATACGGTCTATTTTGGAGAATGTTCCATGAGGTGCTGAGAAGAAGGTAAATTCTTTTGTGTTTGGGTGAAAGGTTCTGTAGATGTCTGTGAGGTCCATTTGATTCATGACCTCTGTCAGAGTTATTTTTCTTTGTTTAATTTCTGTTTTGTTGACCTGTCCTTTGTTGAGAGTGGGGAGTTGAAGAATCCCATGATTAATATGTGGGGGGTCTATGTGTGGTTTAAGTTTTATTGAAGTTTCTTTTACAAATGTGGGTGCCCTTGCATTTGGGGCATAGATGTTCAGGATTGTGATATCTTCCTGGTGGATTTTTCCCTTGTTGTTTATGAAGTGTCCTTCTCTATCTCTTTCGATTGATTTTGGTTAAAAATCTACTTTGTTAGATATTAGGGTGGCTACTCCTGCTTGTTTCTTGGGTCCATTTGCTTGGAAAACCGTCTTCCATTCCTTTACTCTCAGTTAATGTTTATCTTTGTGATTTAAGTGTGTCTCTTGTATGCAACAGATTCTTGCATCTTGTTTACACATCCATTCTGTTAGTCTGTGTCTTTTTATTGGAGAATTGAGTCCATTGATGTTGAGGGAGATTAATGACCAGTGGCTGTTAGATCCTTTGATATTGATGTTGGCCATGGTAGTGTGTTTGTGTGTTTGGCTACTTTTGTTTTGCTGTAGTGAGGTCATTTATTTCCTATGATTTCTTGAAAGTAGTTAGTTTTCTTGGGTTCTATTTTTCCTTCTACTATCTTCTGTAATGCTGGATTTGTGTGTAGGTATTGTTGAAATTTGTTTTTGTTGTTTAATATCTTGTTTTCTCCGTCTATGAGGACTGAGAGTTTTGCTGGATACAGTAGCCTAGGCTCACATCTGTGTTCTCTTAGGGTCTGCATGATATCCATCCAGGCTCTTCTGGCTTTCATAGTTTCTGTTGAGAAGTCAGGTGTGATTCTGATGGGTTTGCCTTGGCCTTTTTCCCTTGCAGCTTTTAGTATTTTTTCTTTGTTCTGTATACTTACTGTTTTGATTATTATGTGACGGGAGGATTTTCTTTTCTGGTCTAATTTGTTAGGTGTTCTGTAGGCCTCTTGTATTCTTATAGGCTTCTCCTTTATGTTGGGGAAATTTTCTTCAATGATTTTGTTGAAAATATTTTCTGGGCCTTGGAGGAAGGAATCTTCTTTTTCCTCTATTCCTATTATTCTTAGGTTTTGTCTTTTTATGTTGTCTTGGATTTCTTGGATGGTTTGTGTCAGGAATTTTTTTGATTTATTATTTTCTTTGACAGATACATCAATTTCTTCCATTGTATCTTCCACACCTGAGATTCTTTCTTCCATCTCTTGTAGTCTGTTGGTTATGCTTGCCTCTGTGGTTCCTGTTTTCTTTCCTAGGTTCTCCCTCTCCATGATTTCCTCTGTTTGTGTTTTCTTTAATTCTTCCAATTCTATCTTCAGATCTTGAACTGTTTTGTTGATTTCCTTCACCTGTCTGACTATATTTTCCTGTTTTTCCTTCAATTCCTTCAGCTGTTTGTTTGAAAGTTCCTCTGTTTCTTTTATTTCTGTCAGTGACTCAGACTGTTTGGCTGCATCTTCCTGTATTTCTTTATGGATGACCATAATCTGTTTTATTATATCTTCCCCTAATTCTTTATGCATTTTATTTACTTCCTCCAGTAACCACTTCATTAGCATAGATGTAAGGTCATCTTCTGGAATTTCACTTATGTTAGGGTGTACAGGGCTACTTGCCCCTGGATAACTGCATTCTGGGGATGCCATGTTGTTTTGCCTTTTGTTGATTGTGCTTTTTCGCTGGCCTCTACCAATCTCTCTGTCTCTGGTGTTGTCTGTTTATTTCTGGTGCCTGCTGAGTCCTGGGGGGGGGGGGGAGAATCCATTTGGTGGGATTCTGAAGTTCTTCCTCTGCTTTTTGTGTATGGTCAACTGAATAGTGGTGCTTCTCAAGAATTGTCACAGTTCACTTCAGGTGTATGGACCTGTATAGTAACTGTGGTATTCAGGAAGGCTCTTCTCTCATCCGGAGAGGTCTGGTGATGGCTGTCCTGCTGCTGGGTTTCTTGCTCTGTATTTAGTGAGCAGCAGCTGTTTCTCTTAAGGTGTAATTTTTGGGTGCAGCCGAAGGACCAGGGATTCCCACAGTTTTGTCAGTCTACCTAGGGATAACTGGTTCATCCTTCACACAGTATCTGATGGCTTCTGTAATGGCTTTCTGGCTTTTGTAGGTCTGAGGATGCAGCTGTGTGCCCCAGTGCCCTATTGGTACTAAATAATGGTGGGTGAGCACAGTGCTCCTAACTACAGTAGAAGGCTAGAGCCTAGAGTCTGTGTGAATCCAGAAAGTCTTTTGGTGCTGGGTATCCTGAGAGTTAGACCTGATGATCCCCTACTTTGGGGTTTCCTCCTGACAGGGACACCCAGTCTTTGCTTTGGGGACCGCTGTTCTATCTGGGATGGCGAGTAGAACCTGCAGGTACAGACGCGTGTGGCTCTGCCTTTTCTCGCCTTTGGGAGCCTGGGCATCTGCCTAAACTGAGTAATTTTTCTGGAGACCTTTTTTGGGGTGGTGGTATCAGCTGAGTGCTCTGAGATCAGACCAACCGTTTCCCTCCCTGTGGGTTTGCACCCGACAGTGAAACTCAGTCTCTGGTGCCCTGGAGCCCACAGTTCTATCTGAGGCAGCTAATCAGGGCTCTGGCTCCGGGCTGGCTCCTGGGGTGCCAGCACAACCCGAATCTTTTCCAGGGGATGTCTGGGTGACCTAAGGTTGGTCCCAATCGTTTCTTGCAATGTGGGGTTATCTCTCGACTGGAAATTTCAGTCTCTGATGTTATGGTGCCCATAGTTCAGTCTGGGACAGTGACCAGAACATGCTGTCGTGTGGCTCTGGGCTGGTGACCAAGCACGTGGCAGAACCGAGATCTCTTCTGCGATTTAGTCAGATGAGTTAAAGCTGATTGAATCCCCCACTGTGGGGTATCCTCTCACCTGGGAAACACAATCACTTGTGTTTTATGACCATGAGTTCTGGTTGCTGCTCACTGTGCCAATCCTGCTGTGCTGCTAGTCAGAATGAGAGTCGTCCTGGTGCAGCCATCTTGCCCCGCCCATGTGTAGACTGTTTTTATACATTACTTTGTTTTGTTTTGTATTTTGTTTGTTTGTCTTCATAGTCTTTTGCTTGTATGTTGTATATGCATGTGTTTCTTGTGATTTTTTTGTTCGTTTTTTTAGAATTCTGATTTACTTGAGTTGTTTTTGTTGTTGTTGTTTGCTGTTTTCATTTTATTTATTTTTATTTTTTTGCAAAGCAAAGGCAAAATAAACGATATGGATTTTGGTAGGTGGGGAGATGGGGAGGACCTCGTAGAAACTAGGGTCCCAGAAACCATGATCAGAATATTTTGTACAAAAATAAAACATTTTAAATAAAAATAATATTGTAGGCAAACCTTAAAGTAAGAGGAAAGAGACAGAGATAGATATAGAAAGGAAGAGAAAGAGGGAGAAAGAAAGAGAGGAAGAGAAAGAAAGGAAAAAAGAAAGAAAGAAAATAAGAAAGAAAGAAAGCAAAGTAGTTAAGGATGAGTCTATAAGTAAGTCAGGCAACAGTGTTCCTCCATAGTTTCTGTTTCAGTCTTCTGAGTTCCTTCCCTGATTTTTCTCATCCTCTGTGACCAGAAACTGTGAGCAAAATATTCACCTTACTACACCACATTTTGAACAGGAAAAGGAAGGAAACTTTCAAAGAGCCCTTACACCCAACTACATCCCCCAAAATACTTTTTAGCATCGTTTTTTAAATTATTTTTTTTAAGTTTTTACAATATATTCACTTTGTATCTCAGCAATAGTCCCCTCCCAAAGCTGCCCTCCTTTCTTCTTCTCTTAGGCCCTTCCCCCCATCTACTGGTGTGTGTGGGGGTTCCTCCTCCTCTTTCATCTGACCCTAGCCTATCAGGTTTCATCAGGACTGGTTGCATTGTCTTCCTCTGTGGCCTGGTAAGGCTTCTCCCTCCCCCTTTCAGGGGAAGGTGATCAAGGACCCAGCCACTGAGTTCAAATCAGATACAATCCCTGTTCCCATTACTAGGGAACCCACTTGGACACTTTGCTGCCATGGGCTACATCTGTGCAGAGGTTCTAGGTTATCTCCATGAATGGTCCTTGTTTGGAGTATCAGTCTCAGAAAAGAGCCATTTGCCCAGATTTTTTGCTTCTTTTGCTCTCCTTGTCCCTGTCCCCTCCAAATATAGGAAAGAAGTACAGACAAGGGAAATGAGACTCATTAAGGATCCATTATGTTGTAGGAACCATTCCAACCATTATCCATTAAAACATGAGTATAATGAAATAAGGGATCCTTATAAGTTTCTGTAATTTAAAAGTTTCCAAGGCTAATAAATGATACATAACTTCCAATAATACAGTTAAAAAATGTCTTCGGTTGATGTGTAAATGCGAACAACAAATTAAAATGCATGATACTTAAACCATGAAACACTTGAGTAATTTTCCCAGTGTTTTATGAAGCATAATGATTAATGTTTTATAGGTGTTTTAAAATTAATTTTTAATTCAATTTTTGGAGTATTGATCTTGTGTTCTATATATCTCTAATAACTAACGTAGTGTTTGCTATTTCTCTGAGGGCCAACAAAATCCTATGTTTATGAGTTGATCTTTGTGAAAAGTTCTTTTCTGCTTCATCTTCGTCAGCCTGCCTTCTTGCCTTGTCCTCATAGGCTGAAATGCTCCAAGTGCTTTTTACCGGGTCCAATCACTAATAAAACACTCACTGCAAATTGTCGTCTAGTTATTTTTTTCTGTAAAATATGAAAAGCTTTCCTTTTGCCATTATGTCTGATGACTTTCCATGTTAAAGCAATAATACAAATAATACAAATATTTCTGTCATTCAGAGACTCTGAATCACCTCAGAGGCAACACACATTTGGACAAATTTATGGAAATAGTCTTTCGAATTCTAGAGAAATATGTTGGTGTAGGTGCCCAATTAGCTTGCATGAATGTGCCGGGCCTTGGGAAATTGCACAGGGAAGGGAAATCTGGTCCTGCCACTTTGCCCTTAACAAAGCTTTTCAGTATTTCCCTCTATGACCTGAGGTTAAAATAGAATGCACTGAAATCACCCATAAGCACATAAAAGTCTTAAATAAGTAAAAACTTCTCCCCTTATTAAAGTTATTTATATTTCAGATGCAAAACATATTATAAAATCTAGTTTTAAAATGCAATGTCTCATGCAAGCTGTATGTACATTTTAGTGAAAATATGCAAACACATAAATTTTGAAACAGTTTTGTGACTTTTTTTTATTGTTTAAACTTGCTTCTTTGTCATGGTCTTCCAGCACCCTGTGTCTTGGATATTAATTATGTCATGACTTAATGGTTTGAGCTGCATTGCCTAAATCATCAACATTTATTAAGGGTATTCTACCTGTGTCAGACTTCCAACAGTAATAAACCTGAAATGCCATCTAATTTTAATGTTGCCCAAGAGTTAATAATTAGAAGTAATTTTAGAAAAAAAGCATAAATAATGCAATTGTTTGTTTTTTACTGGCTTCCATTTAATATCAGATGATAACTCTCTAGAGCTGGCACTATTCGAGGCTGCAAAGCTAAACTGTGAGGAAGCAGCTTCCTGCTGGAGAAATCCCTTCCTCTTCTGGCTCCTAGGTCATCCAACGCCCCCTCTTTAGATTTTCACCTCAACCAGACATCCTTCTCTCTTTACCCACAGCAGAAGAAATTCAATTCATGCTAGTTAATAGATTAAATAACTTGAAAATGGAAAACAGCATAGAGATTAAACATGCCAGATTAATGATTTTTTGAATGATAAGATAAATAGTCATAGTTTTGAAGAATCTGGAAGTTATACATTTTATTGCCTGGATTCAGCAAGGCAGATAATGCAGTATATCCAATATTCACTGATTCATCATGCTTCCAATTTTTAACACAAAGTCACTTATTTTCCTTTAATAATTTGAATTATTTTTCAGAATTTACCATTTCAAAAACTACATATGAAATTCTTATGTTTTCTGCCAGTTGAGTGTAAAATGATTTTTTTCTGAGGTATTTCAATTTTATTTGACAGTTGAATTTGATTTAATATTAGGAGGTGTTGATAAGTATTTGACTAAGACCTTTTATGCATACAGATGTGTAACCGTTATATGTATTAAGGAAATCAAAATGTCATACTTTTTGTATCTAATTAAGTATTTAAAACCAAATATTTCTTTCTTAATAGACAGTTTTAAGGAAATAAACTTCAGGAGACAATCAATATACATTAAAGTTAGAAATGTCCTCATAAATTATTTCAAATCTTTAGGTACAATGGGAAACTTTAATTAAATTGTATCTAAACTTAATATTTGATTAACTCTTTTTATGGTTACTTACACGGGCTGGGGAGAAGGCTAAGTCAGTGAAGTGCCTTCGGAGGAAGCACAGGCACCTGAGTTTGGATTTCAGGCTCACACAGAAAAGCCAGGAGTGGCTGAGAGCTCCTATAACAGCAGCACTGGGGTGGACAAAAGACAAATGGATCCCTGAAGTTGTTTGTCCTTCGAGCCCAGTCAACACATGTGTCCCAGGTTTAAAAAGAGTGAAAAATAGTGGCAAAGAGCAACTTAGAAAAAGCACCGATTTTTACGTCATGCACAATAGTCCACCCACATACATGTGCCCCCACATACTCTTGTGCATGTACCCACACTCTCAAGTACAGGAATGCCACACCTCTGCCCACAAAATTGGATAAGGTTTTATTGATGAATACTTAACGTTAAAGTCATCAGACACATGATTGACGTTTTCTGTTAAATAATAAAAACATGAATGTTTTTATGCTTGTTTTCTTTTTTTTTTTTTTTTTTTCAATGCAGTTTATTCAGGAACCTTGAACAATCATCTGACCCTGGGTAAAGCCAGCCCACTTTAAATAGCCTCTGGGTAGCCAACCTCAGCATGCCACGTGGGCAATGAAGATAGGTCCACATACATGGAAGCAAGCCAGATCCTCGGCCTTAGCCAAATGTGGAATTGTTCGTGACAGAGAGCACTCACCATCGGGAAGGTGGAAGGCAGAAACCAGCTCCATCTTTAAGGCGCGGCATTACACAGCTCTCTACAGTTCCCCCTTTTTGTTTTAGACTCATCAGGCAAGAGTAGAGGTCTGATCTCTGATATTAGAAATAAATTGGGACTTTGTACTGATGTTCATTTAGGTGTCATCCACCCAAAGAGCATCAAGACCCGACTGATACCTTTTTCTCAGAGGCGGGACCTGGGGCATCAACCTGCATGCAATCAGACATGCTCTTCTCTGGGTCCAAAGTGGCTGACCCTGAGTGCAGTGCTTAGCCTCGCATCCTGAGCGTAACATTTTGGCTTTTTATGGTAGCCAACCATGCTTGGGGAGACTGTTCTGCTTCAATGGCTGTAAAGGCCTGAATCGTCATGGCTGCATTACGCTGTTTTGAGACTCTAATCTTGCATATATACCACAGGCAAACCAAGGTGACCAACACCAGAAGGCCTGCTATGGCAAATCGCTCAACTTGGCTGTCAATGAAAGTATGCTGGACTTTGAGTCACTAGCATACAACATGAGAATTTTCCCTGTGCTGCAAATCTGTCTAAACAATTGTCTAGCTATATTTTAGGTAATTGGACTGGAGAATTCGATACTACGATGGAGCAGCTGAGAGTGGCCATTGTCATGGTAAATTCTACCAGAGTGGACGCAGGACTAGCCACAGGATTATCATCATGGATTGCTGCAGCCATGAATCATCTGAAGGAATGGGCGGGCATGGGAGCGTTAGCAGGCCTTCTGGTGTTGTTTTCTTATTTTGAACAGGAAAGCCTTAGGTACACAAATTTTGTACTATGTTGCTTGCATAAATATTTTTGAGATTTTAATCTTTAAAAACATTTTCGAATTAAATATATATATATCATATTTGATTTAAATATTTTACAAATGCACAATTGAAATATTTATTTTAGAAAATATGGGAATTATAGAAAATATAGATATATAATATTTACATAAATATCCAATAAATACTTGCTAGATAATTTGCACAAAGGTGCTTTATTCTTTGCTATTCCTGTCTTTTTTTTCTCCCTCACAAGTTAATTACCAATATCAGTTGAACATAGAGAAAAACAGTCTCATAGGAGACTTAGGCTGATGCTACCTTATTGTTAATTACTCACATACTTGGAAAATTAGGTGAACTGTGCCTCTTCCTTGTGTGCTGACCACTAAAACAAGATTGCTTTGAAGTTCTCACCATCATGACTTAACTTTCCAGCCAATTAAGTAGAGTGCTTTTGTTAAAGCAGCATACTTCTAGAATTTTTCCTAACCAGTAAAAACATTAAAAAAAATCATATTTAGAGGGTTTTTCCAAGGTTGGTATAGTGCACAAAGATGTAAGTAAATATCAGACATATTTGGAGAGTTTTGTTTGTTTGTTTGGTTGTTTTGTTATAGCTCAGTATCCAAGTAGGTTCCCTAGTAAGGAGAACAGGGACTATTTCTGACATTAACTCAATGGCTGGCTCTTTGATCTCCCTCCCCAAAGGGAGGGGCAGCTTTGCTAGGCCATAGAGGAAGACAATGCAGCCAGTCCTAAAGATAACTGGTAAGCTAGGGTCAAATGGAAGGGGAGGAGGACCTTCTTTATCACTGAACTTGGAAAGGGGCAGGGAGGAGATTAGGGAGGGAGGGTGGGGTTGGGAGGGAATGAGAGAGGGAGCTATAGCTGGGATACAAAGAAAATAACCTGTGATTAATATAAAAAATAAAAAATATAAAAAAAATAAAAAAAGTCTCCTGACCAAAAAATCCCATGGGCAGTTGGTTTTAGTGTGGAATTCTACCAGACTTTCAAAGAAGAACTAACTCAAATACTCCTCAAACTATTCCACAAAATAGAAACAGAAGGAACACTACCATACTCATTCTATGAAGCCACAGTCCCCCTGATACCTAAACCACACAAAAAGTTGACAGAAAAAGAAAATTTCAGATCAATCTCCCTTATGAACGTTGTTGCAACAATACTCAATAAGATACTTGCAAACCAAATTCAAGAACACATCAAACACATCATCCACCATGATCAAATAGACTTCATACCAGGGATGGAGAGAGAGTTCATCATATGGAAATTTATCAGTGTAACTCACCTTATAAACAAACTGATAGAAAATAAAAATTACATAATCGCCTCATTAGATGCAGAAAAAAAAAAAGCCTTTGACAAAATCTTGCTAGCCTTCCTGATAAAAGTCTTGGGGAATTCAGGAATACAAGGCCCATATCTAAACATAATAAAGGCTATATACAGCAAGCCAATAACCAGCATCAAACTAAATGGAGAAAAATTCAAAGGAATCCCACTAAAGCCAGGGACAAGACAAGGTTGTACACTCTTTCCCTATACATTCAGTGTATTACTTGAAGTCCTAGCTAGAACAATAAAAAAAAGTAAAGGAGATCAAAGGAATACAGATCAGAAAGGAAGAAGTTAAAAATATCGCTATTTGTACATGATACAATAGTATTTGTAAGTGACCACAAAAACTTCACCAGAAAACTCCTGCAGCTGATAAACTCCTTCAGCAAAGTGGCTGGATACAAGATTAATTCAAAAATATCAGTAGCCTTTATGTATACAAATGACAATGGGCTGAGAAAGAAATTAGAGAAACCATATCCTTCCCAATAGCCACAAATAACTTAAAGTATCTAGGGGTAACTCTACCCAAGGAATTTAAAGACCTGCATGACAAGAACTTCAAGGCTCTAAAAAAAGAAACTGAAGAAGATAACAGAAGATGGAAGACCACCCATACTCAGGGATCAGTAGGATTAAAATAGTAAACCTGTCCATCTTACCAAAGACAATCTACAGATTCAATGCATTCCCCATCAACATACCAACACAATTTTCACAAAACTTGAAAGAACAAGTCTATAATTTATATGGAAAAACAAAAAAATCTAGAACAGCTAAAACAACCTACACAATAATACATAATAATAATAAAACTTATACATAATAATAGAACTTCTGGAGGTATCTCCATACCCGACCTAAAGCTATACAACAGAGAAATAGTAATAAAAACTGCATAATACTGTCAAGGAATATGCTGGTCGACTAATTGAATCAAATAGAAGAGCCAGAAAAAAAGCCATAAACATATGCACACCTGACTTTTGACCAAGGATCTAAAACCATACAATGGAATAAATATAGCATCTTCAAAAAATGGTGTTGGTCTAACTGGATGTCTACAAGTAGAAAACGCAAATAGGTGCATATTTATAGTCCTGCACAAAATTCAAGTCCAAGTAGATCAAAGTCTTCAGCATAAATAAGAGACACCCAAACTGCTAGAGGAGAAAGTGGGTAAGAGCCTTGAACTCATTTGCAAGGGACAACTTTCAGAGTAGAACACCAACATCTTAGGTTCTAAGATGTGCAATTAATAAAGAGCACCTCTTAAAACTGAAAAGCTTCTGTACAGCCAAAGACACTATCAATAAAATGAAAAAGCAGTCTACAAATTGGGAAAAGATCTTCACCAATCCTACATCTGACAAATATCCAGAATATATAAAGATATCAAGATATTAGTCACCAACAAACCAAATAATGGTGTACAGAGCTAAACAGAGAATTCTCATCAAGAGGAGTCTCCCGTGGTGGAGAGGCACTTAAAGAAATGTTCAACATACTAAAATCTGTACACCTAAAGAAGATAAGCAAGAAGGAAGATCCTGGGTAAGATGATCAATCCTCACTCAGAAAGACAAGCAGGATGGACATTGGAAGAAGGAGAAAACAGGAAACAGGACAGGAGCCTACTACAAAGGGCCTCTGAAAAATTCTACCTAGCAGTGTATCAAAGCAGAGGCTGACACTCATAATCAGACTTTGGGCAGAGTGCAGGGAATCTTAAGAAAGAAGGGGGTGATAGTAAGAGCTGGAGAGGACAGGAACTCTACAAGGAGAGCAACAAAACCAAAATATCTGGGCACAGGGGTCTTTTCTGAGACTGATACTCCAACCAAGGACCATGCATGGATATAAACTAGAATCACTGCACAGATGTAACCCCTGGCAGCTCAGTCATCAAGTGGGTGTCTTAATAATGGAAACAGGGACTGTCTCTGACATGAACTCAGTGGCTGGTTCTTTGATCACCTCCCCCTGAGGGGGAGCAGACTACCAGGTCACGGAGGAGGACAATGCAGCCAGTCTTGATGAGATCTGATAATATAGGGTCAGATGGTAGGGGAGAAAGATCTCCCCTATCAGTGGACTTGGAGAGGGGCGGGGGAGGAGATGAAGGAGGGAAAGTGGGATTGGGAGGGAATGAGGGAGAGGGCTACAGCTGGGATACAAAGTAAATAAACTGTAATTAATATAAAAAATAAAATTTAATAAAAAAGAAATGTTCAACACCCTTAGTCATCAGGGAAATGTGAATCAAAACGACTCTGAGATTCCATCTTACACCTGTCAAAATGGCTGAGATCAAACGCTCAAGTAACAACCCAGGATGGAGAGGATGTGGAAAAAGGGGAGCACTCTTCCATTGCTGGTGGGAGTGCAAACTTTACTACCACTTTGGAAATCAATCTGGAGGTTTCTGAGAAAACTGGGAATAGCTATACCTCAAGACCCAGCTATACCACTTCTGGGTATATACCCAAAAGATGCTGTACTATTAAAAAATAATACATTTGCTCAACCTTGTTCATAGCAATTTTATTCATAATAGCCAGAAACTGGAAACCAACTAGATGTTCCTCAACCAAAAAATGGATAAAGAAACTGTGGTACATTGACACAATGGCATATGACTCAGACAGTAAAAACAAGAAAATCATGAAATTTGCAGCCAAATGGTGGGAACTAGAAGATATCATCCTGAATGAGGTAGCACAGACCCAGAAAGACACACATGGTCTATACTCATTTATAAGCTGATTTTAGTCTTAGAGTACAAAATAGCCATACTGCATTGAACAGATCCCATAAAGAGATTTCAGTGAACATCTTTGGATTCATGTGGTTGCAGTAGTTAGAAGAGTGGGAGACATCTCTGACATGGACTACATTGCCTGCTTTTTGATCACTTCCTGCTGATGGGACTGTCCTAAGATGCCCCAGGGGAAAAACACAACTCAGCCTTACATGAATAGATTAGCTGGTGTGGCTGGGTAGGGGGGCAGTCCTATTCTGAGGAGTAGGGGAGAGGGATGTTAAAGGAAGGGTGGGACTGGGAGGAGAGCAGATTGGGACCTATGACCGAGATGTAAATTGAATTAATTAAAAATGAAAAAAAAAACACATTTAATAGCAATCCTAGCAATATAAAAAACAAAGAAATATTAGAAATTGAAGTCTGAAATAAAAAACAATGAATTTCTTGCTGTTACTTGAGACAGGGTTTTACTCTGTAGACCAGGCTTTCCCAAATGTTGGAATTATTACCATGCACCAACATATTTAGCCTAATTAATGAATGTCTTCATGAACAAAAATAAAACATTGTGAAGCTGCTCTGGGAGAATTGTTAACATTGGAAAATACTGGTAGATTTTACTTAAAGATTAATTTTGCCTAAGATGCAAGAAATAGAATAACATCTCAAGGTCATTCTGCTCCAATCTTTAAAGAACTAAATGAAATCAAAATTGAATGCCTGCTATGACTTGCAGTATATTAGTGCACTGACCTGGGCTCTGTAACTTAATATCTACAAGTACTAATGTACTTTAACTAGATGAGAACAGAGAAATGAATTGCAAAACATGTTAATGAGATCAAAGATCTCAATACATACCGCGTGTTTCTAAGACCCAGAGGTCGAAGTCCCAGAAGGAGAAAGAAGGAAGTGGAAGGAAGTGAAAAGAAGTGCCAGTCAGGGGTTAGCTGCTGAATGTCGAAATTTAATTTTATATTACAGTGTATGTGATGAGAATTTACATTGTAGAAAAGCTTTATTCTGCAGGTCATTATTGCTGAGCAAAGCTGCATTTTATCTGAATAAAGATTTTATTTTCTTATTATCATCCAGCAGTGGCCATTTCCAATTACAAAAATCATCATCTGAATACCAGTGATGATTAATTGAAACTGTGATCATTATAAAGGAGTCAGTTCCACTGACTCTGATTTAATTCCTTCACATTAGTTATCAAAACTTTTGAGATGTGCAGTACTTTAAGATTCTCCTTTAGACATCTTCTGTATCTGCATTAGTATGAAAAGAACAAGGAAATCTCAAACTTTAAAGATGAATTTGTAATAGTCATATTAATTAATTTGAGATTTCACATTAAAATTATGCCTGATATACCTCATAACTTTATTCTAGGGATAATTAAATGCATTCTATTTTGATAAGTTGATTATAATAATTTCATTTAGCATGTAAATATATTAATCAGGGTATAATTGAAATTTGAGAAGTTATTAAGCAGCTCAAATATTTAAGAAAGCTGGACAAGTACAGATAATATCCAAATGATTTTTTATGCCTTTTCTTAGTAAGCTCAGTTTGTTCTTTTTGCAAATGTTATCATGTTTGTGTACTGTGTGTGAATTTATCTATGTATGAGTATATGAGTGTGCATACACATGTGTTTAAGTGTATATGTGGGTATTTAAGCATACGGTGTATAAAAGAATATATGAATGTGAACATGCATATTCATGAAGCATGTACCTTTTTACCGTTAATAATTTACGCCAGCAACTTTTCAGTTTTTAACTTCACCACAGTATTTCTGCTTCAATGAAATATTGTTTCTCTCTCTTTACAAATTTCCAAATACCCAAGAAAAGATAACTCAACCCTTCCATTATCCGTAATCCCTAATATCTCATCCACAGCTCTTCCTTTCATTTTTAAGAGCAGCAGCCAATTTCCACATTCTGAAAGTCAGTTTCTCACTGTCAGATTTCTCTGTTCCAAAATTGCTGTGACTGACTGGTGTTCTGTGCTTTGTGTTGTTCTTAACATTTACATCTGCTTAATCATGTAATCATTCTAGGTAGAACATCCCTGTTTTTATCCCTAATGTAGAAAACTGAGAAACACCAGTTTCTCAAAGTAACTAAGCAATGGCTCAGCTGAGAATAACCAGGTTTTAGAAATAGCCACTCAGATGGAGTTTAAATCCTTCCCTCTATCTCTTGTACTATATAGTTTACTGCGTACTGGCTCCTGGAGGGCATTGCTAACATATATCAGTAGAAGAATCTGATGATTAAATTTATCAGATGATTGGCCCTGAGTTCTAGTGAACCTTGAGAAGAGTTATTTCCCACATGTAAATAACAATTACTGCCAGGGCAGATTTGGTGTAATACCTACAGACATTGCCCTCAATTGTCTTCTAAGGTCTGCTTGAACATTACTTCTATCTGATTTCTTTCCTTACTGAGCTATTTTCAGTGATTTCTTACTATCTCTCCATTAGTGCTTTACTCCACAATGGAGAGGGTTCAACACAACAGACCCTTTTACTTAAACTCTTGAGAAAGACAAGGTAATTTTTATTATACAATAAATTATCAATCTATTTTTCAATAATAAATGTGTAGTTCATTATTTTGCAAAGTAAACGAATTCCATGAATTTAACCATTGTATTTGAAAACAAAACCTATGGATTTTAAGTTTGGACTCTCACCAGGTGCTTGGTGACATTAGCTGCATATCTAGCCTGAAACTTAACTCATCATCTGTAAAACTCAGTACTTCACTTTGCTATTTTAAGTCTCAAAAAATGGCTACAAAACATGAAGAGAATATTAAGTGACTAACAGCTTAAGCTTTTGGTTTCCTTATTTTCTCACACTTTATATTTGCTATATTGTTCATTTAATATTAATTTATTTAACCTTTGCCAAAAATACACCATCTTACTAGAAAGTGATTTTTTTCCTACGAGCTATACAAGAATACCTGAAATGAATAAAAAAAAATAATCATCACTTTTTATCATTATTTATCATCACCATCTCTTACACTGAGGGCAGGAATACTGGCACCTAAGTAATCTGTTTCTGCATCTTCCTTTGCATTCTTTAACTATAGGTTCCCTTAAATCATTTGTTTATCAGGAAGCTACAGAAGGATTTAACAAGTTCTGTAACTTGATTTAGTTTCCAGAAAGAGATGATCTGAAGTTGCAAAATGTCAATGAGAAGCATGTTAGCAGATGAATGGCACCATGGAAACATTTTTATGGTCTGTGCAATTCCAGGTGGAGCAAGAAACTGTTGCTTTGAACGGTTGTATACATATGTTTTATTCATGCGTTGTATGCCATCACAACTCAGTCACATTACCTAGCTGTTTACTACCAATTATCCACAACACACTGAACTTTCAAACCAAATTGAACCATCTGTTATATATAGATAACTCTGAAATTTTTGAAATGTTTTCAACTCAGAAAAAAAATGGATGTTTACATTTACTGAACAATTTTAGTGATTTGCACCAGTCATTTAAAAATTTGTCTCTCTAAATTTCTGTGCTAACTATTCTTCCAAATTATTTAGCTTTCCTAGTAGAAGAGTGATAGTCATCTCAAGAAAGTTTTGTGGGCCAAGATGTCTGACCTATATATTTGGTTTCTAATGAAAGCATAACTATGAGCAAAGCTCGTTTTATTATTTTTATTAAGATGGACATATAAATAAATATATGCGATGTCTCATGACAAATATAAAAATTAAAGGACTTACACACTCCCACAATTGCAGAGCAGGTGATAAGGTAAGGTATTATATGGGAAGCTGACAGGAGAGATCTCTCTTTAGACACATTAGAGTCTCAAGAGAGAGTGTACACTCAAGAGAGAGTGCCATGAAGAAGGAAACGTGAGAGACTGCAAAGTGATGTGGTTTGTTGTTGAAGAAAAGAAATATATAGTAGAGACCAAGTAAGACCTTTCTAGAGAATCTAGCCTAGATTCTTCCACTCATATTCAGTTAAGGAATCCAGCTTTCTTATAAGTATTTTTATACTTGAAAATTACTTTTATAATCATTTTTATATAGAAGGCTAGGGATTTCATGACTAGTGTTCAGAAATATGTTAGTTCCTTCTCTCCTACCATGAAGAACTACTCTTTCTCAATAGATTTTGATCCTTCTGACTGTTACAGTCTAGCACTGAGTAAAGCAAATGACTCACTACTCTTTAATATCACTCACTCCAGTGAAGCTGTCTGCCTGTTGGGCAGGGAAATTCAGGACTGCAAGTTCTTGAGTTTGTTGATCATGCTGAGTGGTATTTTGCTGGTCCAGTTGCCTTTGAGTCAACAGTCCCTAAAAGTAAACCTTCATCCATGTACCTGTAAGATAATTCTGACAACTTCACCCAGTCATAAAATTAGACATGAAAAATTGTTTCTTTAGTCTGTTGTTGGTGTTGTTAGAGTTTCAGGTTGGCTTTTGTGAAATTCAGTGTGAACTGATGTCTTGCCCTTTTAACAATAGTTTTGATCACTGCATGCTGCATATCAATATTGATAACTAGACTACAACTGTAAATTAGTTTCCTATGCTGTTAACTTAATTAAATTTTATTAATTAACCAAAAGCTAACCTCAGACTGTGGCTTGAACTCATAGGTTCATGTCTACAAGCAGTAAAAGCAAAGCAGGCATGGGCTCCTTGTCTAAGGGGAGTAATCACAGGGTTTTCTTCCTGGAAAAGGTGAAAGCCTTTTAAAGAGCTGTTCTTACCTACCACAGTTTAGTTTGTTGAAATTACATACAGCATCTTACAAAGAAGCAAAATTGTTCTACAAGTGCTCTTCAGTGGACCTTCTTGGGAACTAGCAGGGGTCTGCACAAATTGATTTTGTCATTTTTCTTAAACCAGGCATTTTCTTTTATCTGGCCAGTTTGGCTGTCAGGAATTAGCAGCAAATGCTCTCATTAACCTTCCTTACCATGTATTTGCACAGCAAAACTTTTGTGGGGAAAAAAGTATATGTTGATTGATATATCCTCAGGTCCCTTATCTGATAGTACTGATTTTCCTATTTAATCTAGTTTATCCTGTTACATTCTAGAGTGCATTATTGTCTAACTAAATGCTTACTTCATTACTTTAATCTTGCCTTAACTGAAGTATTCCACAAGATTCTTTCAGATTACTATCATTTTGTTTGTTTCTCATATCCTAATAAAGATTAACCAGTTTCTTTTTGTCATGTTTATGGGGAGGATTGGCTTGAGAAGAAATTAAGATTTTTTTTCTTAAAAAATCTTGAAATATTCTAGAATATTTCTCTATGAAATATTCCAGAATAATACAGAAGCACCTTTTGTTAAGATGTATGTTTATGCTTATAAATTGAAAATAGCATGGTCTTTTTGAATATGCATTTTGTTCTACTTAGCCCAAGCTACATAGCCAAATTTTCTTTTTTTTTTATTTTTTATTTTTTATTTTTTTTTATCAGTTACATTTTATTAACTCTGTATCGCAGCCGTGTCCCGATCCCTCATTCCCTCCCAGTCCCTCCCTCCCTCCCTCCCTCATCTCCACCTTGCCCCTTTCCAAGTCCACTGATGGGGGGGACCTCCTCCCCATTCATCTGATCCTGTTTTATCAGGTATCTTCAGGACTGGCTGCAAAGCCCTCCTCTGTGGCCTAACAGGACTGCTCCTCCCTTCGGGGGTGGGGAGACCAAAGAGCCAGTCATCGAGTTCCTGTTAGAAATAGTCCCTGTTCCCCTCACTTTGGGAAACCAATTGGTTACTGAGCTACCACAGGCTACATCTGAGTGGAGGTTCTAGGTTATATCCATACATGGTCCTTGGTTGAATGTCAGTCTCAGAAAAGACCCTGTGCCCAGATATATTTGGTCCTTGTGGAGCTCCTATCCTTTCCCCATCAGACTAACTCCCCTTCTTTCTTATGATTCCCTGTACTCTGCCAAAGGTTTGGTCATGAGTCTTTGCTTTGAAAACACTGCTAGTTAGAGTCTTTCAGATGCGCTCAGTAGACTCCTGTCATACGTTCAATTAATCATTTTAAATGACCTAAAATTAAACATCATGCCTAAAGTTAATATCACTGTGTGTGTGTGTGTGTGCGCGCGCGCGTGTGTGTCTGTGTGTGTAAGTGTGCGTGGATGAGTTTCTCGAGGGACAGAGTGATGGCTAATGTTGAACCCTTGAGTGTGTGGGAGGGGCTCTGCACTGTATATGTCGCAGGCGCTAATGATGATCGCAGCGCAATTTCTGGCATTAACTGTCTTAGCTCCTCAATCAGGCCCACAGGGCAGGAACTTCAATGTCCCTAGTGCCCCTCTGTTTCCCAAAGTGGGTATGTGGGTGGGAGGGGGGTTCGATGCCTGGCTTCTGATTTAGAAGGACCCAGGATCTGGGGAACTGCAGATTCTCAAGGATGCACTCACAGGCAGGTCTCTTGGCCGAGATCATGGTATCCGGGGCTCTCTGCTCTCTGGTTTGGCCCTGCTTCTTTGATGTGTTCCGCCAGTTCTGTGCTGCTGTCACTGCCAGGTTCTGAGGTCTTGCTGCAGCTGGAGATTTCAGGGTGGTCACTTCAGCAGGGATGGGGTAACCAGGCTCTCTGTTCTCTGGTTTGGCCCTGGTTAGTCTTAAACTGGAGGGCTATGGTGCCCCGCCAGTTCAGTGCTGCTCCGCCGCCATGTCCCGCTGTAACTGGAGACTGGGTTGCTAGTCCCAAAGCTTTCTGGGAAGTCCTGGGATCTCTTCGTTGTGCTCTCCAAGCTTGGAAGGCCCAGCGCCTGGTGTGTCCAGGTTGTGTGACGTTTCTGCCTGGTTTCGGTGAGTATATAGCGTATTCTCTGTCACTGTGGGATTGGGCGGGCCGCACCGTCAGTGATGGCGATCCTGCGGAGCTAGTATGGTGTCTAGCAGATTCGTGCCCTGGGAGGATGGTGCAGCCGCTGCGCGAATCTGGGAGTCCGGGGCTGGCTTTTGTCTGCCGCTAAAGTGCTTGGGGCTCCGTCTCAGCGGCTATATACCCCAGGCAGTTAGGTCTGCGCTGAGAAAGATGAGTCAGCTGTGCCGCTGTGCTGAGAAGGAAGGAGGTCTGGGGGAAGGGAGTGCAGCAAGAACAAAGGATCGTTTCTCTCCTTCCCCAAGCAAGTCTCCGGGTGACCGGAGGCCAAAGTTTTCACCTCCTGCGATGTTCTCTGGTGTTCAGAAAGCCTCGCTGTGGTTTTCCTGGGTTGGGGGTCCTTCCATTCTCCAACTCAGAAGATCAGGTATCCCACCGCTCAGAAACTGTGTGTGCTAGTCGCCATCTTGGCTCCGCCCCCCCCCCCCCCCGCCAAATTTTCTATGCTGAATGCTCTAACAACTGATGACTACCTGAGTTTTGTGAGGGTATATATATATATATATATATGTAATACATATATATATGTATTACAGTTTATTTACTTTGTATCCCAGCTGTACTCCCTCCCTCATTCCCTCGCAATCCTACCCTCCCTCTCTCATGACCTCCGATGACCATCTACAAATCCACTGATAGGGGAGGTACTCTTCCTCTTCCATCTGACCCTAGTCTATCAGTTCTCATCAGGACTGGCTGCATTGTCTTCCTCTGCTACCCCCTCAGGGTAGGGGGTTGTCAAAGAGTCTGTCACTGAGTTCATGTCAGAGACAATCCCTGTTCATATTACTAGGAAACCCTCTTGGATACTGAGCTACCATAGACTACATCTGAGCAGGGGTTCTAGGCTATATCCATGAATGGTCCTTGGTTGGAGTATCAGTCTCAGAAAAGACCCACATGCCTAGATATTTTGGTTCTGTTGCTCTTCTTGTGGAGCTCATGTTCTCTCCAGGTCTTACTATCTCCTCTTTTTTTTCCCTAAGATTCCCTGCACTCTGCCCAAAGTTTGATTATGAGTGTCAGCATCTGCTTTGATAGACTGCTGGGTAGAGTTTTTCAGAGGCCCTCTGTGGTAGGCTCTTGTCCTGTTTCCTGTTTTCTCCCTCTTCTGATGTCCATCCTGTTTGTCTTTCTGAGTAAGGACTGATCGTCTTACCCAGAGACCTCCTTCTTGCTTAGCCTTTTAGGTGTACAGATTTTAGTATGTCTAGCCTATATTATAGGTCTAGTGTTCACTTACAAGTGAGTATCTACCGTGTGTGTCTTTCTGCTTCTAGGATACCTCACTCAGGATGATATTTTCTAGATCCCACCATTTGCCTACAATTTTCACGATTTCCTTGTTTTTAATTACTGAGTAGTATGATATTGTGTAAATGTCCCACACTTTCAGTATCCATTCCTCCGTTGAGGGACATCTGGGTTGTTTCCAGGTTGTATGGCATTGAAACAGAATGGTGGATCACTGGAACCAAATAAAAGACCCAGAAATAAAACCACATACCTACAGATGCTTGATTTCTAACAAAGAAGCCAAAGTGATTCAATGGAAAAAAGACAACAACTTCAACAAATGATGCTAGTCTAACTGGATAGCTACATGTAGAAAAATGCAAATAGAGCCATACTTATCACCCTGCACAAAACTAAAGTCTAAGTGGATCAAACACAACACCAGACACACTAAAGCTGTTATAGGAAAAACTGGGAACAAGCTAGAACTCATTGTCACAGGAGACAACTTCCTGAACAGAACACCAACAGCACAGGCTCTAAGAGCAACAATCAATAAATGGGACCTCATAAAACTGAAAAGCTTCTGTAAAGCAAAGGACACTGTCATCAGAACAAAATGACAGCCTGCAACTGGGAAAGGATCTTCACCAACCCTATATCTGACAGAGGGCTAATATCCAGAATATATAAAGAACTAAAGAAGTTAAAATGTAACAAATTAAGTAATTCAATTAAAAATGGGGTACAGAGCTAAACAGGGAATTCTCTGTAGAGGAATACAAAATGGCAGAAAAATACTTTAAAAAATTCTCAACATCCTTAGTCATCAGGGAGAGATGCAACTCAAAATGACACTGAGATTTCACCTTACACCCATCAGAATGGCCAAGATAAAAAATTCAAGTGACAATACATGCTGGGGAGAATGTGGAGAAAGGGGAACCCTCCTCCATTGCTAGTGGGAATGTAAACTGGTACAACCACTTTGGAAATCAATCTGGCACTTTCTCAGACAATTAGGAATAGCACTTCCTCAATATCCAGCTATACCACTCCTAGGCATATATCCAAAATATGCTCAATTACACGGCAAGGACTTTTTTCAACCATGTTCATAGCAGGTTTATTTGTAATAGCCAGAACCTGAAAACAACCGAGGGAGGACTCTTTTAAGTGAGGACTCTGGCAAGAGTCCTGAATTGCAAATGGCTGCTTTCTCTCATTATCCTAACATTAGCAGAAGATGCCCAACCCCTGTTACTAAGGGAAACTAAGTCTAAGACATAGCAGACTTTTAAGATGAAAGCAAGAAAAGAAGAAAGGAAGGAGGAAAATGTCCAACCTATATTTTTTCTAATTCTATGCTGATCATAACATCTGTAAGGGTCATGGCACATGTTCATTCATGTGAAAGGCTGAAGATTGGTGAATATCAGCACTTATTAGAATGTTCAAGTATGCCACTTAAAAGACCTAATCAGAAGATATATCCCCACTGTCATTTAACATCCTGATTAGCTACTGGGCTTTTGTGTCTGAACTGCAGTATAGAGACGTTAATTAATAATCTAAATGAGAAATTTCCCAGTTTCCAAGTCTGTTAATAAAGCTCTGTTTGCTTTCAATCCTGCTTGATTATATTTTTTCACTTTTTTGTTAACGAGCTATTTTTTGTTATTGCTTTTTTTTTGTCTAATAATGCATAAACCCATAAACCATCTGGCAGTTGTCTTATGCCTCATTACGTGCTGTGGGTCACTCTAGAAGTCTCCTCAGGTGACATTTAAAATGATGCATGCGGAGAAAATCAGTTTGTGTTATGGAGATCAGAAGTTTGAGAAGTGAGACCTTTTGCCCTTTTTAGAATTCAGGAGAAGATTGAAAATATGGCCATACATACCATAAAGCAACCCATAATTCTTGTTTTATGACTGTACATTACTACCTTCTGTATATGTGAAATATATGCACACACACTTTTATAACAGCTAAGAGAATACGATTTGCAAGATGGCTCAGACTTCCAGCACATTTGCCACTTCTTAATTATTAATGGTGTGACTCCATATTACTACAGTTTTTGCAAAGCCTTGTCAATATTTCATGAGGACTAGGAACTGGAAGTTTACAGTGACACTCAGGCATTCTTTCAGGGATGGATTTGTCCCCCTAGAGACCTAATCATCATAGATATGTATCATTAGCTTCTTTCTATAAATGCTACTATGTATTTCAGGCTTTGGTTCAGAGCCTACACTTGTAATACGTTGGTGTCGCCTGTGTATAATATCTCTTCGTAGAAAAAAATTCACAATTAGTATTCTAAATGGTAATCTGTCATTTGATTGTCAGTTGACAGTAAGTTTACTATGGCTAGGGTATTGTGTAAAAACATTTGGGAATAAAACTTTGTGGGAAGGCAGTATACAGAATTCACAACGCACAAACAAGATGTATTAAACTCATAACTTCATGTAAAGAAGCTAAGCCATAATTCTGCTATGCAGACAGAAGATATATCATAATCCACACAAACAAAAGCAGCCTGCAAAGCATTTTATGTAATTGATTTGTTTGCACATCCTTCAAATGGAAATAAAGTTTTTATATCATTGTATTACTATTAGAGAATGGTCATTACTTACGAGATGAAAGTCAGACAAAAGAACCTTCATTCAACTCTGGTTTTATGAAAACTGAAAAACTGTATTATATTCCAGAGAAGAATATCTTGAATTTTTTTTTCTTAACTTTGTCTAAATGTGTAAAAACAACATAAAACTTCCAGAATCCCTTGTGATGAAGTGTCTACACATTTTAACTTTGGTTGAAATTATAAGGAAATAAAACAAAACCTAAAGTAAGTATAGTTACATTTATATTGGTATTTTACTTTGATATACAATTGTTATATATCAATTCCAAATAGATATTAACATATGTACCCAAGCATACAAGATGTATATAAGTACTTAATAAATACCGGAGATCGTCATTTTGGAGGGATCATTTGCTTCAAGAAGAAAGTTCTGGGATCTTTTAGTCTAGGTTGAGGTGGCATGTTTGTATTTTTATGTAGTTGTGCTTAGTAGTTTTTACTCTAATAAAGATTTCTACCAAAAGAAAATACCCTTAGATCTTGATGCTAGAAATGGTTTGATGGGGCCATATTTGAGTATTCTCTATCCTCTGTGACTCCTGCAATTTCTCTTTTCTATCTTCAGTCTGATTTCTCAAGTTGAAGGGATGAACCTGATAAAGGCCTCTAATTTAGACTCTCTGCATAATGTTGGCCTGTGTCTCTCTGCATTGCTCCCATCTTCTGGTGCAGGAAACCTCTCTAATGACAACTGGACAAGGAATCAATCTATGAGTATAGCAGAATGATATTAGGAATCATTTCATTTTTTTCCAACCCATCACATTTGGTTCTATTCTAGGTCTGCAGGCTATGGAGTCTTCCATTCCTGGCCATCCAAACAATGTAGGGCATGGGTTCATTCTCATGGCTTAGGAAGCAAGTGAAACCACACATTGGCCAGCCACTCACACAAGTTCTGTGCCACTATTGCCTCAGCACATCTTGCAGGTAGAACACACAAGGGAGAAAGATTTTATATCTGTGTTGGTGTCTAGTTTTTTTTTTTGTTGTTGTTGTTTTTTTTTTTTTTTTTTTTTGTTTTTCTGGAAGAGTTTCTCTCAACATCAAATAGATTAGTACATAGGAGTGAATATTTCAGGCAGAACCAGCTTGACTTCTCCATGTCCAATAAGCTATGTGGGTTTTGTCAATGGGGGAATGGAGCTGTGTTGTCTGTTTTCATGGAGCAATCCTCTGTCCTATCGTTAGTATGAGTTGTTTGGGGATCTCCACCAAAGGTCCTCAGCCCAAAACTCAACAGAATGCAACCCAGTCCCTCCACTGGGAACCTTGTGTGGCTACAAGATATGGCAAACTCAGACTCGATCTTGGCTTTCCTCCTGGGATCACCCTCACACATTGCAGGAAGTTGCTGCTTCACAAGGTTTCATCACCACATCCCAAACCCTCCCAATTGCAGGCATCTCTTCCTGCAATCTCTTCTTTCATTCCTCCTTTCCTATACTTGATCACTCCTGTTCCATCACCAGCAATCTTCAGTTCACAGCAAAATTTATCTCCCTTTCCCATGGAGATCCATGGACTCCCATCCCTCCCCACCGCCCCCAGCTTTACCTAAATTCTTTGGGTCTACAGATTGTAGCTTAGTCATAATTTACTTAACTGCTAATAATAAATGAATGCGTACCGTGTTATCTTTCTGGGTCTGGGATTCTTCACTCAGAATGGTATATTATAGTTGCATCCTTTTACCTGCAAATTCATGATGTCATTTTTTAAACAGTTGCGTAGTTTTCCATATTGTTATTGTACCACATTTTCTTTATCTATTATTTGGGTAAGGGACATCTAATTTTCCAGTTTCTGGCTATTATGAACAAAGCTTCAATAAACAAAGTTGAGCTAGTGTGCTGGTGGTAAAATGGACTATCCTTTGGGTATATGCCTAAGAGTAGCATAGCTGAGTCTAAGGTAAATCAATTCCCAATTTTCTGAGGAAACTCCATATTGATTTCCACAGTGGCTATACAAGTATATATATTACGCTCCTGCAAGCAATGGGGGGGGGGGTTTGTGTTCCCCTTATTCCACATCTTTGCCAGCATGAGCTATCATTTGTGTTCTTGTGATATTGATCTTAGACATTCTGACAGGTTTAAGATGCAATCTCAAAGTACTCTGCATTTCTCTGATGGCTAAAGATATTGAACATTTGTTTATGTGTTTCTCAGCCATTTGAGATTCTTCTATTGTGAATTCTCTGTTTAGATATGTATCCCAGTTTTAAGTTTGATTACTCTGGTTTTTAGTTATCTAGTTTATTGAGTTCTTTATATATTTTGGATATTATTCCAATATTGGATATGGAGTTGGTAAAAATGTTTTTCCATCTCCTAAGCTGTTGCTTTATTCAAATTATAGCTGTTCCTTGCCTTGCAGAAGTTTTTTGATTTCATAAGGTCCCATTTACTAATTGTTCTTAATGCCTGTGCTGAAGGTGCTCTGTTCAGGAAGTTGTCTCCAGTGTCAATATATTCAAGGCTATTCTCAACTTTCTCTTCAATCTTGTTCAGTGTGTCTGGCTTTATATTGAGGTCTTTGCTCCATTTAGACTCGAGTTTTGTGATAAATATGGATCTATTTGCATTCTTCTACACGCTACCACCCAGTCTGACCAGCATCAAGATACTATGGCACCAGGATTGAAAGTATGTGTGGCTTAGGATATTTAAAGACACTTTAATTATTTAATTATTTAATTATAATCATTTTTTAATGCAAGTTAAGGTGAAGACATGGAATCTATGCAAGGCATTTTTAGTTAAGATATAGAGAAAAAGAAAAAATAACTTTAATTTTTTTTTAACAAATTGATTTTTTTAAAGTTGTTTTGGTTTTGGGGGAGTAATCAAGTTACAAACATAGATACTCATAAGGTGTTGTGCAGTCCAGTTCAGTAGAACAGATTGATTTTTATCTATAAATTGTTATTGACTGTGAAAAGCAGCTGGTTTCTGTTGCTGGAAATGAGAACACAGTGCATTAGGCTGAATAAACGTGTTGCCTGGTAAGCTTGCAGGGTGCTAAATTACATTCAGTTGGTGAGTAGTTTAATGATTTTTCTCCCCTAAGATGTGAACAATTGAGTGTGTCTCAAATGGTCTGTTTTACTGAGCCAAATTTGTAGGCAGAAAGCTTACAAGCCTCACAAAAAGATAAGAGAAGTCATAAAAGTGATGAGGCAAAGCAGATATTCAAATGGCAAAAGTGTTCTAATTTATCTGTGAGCATTTAACTGAAATTAATTCTTAAATGATTGATCATATTCTGTGACAGCAACTGTAAATTCCTTTATGCCTGAGTTAGAATCGTTCATTATAAGAATTATAAAGATGATCAATGACTTAGCTTTCTGACAAGTCAATTCACAAAAGCATTAAAATTCCTGCACTATTCTTGAAACATATACCCATAAACACTCAGGCACCAGAATTGTGATGCATGATCCAGATATGCATTTTAATATGACTCCATGAAGTGTTTGATTCCCAGGAAGCCTTGGATTTTGAGGTCAATTAGCTGTGGAGACATAAAAATTTACAGATGTCAGAGCAGAAGGGTAAGGACAAAGAACATCACTTACTGATCCCGTGGTATATCAACCTGGGGACTGTGACTGTCATAGGCAGAAGAAAGAGCAAGAAAAATCTATGCTGGTGATTTGACCTGTGATTTCTCTCTAGAATTAGGGCTGGCATGAGAGTTCTAGTGGAAAATTTAAGGCACGTAGAGATCTGCAACATACATACATACATACATACATACATACATACATATGCATATATATATACACACATATATACGTGTGTGTGTGTGTGTGTGTGTGTGTGTGTAAAGAAGCAAGGGTCCTTGGCTATCAGAGCTTCACATCTGGCTTCTGGCAACTGTCTGATATAATGGATGCACTTTCAAACCCATAGATCTCTATTGTCATTGGATGTCTTCAACTCCTGAGTCAGTCGCAAGTGTCACTCAGGAGATGGAAAGAAACTCATTTGCAAATTATTTACATTATTCATGTAAGAATTAGGTTTTGAGTACTCTTTTTAACTATCAGATTACTGTTACATGTTGTCGTCTGTGCTCTGTGTGTTTGTGTGACCTATGTTCCCTATCTACCCACTGAAGTAACTTTAGACCCACCAAAGGTAAAGAAGCAAGCGCTTCATTGGATGTGGCTATGCATCCTAAATTCTCTCTGATGCTCTAACCATGTCTTCTTCTCCTGTTACTTAAACAACATTTTCTACAGTGTGGAAAGCAGAATCTTGTAAGACAAGCTTTACTTTATATTGCCTCTACTTGTCCTTCTACCAAGGAATATTAAGAGTAAATTTAATTTGAATTTTATTTTATTTTTAAAAATAATTTTATTTATTTAATCACTTTGCATCCTGATGACAGACCCTCCTTCCTCTCTTCCCAGTCCTGCTCTCATTCCCCCTTCCCTCATCTCCTCTTTCTATCTTCTCAGATAAAGGGGGACCCCTTAGGGGTACCAACCCACCCTGGCACTTCATGTCACATAAAGACTAAGCACTTCGTCTCTCAATGAGGCCAGACAGGGCAGCCCAGCTAGGGGAAAGGGATCAAAGGCTGATGACATAGTCAAAAACAGTCCCTACTCCAATTGTTAGGGGACCCACATGGTGACCCAGGTGCATGTCTGCTACATATGTATAGGGGTCTAGGTCAAGCTCATGCAAGCTCTTTGGTGATTCAGCCTCTATGAGCCCAGGTTAGTTTACTCTTTCGGTCTTCTGGTAGTATCCTTGACGCCTCCAGCTCACTCAATCATTCTTCCCACTCTGGTACAAAACACCCTGAGCTCAGCCTATGGTTTGGGTATGGGTCTCTGTGTCTGTTTCCATAGCTGCTGGATGAAGCCTCTCAGAAGACACTTACGTTATGTTCCTGTCTGCAAGCATAGCAGAGTATCAGTAATAGTATCAGGGGTTGGCTCTTTCCCATGGGGTGTGTCTCAAGTTGGGCCAGTCATTGGGTTGCAATTTCCTCAATCTCTGCTTCATTTGTTTCCCCTACACCTCTTGTAGGTGAGAAAAATTTGGATGAAAGGTTTTATATGCGATTGCTGTCTCGGTCCTTCTACTGAAGTCCCACCTGGTTACAGGAGGTGGCTAATTCAAGCTCCATATCCCCCACTGTTAGGAGATCTCAGCTAGGGACACCCCCATAGACTCCCACTGATTCTTTCTGTCCAGAGATGCTCTACAATTGATTTCCTTTCCCTCTCCTGATTCTCTCTCTCCCAGCCCCAACCCTTTACACTGACCCACCCTATTGTTCCCACACATGATCCTTGTACCTGTTACCCTCCTGAACTCTCTCTCCCACCCAGGTCCCTCTCCATCTACTTCAGATGTCTATTTTATTTCCTCCTCTGACCAAAATTCAGTCATCTTTCCTTGGGTGTTCCTTGGCCTCTTTGTTTCTGTGGGTTGTAGCATGGATATCCTGTAGATTATGGCTAATTTTCACTTATAAGTACATTCCATGATTTTATTCCTGGGTCTGGATTTCCTCACTCAGGATGATCTTTCCTAGATCCATTCATTTGCCTCCAATTTGCATAATGTCAGTTGTTTTTAACAGCTGAATAATATTACATTGTGTAAATATACCACATTTTCTCCATCCATTCTTCCTTGAAGGACATCTGGGTTGTTTCCAATTTCTGGCTACTACAAATAAAGCTGCTATGAACATAGTTGAACAAGTGTCCTTGTGGTATGGTGGGGCATCTTTTGGGTATATGTTCAGGAGTGGTATCTGGGTCTTGGGTACTATTCCCAATTTTCTGAGAAACCTCTTGCTTGATTTCCAAAATGGTTTTATAAGTTTGCCCAGCAAACAGTAATGGGTTTCTCTTTCTCCACATCCTCACCAGCATGTGCTATCACTTGAGGTTTTGATTTTAGCCATTTTGATGGGTGTAAGACAGAATCCCAGAGTATTTTTGATTTGCATTTCCCTGATGACTAAGCATATTGAACATTTCTTTAAGTGCTTCTAGGCTATTAGAGAATCATCTGCTGAGAATTCTCAATTTAGCTCTGTACCCCATTTTAAATCTGATTATTTCATTTGTTGCTGTTTAAATTTTAATTTTCTGAGTTCTTTATATATTTTGGCTATTAGTCCTTTGTCTGATGTAGGGTTAGTAAGAGAGTTTAGGTTGTGATTTTGTCCTACTGACAATGTCCTTTTCCTTACAGAAGCATTTTAGTTTTATCAGGTCTCATTTATTAATTGTTAATCCTAATGCCTGATCTGTTGGTATTCTGTTCAGGAAGTTTTCTCCTGTGCCAATGAGTTCAAGGTTATTCTCCACTATCTCTTCTAATAGATTTAGTGTATGTGGTTTTATGATGAGGTCTTTAATTCACTTGAAATTGAATTTTGTGCAGGACAATACATATGGATCTATTAGCATTCTTACTACATGCAGACATTCAGTTAGACCAGCACCATTTGTTGAAGATGCTTTTTTTTTCCATTGTATGAGTTTGGCTTCTTTGTCAAAAATCAGGTGTCCATCCCCAAGTCCACTGATATGGGAGGTCATGGGAAGAGAAGAGAGAGGGAGAGTGAGAGTGCGAGGGAATGAGGTATGGGGATACAAAGTGAATAAATGACAATTAATAAAAAATAAATTAAAAAATCAGTTGTCCACATGTATGTGAGTTTATTTCTGTTTCCTTGATTTGATTGCATTCATTAACATGTCTTTTTATGCCAGTGACATGCTATTTTTGTTACTGTTGCTCTATAGTACAGCTTGTAATCAGGGATGACGATATCTCCAGAAATTCCTTTATTGTATGAATCTGTTTAAGCTATCCTGGGTCTATTAATTTTTTCATATGACATTGATAGTTGCTATTTCAAGGTCTGTAAATAATTATGTTTGAATTTTGATGGGAATTGCATTGAATCTGTAGATTGCTTTGGGGTAAAATGGCCATTTTTACTCTGTTAGTCCTACCAATTCTTGAGTAAAGCAGATCTTTCCATCTTTTGATATCTTCTTTAGTTTCTTTCTTCAAAGACTTAAGGTTCTTTTTATACAAGTCTTTCACTTGCTTTGTTAGAATTATACCACAGTATTTTACATTATTTGTGGCTATTGTGAAGGGTGTTGTTTCCCTAATTTTTTTCTCAGCCCATTTACCACTTTTATAAAGGAAGTCAACTGAATTTTTTGAGTTAATTCTGTATCCAGCCATGTTTACTGAAGGTAGCTGTAGGAGTTCTCTGGTAGAAATTTTGGGGTCACCTATGTATACTATCGTATCATCTGTAAATAATATTCTGATTTTAATGTGATTACTTTAGGTTTCTCTCCATTTAATGTTAGATATTATCTTTCTGAATATTGCCTTTATTGTGTTTGTATGTGCCATGTATTGGTAACGTCTCCAAGACTTTTAACATGAAAAAGTGTTGGATTTAGTCAAAGGCTTTTTCAGTACCTTTTGAGATGATAATGTTGGTTTTTCTTTTAGTTTGATTATATGGTGGATTACATTGACAGATTTTTGAACCATTTCTGTTATCCTGGTATGAGTCCTATTTGATCATGTTGGCTGACATTTTATTTATTTATTTTTATATTAATATTTTTTATTTTTAAATAATTTTATACATTCGTTTCCCAGCTGTAGCCCACTCCTCTTTCTCTCCCAATCCTCCCCTCCCTCCCTTATCTCCTCCCTGCCCCCTTCCGTGGGGGTGTCCTCTTCTCCTTCCCGCTGGCCCTAGCTTATCAGGTATCTTCAGGATGGTTGCAATGTCCTTATCTGTGGCCTAGCAAGGCTGCTCCTCCCTCAGGGTTGAGGGGAAGCTCATGAGTTCATGTCAGAAACAATTCCTGTCCCCCTTACTAGGGTACCCACTTGAATACTGAGCTACCATGGGCTATGTCTGAGCAAGGGTTGTAGGTTATATCCATGTATGGTCCTTGGTTGGATAAACAGTCTGAGAGAGCCCCCTGTGCTCAGATATATTTGGACCTTGTGTGTCTCCCTGTCCCCTCTAGGATATACTAATTCCTCCTTCCTTCATATGATTCTCTATAGTCTGCTGAAGGCTTGGTTATGTGTCTCAGCATCTGCTTTGATAAACTGCTAGGTAGAGTCTTTCAGGTGCCTTCTGTGGTATGCTACTGTCCTGTTACTTGTTTTCTCCTATTTCCAACGTTGATCCTCTTTGTCTTTCTAGATGAAGGTTGATCATCTTACCCCTGGACCTCTTTCTTGTTTATCTTATTTAGGTGTACATATTTTAGTATGTTTATCCTATCTTATAGGTCTATATAAGTGAGTATATACCATGTGTGTCTTTCTGCTTTTGGGATACCTCACTCAGGATGATTTTTTTTCTATATCCCACCATTCACCGGCAAATTTCATGATTTCCTTGTTTTTAATTGCTGAGTAGTATTCCATTTTGTAAAATTACCACAGTTTCTGTATCCATTCCTCCGTTGATGGACATCTGGGTTGTTTCCAGTTTCTGGCTATTACAAATAAAGTTGCTACAAACATGGTTGAGCAAATGTCCTTGCTGTGTACTCGAGCAAATTTTGGGTATATACCTAGCAGTGGTATAGCTGGGTCTTGAGGAAGTGTTATTCCTAATTGTCTGAGTAAGCGCCAGATTGACTTCCAAAGTGGTTGTACCAGTTTACATTCCCACCAGCCATGGAAGAAGGTTCCCCTTTCTCCACAGCCTCTCCAGCATGCGTTATCTCTTGAGTTTTTGATCTTAGCCATTCTGATGGGTGTAAGGTGGAATCTCAGGGTCATTTTGATTTGTATCTCTCTGATGGCTAGGGATGTTGAACATCTTATGTGTTTCTCTGCCATTCTATATTCTTCTACAGAGAATTATCTGTTTAGTTCCATACCCCATTTTTTTAATTGGGTTACTTGGATTATTGCCTTTTAACTTCTTTAGTTGTTTATATATATTCCAGATAGGTGGCTGATATTTTAGTTGTGTTCTTGGATTCAGTCTGTGACTATTTTATTGAGTGTGTGTGTGTGTGTGTGTGTGTGTGTGTGTGTGTGTGTGTCAATGTTTACAAGAGAAATTGGTCTGAAATTTTCTTTCTTTTTTTACTCTGAATAATGTAGGTTTCTGGGTGACTGTAGCCTCATAGAATGAGTTTGGCAATGTTCTTTCTGTTTCTATTTTGTGGAATACTTTGAGAAGTATTGTTATTAGTTCTTCTTCTAAAGTCTAGTATAATTCTGTGCTAAAACAAACTGGCCTAGACGCTTTTTTATGGTTGGGATACTTTTAATGCCTGTTTCTATTTCCTTAGGGTTATAGGTCTACTTACTTTACTTGATTTTTATTCAACTTTGGTACATATATTTTCTATAAAGAAAATTGGCTATTTTATTTAGATTTTCAAATTTTGTGGCATACAGGTTTTTGAAGTAAAAGCTAACGATTCTTCGGATTTCTTCAGGGTCTGTTGTAATGTCTACCTTTTCAGTACTGATTTTGTTAATTTGTATTTTTTTTTCTCTGCCTTTTAGTTAGTTTGGCTAAGGGTTTATCTATCTTGTTGATTTTCTCAAAGAATCAGTACTTGGTTTGTTGAATGTTTGTATTTTCTCTTTGTTTCAATTTTATTGAATTCAGCTCTGAATTTGATTATTTCCTGCCATCTGCCCCTCTTGGATGTGTTTGCTTCATTCTACTCTATAGCTTTCTGGTGTGCTTTGAAATTTTATAGTATGAGATATCTCCAATTTCTCTTTGAAGCACTTAACACTATGAACTTTCCTCTTAGCACTGCTTTCAGTGTGTCCCATAAGTTTGGGTGTGTTATGACTTCATTTCTATTTCCAATGAATTTTAGGAAGTTTTTTAACTTCTTTCTTTAATTCCTCCCTGAGCCAGTAGTCATTGAGTAGAGAGTTTTCCAGTTTCTTTAAGTTTGTAGGCTTTCTGTTGTTTTTGAAGTCCAGTTTTACTCCATGGTGATCTAATAAAATACAAATGTCTTGCATGTTTATAGGCATCTGTTTCTTTAGGTTGCAGAAATTTTCTTCTATGATTTTTTTTTCTTATCTTCTGTTGAGGCTTGTATCTGTTGAGGCTTGTCATGTGGTCAGTTTTGGAAAAAGTTCCAGAAGTTGCCGATATATATATTCTTTTGTCTTCTTCTGTGGCCTGGTCAGGCTGCTCCTCATTAAGGGGAGGTGATCAAAGAGCCAGCCAGTAAGTTCACATCAGAGATAGCCCCTTCTCCCCTTATTAGGGAGCCCCTTTGGAGACTGAGCTGCCATGGGCTACCTCTGTGCAGGGGGTCTAAGTTATCTCCATGAATGGTCCTTGGTTGGGGTGTCAGTTTCAGAAAAGACCCCTAGGCCTAGATATTTTGGTTTTGTTGTTCTCCTTGTAGAGCTCCAGACCCTTTCAGGTCTTTCTTTATTCCTCTTCTTTCATAAGATTCCCTACACTCTGCCAAAAGTTTGGCTATGAGTCTCAGCATCTGCTTTGATACCCTGATAGATAGAGTCTTTCAGAGGCCCTCTGTGGTAGGCTCCTGTCTTGTTCCTTATTTTTGTCTTCTTCAGATGTTTATCCCATTTGCCTTTCTGAATGATCATTGGGCATCTTATCAAGGGTCCTCCTTCTTGCTTACCTTCTTTAGTTGTACAGATTTTCGTATATTTTATGTCCAATATCCACTTATAAGTGAATATATGCCATAGGTGTCTTTCTGCTTCTGGGATAAAAAGCTCACTGAAGATGATCTTTTTTAGTTCCTATCATTTGCTTGCAAATTTCATGAATTACTTGTTTTTTTTTTTATTTTTTTTTTCATCAATTACACTTTATTCATTCTGCATCCCCCCATAAGCCCCTCCCTCCTCCCATCCCAATCCCACCCTCCCTCCTCCCTCTGCTTGCATGCCACTCCCCAAGTCCACTAATAGGGGAGGTTCTCCTCTCCTTTCTGATCTTAGTCTGTCAGTTCACATCAAAAGTGGCTGTATTGTCCTCTACTGTGGCCTGGTAAGGCTGCTCCCCCCCCAGAGGGAGGTGATCAAAGAGCAGGCCAATAAGATTATATCAGAGGCAGTCCCTCTTCCCATTACTATGTAACCCAATTGGACTCTGAACTGCCCTGGGCTACATCTGTGCAGGGGTTCTAGGTTATCCCCATGAATAGTCCTTGGTTGGAGTATGAGTCTCTGGGAAGTTCCCTATGTTCAAATTTTCTTGTTCTGTTGCTCTCCTTGTGGAGACCCTGTCCTCTCCAGCTCTTACTATTTCCCAGTTCTTACCTAAAATTCCGTTCACTCTGCCCAACAGTTGCCCATCAGACTCAGCATCTGCTTTGATAGTCTGAAGGGCAGAGGCTTTCAGAGGCCCTCTGTGGCAGGTTCCTAGGTTGTTTCCTGTTTTCTTCTTCTTCTGATGTCCATCCTCTTTGCCTTTCTGGATGGGGATTGGACGTTTTAGTTAGGGTCCTCTCTCTTGCTTAGTTTCTTTAGATGCACAGGTTTTAGTGGGTTTGTCCTATGTTGTATGTCTATATGAGTGAGTATATACCATGTGTGTCTTTTTGCTTCTGAGACAACTCACTCAGGATGATCCTTTCCAGATCCCACCATTTACCTGCAAATTTCATGATTTCCTTATTTTTCATTGCTGAGTAATATTCCATTGTGTAGATGTACCACAATTTCTGCATCCATTCTTCAGTTGAGGGGCATCTGGGTTGTTTCCAGCTTCTGGCTATTAGAAATAAAGCTGCTACAAACATGGTTGAGCAAATGTCCTTTTTGGGTACTTGAGCCTCTTTTGGATATATGCCCAGTAGTGGTATGGCTGGATCTTGAGGAAGGGCTATTCCTAGTTGTCTGAGAAAGCGCCAGATTGATTTCCAGAGTGGTTGTACAAGTTTACATTCCCACCAGCAGTGGAGAAGGGTTCCCCTTTCTCCACAACCTCTCCAGCATGTGTTGTCACTTGAGTTTTTGATCTTGGCCATTCTCATGGGTGTAAGGTGAAATCTCAGGGTTGTTTTGATTTGCATTTCCCTAATGGCTAATGAGGTTGAGCATTTCTTTAAGTGCTTCTCTGCCATTCGGTATTCCTCTACAGAGAATTCTCTGTTTAGCTCTGTTCCCCATTTTTTAAGTGGATTACTTGGTTTGCTGCTTTTCAGCTTCTTTAGTTCTTTATATATACTGGATATGAGTCCTCTGTCAGATAAAGGGTTGGTGAAGATTCTTTCCCAATCTGTAGGTGGTCGCTTTGTTTTGATGACGGTGTCCTTTGCTTTACAGAAGCTTTTCAGTTTCATGAGGTCCCATTTATTGGTTGTTGTTCTTAGAGCCTGTGCTGTTGGTGTTCTGTTCAGGAAGTTTCCCCCTGTACCAATGAGTTCTAGGGTATTTCCCACTTTTTTTTCAAGCCGATTTAATGTGTCTGGTTTTATGTTGAGGTCTTTGATCCACTTGGACTTCAGTTTTGTGCAGGGTGACAAGTATGGATCTATTTTCATTTTTCTACATGTAGACATCCAGTTAGACCAGCACCATTTGTTGAAGATGCTATCTTTTTTCCATTGTATGGTTTTGGCGTCTTTGTCAAAGATCAGGTGTCCATAAGTGTGTGGATTTATTTCTGGGTCCTCTGTTCGGTTCCATTGATCCACCATTCTGTTTCTATGCCAGTACCATGCAGTTTTTAAAACTGTTGCTCTATAGTACAACTTAAGATCAGGGATGGAGATACCTCCGGAAGATCTTTTATTGTAGAGGATTGTTTTAGCAATTCTGGGTTTCTTGTTATTCCATATGAAGTTGAGAATTTTCCTTTCCAGGTCTGTAAAGAATTGTGTTGGTAATTTGATGGGCATTGCATTGAATCTGTAGATTGCTTTTGGTAAGATGGCCATTTTTACTATGTTAATCCTACCAAGCCATGAGCATGGGAGATCTTTCCATCTTCTCATATCTTCTTCTAATTCTTTCTTCAGAGATTTGAAATTTTTTTCATACAAGTCTTTGACTTCCTTGGTTAGGGTTACTCCGAGGTACCTTATGTCATTTGTGGCTATTGTGAAGGGTGTTGTTTCCTTAATTTCTTTCTCAGCCCTTTTGTCTTTTGTATACAGGAGGGCTACTGATTTTTTTGAGTTAATTTTGTATCCTGCCACTTTGCTGAAGGTGTTTATCAGCTGTAGGAGTTCCCTGGTAGAGTTTTTGGGGTCACTCACGTATACTATCATATCATCTGCAAATAGTGATAATTTGACTTCTTCCTTTCCAATTTGTATCCCCTTGATCTCCTTCAACTGTCTTATTGCTCTAGCAAGGACTTCCAACACTATGTTGAAGAGATATGGAGAGAGTGGGCAGCCTTGTCTTGTCCCTGATTTCAGTGGGATTGCTTTAAGTTTCTCTCCATTCAGTTTGATGTTGGCTATAGGCTTGCTGTATATCGCCTTTACTATGTTTAGATATGTGCCTTGTATCCCTGATCTCTCCAATACTTTGAACATGAATGGATGTTGGATTTTGTCAAAGGCTTTTTCAGCATCTAGGGAGATTATCATGTGGTTTTTTTCTTTCAGTTTGTTAATATGGTGGATCACATTGATGGATTTCCGTATATTGAACCACCCCTGCATACCTGGGATGAAGCCTACTTGGTCATAATGGATAATATCATTGATGTGTTCTTGGATTCGGTTTGCAAGTATTTTATTAAGTATTTTTGCATCAATGTTCATAAGGGAGATTGGCCGGAAATTCTCTTTCTTTGTTGAGTCTTTGTGAGGTTTAGGTACCAAGGTGACTGTGGCTTCATAGAATGAATTTGGTAATATTCCTTCTGTTTCTATTTTGTGGAATAGTTTGAAGAGAATTGGTGTTAGCTCTTCTTTGAAGGTCTGGTAGAATTCTGCGCTGAAGCCATTTGGTCCTGGGCTTTTTTTGGATGGGAGACTTTTGATGACCGCTTCTATTTCTTTGGGGGATATAGGTCTATTTAGTTGATTTACCTGGTCCTGGTTCAGCTTTGGTAAGTCAAATCGATCAAGAAAATTGTCCATTTCATTTAGATTTTCAAATTTTGTGGCATATAGACTTTTGAAGTAAGTCCTAATGATTGTTTGGATTTCCTCAGTGTCTGTAGTTATATCCCCCTTTTCATTTCTGATTTTGTTGATTTGGGTGGTGTCTCTCTGCCTTTTAGTTAGCCTGGCTAAGGGTTTGTCGATCTTGTTGATTTTCTCAAAGAACCAGCTCTTGGTTTCATTGATTCTTTGAATTGTTTTATTTGTTTCCAATTGATTGATTTCAGCCCTGAGTTTGATTATTTCCAGCCGTCTACTCCTTCTTGGTGTGTCTGCTTCTTCTTTTTCTAGGGTTTTTAAGTGAGCCATTAGGGTGCTTGAATGAGCTGTCTCGAATTTCTTTTTGAAGGCACTTAGTGCTATGAACTTTCCTCTTAGCACTGCTTTCATTGTGTCCCACAAGTTCGGGTATGTTGTGTCTTCATTTTCATTGATTTCTAGAAAGACTTTAATTTCTTTCTTTATTTCTTCCCTGACCCAGCTGTCATTTAGTAACAAGTTGTTCAGTTTCCATGTGTGTGTAGGCTTTTTGTTATTTCTGTTATTGTTGAGGTCCAGCTTTATTCCATGGTGATCAGACAAGATACATGGGATTATTTCAATCTTCTTGTATTTGTTGAGGCTTGCTTTGTGACCCACTATGTGGTCTATTTTGGAGAAGGTTCCGTGAGGTGCTGAGAAGAAGGTAAATTCTTTTGTGTTTGGGTGTAAAGTTCTGTAAATGTCTGTTAGGTCCATTTGATTCATGACCTCTGTCAGAGACATTGTTTCTTTGTTTAATTTCTGTTTGGTTGACCTGTCCTTTGTTGAGAGTGGGGTGTTGAAGTCTCCCACTATTAATGTGTGTGGATCTATATGTGCTTTAAATTTTATCAATGTATCTTTCACAAATGTGGGTGCCCTTGTATTTGGGGCATATATGTTCAGGATTGTGATGTCTTCCTGGTGGAATTTTCCCTTGATGAGTATGAAGTGTCCTTCCCCATCTCTTTTGATTAATTTTGGTTGAAAGTCTATTTTATCAGATATTAGAATGGCTACTCCTGCTTGCTTCTTGGGTCCGTTTGCTTGGAAAGTCGTCTTCCAACCCTTTACCCTCAGGTAATGTCTATCTTTGTGTCTTAGGTGTGTTTCTTGTATGCAACAGATTGCTGGGTTTTGTTTACGTATCCATTCTGTTAATCTGTGTCTTTTTATTGGAGAGTTGAGTCCATTGATGTTGAGAGAGATTAATGACCAGTGGCTGTTAGATCTCTTGATTTTGATGTTGGCTGTGGTCATCAGGTTGTGTGCTTGGTTGCTTTTTGTTTTACTGAAGTGAGGTTATTTATTTCCTGTGTTTTCTTGAATGTAGCTAGCTTTCTTGGGTTGTATTTTCCCTTCCAGTGTCTTCTGGAATGCTGGATTTGTTTGTAGGTATTGTTGAAATTTGTTTTTGTCATTGAATATCTTGTTTTCTCCATCTATGAGGACTGAGAGTTTTGCTGGGTATAGTAGCCTAGGCTGACATCTGTGTTCTCTTAGGGTCTGCATGATATCCGTCCAGGCCCTTCTGGCTTTCATAGTCTCTGTTGAAAAGTCAGGTGTGATTCTAATGGGTTTGCCATTATATGTTACTTGGCCTTTTTCCCTTGCAGCTTTTAGTATTTTTTCTTTGTTCTGTATACTTACTGTTTTGATTATTATGTGGCGGGAGGATTTTCTTTTCTGGTCAAATTTGCTGGGTGTTCTGTAGGCCTCATGTATTCTAATTGGCCTCTCCTTTAGCTTGGGGAAATTTTCTTCAATGATTTTGTTGAAAATATTTTCTGGGCCTTGGAGAAGGGAGTCTTCTTTTTCCTCTATACCTATTATTCTTAGGTTTTGTCTTTTCATATTGTCTTGCATTTCTTGGACGGTCTGTGTCAGGAATTTTTCAGATTTAACATTTTCTTTGACAGATACATCGATTTCTTCCATTGTATCTTCTACACCTGAGATTCTTTCTTCCATCTCTTGTAGTCTGTTGGTTATGCTTACCTCTGTAGTTCCTGTTTTCTTCCCTAGATTCTTCCTTTCCATTATTTCTTCCATTTGTGTTTTCTTTAATTTTTCCAATTCTATCTTCAGGTCTTGAGTTGTTTTGTTTACTTCCTTCACCTGTCTGAATGTACTTTCCTGTTTTTCTTTTAGTTCCTTCAACTCTGTTTCTTTCATTTCATTCAGTGTTTTAAGCATTTCCTTTCTAAAGGCCATAAACTGTTTGGCTGCAGCTTCCTCTATTTCTTTACGGATGGCAATATTCTGTTTGAGTTTATCTTCCTCTATGTCTTTACGAATCTTATTTGTTTCCTCTGTTATCATCTTCATGAGCATACTTGTTAGGTCATCTTCTTGGATTTCAGTTATGGTGGGGTGTCCAGGGCTACTTGCCCCTGGGTAACTGGGTTCTGGAGATGCCATATTGCTCTGTCTTTTGTTGCTTGAGCTTTTATGCTGGCCTCTACCCATTGTGTTATCTTAGGAGTTTGGGGTTATTTTCTGGTGGTTCCTGGGGATCCTGTGGTGGAGAGAATCCCCTTTGCAGAAAGCTGGATTTTCCTGAAGGATGTCTTCTCAGCTTTTTGGGTATAGTCCCTGGATGGCTGGTGTTTTTTCAGGAGTTGCTCACCTCAAGGATATGGTAACTGTGGTCTTTGTTAGTCGAGAGGGTTCTCCTCTCACCCAGGGAAGTCCTGAGGGCAGCTGCCCTGTTTCTGGGTTTCTTGTTGCAAATTTAATGATCAGCTGCTGTGACCCAGTTGGACATCAGGCGCGCCTCAACTGTTTGTGCTTGTGTCTGGAGCACAGCTGAGTGCTGGCGCCTCGGCCCCACTAGACTACTAGACTTTTTCTAGGGAAGGACTGGGTGATTTAGATCAGTACAGTTTCCTTCCTTCCCCGTGGATTCTCTGGAGACACGGACTCCTAGTGTCTTTTTTTTTGCCCTGGTGCACACTGCTCAGTGTCCACCAGCTGGCTGGCCACAGAAATTTGCCTGTGCCTGGAGCACAGCTGTGTGAGGGCGGCTCAGTCTCTGCCAGCTGTCTGGTGCGCAGAAACTGCCTGTGTCTGCCTTTGCGGCTTTTGGGAGCCTGATTGCCTCCCTAAGATGGGTAATTTTCGGGGACCTTTTCAGGTTGGGGGTGAGCTGAGTGCTCTGAGATCAGACCCGCCGTTTCTATCTCCGGCGGCGAATCAGGCGCGCAGGCAGGCAGGGCTCTGTGCTGGAACCTGGGTCCCCGGCTCTGGCTCCGGGCTGGCTCCTGGGGTGCCCGTGGAACCCGCCCGAGTCTTTTCCAGGGGATGTCTGGGTGACCTAAGGCCGGTCCCAATCGTTTCCTGTACCCTGGGGTTATCTCTCGACTGAAAATTCCAATCTCTGATAGTGTGGTGCCCAAGGTTCAGTCTGGGACCGTGACCAGAGACACTGGCTTGTGGCTCTGGGCTGGGGCTGGGGCTGGCGGCCGGCAGCCAAGCGTCTGGCGGAACCGGGATCTCTTCCGCGGTTTAGCCGGGTGAGTTAAAAGCTGATTGAATCCCCCACCGTGGGGTATCCTCTCACCTGGGAAACACAATGACTGTGTTTTATGGCCGAGAGTTCTGATTGCTGTTCACTGTGCTGATCCTGCTGTGCTGCTGCTCAGAATGAGAGTCCTCCCGGCGCCGCCATCTTGCCCCTCCCCCCGAATTACTTGTTTTTAATTTCTGTTGGTTGATTTCATTATTTCTATTCTTACTTTTTGTCTTGATGACTTTGATGACTTGAAGTCTCTTACTTTTTGTCTTGATGACTTGATGACTTGAAGCCTCCTACAACTAAGATGTGAGATTCAATGTGTAATTTAACCTTTAGTAATGTTTCTTTTATGAATGTGGGTGCCTTTAAATTTGGGGCATATATGTTCAGAATTGAGACATCCTCATTGCGGATTTTTCCTTTGATGAATATGAAGTGTCTTTCCCCATTCCTTTTGGTTAATTTTTGTTGAAAATTTATTTTATTATATGTTAGAATGAATGACTACTCCAGCTTGTATCTTGGGTCTGTTTACTTGGAAATTCTTTTCCTAGCCCTTTATTCAAAATAATGTCTATCTTTATTGCTGAGATGTGTTTCTTATATGCAGCAGAATAGTGAATCCTGTTTTCACAACCATTCTGTTAGTCTGTGTGTTCTTATCAGTGAGTTAAGTTAATTGATATTATCAGAGACATATTAATGATAAGTTATGTTAATTCCTGTTATTTTGATGTTGGTAGTGTTAATGTGTATATGTGTGATTCCCTTCTTTTTTTTTGTTTTGTTGGTGTATAAGTATTTATTTCTTGTGTTTTCTTGGATGTAGTTAATCTCCTTGAGGTAGAGTTTCCCTTCTAGTATTTTCTGTAGTGCTGGATTCATGGACAGATATTGTTTAATTTTTTTTTTCTTGGATTGCCTTGGTATCTTCATCAATAACCATACCATGGTGGCTGAGAGATTTTCTGAGTATAGTAGTCTAGGTTAGCATCTGTGGTCACTTAGAAGCTGCAAGACATCTGTCCATGCCCTTCTAACTTTTAGAGTCTCTGTTGATAAATCAGGTGTAATTCTGATAGGTCTGCTTTTGTAAATTACTTGGCTCTTTTCCCTTGCCGCTTTTAATATTTTCTTTGTTCTGTAGATTTAGTGTTTGATTTTTTTTTCTGGTCCAATCTAATTGATATTCTGTATTCTTCTTGTATGTTTATAGGCATCTCTTTTTTTTAGGTTAAAGAAAATTTCTTCTATTATTTTGTTGAAAATATTTTCTTCTCTTCAGAGCTGGGACGGTTCATCTTCTTCTATTCATAGTATTCTTAGCTTAGGTCTTTTCATGGTATTCCAGATTTCCAGGATGTTTTGTGTCATGAATTTTTTAGATTTAACAGTTTTTTGACTGATGTATCAATTCTATAGTATCTTCTATGCCTAAGATACTTTCTTCTATTTCCTGGATTCTGTTAGTGGTGCTTACATTTGTTGTTCATGTTTTTCTTTTTACTAAGATTCAACATCTCCAGGATTCTATCAGATTGTGTTTTCTTTATTGCCTCCATTTCTATTTTCAGGTTTTGGACAGATTTATTAATTTTCTTCACATGCTTAATTTGTATTTCTTTAAGGGATATTAAAACAAATATCCTCTTTAAAGGCCTTTACCAACTTGATTGTATTTCTTTCTGTATTTCTTTAAGGGATTTATTCATTTCTTCTTTAAAGGCTCTATCATCATAAGATTGGGTTTAAGGCCATCTGTGTGTGTGTGTGTGTGTGTGTGTGTGTGTGTGTGTGTGTGTTTCAGCTATTTTAAGTTATCTTGGGCTTGCAGTCGTATAGTAGCTGGGTTCTAGTGTTGTCATATTGCCCTGGTTCTGTTGTTTATGTTGTTATAATGGCCTTTAGTCATCTGATTGTCTCTGTTATTGTCAGGCCTCAGGTAATACTGGCCAAGTTGTGGGCCAGAAAATGGAACATAGGGGAAAAGGTGCAGTTAACCTCTGTTGCTAGTGTTTTAGGGGGACTTGCTGGCAGGGGATAGGAAGAGTAAGGTTTACCTAGTTGTCTCTGATAGCCCCTGACCTCTGGAAATGCAAATATGGCACATGATCATGAGATGGAGCTCATGGGGAATAGGGTCATAGCTCAACACCACTGTTCTTGCCCACCAGCATCCAACAGGCAGGGGCTGGGACACAGAAGTCTTACCTGTTTGTCTCTAGTGGTCTCATGCCTCCTGGGTTGAAGACTGAGCTGAGGCCCTGGAATGGGGTGTACAGGGAGTAGGACAGAGCTCTCTTTCCTTGGTGTGTTGGGAGGACAGGGTATCCTGGGAATTTGGGGCATAGGGGCTTCACCTGGGATCCCTGATGGCCTCAGGCCTCTGGGAATTCAGGTAGAGATAAGGTCCCTTAGATAGAGCACCCTGGAGGCAGGGAATAACACAAAGTTTATCCCTGCTGTGCTTTCCAGGGACACCCAGCAAGCAGGGAGCTGTCTAGTAAAGGTCTCAATCATCTGTGCAGGGTGGACAAAGGCTTCTGGGGATGGAGGCTGATCTGTGGAGAAGGAATAGAGTGTTCAGGGGTTAGGGAGGGATCTCCCTGAATTTTGTTTTAAGCCAACTGTCTTATCTGGCAATTATACTAAGTGGAGTGTCTAAAAATGAAGATGAATGATATGATAACAGAATAGATGGCACAGAAATATCTGTATTTTAGCATAGGTTACATGTCTATTTTTAGGATAGGTTACATGTCTAATTTTACTTTGTAAAAATTTTATTTTCTCCTTGTGGGAATTGATTAGAATGCCTATTCCTAAAAATAAGAAAATTATATTATGTTAAATTCATATTGAATGTTAGAAATTTCTGTACAAGTAGTACAAAGAGGTGAAGGGTAATGGAGCAAAATCACAAATCTTAAGCATTTAAAGGCTTATTTTTTTTTAATTTTTAAAAGCACATTTATTTTAATAGTGTTTATGCCAGTAAATTTGTTGCAACCTTAATTTTCTTTTTCTTTTTTTTTTTTTTTTTCAATGCAGTTTATTCAGGAACCTTGAACAATCCTCGGACCCTGGGGAAAGCCAGCCCACAGCTTAAATAGCCTCTGGGTAGCCAACCCCAGCGCGCCACATGGGCAATGCAGATAGGTCCACATACATGGAAGCAAGCCAGATCCTCAGCCTTAGCCAAATGTGGAGTTGTTTGTGACAGAGAGCACTCACCATCGGGAAGGTGGAAGGCGGAAACCAGCTCCATCTTTAAGGCGCGGCATTATGCAGCTCTCTGCAGTTCCCCCTTTTTGTTTTAGACGCATCAGTCAAGAGTAGAGGTCTGATCTCTGATATTAGAAATAAATTGGGACTTTGTACTGATGTTCATTTAGGTGTCATCCATTAAAAGCTTATTTTTAATCTATTTTTTCTTCAGTCAATTCTCTAGGAGTATTCTTCCAAACAAAAGCCATTGGCTTTATTAAAAAAGAAAAGAAAAGAAATTAAAAAGGAAAAAATTAAAAAAAAATAATAAAAGAAACTCCTATAAAATCCTTAACTTTAGGATGGTTAATCATGGTAGTCAACTTGACTAGATCTGGATTTAACTAAAAGGCCAACCACTCCTGTGAGAAACATTTTGTATTAGCTTACTAAATGTGGAAAGACTCTGTCTGAATGTGGATAATGAATTCTGATTACCACCCAGATAAAAGACGAAAGGAAAATTTTCTTTTGCCTGTTTTTTTTTTTTTCTTTTTTTCTTTCAGTGGCAAGTTCACCAGCTTTGCTGCAAAAGTTGGTTCATTCATTCACTTCTCTTAGGACCAAGCTTTTGATTTCTATTATGAAATGAAAACCAGCAGTTCTGTGGGAATACTTTAAGTCATCAGCAACAGATTGGGACTATGGAGACATCTGTCCTCCTGCCCCAAGAAGGCTACCAGGTTTGCAGTGTTGAAGACAGCCAGTTTGGATTATATAGACCTTTTCATGTAAGTTAACTAATAAACCCCCCGTTTAAAACTACTGATGCCCTAGGCTCTAACCCTCTAGAAAACCCTGCCTGATACACACTCAAAATATATTATGGATTTGTAAAAGTAAAATTATGATACAGTAAAATTTTCAGTGTTATAAATATGTATTTTTTTTTAGTAAAACTTGTTGAATGCAAGCGTATGTGTATATTAAATGAAACTTGGTCAGAAACATATACAATATTTTTTATAGTTTTTAATTTTTTATATTAAGTACAGGTTATTTGCTTTGTATCCCAGCTGTAGCCTCCCTCCCATGACCACCCTCCCTTTTTCATCTTCTCCCTTTCCCTTTCCAAGTCTACTGATAGGGGAAATCCTCCTTCTCTTCCATCTGACCCTGGTTTATCAGGTATCCTCAGGACCGGCTGCAATGTCCTCATCTGTGGCTTAGCAAGGGTGCACCTCCCTTTGGGGGGGGGAGGAGGTCAAAGAGCCTGCCATTGAGTTCATGTGAGAAGTAGTCCCTGTTCCCCTTACTAACAAAACATTGACAATCTTGAAGGAATATATGAGTACCCAACTATGGAAAGTGGCATCTCAGGAAAGTGACCAAAATTATTTTTACCTTAGACATCCAAAGTGGATCTTGGTGAAATTAAAAAAAAAAAATCTAGAAGGGATACCGCAGAGTGAATATTACTACTTCAGGGATGTGATAAAGACACATACCAGCTACTTTCAATTTTTTACTAGTAAGTATGTAGTGCAAAACTGCTCTTTCTGCCCACTTTTAGCCATGGCATGTCCCTTATACTACAAAGAAGTTACAACTTTTAAATAATTGCTATTTTCATGACAAATATATATATATTATTTAAAAATATTTTATTAGTTCATTGGAAAACCTATATACACTGTGCTCCACTCACACTTACCCCCACATTTTCTGCAATATTTCTCCACCCTCATCTTTCCCATATAACCCTGGGATCCCTCCTTTTTTTCTACTTTTATTTCCATTGACTCCAGCTTGTGTTCTACTACTTTTGGAGGCGGGGCCTGCACCGGGGTTTAGTCTACCGACCAGGTGTTATATCATTGATGAAATCTGATTCCCCTGAACCAGGACTCACAAATGCAAGTAGAGCCTTAGCTAGTGGTAGGATTTTAGGTCAAATGAATAAACTTAGAATTATATATTTCTATTTCCATGGGAGCTGGATATTCTTATAGTCTTTAATAATATAAAGAATTTTCTTTTTCTCTAGAACTTCAAAGAAGGTGTCAGAAATTGGGGAGAAATCATATTTTGTTAAGAAATGATGAAGTTTCTTTTTATACATGCATGAATATTCAATGCATTGACCAAATTATTCAAAAAGAACTGTGATGACTCGACAAAAAAGAAAGATAGGAAAAATTCTCATGTTGTATGCTAGTGACACAAAGTCCAGCATACTTTCATTGACAGCCAGGTTGAGCGATTTGCCATAGGGTATCAATTTGCTCTTGCAAGAGGTCAATCCTCTGATTGAATACCATCAAACTTCCTTTTAGTTGAGCATTAATTCCTTTATGTACAACTAAGGCATGAGCTACATTGGCTAAATGATTATTCAGGGTCTGAGCAGTCTGCCCAGTATGACTCATGGCTAATGCCCTGGTGGTAGCTCCAACAGCCGCCAATGAGATGGTAGATGGAGCTGGTTTCCGCCTTCCACCTTCCCGATGGTGAGTGCTCTCTGTCACGAACAACTCCACATTTGGCTAAGGCCGAGGATCTGGCTTGCTTCCATGTATGTGGACCTATCTGCATTGCCCACGTGGCACACCTGGGTTGGCTACCCAGAGGTTATTTAAGCTTTGGGCTGGCTTTCCCCAGGGTCCGAGGATTGTTCAAGGTTCCTGAATAAACTGCATTGAAAAAAAAAAAAAAAAGAAAGATAGGTTCTTCCCCAGTGGGAATTTATGTTCAACTGAAAAGGCAGAAAATAAGCAACTTACTAGCTTAATAGAACATTAGTTACTCACATGCATTTATGGTAATTGTGAAGTAATTGTAAGCACATTTAAAATAAGGTCTTAGAAGTTACTGGGAAGGAAGATAGTGGGAATATAGGGGCGGTCATTTTAATTTTGAGCCTTCAAAATAAGTTCTATACATGAAATTTTATTATTTAAGTAAAAGTAAAGCATTAAAGAAGTATGAAAGTAGAACTTATCTCTATATGTCTTTGTTGTTTTAATTAAATTTTTATTTTTATATTAATTACAGTTTATTCACTTTGTATCCCAGCTGTAGCCCCCTCCCACATTCCCTCCCAATCCTACCTCCCCTCCTTCATCTCCTTCCATTCCTCTCTCCAAGTCCAGTGGTAGGGAGGTCCTCCTCCCCTTCCATCTGACCCTAACTTATCATGTCTCATCAGGAGTGGCTGCAATATCCTCCACTGTGGCCTGGCAAGGCTGCTACTTAGGTCTTTGAGTATGAGTCTGTTGTTTTCAAAGCACAAAAGAAGGACAGTGACTAGGGTATGAAGACAAGAGCAAAGGACTTCTGATCTGGGGACAGCCTGATTAGAGAGGCATATGCTCCAAAGAAAATGAAAACAACTGATGCTCATAGTACAGCTGCATATAAGAAAAACATGCTGACAGTCACATGGCAAATTGTTCAGTGAAATAGCAATGTGTAAATTAGGGATGTTTGTCTGGAACTCAGTATCAGTGCACAAGAGATGATCCCAGATTGCATATCTTGAAAAGAGTTGACTGAGCATATCATTGATTTTCATACATAACCTCTGGGTAGCAGATACTGAGATGGTGCTAAAAGCTTGAGATTTTATGAAACATTTAAAATGGAGGAGAGGAATTGGAATTGGATGAAGGAAGCCTTCAGTTCAGAATTCACAGCAGGTCTCTGTGGAAGAAAATGATAAGGAAGCAGAGTCTGTCTATGAATTCCTCAGGCAGCAAAACTTTCAGAAAGTCTTGGACAAAGCAGTCACACTACCTGAAGCAATGCTTCTCTTTTAGAGCAGCCACACACAGGACTACCATACTCAGGCATTGGCTGGAGCCAATCTTTTTCGTTCCTTATGTCTTAGGAAATGTGCAGTTGTGTGGGAGTGATGATATCCTACAAGTGCTGTGACTGGAGGCTGCTAACTGTCTGCCTTCCTGATACATAGCCTCTATCTCTTCTTATAGAGAGTGGCAGCACCATATGTCCGGTGTTGCCACAATGTATAAAATATTTGATTTGAAGATTTATACTAGGTTAAAGAGATGAAAGTATCAAAGATTTCTATATTATGAGCTACTAATCCATGTTAACACCCAAGCTACATATTTACCTAACATATTTTCATCTATGTAAATGCAAAATGCTCTCAATTATTGTTAACTGTACCATGTAGGCACCACCCTCCCGTATAGATACAGAAGTCTGCCCCGACCCGCGGGACCTAGTTATTCGTGGGGGCGAAAGGGGTCGCAGCCTGTAAAAGATGATCGGGAGAAAGGAAGGACTCAAGCAAATGTGCACTTGTCAAGAGTCAAATTTTATTGAACCGAAGTAGGCTTTTAAGGCCAACCATAGATAGGGGCGGGGAGAGGGAGGAGCTCAGTGCAGAATCCTTTTTACTCAGGAAGGGGCAGGTTGGAAAATCCCACTTTAGAGTCGCTCAACTCAGGAAGGGGCAGGGTGGAAGTTACAGAATCTTCTTGGCCCGGGGCCTGGAACACTTTGCAGTTATTATAGGAAGTCAAGGCACAGTTAGCACATCTCTGTAATTGTCAAGCAACCAGGTGCAGCAGGGTGGGGGGAGTAAGAAAAGGTCAGAAGTTTCTCGGGGCTTGTCTCCAACAGAAGTCCAATAAACAGCTGTTGGATGAGTGAACTCACTAACTGTATGAATGATTCAACTTTCCTCAATATTGGGGAATGAAGTCAGAGTTAAATGATACATGTAATCCCTGTCTGTTACAGCATGTGAAACCATCTTCTCTGTCTTTTTTTGCATTTTATAGAAACAGTGAAACATAAATGGTAGTGAACATCAGTATGTATAAAGCTAACAGTTTTAAATGTAATGAGTTTCCTTCTACTCATAATGTATAAAAATGCCCTTTTATCATGGGTTTGCTTTCTGTAGCTTTACTTACATATGACTAATAATGGTCTACACAAAAATTAATAAAAAATTCCAAAAATAAACAAATCATAAATTTTAAATTTATGCTTCCCTGAGCAATGTGATTAAAATATCACTCTGCCCTATCATAAAGTTGAACCATTTCTTTGCCCAGCACATTCAGGTTGTGAAATTATCCACCCCCTACTCTCTTAATAGCCATCTTAGCTATCAGATGAGCTGGTACGTTTTTACATCAACTATGTCCCAAGTAACTCTTATTTTACTTTTAAAATGGCTCTAACAAATGAGAGTGATGATATTGGCAAAAAATAGAAACTATAAAAAAAAGGCTAACTTGAAACGATAAAAATTTTGAGTTGATAAAGAAAAAAACTTTATGCGGCGTTTGCTTAGTTTTACAGGTAGAACAAATCTTGAAATTATCGAAGAAGCAGTATCCATGGTGACTTTTATTATATTTCAAATTCTTGCTTAATAAATTAAGGTTGGGATGAGTATGCATATATAGGAAAATATAAACGGTGTACTCAGGATTTCTTACTGTAGCTTCAAGTTTCTATCTGGCAGTGTTGGCATGTATAATTTGTGGATAAGGAATGTTTGGTGTTCTAAATTATATTTTATGAACTTAAATCCAGATAATTTTTTCATTAGTAGTTATAGTCAATATTTACTGTTTTTCTTACTTTTCTATTGACATGGCAAAATATCCTGACTAAAGCAACTTGTAAAAGAGAACATTAAATTTTGTTTATGGTTTAAGAGGCTTAGAGTCCATGATGGCAGAGTGAAGAAACAGCTGAGAGGTCACATATTGCTTCAGAATCATGAGGCAGAGAGAGACAGAGAGAGAAGAGAGAGAGAGAGAGAGAGAGAGAGAGAGAAAGAGAGAGAGAGAGAGAGAGAGAGAGAGATTGTGAATGGCAAAAGCCTTTTAAAACTCCAAACAAGGCCACATGGTGAATAAGTACTCAAATATAACTTCATGGCTGCCATTCTCATTCAAGCTACTGCATTTACAATGAAAATATACAGGTAAATGTAATGTACGTTTTAAGAAATGTCTGCCTTTCTGCCATGCCTGATATTAGAAATAGTCCTAGGTAGAAATTTCTATGAGAAATGCAGGGCCAAGTTTTAAGTGATGTAACGAAGAGTGTGTAACAAAGACTGTATATATATATATTTCCAGCAAACCTCTTGCGTGTGTGTGCATATGTGTGTGTGTGTGTGTGTGGTGGCTTTTACATGTGGAGTATCTCTCAAAGATGCAAATGGTAATACAAAATTTTGTTAAAATTATATTTGTTTCCTTGCTTCTTTGATGTTATAAGTATGCAAACCCAGTCTCTTTTTTTTTTCATTTTGTTTCGTACAAATCCACATAGATCTGTATGAGAAGTTCAGTAATTTTTATAGTATCTTAAGAATCTGTTTTATAAATATACCATGATTTACCAATCTATTCTTCTATATATGGCAACAAGGATTAATCACTTTAGAAATGATCCATGGAATATTATTCCATTTATGAAGAATTTCTAGCTTTAGAATTTTGAGTTTCCCTTTGATAGCTACCACATGGGTTTCAATTTATTGGAGTGACATTAAAATATCTCTGTGAGCTTCACTTAGACTTATGCTATCTGTATACTCATATTCATATCTTTATAATGTCAGTATTTGTTTATTTTCCCTCATTGAGCATCATGAAGGACCCTGAAACTCCTGTCTCCCCCAGGACCTCCATAAGGAGAGCAACAAAGTCCAAAAATCTGGGCTCTGGGGGGGGGGGCATCAGAGACTGACATCAAGTTAGGACCATTCACAGAAAGGACCTAGACTCCCTGCTCAGATGTAGCCTATAGGCAGCTCAGTCTCCATTTAAGTTCCCTAGGAAGGGAAGCAGAGGCAGTCTCTGACATGAAATTGGTTGTCTGCTTGTTGATTGCCTCTGCCTGGTGTTGTGGTTTTAATAGACAACAGAGGAAGAGAATCCAAGAAGTCATGATGAGACCTGATAGGCTAGGGTCAGATAGTAAAGGAAGAGGACTTCCCCTATCAGTGGACTAGGGGAGGAGATAGGGAGTAAGAATAGGGAAGGTAGGGCAGGAAAGAGCTGAGGGAGGGGACCACAACTGAGATTCAAAGTGAGTAAATAATAATAATAATAATAATAATAATAATAATAATAATAATAATGAAAACATTTTAAAAGTAAAAAATAAAAATAAAGAAGCTTAAACTCATTTCTGCTCTTGCTATACTATTTTTTTTTCTTTCTACAGGCTAGAAAATCAAAGTCAGAGTTTCATGAATTCTCAGTAAATGGTATACCACTGAGCTATAGCTTAGGTCTTCAGCTTCCAGATTTTTCACATGGAAACATTATGTTGCTTCAAGCTGCTATATTTTAGAGTAATTTGTTCTCCATACTAGCAAACCAACAAACTTGGTTATACATCTCTCTATACTTGGCTTTGACTATATCAATTTATAACAACTGAAAAGAGACATAAATGATATACTCACATTTTGTTTCTGTCTTGGGACTTCTACACATGGAGTTGAAAACAACTGGTCAACCTCCAAATAAGGCTGGTAAACCTTTTCTTGTAGCTGTAACATTTTTGCAAAAATATCATTTCAGTTTTCTCTATTATTGCTCCTCTGCTCCAATCTAGTACTTAAATAACGATTCAAGATCTCTAAAAATAAATTATTTAGTGTTTTAAAAATAAATTATATAATGCTTTTTGACAACTTTTGTGGACATAGTAGGCTACATACATCTTGGTTTGTATTCTTCTAAATTATGAGCAATTATGTAAAGAAGAATTAAATACACATAACCTGACAGAAAAAAATTAATAGATAACTTTTACTTACCTGTTTTATGTCCTTTGTAATAAATATGTGGCTTTGGAGAAACATTAGTGTAATCATCCAACATTTGGTTTTGTGATCATTTTTGCTATGAACAAGATGAGATCTACCTAAGAGATGAAACTAGTTCAATGCACATGAATGTTTTTAATTAGTAAATACATTCAAGTGAACTTGGGATGGTGATCAGAAAGCTAAGTTATATGGCCACATTGAAATACTATGGAAATACACTAAGGAAAAATTAATCACCACCACAATGAGGATTTCAGCACTACCCAGAAAATCACAATCCTTATCCTGAGGCTGGTAGAAGGAAGCCATCTTTTCTATTCATTTCCTGCTTTTCTGAGGATGGGAGTCATGAATCTGCCACCCTTTTTTTCCAAGTGATTTTTGAATTACATTTATCATTGGAACTATACTTTATGAAGAATATTCAAATATATATGTTATGTGTTAGGTTGGCAAATTTTACTTATGATTCAAACACTGTACTTAATACCTTAATTACTAAAATTATTTAATAGTTTTCAGATTCTAGCACATGCTGCAGCACTACCTCAAGCAATTTTTAAACATATTTGAGGTTTGTTGTTGTTAGTCTGTTATATCTTTTAGTCCCTGGAAAAGTATTCATTGGGACACAGCAGGACAAATTGTGTTGTTGCTTGTTCCAATCTTTGCTACGTATACTAAACACATGATATGTACTCGTTATTTCTTAAGAAAAATGAAATTACCATACACATGTTATAGATGTTCAAAGCATAGAACATGAACTGTGTGATTAGGTATCTTCCTTTTCCAAAATATTTTATTTTTAATCACGTGTGTGTGAACGAGTGCACATGCACACACATGTGAGTGTGGGGGCCCACGGAAGCCAGAGTTTGTGTAAACAATATACAACAATCTGAGATGTTTGCTGTGAACTGAACTCGGCCCCTCTATAACATCAATGCCTGCTGCTAAGTGCTGATCCACGTCTCTAGTCCCTACATCTTTGTCTTGATTTCATTGTTTACAGGCAGTATTACATTAAGTAAATTAAAACTACTGCATTCAATATATCTTCTCTAATGTTTATTTGTCTGTTCATTTTTATATTCATCTGTGTAGCTCCATAAGTTTATGTGCACTATTTGCAAGAAGGAGCCCATGAAGGTAAGAAGACAGTGTTGGGTCCCCTGGAGCTATAGTTACAGGAATTTGTAAGGTGCCGTGTAGATGGCAGGAACAGAGCCGACAGTAAATGTTCTCAACGTCCGAGCCATATCTCTAGTTTCAATATTTCTTGTTAGAATGAGTTTCAGAATGGTTACTTTTTATATGTATTTGTATTACTTTATAAAAATATTTAGAATCATTAAGCATTGAGGTCCCATAGTCTTGTAGTCTGGGTAGCATTTAGCCCACACATTTTAGCTATTGTGTAGATGAACAAGAATGTTACAGTTATTCATATAAATGATATACAGCTAAGTAGGAGTTAACTAAGAAGAGAGTTTCAAACCATGATCCATTCATTAATTTTATAAGTCAGTATGATGTCAAAATATAGTATGAATATAACATAATTTTATTTTCAATACCTAGCTGGGATTTTTTTTCATCCTCGCAGACAGAGATTGTGACGTGGGGGCGTCACAATCCCCATTTATGCAGTGGGGGCGTCAAAAGCTCGTCTCTGCCATTTTCTACCTTCTCACTGTCTGTAGCTGCTGACTAGTGAGAAGGGAAGCAGCTGGTGCCCTATAGTGTTGCATTCCCTATGTAGGCCCTGGTATTGGCATCCTTAGGTCTGCACTGCTACTATTTTGCTGTGGGGTCAGGAATCTGGATTTCCTTATACTTTTGACCACAGAGTGTTACGGTGTCTGAGCAGGCCCAGATATTGTGATTCATCTCCTCCTTAATGGTGGCCATTACCACAGTTCTTGGGTCTTAGGTGTCTGAGACCCTTCACTCTAAAGTGTTGATAGCTTTCCAGAACCATTCCAGAAACCTGAGTTTGCAGGTTATGGTCTCTGGCCCTTTACATCCCTCTACCTTTCCTTAACCCCAGTTCTCTATCCTCTCAATTTATGAATCTATATTGTTCTTGCTTTGTTATTTCTCTGAACTAGCTTAGCTGCCTAGTCAATCACAGAGCAACTGGCTATCTTGCCCCTTGGGCTCCTTGGCTGGTATTTTGTTCAGGTACTCCTGCCCTGTGTCTCCTGCTGCTTCTTTCTTCTTGTTACCAGATCATTCTTCACTCTTAAAAGGAAGCAAAAAGTGATACCTGAGAAATATATTACTGAGATTAATGTCCCAGAGGACAGCCACAAAGGCACACAGCCTGTTGTGCATCTGTTTCCTCTGGAGTGAAACATTAATTCTTGGATGCAGACATGGATGTGCAAAGTGCATGAAGCTCACAGTTACTTCCATGACTCAAGAGGCTCAGGAAATATATAGGAGTCACAAGGCCTAGCCCTTCCCTGGTTATATAAACAGTAAACAGTTTCTAAGGAGAAGGATCTCACAAGGTAGCTGGTTCTTTCATGGTGATGGTAATTCCAGAGATGAAGCTTTTGTTATTCATCATCCATTTTGAGATGGCTTTGTGGGGATGCAGCTGTTCTTGAGACATCCATGAGCCTGTAAGTAACCTGTCGCCTGCTCTCCTGTAAAAAGCCTTAAAAAAAACTTTTTTATTCACCAAGATAGAGCTGTTTGCAAATATTTCTTTGATCTGTCACTTCTTTTTATGTATGAATAGATTTCCCTGGAAAAAGGATGAGCATCAAAGAGCATCTCCCAGTAGACTCACAAAATAAGCCATACAGCCTGCTTAGATAGACCGAGTAGCAGTGTTTGTGCCAATTACAGCAAACCTTGCATTGGTGTTTATACCAATCACAGCCCAGTGTCTTCATCATCAGTCAGTGTTTTAGGTCATCAGGGAGTATGCTCTTTTCTTGACTAAGTACAAAGTGTTACAATGTAATCTAGATTTCATTGAGGCCTGAGACAGCAAAAATATGTATCCTATGATTCAGCCCTGAGCTTGTGCTATTAAGAGTTTGAAAAAGTCTGCTGTGACCTTGTAGTTTTCCCAGTGTCTCATGGAGTGTTTGAACAGTCAGTACTTATTGATGGTTTTTAGACAGACAGAATGTCCGTTCAAGGCAAGGAGGCCAACAGCAGGTATAACAGCTACCATTTCCAGAGCCATCTCCACTCATACCCTAGCTACCCTAGCATCTTTGTTTATTTATGGAAAAATAACAAGAGGCCCCTTGCAATACAAACTCGAAGGACTTGTCACTGACATTAACAATTGTTTTAACACATTTTAATAATGTTTAACACCTGTGCAGATCCTGTTATCACTATTTGTGACTATAGAATTGATCTTTCATTAACTCTGGTGAAGCTTCTAAAAATCTGACTGTAATTGATAAGTTGTTAATTTTTTCTTTGCCTTTATAATGATTATTAAGATACCAATGCCACAATGAGGGCTTAAAATATTAACTTTAACTTAGGTGTATAAAAATTGTAATTTTTCCCCTGAAGACTAATCAAAAAATATATCCAGTGTGAAAAGAAATGATGTAATAAATCCAGAAGCCAGTACTATCAATAAAATATATATTAGTGTCAACTGAGCTGTAGTAAGGTCAATGAGTAGACTAGAGAAAGAAAGCAAGTTAAAGATTTGGTGAGGCATGGAGAAAGCATTGCTCTGGAGTTCAACTCTTCTTACCCTGAATCTATTAGTAACAAATAATTGCTTAGCAATTATGCATTAGCAAAATGCTTAGGTACTTTCAACATGGAACAATTAATATATTCAGTCTTATAAGGATATAAATTTATATCCATATGTAAATATTTAATAGGAAATAAAAATAAAACTTGTTTCAAGAAACTTAGAATGTAGTTAAGATACTGGAATAAATAAATATAGCAGAACACATATTAAATTCTTGATAAGGCTTATTATTAACCACTAATAAGAAACAATCATTTATCTTAAAAGAATGAGACAGAACACCAAATAGACTGAAGAAACAGTAAATAATTGCAACAAAGAAAGGAAAAAAAAACTGGGCTTTGGTCGTCTAAGGGACAATAAAGAGTAATCAATGGTTTTGGAATTAAAGAAAATATTGCATGCTTAATTAACTTTACTGGCTCCTCATTGTTTTATTCATTGACAATGTCATATCTATATTCATGTATAGAGTGGAAGTTCATCCTTTTTACACCTTCCCCTTATCAACCTTTCTCATCCCCTTTCCTCTTATGTTGAAATCCTACCAAACAACTCTCCTTCCTACTTTTTTTTTTTTCAATGCAGTTTATTCAGAACCTTGAACAATCATCGGACCCTGGGGAAAGCCAGCCTACAGCTTAAATAGCCTCTGGGTAGCCAACCCCAGCGTGCCACGTGGGCAATGCAGATAGGTCCACATACATGGAAGCAAGCCAGATCCTCAGCCTTAGCCAAATGTGGAGTTGTTTGTGACAGAGAGCACTCACCATCGGGAAGATTCTCCTTCCTACTTTTATTATTTATTTTCTTGTTTGTCCTACTGAATTTAACTAGAGTTTTGGTTGTTGTAGTTTTTAACCTGAGCATAGGTGGGAGGATATTTACTGTAGTAAAGGCAACTTTTCAGTTACTACATCATTGAAGAAAATATCTTCTCCATGAGGAAATGTTGGCTATTAATGCCACAGGCAGGCTTGGGTCATCATAAATCCCTAAACATTCATTTATAATGAATGTTGAAGGACCAATCTTATAGCAAGACTATGCAAGTAGTAACAATTCACTGAGTTCATGAGTATAACAAGCAAGCCATGTCCCGGAGTTGTCTTTTTACAACCCACTTCCCAAGCTCTGAATTATTTCTGTTATCTCTTTCTCTATGATCTCTGAGTCTTAGAAAGGGTGATATAGAGGTCTTATTTAAAGCTGGGCATTTCGTCTTCACTTATTTTTGGCACGTAGACAGTTAATGACTCTCTTCTCTATCCACCTCCTACAGCAATAGAAAGTTTTTCTGAGTAAGGCTGGGAGCATCACTAATCTATAAGAATAAACATGAATATTTAGAAAGATTTTTGACAGCATGCCTATTTCACAAAATGATAGTGATATGTTTCCTTCTAGGGCTTATGACCTACACATCCAGGGTTTCTTGACTAGATTAACAGTAACAGGTAAGAATTTCTTTCTGTGAAGTGAGACTCAAATCCAACCAAATGGTAGTTGGTTATTTCCATCAAAATCATGCTGCTATTGTATCAGTGAGTACATCTTAACTGGCAAATCAAAATCAATGTTTTAGCACATAGGAAGGGAAGCACGGTTGAGTAAGACTATTTATGGCTTTTTATTCCCATCAATCTATTTAGCACCATCCAACACAGTGAAGGGTAGCCAGCACAGGGGACTCTCTCAGCTCAGATCTGTATTGGTTTTCTGGGGGTTCTATATCCAGAGTATATGTTGTCATTAAGAATAACAATTTGGTTTATTGCATTAAAAATAAATTCAGAATCTAAATAATAAGTAAGAGTTTCAAGGAACAAAAGATATAGAAAAGCTACAGTTTATTATTCTGAAGTTCTCTTGTTGGCAGTTTAATATTGTGAATTAGTTTTTAATTCGGTGTGATTGTCACTTTTAATTATCAACTTGACACAATCAAGATTCACCTTGGAAGAGGGTCTTAATTAGGGATTATCTAGATCAGCCTGGCCTGTGGGTGTGTCTGTAGGGGATTATTTTGAATGAATAATTAATGTTTGAAGACTGACTCATTATGGACAGCAGCATTCCCGGCATTGGGCATTGGGATCTGGACAATATAAGTGAGGAAGGAAAGCTGAGCTCAAGCAGGCATGGGAGCATCAGCTGATCTCTGCTCTCATCCTGTGCCTGTGATTAAGGGATTCACATTCCTGCCTCAACTTCCTCACTGTGATACATTGTAAACTGGGAGTCAAATGCACCCTTTGTTCCTTAAAGTTGTTTTTCTCAGGATATTTTATCATGACAGCAACAATGAAACTAGGAGAAACTTTCTAACTTTGTTGAAGTCTGCAAATCATCATGTTTGGGTAGGATGTTTGTATTTTGAAAAAAAAAGTCTCTGTGAATCTGATTTCTTCCTACATTGTTAGAAACATTAATTTAAATCTATATGCTTTACTACGATTTGATATAAAATGTAGGGTGGCTAATGCCGCGGTGGTAGCTCCAATAGCCGCCAATGAGATGACAGTAACAATGGTGGCTGTAATTCCAAGATCCCTTTTCTGTCTGAAGGGAGTCATAGCGTGAGGGGCATCGACGGGCACATGCAGCCATGAATCATCTGAAGGAATGGGCGGGCATGGGAGCTTTAGCAGGCCTTCTAGTGTTGGTCTGCTTGGTTTGCCTGTGGTATATATGCAAGATTAGAGTCTCACAACAGCGTAATGCAGCCATGACCATTCAGGCCTTTACAGCCATTGAAACAGGACTCCCCAAGCATGGTTGGCTACCATAAAAAGCTAAAATGTTATGCTCAGGATGCGAGGCTAAGCACTGCACTCAGGGTCAGCCGCTTTGGACCCAGAGAAGAGCATGTCTGATTGCATGCGGGTTGATGCCCCAGGTCCCGCCTCTGAGAAAAAGGTATCAGACGGGTCTGATGCTCTTTGCGTGGATGACACCTAAATGAACATCAGTACAAAGTCCCAATTTATTCCTAATATCAGAGATCAGACCTCTACTCTTGCCTGATGCGTCTAAAACAAAAAGGGGGAAATGTAGAGAGCTGCGTAATGCCGCACCTTAAAGATGGAGCTGGCTTCCACCTTCCACCTTCCTGATGGTGAGTGCTCTCTGTCACGAACAACTCAACATTTGGCTAAGGCTGAGGATCTGGCTTGCTTCCATGTATGTGGACCTATCTGCATTGCCTACGTGGCATGCTGGGGTTGGCTACCCAGAGGCTATTTAAGCTGTGGGCTGGCTTTCCCCAGGGTCAGATGATTGTTCAAGGTTCCTGAATAAACTGCATTGAAAAAAAAAATGTAGGGTGGATTTACAAATCTGTTTCGACTTATATTAAAAATCATACTTTTCCCTACAAATCCATAGTTGTTTCCAATACTTATAAGAGGGTCCATTCTGAGAAAAAGATACGAAATCCAATATTAGAAAATTTGAAGATGTGGATGAAATTTATGAATATTGTAGCTATTGAGTTACAGCATGTTAATTTCATAGATAATCTGATTTTAATTTGAATTTATATTTAAGTATTTTTATTATAATCTAAGTGTATCTACATGTATGTATACATTCATATGTGTGGATGCCCAAACCTCTTCCAGAAACACGTATTTTTTTATATCCCTTGGAGATAAACTTGTAACTGTTGTCAACTGTCAGCTGTAAGTGCCAGGAAATACACTTCCAGCCCCTGAAAGGCAGCAAATGCTCTTAACCACCAAGTCATCTCTGCAACTCTTGTCTATATTTATATAAATACTTTAAGTGACTGATTTTTTTTACAGTATTTAACTTTAGTTAATATACTCTCTTAAGTGATCATTGGAGCTTTACATACATTCTTTATATGACTATAAATACACCAAATTATATTTTAATAGTAAAGAAATGATTTCATTTTTTCAGCATTAATCAGTAAAATGCAATGGGAACAGGGTGAAATTGGGATTTGAATAGATATCATATCTTCATTTTATATTTGGCTGTACTAAAATCAACTATTCTACAAATCACCTTTTAATCCACAAAATTAGGGCACTGGGGTTAGCAATGCTGAAATTTCCCCCTCTGTTTTTCAAATAAAGTAATTCTAGCATTGTCATTTAAATTCTTAGGTGTTTTGTGTAAAATGTGTACAAGGACACTAATGCTAACTAAATTATAGAGTCAGCAGGGAAGGCATTATAGATTTAAGTCTTGGAAACATAAATGCATAAATTAAACCAGGTGTGTTGGAACACGAATTTAATTTTAGCACTTGGGAGTCAGAGGCAGATAGATCTTTGTGGGTTCAAGACCAGCTTGGTCTACAGTGAATTCCAAGAGGGTCCAAGACTACACAAAGAAACCCTGTAGATGAGGAAGGAAGGGATTGGGAGGGAATGAGGGAGGGGGCTACAGCTGGGATACAAAGTAAATAAACTGTAATTAATATAAAAAATAAACATTTAATAAAAAAGGAAAAACTAACTAAGCAACAAAAAACAACAATGAAACAAAACAAGCATACAGTTTAAATATTTAGAGTGAGGAAATGAGCCAGTGCTCATATGTGTATTTCAGCACCCAAATCCTTTCCATTCGATGGAGAGGTTTACTAATATTCTTTCTCCAGTTAGTCTCTCCTTCTACACAAACCTGAACAGGCTCATGCATTTCTACTCTGATTTCCAGAACCATAAATTAGTGTTGCTTGCTTGAGAATTTTCTGAATATGAATCACATGGTGTGAACTTTTTGTGGTGGTTTCTTTGGCTTGACATGCTTCTGAAATTCATTTTTGTTGTTGTGAGTCTGTATGCATCTATAATCTGATGAATTAGCCTCACACTTAATATTGCATAGTTTGTAAAGCCAATATTCTGGTAGTGGATTCAAGTTTGAAGCTATCATTATTAGCTCTATGATGGAAATTTATTTACAAATATTTTTGGAGTCACATATTTGAATTTTGGGTCAATAGCTAAGGAAGGACTTACTTGATAATGGAGGAATATATTTCCTTTCCTCATAAACTGCCAGGAAAGTTTTATGAAAGGATTGGGCAATTTTCTTTCAATCCGCAGTGTATGGAAATTCTAGCTGTTCAGCTTGCAAAGTTGATAAACAGCACTATATAGAGGATCACCACCTTCTGGGCCCGGGACTGCAGTTATGTTCTCAGAGGCAGTACGTTTGCCTTCACTGGACCTGCAGAGGCCTGGGATGTCAGCAGTCACTCGGGGATTGTAAAGGGTACCCAATCCAGCAGAGAGTTATTAGAAACAGTATTGTTCTGCATCAAACTGAAGAAGTTTGGCACATACATTTTCTTAGCAATATTTTCCAGATTTAGGTATCCTTTTTTTCAGTCTATGGCATAATCTAAATAAATTTTGTACTTGATACCAGGACATTACCTTTCCATGTTTGAAGACAAAAGCAAAAGTGAATACATTCCTTCTGTCTTCTAGTTTTTGAAGTATCTATTTGAAGGATCTCTAATCCATAAAGAATGGTCGTGTTGTCCAAAAAGATGTTAAAATCCATTTGATAAATTATTGGTAAACTATTACTACTTGGCTGTGTCTTTGTATGTCTTTTTCTTGTACCTATTTCCTTCTTTTATACAATACAGGAGATTAACGGATTTCCTTTGACTAAAACCTCAGCCCAGCTATTGCTGTCTTGCTGCTGTCCAAACGTTGCTTTGATCCTGCTGATGCAATTTGCTCATCACCTGCTTCTCTTTTACTAATTCTGTAGCTTCTCATTTTCTACCCAATGGGTTGATGATCTGCTGGTGCTGACATACTTCAAGGCATCTGCCCTTCCATTATGGTTTCATTTTAAACTTTATGAGGAGCCATGCTTGGGTTGATGGAATGGGGGTGCTTTACTAGCTTCTCACAAATGTTTTCCAGATAAGACAATGTTTATCGGGTAGTCTTTTTAAAATTTTATTTTGTTTATTTATTACAATTTATTCACTTTGTATCCCCTCTGCAGCCCCTCCCTCATCCCCTCCCAGTCCCACCTACCCTCCCTCTTCTTTCTTTATTCCCTTTCCATAGTCCCCTGATAGGGGAGGACCTCCTCCCCTTCTATCTGACCCTAGCCTATCAGATCTCATCAAGGATGGCTCCATCATCTTTCTCTGTGACCTGTCAGAGACAGTCCCTGTACGCCTTACTAGGGAACCCACTTGAACACTGAGCAGTCTATCGGCTTTTTCTGAACAGGGGTTCTGGGCCCTCTCCATGCAAGAAATATAACTTTCAGGAATGCATCAATAACAAAGAATCATATAGAAAATTCCATATACCTTCCAGACAGATGAATAATATATGTTTAGTCTATGTACAACTGATATCCTTGTTTGCTATTCAATTAATTTAAGATAATTTCTAACTACTATCTCATTTCATCTACAATATTTTGTGATGAGAAATCAGAAGATGAGAAAGTTTTCTTAAATTAATTCTATTGCATCATGCGTAAAATAATTTACAGCTATAATCTTGAATCCCATAAATCCATCTGAGATCTTGTATTCTGATTACAGCACAATGAATTTGTATGGGAAATAATTAAAGTCATTGGAGTCAAAAGAAGCATCTGTTGTTTATTTTTAATATTAAAGACATACTGTTCTGTTGCTATGAATTTTATGATATTTTATTTTGTATAGAAAACAGTCAATTTTCCATCATTATTCTCACTTAATAACTGCTTATTAAAGGCAATGTATACAATGTAATAGACTTTAAATGTATATATACATGCATATAATTTTTAAAATAAGCATTACATCATTTATCTTCTTCATTTTTTGCCCTCTAATTCTTCCCATGAATCTGCTTGCTTCTTTAAAATCACAGCCTCTGTTTCTTTTCCTTCTTTTTTATTAGTCTCTCATCACATTTAATGTTAATTTTCTTTTTCTTTCTTAGTTAAAATGTTCCATCTTTTGAGGATGGCATATATGAGTATTCTTTTTTAATAATTTCTACTGGTCTCTCTACCCCAAACAACTCTTCCCATGTTGTCCCAAACTCCCTTTCAAATTACACACACACACACACACACACACACACACACACACACGATAGAAAGAGAGAGAGAGAGAGAGGTTTAGAGAGAAAATCACTGAGAGAGCTTGAAAGAAAAATGAGAAATACAAAGACGGAAAAACACACAGACACACAAACGGAGACACCAAGAGACAGAGACATCTAGAGTTGTTTTTATGTACATGGATTAATGGCTGACTCTTGGGATTGGATTATTATATTAAGGAGTTCTTTCAAGAGAAAAATATATTCTACCTTTCTCAGCAGCCATTGATTGCCTATAGGTCATCTAGTGGTGGAGGTACAGCTATTATTCTTTAACATAATAAATAATATGTTTACCAAAGTGAGATGTCACCCCAGACTCTGATATTTCTACTTTAGATGAGCTAATGACAATGAGGTTAAATACATCCTTTTTTTTTTCCTCCCATGAGGTGTTTGCAATGAATTCAGAATCTACTTGCATTCTTCAGAGGAGTTCAAAGCCCTCTAAATTATGATTCAACAGTAGCTAGTAGTTATGAATGTACTTTTGTTTTTACCATATTCATTCAACCAAATATAAACATACCTACAAAGAAAGTGGGCATTACATGACATTTTTTAATATATGGATGAAAAATTTGGTGAAATGGGGGACGTTTTCAAAGATAGTATGAGAGAAGAATGTACAAATTATAACAAAAATAAAAATAAAATTGTCTTAAGGAGGGGTTATGAAAGTAGCCTGTCAGCCCAAAGGAACTTGTAACCACTTGAGAAGAGTGAAGCAGACATATGAAAGTGAAGAGATATCCCTGACCAAACTTTGTGAATGGCCATCACTCTTCTTTTTTTTTATCCCACTATTCACAAAGTTCTCAGGTCTGTCTTCATGATTCTGTTAGTCCCATAAAAAATTATCAATCTAAAGCAGAACTTTTGCAACACTGTTCAACAGCCCTGATCCAGGTGACACTTTATCCCCAGTTAAGTTTTATGTATGGTGCTAAGTACAAAACCCTTCTGCCAGATTCACAAATAATAGCAAGCAATGTAGTTTATCTACTACAAGTGATGCATTATGTTACCTTTCTCTGGTGTAGATATAGAATCAGTTTCTACTTTGTTTGTGTTTGTGTGCATAAGGTTTCAAATATCCTCATGAAATACAGTGCCCATTATTTGTATTTGTTAAAACCTGTGGCAAAATTATGCTAGCACAGAATTTACTTCTAAAGCTAATTATTAGACTTATAGGCAAAAATATCTAAATATAGATATGGATATGGGAGAAAGAAGACAGATAATAGCAATGATTTTCCTTCTTGTCAAACAACTTCAGGTTGTCATTTGAAAACTGTCTCAGTTCTTTTATGGTGGAATTGTTTTGCACTGCATACCTGGTCTTAACACCATCTCACCTGTTGTCTTCCATTTGAGGAGCTCTTTAAGACACTGAGCCAGGTGACCAGTCATTTCCACCATAGGCCCCAGAACACGTACAGATACATTGCAATCCCGAATATAATTAGTTTGTGCAGTGTTCAAAGAGTTCCTATTGATATAACACAAAACTTTTTATAAACCAATTACTGGGTCTTTAGTCTTATTAATGAGACTAAAATGTAAAGGAAATAGTTATAAATTAATTCCAAAGCAAATTAAGTATTATCATTTTTGTAGAATTAAATTTAATTATTAATCCCATGAGATCATTGTATATTGTTCACTGGAAGAACCAGTAATGAATGTGAACATTATTACATTTTTAAATTGATGATATACTCTTATTGTTTTTTTTCTTTCTTTTTTTATTTAAATCACTTTATTGCCAGATCTCCGCCCCCTCCCTCTTCTCCTTCCAGTCTTACCCTCATGCCTAGTCTCTCCATTCTCCCTCTCCTTCTTCTCAGAGACAAGGAAGCTTCCAAGAGGTACCAACCCATGCTGACACCTCATGTCACAGCAGGACTGAACTTATACTCTCTCATTGAGGACTAACAAGGAAGCCCAGCTAGGGGTAAATGGATACAAAGACAGACAACAGAGTCAGAGACAGACCTTACTCCCTTTGTTAGAGGACCCACATGTTGACCAAGCTACACATCTGCTACATATACATAGGGCATCTATGTAAGTATGGGTCCAGCCCATACTTACTCTTTGGTTAGTGTTTCATTCAGTCTCTGTGACTCCCATCCACCCAGGTTAATTTGCTCTGTAGGTCTTCTAGTGGTGTTTTTGTTGGCTTTGGAACCCTCTCTCCTTCCTCCCACTCTGGCACAAAATTTTCCAAGTTTGGCTTGTTGTTTGGCTGTGGGTCGCTTTATCTGTTTCCATCAGCTACTGGATGAAGCCTTTCAGAAGACAGTTATGCTAGGCTTCTCTCTGCAAACATATCAGAGTATCATAAATAAGTGACAGGAGTTGCCTCTCTCCCATGGGGTGGGTCTCAAGTTGGGCCAGTCTTTTTTTTTTTTTTTTTTTTTTGTCATTCCCTTGATCTCTACTCCATCTTAATCTCTGCACTTCTTGTAGATAGGACATTTTTGGGTTGAAGATTTCATGAGTTAGTTGGTGTCTCTGCCCCCACTGGAACTGTCACCTGGCTACTGGAGGTGGCCACTCCAGACTCAAGACTCCTTAACACTCACTGCCAGGGTCACTCCCAGAGACCCCTAGGAGCCTCCAATGTCTCAAAGATGACTTCCCACTCTCTCTCCAGGTCCTATCCCCTCACCCCTTGCCACACATGAACCTTATACCCATATCCTGTTTTGTTTTGTTTTGTTTTGTTTTGTTTCATATAAAGTTGAGGATTACTCTTTCAAGTTCTGTAAAGAATTGTGTTGGAACTTTGGTGGGGATTGCGTTGAATCTTTAGATTACTTTCGGGAAGCTGGCCATTTTTACTATGTTAATCCTACCAATCCATGAGAATAGGAGATCTTTCCATCTTTTGATATCTTCTTCAACTGTACATTGCCTTCTTTTGTTAGGTGTTGTTGGTATAATGTCCTTTTGGAATGTATACACCTTACCCTTGTTCATTCAAATGCTAATTTCTCTCCCCCACTATCTGGTTTCAATCGGGACATTGCATTGTGATACTTATTCTAAGCATCACCTGTCTCAAGTTTGTATAAACATGCCACCATTTGTTCTCTGAAATGTCAATTAAAACAACCAGCCACAATGTAGCTGGAGAGAATAGGGTGGCACATCCTACCTCAGAGTGGGAGGAGAGGAAAGAAGCAGGATGAAAGGAAAGAGGAGGAGGAAGGAGAGGAGCAGATGCTAGGAGAGGAAAAGCTGGAGGAGAGGTCTTGGAACGATATGGAGAAATGAACAGGACCTAAGATATCACTAAAAGCTAGTATAATGGGTGACTCTGAATGTTAGGATTAACTATGCAGGCTTGGAGGTTTACGATGGAGGAAGTATTGCCCAGCATTGTGTTCTAGGTTAACTAAAAAATCCTAGTCGCTGTGTGGTGACTTGGTTATATAGCTGTTTAGGATTAACCGCAGCTTTTACTAAAGGATATATTAATAGAATAGTAAATATTAATGACCTAATACAATAAGGTATTTACCTTGTATCCCTGATCTCGCCCAGACTTTAAACATGAAGGGGTGTTGGATTTGTCAAAGGCTTTTTCAGCATCTAATGAGATCACGTTTTTGTTTGTTTCTTTGGTTTTTTCTTTCAGTTTGTTTATATGGTGGATTACTTTCATGGATATTTGTATGTTGAACTACCCTTGTATCACTGGAATGAAGCCTATTTGATCATGATAAATGATGGCTTTGATGTATTCTTGGATTAGATTTGTGAGTATTTTATTGAATATTTTGCATCAATGTGATGACACATTTTTTAATGAAGATAAAATTAAATTATATTTTCCAAGAATTTCCTTTTATTCCTCCAATCTTTCCAATGTAACAATTTGCTCTTGCTAAAATTTATAGATTAATTTTCTTTAACAATTGACTGAATTTTTATTGAATAACACTAACAATGAATCCTGAATAAAGTTCATGGTATTTGATATTAGATTGCCATCATATTTCAAACAAAAACAGACATTTTCTTCATAATCAAGTCATGTTCAAGTTTATTTTTAGCTTAATTCTGTTAAATAGTATTGATTACTTGAAAATTAACAAAGATGTGGCTTCAATTTTACTTCATGGAAAATTCAAAAGCCAAAGCACAAATTTTAATATCATGCTTTTATTTTTAAAAGTACTTGCTTTCAGAATTTGCCTGGTTACCTACAGATGTATCAAATTGGACAGTTCATAATAAAGAATTCACTTTATATGACCTAAGTTTGAAATTTTTTGCCTTCTGCTTCAGGATGGTAGTAAAATTTTATTGAGGTAGTAAAAAAATTAAAAATTAAAGACTCTTCCTAAAAATTATAATTGTGTCTATTACTCAGCTTTCCACATGAGAATACCTGAAAAATCACATCTCCACGTAGATAGGATGGAGACTCTGAAATTGGATATTATGGAAAACCATCGATTTAATAAGCATTTTACTTGGGCAATAAGTATAAGATTTGGAACAATTTTTCTTCAACTAAACACATAATTGTTACTTTATTAAACATGAGCAAAATATGAGAAATAAATCTACCAGTGTTATTAAAATAATTTTTTGAATCGTTCTAACTCAGAGTCCAGCATTTCTATGAGAAGTAGAAAATTACAATTTCAATTTTACTGGTTAGTAAATTATTACAAAGAAGCAACTGGAAATAATGAGAGGAGCTAGATATTTTTCAAACTGAGCATACATAATCTTTTCTTAAACCATCTATCTATGCTGGAGAAACACTGTTTACATCTACAAAACATTTACTCATCTTTGTAGAAAAAAAACCCCACAAATTATAACATATTCTGAACACATCACTTATTGAAAATTTCAGTCACTATTTCAATATTTCTAAAAATATTCCCTATGACAAAATAAAAATTTGTCTTCATTCTGCCCCTCGGGTCTTTCCTTGTCGTTTTACCATCTGGAGCCACTGACATGAAGTAGCCTTCATTTGTAGCATTGAAGCTTAAGTGTAAGCGGTTTAGCACAAGTATGCAGTGAGTCCTGAGGACTTACTGACCGCACCTGCCTCACATCATGTCTGCACCTCTTCTGTCGCCCACGAATCTCTCACACTTGTGTTTATATGATTTGTTTTGCTATCACTGAGGTTAACCAGGTCCATCTGTGTGATTATTGGTTAGAAAGTGCCAGTCAGACACTGTTTGGCTCAGTAGTGGGTACACAGCTAAAATAAGGATAAGGATTCTCCCCTTCCCAGAGTCTGTCAGTAGTGAATAGATCAGAAGTAAAGGTTAAAGTTCGTGAGCTATGTATTTTACAACAATGAGAATAAATTCAAATCTGAATTGTTTCCTTTGAACATAATTCTCTAACTCTAAACATTGTTTTAATAATATAGAAAAATTAAAACATTATTATTTTAATTTGTAGGTGTTAATAGTTCCCCTTCCCTACCTATTTTTTATTTATGTGGTTTATCATATGGATATTTTATGCAAAGCTTCACTATTAGTGAGTGATGGATAGGATTTCATTCACTAATGTTGCCAGATCAATACATAATTACACAGCAACACAAAAAGATGTAAATTTTGTGCTCTTCTGCAGAGAACATTTTGGTGGTTATTTTACTTTAATAAATGCTTCCAATATTGCAAAAGCAAAATAACATGTAACTATGAATTTATTTTTGTACTACAAAAGGTTTTATTTGTGTCCTAGAAATTTTGGAAACAAATATTTCTACTTATATGAAATTTTTACATATCAAAATAATGCCAGTTTCTGGATATACTAAACCAAAAAAAAAAATACTAGTTTGTAGATGTTTTGAATAAAGCAGGAAGTCATAGCATAAGAAGTTATTAACATGTTACTCAATATAATACATATCAGTTTGTAAATCTATAAACATGAGTTAATTTGACACGGCTTCCAGACAATTGCAATGATGACAGGTTTAACTTGCCATTTGTATGATAGCATGGCAAAATCCTTTTATAGATGTAAATAAAGATTTAGTGGTCTTTTCTGAGACTGATACTCTGACCAAGGACCATTCATGGAGATAACCTAGACCATAAAGGTCTTCAAGCTAATCAGATTGATTAAGATATTGCAAAATATTAATATCCAGCTAAAAAGCTAGAGCAGTGCACTAGCGGTGAAAATATTAAATGTTAATATTTTCTACTAGTTCTGCTTCCAATTTGATCATTAAATGGCTAAGAGACCATCAGTGGGTGCTATGTTACAATGAAACTTACAGTAGTCATTAGTAAAATAACATATTTACTTCAAATTTCTTTCTACTGACTGTGGATAAAGTTCTTTGTACTGATATAATGTTTAAGAGCATAAACTTCTGTTGTTTGGTTTCACAATAAGAGTAATCATGAGACCAGAGAGTTGTCTCAGGGAATCAAGGTGCTTGCTGTCAAGCCTGATGTCTTTAACTTGATCTCTGGAACCCACATGGTGAAAGAACAAAGCCCAAGCTCCACATTTTTAGGTGCATGCTCCCATGCACAGATGGACACACACACAAGAGTAACCACAATATGATTGTCTTGGTAGCTTAATGTGAGGCACTACAGTGGAGGAGATATTTGTTGTGGGTTTGGGACCTGAGATGATATTTTGTTGATGTAGACTGACCGGCTTTGCTTCTTGGGAGAGTAAAACCTCTCTCTCTCTCTCTCTCTCTCTCTCTCTCTCTCTCTCTCTCTCTCTTTGGTAAAGTGTTAAGATTCTATCTACCAATTATGAGAGGGAACTAGAAATAACTATTTTGTATTATAATTTTTACCTTGCTGTTTGTGTGTTTGTCAGTAGTTTAAAAAAAGTGTTTTTGTTAATCATTTTAAATGACCTAAAATTAAACATCATGCCTGAAGTTAATATCACTGAAGTTAATTCAGTAACTCTTCTACAATAATTCCCTTGGACGTATTTGCTGTCTCCCCTTGTGTTCACAGATTGTAATGGAACACAAATTGGGGCATGTTTGTTGACCAGCCCCATTAGCAACAAACCAGGAAGCACCACCTCTGTTTTGCACTGTGAGCATCCCAGCAGAATAGATAAGCAGTGTTTTCCAGGCAGAGCACATGTGAACTCATAGACTCCATGATAGCACAAGGTCTGTTTCAGTTCAAGCCAGACAAAAATCCCAGCAGAGAGCGGGGCATTGAGAATAAAGTCCCATTGTAAGCCCAGAATTTAATCACAAATGACAGCTCCTGGGAGAAGGGAAACCAATATTCTTCAATGAAGTGGCATTGGGTATATCTACCACCCTGATTGCCCATCTACTTATTTATTTAAATTTAAGTGAGGAAAACATGAAGATGGTTGTCTTGGGAGGGGAGAGAAGATCTGGGAGTAGCTGATGGAAAAAAGAATATGATGAAATATATTATATGAAATTATCAAAGAAAAAACAGTGACCCTATTTTGAAAAGGTAAAGAGAAGATTAAGGGATATTTATGAGAAGTAACATATAGTGTAATAGCATATTAAACAATGTAATAAAATCTAAATCAGAGATTGTATGGAGAACGTTTTTATGAAAAATAGATTCTCATCTCATATAATACATGATGACAACGGTTTTTCCTCCCTCCACTTTCGCATATCTCCCTTACCTTCTTCCTCCCCAAGATCCACTCTCTCTATGTTCATGTCCTTTGGGAAAAGAGAGGGCATCCAAGAGACAAAAACCAAGCACAAGGAAACAAGGTACAGTAAGACAAGGCACAAGCCCCCAGATCAATGTTGTATAAGGCAATGCAGTAGGCAGAAAAGAATGTTAAGAACAAAATAGGAGTCAGATATTCTTCAGTTCCTTCTGTTAGGAGTCCCGCAAAACACCTGACTAACAGCCATAACATACTCAGAGCCAGCGCAGACCAATCTCGTCCAGGTTGCACGCTTGATACTTCACTCTCTGTGAGGCCCTGTGGGCCCTGCCTGTTGATGTAGTGGGCCATATTCTCCTGGTGTCCTCCATCCCCTCTACCTCCTACAATCTTCCCTTCTCCTCTTCCATGGGTTTCCTTGATCTCTGAGGAGAAGGACCCAATAGAGACATCCTATTTATACTCTCTCTTCTCATATATCCAGCTGTGGGACTGCTGTGGGTCACTGCAGCTGCTTCTATCTGTTGCAAAAGGAAAACTCTCTAATTATGATATGACAAGGCACTGATCTATGAGTATAGCAAAATGTTATTAAAAGAATCATGTCATTGGGTGTTTGTTTGTTTTTTCCTTTTGTGTTTGGCTTTGCAATAACATGTAATCAAAGACACAAAGGACGAATAGCCATTTGCAGGATCAAATTCAAAGGAGGACCATAATAATTACTGTCATGGAGAACGACATAAGCATGGTTTCAAAGGTCAGTAGCTAGCTCAACACATATGAGAACTGGAAAGTTCAACAGACTTTGAGGAAATTATGAGAAATAAGTAGGTGCAAAGAGCTGAACTCACAGCAAGCCCTACCCTCTATTTGAAATACTTAGAAGAACATCAAAGGTTTTTAAAAAAGAGAATTTTTGAATGAACTTTGGTATTTGCTTTGTTTGCTAAAAGTCAACTCAGTGATGCTACTGTTATGGGAAGGATCTAAAGCAAATGTTCAGAAACCATTTGAAGAAGGCCTTTTTAGGATGATTAAGGGAGATGGTAGGATCTTTGGTTAGGATGAGAAAAAGATGAAGGATTCTGGAGAACGTTTATTAGAAGGAATTCAGAGTGTTTAGAGGCAGATTAGATATGTGACAGAAATATTACTTAGTATAAATTTCAGAGTATTTATGACAGGCTGATGCCTTCTATTGAGAAAAATACCAACACATTTTCCATGTTTTCCAGTTTGAGATACCTGAGACACATTCTAGAAAATATTGTACACACAGTCAGTTGATATGGAAAATGTAAATTCGATAGTCACTGGGGTAATAGTCTAAATCAGAAGAGAAGCTGACCATGAAAAATAAGATATGAAGAGCATGAGGAAGCCTATGGAATGATAAGGTGGAAAAATGGTAGAAAAAAACACTATGAGTTAATACTTATGAATTAAAGGGTGTTATATAGAGAGGTTAGGAGTTTATATCTAGAACAACACCACCTGAATTTGAATTGTGCTTTGACATAGTGTTTAGAATTGGAAAACTATTTAATTCCTTTCAATGATTAAGTTTTCATTTTTAAAAGGGGAGTTACATCCATATTGATAAAAATCTGGTTATCATTATGTTTCAACAACATCTGGTATATAGCAAAAATTTAAAAATTGTTGACAATTACTAGCAATTATTTTGTGTATTTTCATTACTTTATTGATAAGTTTGTTTTCAGGGCCAACTTATTAGCCACTGGACTAAACACTGAATATAGAGTGTTTATCAAAAGAAAGACATACTTGCGTGCATGGATCTATATTTTGTGCCCAAACTACCCTATTAATGTAGTTTAGTTTTGACTATCATTAAGAAAGCAAATTGAAAAAAAAAATGTGCTGTGAAGAATTAAAATGATGCGTGCCTTAAAATACTAGCAATGGAGGATACTTCCAATGAGGAGCACATAGCCTTGGATTATGCCAGAGCTTATCTGACTATTCCTGCTAATACCCCTGAGCAGTAAAACCACACAGCAAACTTCCAGGAAGGCCTAACTTAAAGACCTTCGTCAACAAACCAAATCCCCCAAATCCCATAGTTCTTTGCTGTCTGTATCTGCTCAGTCATGCCCTTACTTTAGTAAAGTGTGCAGTCTTGTGATCTCTCTCAGTCAGTAGAAATTCTTCTGGATTTTCTGAGCTGTATTGAAGTGTAGGAACAATCGCCATTATTTTTATTATTGACCCAAGCATAATAAACAGGGTATTTGTGGTGATCTCTTAAATATTAATTGTTTTATCTCCACAGCTTTTGGTACAGAATAAATATCTTTTCTTCAATCCTTTAAAAAATTCTAATAAATTTATGTAATATTATTTCAGATTTCAAATAGACTTTCCTGATATGATCAAACACAAAGAAGTACCATTTACTTTAAGTCTCAGGTTTATAGCTGCACTGAATATTTATTTTATTACACTTTGGTTAAGGCAGTCAGGAATACTAATTAATAATGATGAATAATTATATTCCGTCATTCTGAACACAGTCTCAAAAAGTTGTCATAGAGTACGTCTAGCTTCTCATAAGCAGAGGCCTTTATAGAAAATGATGGTTGAACTTAATGATAAATGTGAGCCACCTCACCAGTTGGGAAAATAAAATTCTAGTTGAATTGATAAGAAAACAGGGTGATTGTACTCACAGCAAAAGACTGAGGGCTAGTGAGGTGGGCCATGGTGATCAATGGGGATTGTGACTGAGGAAAAACTCAGAAATCATTAGGTGATTTTGCCACTAAGTGCCCAAACTGCATGCTCTCATTGAGTGTTGTAAAAAAAAAAAATATATATATATATAGATAGATAGATAGATAGAGAGAGAGAGAGAGAGAGAGAGAGAGAGGCCAGAAATAAATCACTAACACCATCAGTGAAGCGACAAAACAAAACAAAACCCTAAAACTTAAGATGTATGAGGAGAAGAGTTGCACTCAATTAAACTTTCTTCTCTTAGAAAATGGACACTCACTTCTCTCCCGTTTCCTCATTAATTAGATTTTCACTTCAATATTTACAAAGACATCAAATTTTATTTTTTCAAAGAATGGGGAAAGATCTGCTTTTGTCTTGTCTGTCCTTCTCCTTATCTGCCACTGAGATGGCTAAAACACACACACACACACACACACACACACACACACACACAGTTGAAGAGGATGGAGGAGCTCACAACTTGTTGTTATTCAAGTGACTCTTGCTAGAATTAGAAACTGAAAACTTCATGCTTTCTTTTATCCTGAACAACAAAGAGGAATGATGTTTTAAGTCTTCAGAGAATTATTTTTTATATTTGTTCAAGAGTAGTAGTGTTTTTCTCGGAGAGATAACATAAAAGCATACTCATTTTATCACTTAAGGAAAATTATCACTTAGTAAGTAGACAGACTATTCCAGACATCATTGAGGGGGCTTCATGGTTATCCTTCTAGGTCATGAATCCTAAAAGACAGGGAGATTAATCTGATTCATGTATTCTACTTCATTATATGTTTAAGTCCTTGAGTCAGCTGATATTTAGTTACTTGTTGGTTTTGTGAAGCAAGTCTTTCTAAAACTTTTAAGCAAGAGACAATTTTGTTCTATTAACTTATATGAGCCCTGGCCTTAACTATGTCTAGTGTCTTGATAAAACAACTTACAGCCAGACAGAGTTCACAGAATGATCAGGCTCCTGATTCCTGAAACCTACATCCATGTTTTTTGCTGCCTATAATTTTCAATATGAATAGCGTAGGTACTGAAAATCAGTGTATGTCTAACAATGCTCCTTCTATTTTAAGCTTGATAGATACAGTTTCCAATTATTAATTCAAGGCCTATACCTATATCTTCATCTACATGTACATCTCTATCTCTATCCATGACTTTGATTTCTCTTTCCATACTTTAAGGAAATCCCAATCAGGGATTATTCACAATAAGATAGAAGTCAGAATTATTCTTTGAATATCTTTCGTTTCCCAATAAAATTTCCCTCAAATTAATTATTTTACACTTACATTTCAGAGGGATTTTTTTAAAGCATAGTGATTTTTATCACAATTGATATTTTTGTTTTGTTTTGTTTTGGCTTAACTGGGAGAGAGATTCAAAGAAGTGCTTTGTAGCAAGTCAAAACATAAAACTTTAGTTTTCTCAGTAATGAGGTTCATCTTAAAACAATGCACCATGCACAAGAGAAGACTTTAATTCTGACAAACATCTAAGTCAAAAGAAACACTCACGTCATTTATAAACATGCACACCAAAACTTAGCATATTTCTTTATTTCTTCCCACTTCTCCCTCACCCCACCCACACACACACAATTAAATATGCAGACCCTCTGCTTACAGAGAATGTAAAACCTAATTGATTTTTTGGAATGTGTATGTTTTTGAGCATGTAGCCTGCTGAGGATCCTCAGTTCAGTTGCAATTTTGCCTTTCTACAGTTACCAATAGAGCCCAATCCTTGATGATGAAATGATTCTGCACCTGAACAAAGAAAAACTTAGTATTATGGAAAGATAATGCTATGCATATACATCAATGTGTTTGGACACATCCAAAGTGTCTGGTTCAACAGAGAAAGTTATGAAGTTTTGTGATTTTTTTATTATTCCGTAAAAGACAGTAGATACATTAAGAAGAAATGTAGTTTGTAGTTGTCTTCAATTACACAGATTAAGGGCTCAAAGAAGAGCATTTTTTTACTATTTCCTGAAATTCAAATACTAATATCACACTTGATGTTTTCATTAAAGATATTATATTTAGTTATCAATCTATTTTATTATTAGGGTTTTAAAATGTTATATGTTTGCATATAAGCTTTCAAATATTTTAACCTTTTATTTTATCGTAATTATTATAGATGTAACCAAATATACAATGCTCACAGTAGCAAAATTTTAAAACAACGCAAATCAATGATTCCTTGGCACAATCTTTTTCCCTCATTCTGACCCAGGATTAAAATGTATCACCTTAGATATATTATCTTACTTTAAAAGAAGTAAGAGAGCTGCTATAAACATGGTTGAGCAAGTGTCCTTTTTGTGTACTTGAACAAACTTTGGGTATATACCTAGCAGTGGTATAGCTGGGTCTGGAGGAAGCACTATTCCTATTTGTCTTAGAAAGTGCCAGATAGCTTTCCAGAGTGGTTGTACCAGTTTACATTCCCACCAGCAGTGGAGGAGGGTTCCCCTTTCTCCACAACCTCTCCAGCATGTGTTATCGCTTGAGTTTTTCATCTTGGCCATTCTGATGGGTGTAAGGTGATATCTCAGGGTCGTTTTGATTTGCATTTCCCTGATGGCTAATGAGGATGAGCATTTCTTTAATGTTTTCAAAGCAAAGACTCATGACCAAACCTTTGGCAGAGTACAGGGAATCATAAGAAAGAAGGGGAGTTAGTCTGATGGGGAAAGGATAGGAGCTCCACAAGGACCAAATATATCTGGGCACAGGGTCTTTTCTGAGACTGACATTCAACCAAGGACCATGTATGGATATAACCTAGAACCTCCACTCAGATGTAGCCTGTGGTAGCTCAGTAACCAATTGGTTTCCCAAAGTGAGGAGAACAAGGACTATTTCTAACAGGAACTCAATGACTGGCTCTTTGGTCTCCCCACCCCCCAAGGGAGGAGCAGTCCTGTTAGGCCACAGAGGAGGGCTTTGCAGCCAGTCCTGAAGATACCTGATAAAACAGGATCAGATGAAGGGGGAGGAGGTCCCCCCTATCAGTGGACTTGGAAAGGGGCACGGTGGAGATGAGGGAGGGAGGGAGGGACTGGGAGGGAATGAGGGATCGGGACACGGCTGGGATACAGAGTTAATAAAATGTAACTGATAAAAAAAATAAAAAAATAAAGTAATAAAAAAAGAAAATAAAAAAAAGAAGTAAGAGAAAGAGAAGCTCAGTCAAAATTTTTTGCTTCATATTTTACTTTATTTTTTTCTTCAAAGGAAGCTATATAATCTTCTTTCCAGATTTTTAAATACATGTTTCTTTTCCAATTCCATAAGAAATAGCAGATAGCCTCAAAAACTAGAATTATAGAATTGGATTCCTCGTTTACCATATTTACTCACAAACATCCATCCATAGATATAATATGGTGATTACATTTACTGTGATATGCAAAGGAGAGAATCAAGCTATCATAGACAATGGAAAAATCCAAGGCAAGTGACCTGTGACAGGGGCTAACAGTAGGTCACAAATGTATTCTGAATTTCAAAACTTGTCAATTGAATTTGATTTTTTTCATGTTTTTTTTTTTAAAGCAGCCAGACCATTTCTAAGTTATATAGTAAGTAAAATTCTAGAGCAGGCTTCCAAATTTTGGATTCTTTATGACCCAAAACTTCTCTCAGTTATTAAACAATATTACCCTAAGTGTTGTGTAAAGCGATTATAAGGGTGAGTTATGGCACTAAATATGTTACCATAAAAGGACAGAGATTGCTGTGGTGAGACAGACTTAATCATAGGAGTCCTTTATATGTTGGATTAAGATTCAGAGACAGAGAAGTCAGACACTCAAAGCAATTGGTGATGAACTCAACATAAGGGTATATTTGATTTTGATAAAACAAACAGCAAGAAGAATTGACATCTATATGGGAGTTGAAAAGGGCCTGACCTCACAGCAATCACTCAGTGGGCCAATGCAGACTGTCCGGAAAGCTGTGAGAAAAAGAATTCTGCCAACAACTTGCATCAGCCTGGGAGCAGATAACATTCAGTCTCATCATACAGTCTTCCACATCTAGCTTCTTACTCTAGCTCTGTCATTGCCTCTGGACAGAATGTAGTCATGCTGCACAGGATTTCTGATGTATGGTACATAGAGCCAATAAATGAGCATTAATCACGCTAATAAGGTTCGGGACCTGTTAAAGCATAAAACCTGATGTGTCATGCAATTCCCAGTCTGCAGTCTTCCCACTCTGTTCATAAAAATGGTCCTCTGCAGAAAAAAAAGAAAAACAAAAAACTTCCATCAGCCCATGACTTCTTTTGTCTTATTAGCATCTCACAATGGGCTTATCTCTTCAGGACCATCAACTTCATGAAATAAAAAATCTAAATTAGAAGCCTAGAATATTGGTATTCAGGGAATTCATGAACTTATCAAGGAGGAAAATATAAAATCTTGTACTTGCAACAATCAACAAAAGACGAGTTAGAGAAATAGTTCTTCTGGAGACTGCCTGATTTTGTCTTTCCATCCCAAGTCCTAGGTATGCTAAAATGTGTCCTTAGAATTACATTCATTTAACAAATAGCCAGACTGTATGAATTTGAATTTCATTATAATTACTTTCTTTTTATGGAATATGTAATAATAATAATAATAGTAAAAATAATAAGAAACAGAAGAAGGAAAAAAATTACTAAGGCTTAAATTACAGGTAGATCCCCACACAGTAAGAGTGGGAGATTTGAATACACAACTCTCATTAATGGACAGGAGTTTGATACAGAAATTAAACAAAGAAATAAAGAAACTAACAGATGTTATGGAACAATTGGACCTAGCAGATGTCTACAGAAATGTTCACCAAAACACAACAGAATATATCTTCTTCTCAGCACGTCATAGAGCGTTCTCCAAAACTGATCATATAGTAGGTCATAAAGGAATTCTGAAGTATAAAAGAAAATTGAAATAACCTCTTGTATTTTATCTGATCAGCATGGAGTAAAGCTGGATGTCAACAACAACAGAAACAACAGAAATCCTCCACGCTCATGGAAACTGAACAACTCTCTATTCAATGATCATTGGGTCAGGAAAGAAATAAAAATAAATTAAAGTGTTCCTGAAATTCAATTAAAATAAAGGCACATCATGCCTAAACTTATGAGATACAATGAAAGCAATGCTAAGAGGAAAGCTCAGAGCACCAAGCGTCTTCATACATTGGAGAGGTCTCATTCTAGCAACCTGATAACATATCTTAAAGCAAATAAAAGGAAGAAAACACACCTAAGAGAAGTAGATGGGAAGAAATAATCAAACTCAGGGTTGAAATCAATATATTAGAAACAAATAGAACAATACAAAGAATCAATAAAACCAAGAGCTGGTTCTTAGAGAAAATCAATAAGATAGACAAACCAGTAGCCAAACTAACTAAAAGGCAGAGAGACCATATCAAATTAACAAAATCAGAAATGAAAAGGGTGACATTACGACAGACACTGACTAAATCCAAAGAATCATTCAGTCTTACTTCAAAAACCCATAGTTCACAAAACTGGATAATCTAAATTAAATGAACAATTTTTCGATAGATTCCACTTATCAAAAGTAAAGTAAGATCAAGTTAACAATCTAAATAGTCCTATAAACACTAAGGAAATAGAAGCAATCATTTGAAGTCTCCCATTAAAAAAAAAAAAAAAAAAAAAAAAAAAGCCCAGGACCAGATGGTCTCAGTGCAGAGTTCTACCAGACTTTCAAAGAAGAGCTAATAATTATACTCCTCAAATTATTCTACAAAATAGAAACAGTAGGAACACTTGAAACTCATTCTATGAGGCCACAGTTACCCTGAAACCTAAATCACACAAAGATCCAACAAAGAAAGAGAATTTCAGACCAATTTTCTTTATGAACAGTAATGCACAAATACTAAATAAAACACTCACAAACCAAATTGAAGAACATATCACAGACATCCTTCAACATGACGAATAAACTTCATCCCAGGGATGCAGGGGTGGTTCAATATATGAAAATTCATAAATGTAATATGCTGTATGAACAAACTGAAATAAAGAACCACGTGATCATCTTATTAGATGCTGAAAAATAATTTGGCAAAATCTAATATCCCTTCATGTTCAAAGTCTTGGAGATATCAGTGATACAAGCCATATACCTAAACACATAAAGGCAATATAGAGCAAGCCTATTGCCAACATCAAATTAAATGGAGAGAAACTTAAAGCAATCCTACTAAAATCAAGGACAATACAAAGCTACCCATTCTCTCGGTATCTCTTCAATATAGTACTTGAGGTTCTAGCTAGAGCAATTAGAGAAGTACAAGAAATAAAAGGATGCATATTAGAAAAGAATATGTCAAATTATCACTATTTGCAGGTGATATGATAGTATACATAAGTGACCACAAAAATTCTCCCAGACTTCTCATGCATTTCATAAAAACCTTGCAGCAAAGTAGCTGGATACAAAATTAACTCAAAAAATCAGTAGTGCTTCTATATACAAACCATAAATGCACTGAGAAAGAAATTAGAAAAACAGCGCCTTTCACAGTAACCACAACAATATAAAGTATCTTGGTGTAACTGTAATCAAGAAAATGAAAGACCTGTATGACAAGAACTTCAAGTCTCTGCACAAAGAAATTGAAGAAGACATCAGAAGATGGGAAGATCTCACATACTCATGGATCAGTAGGATTAACATAGTAAAAGTAGTCCTCTTAACAAAAGCAATCTACAGATGCAATGGCATTTCCACCAAAATAGCAACATAATTCTTACAGACATTGGAAGAAGCAGTTTCACCTTCATAGGGAATACCAAAAAAAAAAAAAAAAAAGCCAAAATAGCTCAAAAAAAATCTTGTACAATAAAAGAACTTCTGAAGGTTTCACAATCCCTGATTTCAAGCTATAATACAGAGCTTTAGTAGTAAAAAGTGAGTGGTATTTGCATAAAAACAGAGTAGATCAAGGGAATCAAATCAAAGACTCAGAAATAAACCTACACACCCACCGACTCTTGATTTTTGACAAAGAAGACAATGGGGAGAGTAAAAAAAAAAAAAAAAAAAAAAACATCTTTAATAAATGGTGCTAGTCTAACTGGATTTCATCATGTAGAAGAATCCAAACATCATAATAATCACCATTTACAAAACTCAAGTCCAAGTGGATCAAAGAACTCAACATAAAACTTGATTCACTAAGTATACTAGAAAAAAACCTGGGGAATAGCCTTGAACTCATTGGCACAGGAGACTACTTCCTCAACAGAACACTAACAGCTCAGGCACTAAGATCATTGATTAATTAATGTGATCTTCTGAAACTGAAGAGTTTCTGTAAAGCAAAGGACACTCTTAATAGCACAAAATGGCAATCTACAGATTGAAAAGCATCTTTACCAATCCTGTATCAGAGGGCTTATATAAAAATATACAAAGAACTTAAGGAATTAAATACCAGCACCATGCCATCTTTATTACTGTTGCTTGCTTTATGTTAGGGATGGAGATACCCCCAGAAGATCTTTATTTTCAAGGCTTTTTAGCTATTTTGGTTTTTTGTTTCCCTATATGAAATTGAGAATTGTTCTTTCAAGGTCTGTAAAGAATTGTGTTGATGTTTTGATGGGAATTGCATTCAAGGACCATACATGGATCTAGACCCTCTACTCTGATGTAGCCCATGAGAGTTCTGTAGTAACAGAGCTCCAGCAATCTCTGAAATGAACTCACTCGATTGCCTACTTTTTGAGCACCTCCCACTGGCTAGGTGGCCATGCTAGGCCACAGAGAAGGACGATCCAGACAGTTCTGCTGAGACCTGATGGGCTGTGGTCAAATACTAGGGGAGGAGAACCTCCTTTATCAGTGGACCAGGGACTAGAAGAGGGGCATAACAGGGTGGAGGGAGAGAAGGTGAGACCAGGAGGAGATGAGGGAGAGGGGGTTACATCCAAGATGAAAAGTGAATAAACTGTAATAATAATTATGGAGAATAAATAAAAAAGAAATTACACACCAAAAAACCTAATAATGTGGGGTGCAAAACTTAATCTGAGTAATGTCAACAGCAGAATCTCTAATGGATGACAATCACTTAAAGAAATGCTCAACATCCTTAGTTAAGAGGGAAATGCAAATCAAAAGGACTCTGAGATTTCTTGTTACACCTGGAAGAATGAATGGCTAAGATCAAAAACTGAAGTGACAGCAAGTGCTGGTGAGGATGTGGAACAAGGAGAACATTCCTCATCACTGGTGGGAGTAAAAGCTTATACAACCTCTTTGGAAATCAATCAGGCTGTTTCTCAATAAATTAGAAGTAAATCTACCTCAAGACTCAGCTATACTACTCCTGGCCATATACTGAAAAGATGCTGTACCATACAACAAGGACATCTGCACAACTATGTTCATAGAAGCTTTATTTGTATTAGCCAGAAACTGGAAACAAACTAGATGTTCCTCAACTGAAGAAAATGTAGAACATTCACACAATGGAATACTATTCAGATATATTTAAAAATAAGAAGAAAATCATGCAATCTGCAGGCAAATGGTTGGGACCTAGAAAAGATCATCCTGTTTGAGGTAAACCAGATGCAGAAAAACACCCATGGTATGTACCCACTTATAAATGGATATTAGCCATATAGTGCCTGATAACCATACTATCATATACAGACCCCCAAAAGCTAAGTAACAAGGAGGATCCAAGGAAGATTGCTTGAATCCTACTCAGAAGAGTAAATAAAATAGAAACCAGAAGTGAATGAAGAGAGGAAAATTATAGGGAGAGGGTGTGGAAAGCGGAACAAGGATAAGGATCAGATATGGGTAGAGAGGCCATGGGAGAAAGAAGGGAACCTGAGGGGGGGTGTATCTCTAAGACAAGCTGTAGATCTGAGACTACAGTAGTCTCAGAGATTATTACTAGAATATGGGGTGACTCTAGCTAAGACTCCTACCTGGGATGGGGGACTTGAAGACAAAAGAGGCTACTTCACAGCTAAACAGGATTTCCAATGAAAGGAGGAGGACACCAACCCACCACAAAGCCTTCAACCCAATATTTACCCTGTCTACAAGACATGCAGGGATAACAATGGAGCCAAGATTGAAGAAATGGCCAACAAGTGACTTGCCCAACATGATACCCATCCTGTAAGACAGAGCCAGTCCCTGACACTGTTAATGATACTCTGCTATGCTCAAAGACAGCAGCCTAGCAAAGCTGATCTCTGAGAGGTTCCACCCAGAAGAGGATTGAACCAGGTGCTCAAATCACAGCCAAGCATTAGGCTGAGCTCAGGGAGTCTTGTGGAAGAATTAGGGCAAGGATAAAAAAAATCCTGGAGGGGGTCAAGAATTTCCAAGAATACCAGCAAAGTAAGCTAAGCCTATGGGGCTTTCAGAGACTGAAGCACCTGTCAAAGAACATGAATGAACTATTCTTAGGCCCCCAACACATATATAACTTATGGGCAGCTTGGTATTTATGTGAGTCCCCTAGAAAGAGGAGCAAGGATTGTCTCTTTCATGGACTCTATTGCCTAAGTTGGGTTTGTAGGGAGAGGGTGGGGTTGTCCTTTTCTAAGGAGAAGAGGAGGTGCAAAAGAGGAGTGTGGAGAGTAGGACCTGATGAAGAGGAAGGAGATGGCTGCTACCAGGATATAAAATGAATAAATAAAAAAAATGTAATAGGAAAAAATTACCCAAATAACTGGAAATTTGAATATTGTAAAAATATTGTAAAGGTGATCATTATATTGCTCCAAAAATAAGCCCTAAACAAACAAATTACAATTTTTTTTAATTTTAATTTTTATTTTTAGTTACATTTTGTTAACTCTGTGTCCCAGCTGTATCCCACTCCCTCATTCCCTCCCCAACCCCACATTCCCTCCCTGGTCTCCTCCCTGCCCCTTTCCAAGTCCACTGATAGGGGAGGAACTCCACCCCTTTCATTTGACCCTGTTTTATCAGGTATCTTCAGGGCTGGCTGCAAAGTCCTCCTCTGTGGCCTAACAAGACTGCTCCTCCCCTAGGGGGTAGGGGGGAGTCAAAGAGCCTGCCCTTGAGATCCTGTTAGAAATAGTCCTTGTTTCCCTTACTTTGGAAAACTACTTGGTTACTGAGATACCATGGGCCACATCCAAGCAGAAGTTCTAGGTTATATCCATAGATAGTCCTTGGTTGACTGTCAGTCTCAGAAAAGACCCTGTGCCCGGATATATTTAGTCCTTGTAGAGCTCCTATCCTCTCCATATCATACTAACTCCCCTTCTTTCATATGATTCCCTGCACTCTGCAGAGGGTTTGGTTATGAGTCTTAGTGTCTGCTTTGAAACACTGCTGAGTAGAGTCTTTCAGATGCCTTTTGTGGTAGACTCCTGTCATACATTCAATGCACTTCCCATTTGTCTTTCTAAATGAGGGTTGATCATCTTCGCCTATGTCCACTTTCTTGATTATCTTTTTTAGGTGTGTAGATGTCATTATGTTTATCATATCTTGTAGGTCTATATAAGCGAGTATATACCATATTTATCTTTCTCCGTCTGGGATACTTCACTCAGAATGATCTTTTCTAGCTCCCACCACTTGCCTGCAAATTTCATGATTTCCTCCTTTTTGATTGCTGAGTAGTATTCCACTGTGTAAAAATACCACAATTTCTGTATCCATTCATCCCTTGATGGACATCTGGGTTGTTTCCAAGTTCTGGCTATTACAAATAAAGCTGCTACAAACATGGTTGAACAAATGTCCTTGTTGTGTACTTGAGCAAATTTTGGGTATGTACCTAGGAGTGGTATAGCTGGGTCTTGAGGTAGCACTACTCCTAGTGCTGAGAAAGCGCCAGATTGACCTCCAAAGAGGTTGTACCAGTTTACATTCCCACCAGCAATGGAGGAGGGTTCCCCTTTCTCCACAACCTCTCCAGCATGTGTTATCACTTGAGTTTTTCATCTTGGCCATTCTGATGGGTGTAAGGTGAAATCTCAGGGTCGTTTTGATTTGCATTTCCCTAATGGCTAATGAGATTGAGCATTTCTTTAAGTGTTTCTCTGCCATTCGATATTCCTTTGACGAGAATTCTCTGTTTAGCTCTGTTCCCCATTTTTTAATTGGATTACTTGGTTTGCTGCTTTTCAGCTTCTTTAGTTCTTTATATATACTGGAAATTAGCCCTCTGTCAGATAAAGGGTTGGTGAAGATTCTTTCCCAATCTGTAGGCTGTCGTTTTGTTTTGATGACAGTGTCCTTTGCTTTACAGAAGCTTTTCAGTTTCATGAGGTCCCATTTATTGATTGTTGCTCTTAGAGCCTATGCTGTTGGTGTTCTCTTCAGGAAGTTGTCTCCTGTGCCAATGAGTTCTAGGCTGTTCCCCACTTTTTTTTCCAACTGATTTAGAGTATCTGGTTTTATGTTGAGGTCCTTGATCCACTTTGACTTTAGTTTTGTGCAGGGTGATAAATATGGTTCTATTTTCATTTTTCTGCATGTAGACATCCAGTTGGTCCAGCACCATTTGTTGAAGATGCTGTCTCTTTTCCATTGAATGCATTTGGCTTCTTTGTCAAAAAATAGAGTATTCATAGGTGTGTGGGTTTATTTCTGGGACTTCAATGCGGTTCCACTGATCCTCCTTTCTGTTTCTATGCCAATACCATGCAGTTTTTATTACTGTTGCCCTGTAGTACAGCTTGAGATCGGGCATGGAGATACCTCCAGATGATCTGTTGTTGTACAGGATCGTTTTGGAGATTCTGGGTTTTTTTGTTTCTCCCTATGTAGCTGAGAATCTTTTTTTTCAACATCTGTAAAGAATTGAGTTGGTATTTTGATGGGAATTGCATTGAATCTGTAGATTGCTTTTGGCAGGATGGCCATTTTCATAATGTTAATCCTACCAATCCATGAGCACGGGGAATCTTTCCATCTTCTGATATCTTCTTCAATTTCTTTCTTCAGAGACTTGAAGTTTTTCTCAGGTCTTTCACTTGCATGGTTAGTGTCACCCCCAGGTATTTTATGTTATTAGTGGCTATTGTGAAGGGTGTTGTTTCCCTAATTTCTTTCTCAGCCTTTTTGTCTTTGGTATACAGGAGGGCTTCTGATTTTTTTTTAATTTTTTAGTTAACCTTTATTAATTACACTTTATTCATTTTGTATTCCCCCATAATTCCCTCCCTCATCCCCTCCCATCCCCACCCTCCCTTTCTGCATGCATGCCCCTCCCCATGTCCACTGATAGGGGAGGTCCTCCTCTCCTTCTTTCTGATCTTAGTCTGTCAGTTCTCATCAGAAGTGGCTGCATTGTGAGGGTTCTAGGTTATCTCAATGAATACTCCTTAGTTGGAGTATGAGTCTATGGGAAGACCACTGTGTTCAAATTTTCTTGTTCTGTTGCTCTCCTTGTGGAGTTCCTGTCCTCTCCAGCTCTTACTATTTCCTACTTCTTACATAAAATTCCATTCACTCTGCCTGTCAGTTGGCCATCAGCGTCAGCATCTGCTTTGACAGTCTGCACTGCAGAGACTTTCAGAGGCCCTCTGTGGCAGGTTCCTAGGTTGTTTCCTGTTTTCTTTTTCTTCTGATGTCCATCCTCATTGCCTTTCAGGATGGGGGGCTTCTGATTTTTTTGAGTTGATTTTGTATCCCGCCACTTTCCTGAAGGTGTTGTTTATCAGCTGAAGGAGTTCTCTGGTTGAGTTTTTGGGGTTGCTCATGTATACTATCATATCATCTGCAAATAGTAACACTTTAACCTCTTCCTTTCCGATTTGTATCCCCTTGATCTCCTTTAGTTGTTTTATTGCTCTGGCTAGGACATCAAGTAGTATGCTGAAGAGATATGGAGACAATGGGCAGCCTTGTCTTGTCCCTGATTTCAGTGGGATTGCTTTAAGTTTCTCTCCATTGAGTTTGATGTTGGCTATAGGCTTGCTATATATTGCCTTTACTATGTTTATATATGTGCCTTGTATCCGTGATCTCTCCAAGACTTTAAACATGAATGGATGTTGGATATTGTCAAATGCTTTTTCAGCATCAAGGGAGATTATCATGTGGTTTTCTTCTTTCAGTTTGTTAATATGGTGGATCACATTGATGGATTTCCGTATGTTGAACCACCCTTGCATGCCTGGGATCAAGCCTACTTGGTCGTGGTGGATGATATCTTTGATGTGTTCTTGGATTCGGTTTGCAAGTATTTTATTGAGTATTTTTGCATCAATGTTCATAAGAGAGATAGGTCGGAAGTTCTCTTTTTTTGTTGGATCTTTGTGTGGTTTAGTTATCAAGGTGACTGTGACTTCATAGAATGAGTTTGGTAGTGTTCCTTCTGTTTCTATTTTGTGGAATAGTTTGAGGAGAATTGGTGTTAGCACTTCTTTGAAGGTCTGGTAGAATTCTGCGCTGAAGCCATTTGGTCCAGGGCTTTTTTTTAGAGGGGAGACTGTTAATGACTGCTTCAATTTTTTTTTGGGAGATATAGGGCTATTCAGTCTTTCTCCCTGATCTTGACTTAATTTTGATAGATGGAATCTGTCAAGAAAAATTATCCATTTCATTTAGATTTTTAAATTTTGTGGCATATAGGCTTTTGTAGTATGACCTAATAATTGTTTGGATTTCCTCAGTGTCTGTAGTTATGTCCCCATTTTCATTTCTGGTTTTTGCTGATTTGGATAGTTTCTCTCTGCTTTTTAGCTAGTTTGGCTAAGGGTTTGTCTATCTTGTTGATTTTCTCAAAGAACCAGATTTTTGTTTCATTTCCAGCTGTCTGCTCTTCTTGGGTGTATCTGCTTCTTTTTTTCTAGGTTTTTCAGTTGGGCCATTAAGTTGTTTGTTTGTGATGTTACGAATTTCTTCTTGCAGGCACTTAGTGCTATAAATTTTGCTCTGAACACTGCTTTCAATGTGTCCCATAAATTTGGGTATGTTGTGCCTTCCTTTTCATTGAATTCTAGGAAGTCTTTAATTTCTTTCTTTATTTTTTCCTTAACCCAGCTTTCATTGAGTAGTAAGTTGTTCAGTTTCCATGTGTGTGTCGGCTTTTTGTTGTTTCTGTTGTTGTTGATGTTCAGCTTTAGTCCATGGTGGTCAGATAGTATACAAGGGATTATTTCAATCCTTTTGTATCTGTTGAGGCTTGCTCTGTGGCCCACTATATGGTCTATTTTGGAGAAGGTTCCATGTGGTGCTGAAAAGAAGGTGTACTCTTTGGAGTTTGGGTGAAAAGATCTGTAGACATCTATTAGGTCCATTTGATTTAGGGATTCTGTGAGTGCTTTTATTTCCCTATTTGGTATCTGTCTAGTTGATCTGTCCCTTGGTGAGAGTGGAGTGTTGAAGTCTCCCACTATTAAGGTATTAGGATCAACATCAGCACAAAGTACCAATTTATTTCTAATATCAGAGATCAGACCTCTACTCTTGCCTGATGCGTCTAAAACAAAAAGGGGGAACTGTAGAGAGCTGCGTAATGCCGCGCCTTAAAGATGGAGCGGGTTTCCGCCTTCCACCTTCCCGATGATGAGTGTTCTCTGTCAGGAACAACTCCACATTTGGCTAAGGCTGAGGATCTGGCTTGCTTTCATGTATGTGGACCTATCTGCATTGGCCACGTGGCATGCTGGGGTTGGCTACCCAGAGGCTATTTAAGCTGTGGGCTGGCTTTCCCCAGGGTCAGATGATTGTTCAAGGTTCCTGAATAAACTGCATTGAAAAAAAAAAGGTATTAGGATCAATGTATGATTTAAGCTTTAATAATGTTTCATTTACGAATGTCAGTGCTCTTGTATTTGGGGCATAGATATTCAAGATTGTGATGTCCTCTTGATGGATTTTTCCTTTGATGAGAATATAGTGGCCTTCCTTATCTTTTTTGATTAACTTTGGATGAAAGTCTATTTTATTAGATATTAGGATGGCTACTCCAGCTTGTTTTCTAGAACCATTTACTTGAAACACATTTTTCCTGCCCTTTACTCTGAGGTAGTGTTTATCTTTGTTGCATAGGTGTGTTTCTTGGATGCAACAGAATGTTGGATCCTGTTTCCATAACCATTCTGTTAGCCTGTGTCTTTTTATTGGTGAGTTGAGTCCATTGATATTGATAGATAATAGTGACCAATGCATATTAGTTCCTTTTGTAATGGAGTCGGTGATCTTACCCTGTTTCATTGCTTGTTTTCTTTTCATTTTTGTTGGGATATTATCTGTATGCCCTGTTTTCTTGGGTGAATTTGTTTTTGTTGGGTTGGAGTTTTCCTTCTAGTATCTTCTGTAGGGTTGCTTTGCTGTATAGATATTGTGTAAATTTAGTTTTGTCATGAAATATTTTGTTGTCTCCATCCATGTTGATTGAAAGCTCTGCAGGGTATAGTAGTCTGGGTTGACATGTGTGATCTCTTAGAGTCTCCATGATACTTGCCCAGGCCCTTCTGGCTTTCATAGTTTCTGATGAGAAATCTGGTGTGATTCTGATCAAATTACAAAATTAAACAAACTCTATTGCAGCTACTGTTTGCTCCATTAACCCTTTAACATTCTCTCACCTATTTTCAGTGCTGGTGGTTCCACTGAGAAGTGAGAATATAAATAAAATATAAAAGCTATATACTAAATGTTTGGATATCTTAAATTAGCTGGAGATTAAATTAAAAGATTAAATTAAAAGTTTTACTGAAACTAAATTCAGTAAAACTTTAGCAAATAGGTTAAGCAGAATGAATTAAAATTAGTATGAAACACTATTATCTCCTTATTAGAGTGGCCTGAACATCAAAACCCTGACAGCAATAAATGCTGGCAAGAATGTGTAGCACAAGGAATTGCATTTGCAACAGTCTGGGGAATAGCTCTAGGACAGCTAGTCTAAAATACGGTTTATCAGATGCTCAAGCATAATAATCTGACCAATTATTACCACTTTATCTAGCCCCTCTACCCATTAATACCTACACAAACAGCTGAAAGATATATGAATAACAGAAAACGGCTCACAATTATTTAAGGAAGTTGCATTTATAACTGTGCTAACTTAGAAGCAATCAAGATGAACTTTGGTAATTGGAAAATTAAACTGTATATTCTCCAGAAAAAGGTTTTAGGTGTGGAGAAGACACAAATGCTTTATCTGTAAACAAGTAGAGAAATTAATTTAAATGTGCATGTATTCGGTGAAAAAAGTAAAAATGTAAAAAAAAAAAAAAGTATAGTATATGGTCCCAACTATAAGGTTTTTAAGAAACATAGAACTGAGAAATCACTGAGGAGTTCATTGGTTGCCAGGGATTAGGGCATAATGGATTAATAGGTGAAGAACAGGGCAGTTTCAGGGCACTGAAAGTGTTCTATGTAATACTATAATGGTTCACAAAGTCATTATACATTTATCAAAACCCACAAAATGTTCAACAGCAAATGAACTTTGGATTCTGAGCAATGGTGATGTGCCAAAATGGCATCATCACGTGTAATAAATGTGCCTCTCTGGCAGAGGAGGCTGGTCTGGAGGGAGGCTGTGCCAGGCAGACAGACCGCAGAGGTAGGATTTCTGTACTCTCTGTACTTTTCGTTACATTTGGCTCTTAAGTCTTAGAAAGCCATAACTCACAGCATGGTGCTTTGCCATTCTGAGTACTTTTCAATCAGAAGCAAAGAAAGGCTTCAGAAACAGCTTCAGAGTTGAAGACTTTCTATTCTTGGGTCTCCCCTCAAGGGAAAACAGATTCCATATGGCCCTTTCTTTTCAAGCCATTCATATTTTGTATGGCTTTGTGCTTATGCAGGTCAGTAACTCTGCTTACACAGATTCCTCACCTCTCAATCTGTAAATTTGCACTAATTCATTAAATTCAATTCAGCGCAGTATCAGTAAAGTGTATTCAGTTCTTAGATTTAATTAATATATTAGTACTAGAATCCTATGCTATCAGTAGTATCTTCTTATTTTAATTAGTAATATGTAGAAAAGCAGCAAATGGCACAATTCAGGGTATAATAAGCATACATGTACAGAAAAATAATAGTTCTGTCTTGTATTTGTTTTCTTTCAGAGTGATGCCTATCCTGTGAACCAAAGGAATTCATGAGTTTTCATAACATTATAAAATTCTAAACAACAACAACAACAACAAAACAACTTTTAATTAAATTGCCTGGGACCAGATGGGTTTGGCACAGTTCTACACATTATTCTTTAATTTTCATGTCATTCTTCTGCATTATAAGGATACATGTGGCAAGTACACTTTGAAATTATTTCCGGAAAGATACTCATTGGTGTTTGGTCATTGTAGAGCTTGAATGAGAAAGGAGCAGATACAAAGTTGCATCTGTTTTTCATGTTTTTCGGGCAGCATCAAGCAATGCCTGGACACTGGCAGATATGAGAGTTTAAAGTTGATGGGAGAATTTTCCAGGCAGTCAAAATCCTTCAGGGTAGGCAGTAGTACCAAAGCAAAATGCTCCATTTCCTGATTCTTGTAAGCTAGTACCAACTTAAATGCCATAGTGATTTCTTCATGTTTAGAATAATTTTGCAAGCAAAAATTTTATTTGTAAATTTCTTCTCTTGTGAAATCTTGGACTAATTGTTTTTCTTATCATGTTGTACAAAACACACATATCAAAGCAGTTACTGGAGGCTTACTAATGATATTTTCTTTTTCTATGACATCATTTATTTGTTTCAAAGGAACAAGTCCTTGCCTGGTTTTCCATCTAAACCCAGGTGTCAATATCAGCAACTTTTGAAACCTGAACTAAAACATTTCTATCTGAAAGTGAAATACAATAGACAGAGTAAGTGGATCAAGAGAGGGAGCTGGGCAGGAGATGGAATGGGGAAGGAAATAAGGATGGGAATCAGATGTGGGGAGCACAGGGGTGGGAGGTAAGAAGGCTGGGAACAAGAAGTAAAACTGAGGGGAAAATCTCTTTGACAAGCCAGAGTTCTGCGACAAGGTAGGATTTTGAGAAGATATGGGTGTGAATCTGAGATTCCTAACAGAGGGGAACATGGAGACTGAAGTAACCACCTCTTAGCCAGACGGGAATAGTGGAGAGAGGGGAACAACTCATCCACCAAACCGTTGATCCAAAAATTACCCTGCTTAGAAGAAGTGCAGGGATAAAGACAAAAAGGAAATTGAGGGAATGTCCAACCAATGACTGACCCAGTCTGAGACCCACCCCATGGTAGAGAGGCACCCTCTAACATTATTAATGATGCTCTGCTATGCTTGCAGACAGGAGCTTAGCATGACTGTTTGAGAAGCTCCACCCATTAGTGGGTCTAGACTGATGTTGGGATTTGCAGCCAAATATGAGACAGAGCTCAAGAGGTCCTATGGCAGTGATGGGGGAAAGATTAAAAGATCTGAAGGGGACAGGAACCCCACAAGAAGACCAAAAGAGATAATTAACCCAGACCAATGGGGGCTTATCGAGACTCACACATCAACTAAGGAACATGCATGATCTGGACCTAGGCCCCTTGCACATATATGGCCAATGGGTGGCTTAGACTTCATGTGGTCCCCTGGCAAGTGGAGGGGAAGGCATCACTGTTTCTAACATGGACTCTATTGCCTGCTTTTGGTCACTGTCCCTGGTAAGGCAGCCTTGCCTGACCTTAGTGGATGAGGATATGCTTGGTCCTGATATGACTTGGTGTACTGGGGAAGGTTAATATGGGGAGAGGGCTCCCCTTTTGTGAAGGGAAAGGGAGAGAAGAAGGGGCAAGAAGGGAAGCTAGGAGGAGAGCAGGGATGGGGCACACTTGGAGTGTAAAGTAAATAATCTTAAATAAAATAGAAATTAAAAAAGAAGCTTCAAAACTAAAAGAAAAATTGATCTGTCTTTCCTTGTTTCAAGGTTGGAATTCAGAAAGCACAATTTTTATTTAACCTTCCCCTTTTGGTACAATGTAAAGCCCTTAATTTCTTGTTCCTGTGTAGCGCGGTGCTACATACATTGCAGTGGACAGAATAATTAAATAGATATATTTTCCCCTTCCAGTTGAAAAATATAGCAATGACCCCCGGGCTATCCAATTTCCCACAAGCTTCCTGCAGGAACCAGTTAGAACAGATACCTTGACTGTATGAGCTCCTCTGAACGGGGCACTGAGGTCAGAAGGTACCAGCTTTGTAGAATGTCAGCATCATCTCCGTCACTGAATTGTAGATGCACCACTTGGGTTATTGATCTTGAGAAAATAATGGCTATCGGTGGTTTTGGAACTTTCCAGAAGTTTACTTTACTGTGGTGCACTGAGAATAGAAATCCCCCAAATAGCTTTTTAGAATAGCCTCCTCCAAAAGAAAGGGGAGAGATGAATCATAAAAACATCTTCCTTGTAAAAGTTACAGTTTCTCTTATTGATCTTCCTGCGCATTTTCAACAAGGAGTTGAAATGAGTTTTGCAAAGATAAAGTATGTCTCAGCCTAAGCTGTCTCAAGACAGACATTTGCGTAAAAGTGAAAAAAAAACGGTAAACCACAAAACACAACTAAGAAACAACAAATAAATCAGCAGCATTAAAAATAAGAGTTGTTCAGAACTCTGATCGACCTCATTGATGTATTATCAGCTGAACACTTGTAGGTGTTATCTATGTACACAGTCAAATATCACTCTCTTAATAAACTCTGTTTAAATATAATAACAAATTTAGTAAGAGATTCAAAAGTGACTTTAAAATCTAAGCTAATATAAACGTAATCTCTCTTCCACATAAATAAAGTCCAAATGGTATTAAGGTTTTAAAATAACAAACAAACATAATGTCTAATTGATTTTGCATTTTATAAATAAATCTATATATCAAACTATCACTGAACCTCACAGATTGACAGGTAGCATACACTAATTGAATTATCACTAATAAATGATCTTCACACAAAGATTTGCTGTAGACAAAAATCTAAGGTATGAAATATTTATTTGTTCAGTTTAAATCAAATAGCTAGCTGTATTGCTACCAATTAAATTGTGACACTTATTCACACTCTTTCTCATTTGCAATTAGTGATACACTTATAAATCTTATATACTTATTTATATGCTTATATACTTATTTATATATAATTTATATACTTATGTTACTTATATAATTATAAATATATCATACACTAAAGACATAGTATTTTAGAAGACATTGATAATAAAAGTCCAATTTCATATTACGGGAGGCCAAGATGGCGGCGCCAGGAGAGCACTGTGTCTGAGAAGCGGGACAGCACTCTCCGAGCAGCGACCTGGAGAATGAACTCTGGGCCCTAAAACTACAGCGATTCGTGTTTCCCAGGCGTGGGAATCGGTCGGGTCCACTCTCGGGCCGCCCAGCCAGACTCGGGCACTGGGTCTCCGGGCAGGAGCCATATGTCTGCGTGTCCCGTCCTGATCACTTTCCCAGACTGATCGGGGGTCACAAGGGTGCCAGAGACTGTAACATCTCATTTCTGATATGAAGTTATGTAAAGTTATGATTTTTAACACCCTCATTTTCAGCTCTGTAAAATACATTTCTCTAGAATTTCTAAATTGTCTGGTTAAAATAAAACACTTATCTAAGTTTATCTTACACTGCTTCATCTTGTTCATATCTAAATGATCCAATATCATTTTGACTAATGAATTACAGTCTCCAGAAGTATAAACATAAAATTAATAAGAATATTACACCACTTGTGGAAATTTATTACTGAGAATTAAAAAAAAATACAGTGCTTTATGCACCAAGGAGATTAGTATATTACTTATTTTTTTATTTTTTATTTTTTATTACCTTATACCCTTGTTGTAGCCTCATCTCTCCTCCCTTCCTAGTCTCACCTTCTATCCCTCCCTACCCCTTCCCTCTCTAAACCCTTCCCCCTTTTCTCAGAAAAGGGCAGCTCCCTTTCCTATCCACCCCAGCTGATCAAGTTACATTATGGCTGAGCTTGTGCTCCTTCCCTGTGGCCAGGAAAGGCAGCCCTACCAGGGGGAAGTGATCGTAAGAGAGTCCATGTCCAACGCAGTCCCCACTTTCCTTACTGGAGGACCAACACAAGGCATACCCTACCCATCTGTTATATTTTTTTGTTAGGGGCTTAGGTCCAGAGACTCCTAGTAGCAGAGGCCGTAGAAACTGAAAGGACACACTCTAACTGGACTAGTCTCCTAGCAGAGGGAGGGAAACAATAACCAAACATAAAATCTTCAAAAGTTTACCCTGCCTACAAGATGTGCACGGATAAAGATGAAGCAGAGACAGAAGGAATGGCCAACCAATTGCCTGTCCCAACCAAAGAGCCACTCTATAAAAGAGTGTCAACCCCTGACGCTATGAAGGGAACTCTGCTAAGGCTCCAGAGAGGAGCCTGACAGAGTTGTTCTCTGAGAGGTTCTACCCAGCAATACCTCAAAACAGATGTATACTACTTAGTTTTTAATTTTTATCTTATTTTTATTAGTTAGAGTTTAATCACTTTGTATGACAGCTGTGGCTCCCTCTCCCAGCCCCTCCCCACCCCACCTTCCCTCCCTCTTCTTCTCCTATGCTCCTCCCCCACTCCAATGATAAGGAGGTTCTCCTCCCTTCCATATGACCCTATTCTCTCAAGTCTCATCAGGACTGGCTTCTTTGTCTTCCTCTGTGGACTGGTAAGGCTCCTCCCCTCCTAGAGGGAGGTGATCAAATAGCCAGCCATGAGTTCAAGTCTCATCGAGACTGGCTGCACTGTCCTCCTCTGTGACCTAGCAAGGCTGCTCCTCCCTCAGGGGTGGGATGGTCAAAGAGCCAGCCACTGAGTTCCTGTCACATATAGCCCCTGTTCTTCTTACTAGGGTACCCACTTGGATACTGAGCTGCCATGGGATACATCTGTGCAGAGGTTCTAGTTTATCTCCATGCATGGTCCTTGATTGGAGCATTAGTCTCAGAAAAGACCCATGTGTCCAGATTTTTTTGTTTCTATTGCTCTCCTTGTGGAGCTCCTGTCCCCTCTAGCTCTTTCTACCTCCCCCTTCTTTCATAAGATTCCCTGTGTGCTGCCCAAAGTTTGGCTATGAGTTTCAGCATATGTTTTAATACCCTGCTGGGTAGAGTCTTTCAGAGGACTTCTGTGGTAGGCTCCTGTCCTGTTTCCTTCCGATGTCTGTCTCTTTTGTCTTTCTGAATGAAGATTGAGCATCTTACCCAGGTTCTCCTTCTTGATCAGCTTCCTTAGGTGTACAGTATGTTTATCCTATATTATATGTCTAATATTAACTTATAAGTGAGTATATACCATGTGTGTCTTTCTGCTTCTGGGATACCTTACTCAAGATGATCTTTTACAACTTATTTTTAACTTAAAACATTAGCCTTACTTTTCAGAGTTTGGGGGTTGCAGGATAATTGAATTCAGGAGTTCCTCATGTAGATATCATAATATATCCCAATAAAATACATAGTAATAAAGATTAATAATGTGCCTAGCCTCCCTACAAAGATGTAGCTGATCAGCAGCTCAGGTTTCATGTGAGTCCTAATAAGGGGAGCAGGGATTCTCTCCAACATGGACTCTCTTGCCAGCTTTTCAATTACTTCCTTCTAGAGGGACTGCCTTTCCAGCACACAGGGGAAGAGGACATGCTCAGCTCTGATACACGACTTGATGGGGTGGGGTAGATGAATAGCAGAGAGGGATGGAAAACAGGGAGGAAGGATGGGACTGGGAGGTTAGGCGGGATGGGGCTATGACCAGGATGTAAAGTGAATAAATAAATTAATTAATTTAAAAATATTAGCCAATAAGAATAATAATAAAGAGTCCCTCATGGATTCTCTGCTTACTCCTGCTTACTCAACATTCAGTTGTATAAAGAAGACTATTTTGCTGGTCCATCACCATCATCCAGAGTCCCTTTTCACATACATTAATGTTTCCTCTTGTGGGACATTCCAAGGGCTTTGAAAAAAGTGCTATGTCACATATTCAACTTTTCACTATCATATGTAATTGACTAAGGAAAGAATTATCACTTCCTGAAAGTCCTCTTCTTTTAGGTATGTTCCTTTCCCTCCTATCTAATACAGCTTTTCTTTGTTGTCTCTGAAATACAGCCTTGCCATAGAGCTACGATCATAACATGCATATTCTTGCCGTGTTCACTTCTCTCCTGTGGTACTATGCATTCCAGATTCTAGCACTGTGTTTTCACTGATCATTTTAGACATTCAGTATCTAGATTTACCGTAGATTATCTGTGTTTGCATCTAATGGGGAGAAATGAGTGACCACGCCTATAACACAGTCTCACAAACATCAGTGTTGCCAGCATCCTGAGTGTCACCACTTGAGTAGACATACAGTGGCAAGAAACTGATGTGATTAACATTTCCCACAACAGAATAAGGTGCTGAACAACAATGCCTGTTTACTATTAGTGTACTGTCTTTGGTGAGATGATTTTGGTACAACTGTGGCCTGGTTTTAAAGTCATTGTTCGTTTCCTTGTTTTTGGTTTTAATTTTTTTTTAATTTTGTATTTTGGACTAGTTATATAGTCTGCAGATATTTTCTATCACTGTATGTAAGAACAGTATTTTTTTTTACATTTGACTTTTAATTTTACCTATTTGCCTATTTTAATTTACCTTTAATTGATTGTGCTTTCTGCCTTGCCTCTAAAGTCATTGCCAATCTCCAGGTGACACATGTCTTCCTTTTCTAAGTTGCCTTCTAAGAGTCTTCTGTTTTAAATTATTGCACAAAATTCATTTTGAATACGGTTTGGGAAAAGACTAAGGGTTTTGTTTAGCGTAATTTTCTTTACCATGTGAAGAAATAGTTGTTCGCAACCCATTCAATAAAAAAATCTTAATTTTGCAAATCTTTTCAATTTTTGTATATTGAGACGTTTTCTATTTTAACAAAAATTAGCTTATGTGCATGTAATATTTCTATATCATTTATTAATATATATGTATAATAAACAATCACTGATAAATACTGATTTATCATTTTATATATTACATATATCATTTTACATATATAGCATATATGTATTTATGAAAAGGTAATGGTGGGTGAGTGATTCTGAGACAAGTTTTCTAGTTGTTTGATCTGGAGCTAATATAATATTTGTAATGGTAACAGCAGATGTTAAATCAAATCATGGCATTTCTATAAACATATTCCCCTTTATTTGAGGCTAACTCTTCTGTGTAGACAGACTTCTGGCTAGTTTATTGGATTCTTTTTCTTACCTCCCTGCATCACCTCCAACCCTTCTAACCTCCTACCACTAGGTAGGAGAGAAAGAAAGTTAGAGAGAAAAGGGGCAGTTGATTTCATGAGACTATTTTCTGTTTAATAGGACCCAAGCAGCTGTGTTGCCATGACTGGCTTCATAAAATTGGAGGCCTCAGTTTCTGTTTCCTGGTAGTGTTCCCACAGTGGCTTAGATCCTGTTCATATTTCTCAAAACGTGAAACTATAGTCCATGGAAATGAGATACAATAACTCAATAACCTCCCTGAAAATCAGAAACAATAATTTAGTAACTGAATTGAAAAGTCCCTAAGCAGTTGACCAATCAAATTAAAGACTAATTAGAAACCTTTGCTGAGCTTGTGAAAACAGTATTATTTCCTGGGCGCTTTTTTTTTTTTTTTTTTTTTTTTTTTTTTTTAGCACTCTTTGTTGTTACCTGGGCACACCTTGTTACTTGAACACGTTATGAATCTGCCCCCTCCCCCAGGTGCCCATATCCTAGATAAACACCAAACAATCAGTTTATGACAAGCTTGCTTCTGCTAAATGCAACCCAATCATGCAACCACCAAGTTGGAATGGAACTCCCTGCTCAAACCTCAGTAAAAACCTAGCTTTGCAGCTGCTCTGGGCTCTCTTCCCTAATCCACTACATTGGTGACAGTGGGGATTCTGAGCTTAAGCTGGAAATAAGGGCTCTTTGTTCTTGCATACATGGCAGATCTCCTGGTGGTCTTTGGAGGTCATTGAGATCTGGACATAACATTTAGGGGCTCACTGTGATCCCCAAAAGCCCCTAACATCTTGGAGCCAATGGCCTGCCAATGCTATTGCTTGTCCTGCTTGTTTTTAGTGTTTCTCACTTGTAAACCTGGATTTGCCTTGGGACGTCTTAGGAGGACCACTGGGAGACCCAAGCAGTGATGAAAGAATAAAGTCCTAGCATAATGCTGACTCGGCTCACAATCTGCCTTCCCGCCTTCCCGGTTCCGGGTACGTGACTCGGCTCACAATCTGCCTTCCCGCCTTCCCTGTTCTGGGTATGTGACTTAACTACGGCTTTGTTCAAACCACCCAATCAGACCCCTGTAACTATGCTTCTCGCTTCTGTAACCGCGCTTCCTGCTCACGAGCCCTATAAAAACCTGTCACCCCAACCGAGAGGCGCGCAAGTCTTCCAAGAGACTTTGTCGTCCCGGGTACCCGTGTACTCAATAAAGCCTCTTGCTGGTTGCATCCGAACAACTGGACTCGTTGATCTTTGGGTACGGGGTCTCCCTGACGGAAGACAACCTTCGGGGGTCTTGCAGTGAGACCTGAGAGCTGTCTTGCCACCTCCCCCCCTGGGGAACTGGATCCTCCTTGTAATTCTTAGGAGGCAAGCAGGGTCCACCTAGAGAAGCTGGCACCTCACTTTTGGTTTTGCCTCCACTGTTCACGAGGACTGATTTAATTTGTCCGTGTGATAATTCTGTTTGTCTTCTGTCTATTGGTCTTTTTATTTAAGAAAAAAATTATTATCATGTCTTATAAATATGTTAATGATTTTTTTTATTATATGGCATACACAGTGGATTCATTAACAATAGGCAAATTATTCTTAGGAGAATATTGAATCTCAGTGACTTTTTAAAGCATCTATATGTAAAAAGTGATACTAAATATCAATTATAATTTGTCATTAGTCTAGTGATTGGTCTTTAGCATAATTTTAATATTCTGTCTATTGTTCTTGATTGACAAGATGAGACAGACGCGAACAGCCCCAACCCCCTTGACCTTCGTTGAGAGTCATTTCAAGGAAGTTAAGGAATGGGACTCACAATGTAAGTTTGGAAGTCAGAAAGGCAAAAAAAAAATTTTACCTTTTGCAGGAATGAATGGGCAGCTTTCAATGTTGGCTTGCCAGAAAAGGGTGCTTTTGATTTGCTTACCATTCACCGTGTTCAGGGCATTGTCTTTGGCAAGCCCAGACACGCACCAGGTCTCTTAGGACCTGGTTAAAGAAGCCCTTGCTTGGCTTGCACCGAGAACTTCCCTGTCCTGACACAGAAGCATAAGTACAGGGACAAATCTCGTCCTAAGCCTTCTGCCCCCAACATCCTTTATCCTGTGTGCAGGACATTACTGAAGAAGAAATTCTGCCCCCCTGCTTTATCAGTCTCTGAGGCACTGGAGTGCAGCACCCCAGTCACCTAGAGTCAACCACTAGCTCAGGGAATGGAAGGTCAGAGGAAAGCCACCCCTCCAAACACCTCTTCTGACAGCCCTCCTCATATTTGGGAGAGAGCAAGGTGGGAACAATCTAGGCAAACTGCTGACTCTGCTGTCCTCTCCTTGAGGGCCACGGTCCCGTGATGAACATGGCAAGCAGCCACATCATTATTGGCCATTTGCCACTAGTGATCTACATAACTGAGAATGCAAACTCCCAAGTTCTCTGAAAAACCGGAGACACTCATAGATTTGTTAGATTCTATAATTTTTACTCACCAGCCCACATGAGATGCTTGTCAGCAGGTTTTGCAAATTGTCTTTACTATGGAGGAAAGGGAGAGAATCCAGATGGAAGCTCAGAAAATGGTTCCAGGCACAGATGGGAACCCCACCACTAACCAAACTACAATACACGAGGGATTCCCATTCACTAGATCAGACTAGGACTTCAGTTTGACACAAGCTAAGGAGAGGCTCAGCGTCTACCATCAGTCTCTAAAAGGAGGTCTCCTAGCGGCTGCTGGACAGTCCACCAATTTGGCGAAGATGAATAATCTTCAACAGGAAAAAGATGAGTCTCCTGCAGCATCTCTAAAGAGGGTCGTGGAGGCATACCACTATACAGCTATAGATCCTGAAAAGCCAGACAATAAATCTTCAGTTATAACCTTTATAACTCAGGCAGTGCCAGGTATCAGGCGAAAATTGCAAAAATTACATAGATTGGCAATCTGCAGGAAATGCTGGCAATAGCAGAGAGAGTCTCTAACAATAGAGATCCCAGAAGACCAGCAGGCTCGTGTTGTCACTGGGAACAACGAAAAACAAACCAGTAATCTGGCCAAGATTCTGATGGTCTACCACGGCCAAGTCTCCAGGAGTAAAGACCGGACAACGCAGACAACTAACAAGTAACCAACATGAGAAGGGACCCCAGGAAGAACGCGAGACTTCAGAGGAACCAATGTGCCTATTGCAGGAAGATGGACCATTGGGTCAAGGACTGTCCAGAGACATTGCCCTGGAAGGATCAGGAATCTGAAAGCATTAAAGTCCTTGAGTTGGATGAACTGGATGACTAGAGAGGACAGGGTTCGGACCCCCTCCCTGACAGGAGACACCTGCTGACTTGAATAGGGGAATCAAGTTTCATGGGACAGATTTGTTATTCATTATCAAGATATCTCTACCAGCAACCAGCAATCCAGCAATCATCCAGCAATCCAGCAGTCTGACAGTCCAGCAAGCAGAAAACAGCCTCAGGGAGAACAGCAGCACACAGGCTCCCTTGGGGTTCTGACATTTATGTCCCCTCTAAAGAGTCCCCATGATTCCAAACATAAACTATCTTCAGTTGGCAAAATCATGCCCCTGCTAGAGAATGAGGCTGCTGTGGAGATCTGAAGCAACCTCATATCCCACGCCTGAGATTAAGACAAAATCATTCCCATGATATTTCTGTGTTTTTTTAAAAAAAACAAAATTTCGCACTGCGCTTCTGAGTCATATACCTGTCCATGTATACTTTAAAATCGTGTTGACAATATCAATATGATAACTTACAGGATTCACTGGTATAAATTCAAGCTATTGCTGAATTTAGAAACAACTGCCATCCTGTATAATACTGACTATTCTATCCATTAAGGTAAAATATTTCTCATTTAAGGAACCATTCTTTTAGTTTTTCCTGCAGAATTTTTTTTTTATCTTTCCCTTATATAGGTTTTATAGACAGACTTCTCCATATGAACAGAATCTATAGAATGAATGTGTATTATGTAGAATATTTATTGGTTGGCTTACAAAGTACATGCTAAGCAGTTAAACAATGACTATCTGAACCACTAGTGACTGAGAACTCAGTATATGCTCCAGCTATGAAACCAACAACTCTGAAGTTCCAGTGGTGAAAATGCATAAAGGATTCCCAGAGGGCCACTGCATTTCAATCCACATTGGAATGCCAAAGCAGCTGGGTTCCAATGTCAGTGAAGTGCGAAGTGCGGCAGCAACAATAGGATAAACACACTCATCAACAAGCCAACAAGAAAGATAGGCAAAACAATAGCTTTTCCTTAGGAGCTGTTTACACTTCCTAAACCAGCAAGTGTTGCCAAATCTGAGGAAAGGTACTAGCTCCTCGTCCCAGTTAATCCTGTCAGTAAATACCTTTATGAAACCATTCTTAGTTGCTCCCAGACCCAATCAATTTGGCAACAAAGATCAATAATCACAGTAGGTGTTCATTTTTTTTTTTTTTGCATTAGAACAAAAACTGAGTCATGTGTATTGATTTATTCTATTCTTTTTTTTGATGCGCCTGTTATTTTCAGAGATAACATTTGTTGATTCTTTCAGCTCCTTTATTTTGATCATTGCTTTTCAACCTGTGTCATAACCTCTTTGGAAATTACATATCAAATATCCTGCATGTTTGTATTATAATTAATAACAGTAGAAAAATTATAGTTATATAGTACAAAAAATAACTTAATTTTTGGGGATCACCATAGCATGAGAAACTGTATTATAGGGCTGCAGCATTAGGAAGACTGAGAACCACTGATATAGATGATCTATGAACAAAGACAGTTACAAATTTCTTGAGGATTCTGCTCAACATACCTTTTAATTTCACTGTCATGTGTTATTCCACTTGTAGATCTCCTACATAATGTTGGGGGAAAAATGGTAACGGAGATCACCACTGCCTTGTTCTAGATATTATTGAAAAATTATGTAATTTATCACAGTAAGTTTTATTTTAGCCATAAGTTTTCTGGATTTTTTTCTTACCAAATCAAGGAAGACCCTTCTCATTGTTATTTTAATATAAACCTTTAGTGTGAATGTTTTTATTTTGTATTTTATCCAATACTTAGTTTTGAATATGTTGTTGTGGCTATGTGATTTTTCTTTTTTTTTTTCTTCATTTTTATGGCTTGAGAATTTTAAATATGCATATAGTGTGTTCTGATGAAACCCACCCTTCACTTCCCCTCAAACTGCTCCCTTGTCTCCACCTACCACTTTATATCCCAACTACCTGTGCTCTGTTTTTTGTTTGTTTGTTGTCTTTTTTTAATAACTCAAATCACCAGACCCGCTTATCTTTCTTTCCTTCTTGAAGGTATACAAATTAGCTAGCTTACTTTTCCAAGATGCTCAGATTCCACTTGTTAAGATGGCATGCTGACTGCCAAGGTAATTACACATCAGACTAAAAATGAAAATCAGGTTAAATTTTTGATGGCCATTTTGCTGCATGAAGAAGTTCTCTGGGATCAGAGACAGATGAGAGGCTGTTACCTTGTTAGCATTTAGTGACATCTTGGATGATAACGGCAACGATACCCGGAGAGAGATAAAACATTCTGAAGCAGACTGGGATGTGTTTGAGGTCTGGGTGTTACCTTTGTTATGAGATCTGCACTCCTCATAGTATACGGATGCTTTCCCACCTGTGCTTATTGCACTCTATTAACATCATATTTTGTCTTTAATCAAATTAGAAGATACACAAGCTGTAAAAAAGGACTTTTGCCAATGTTTTAAACTGTCTATTTAAGAATCGTACATTTTCATCTTTCTGTTTCCATATATAGGTATGTGTATGGCTCTATTGTGTCTCAAGAGAGGACATACCTAGATATACATCATAATTTTGAACTGATGGACATATGCCTTAGGCAGTTATTATTTAATGATTAAGTTTTAAATTTAATCTTTCAATAATAGTATAGAAGATGATGAATTAAAGGTAATTATTTGAGGAGAAAGGAAGAGAGAAAGAGCGCGGTAAAAAAGCACACTTCCCTATTCTGTTTTGCAGTACTGCAGCCCAGACTCACAGTCTCAAGGTATAAAGAAATTAGCAGGCTTAATTCAAGCCAGGAAAAACTTCAAATAGGATCTTCTCAGAAACACAAGTCTGTTGCCATAGAAGTGAAAACAAAATGCTCTGACCAGAACCTGGAGACACACCATATATGAAATAAAATGAATGAAGATAATTTGCTGGAGGATTTCAACACTTGCTTATGGAATGCATGCCAATTGCAGCTTTTGTTTTCTTCTGTGGTTGCCAGTGGGAGGACTTAGATGAAAACAATTAAAATTCCTAAATTCTTTGGAAAAATAACATGCTATTCTCTCTATTATTCTGTTTTTTGGTATAAAAAAACTTTATCATAAATTTATCTTCATATTAATTATATGTAAGTAATAAAATAACATTTATCTAAATATACATTGTCATTAGAAATCTATATTTTAAAATTCCTTGTATATATGTGTGTTTATTTTATACTTTATAATAAAAAACAATCCCTAATAACTTATTACATTATATTATATTGTCTTTTAATAATTTTTATGGGTACATAAGAGAAAATACAATGAAATATAGCCTAAACATTATTAATTTGGAAAAGGGTTTATTTTAAAAATTAATGTGTACAAACTATTTATTGGTGTTGAGGTTATTTTAATCACTGTACATAATCTCATTATACATAATCAGAAATACACAGACAATTAGTCATTGGTTTTAATTATGTTGATTTATTTTTAAAACAAGCTTCTTTTAAAATAAGCTTCCTGGAATGTTATAATAAAAATATTTCCTATATAAAAAAATATTTTCCAAAGTCTTAAAAATTGATAATAGACATGGAAGGGATTCTTCCTTCTGGAACCTGCATGTAGTGAAAGATTTTCTTGTTTTAAGAGTGATAAATTGTGAGAAAACAAATACTTGTTGTGTAAAAAAAAGAAAAATGTTCAAGGCAGGAAGAACTGTGTCAGGGCTTGAAATGACTTTTGTGGACAAAGTCAAACAAGAATGCCCACAGGCTCCTACATCAAATGAATTGCTTATCTTACCTTTGAAGTTGTTCTTCAGCAGGTCCATAGCTTTGCAACTTACTAGTGAGCAGTGGACCATCGCTTGCTTTTTACTATCCATCCACCCCTGGCCTCCTCATGCACCATCTATTCATGGTATTGGTCAGAAAGCAGCTGAGTGTGATTAACGTTAGAAAAGGTAATCATAAGTGATGGCTTGCTGAAGTATCATTTTCCCTACAGCTGTTTAATTCAGATGAACTGAGAATAAAGCTTTATAACTCATGGAATATTTGCCGATTAAAAACAGATACATGTAAACTTCCCCTTTAAATATTTTGATTCCTACTTTCATTCTGAGATGAAGTAAAAGAGATGGTCTGCTTGCTTTTTACCTCATCAACCCTGGCTCACACATTCAAGGGAAGCTGCATGCTTGTTTTATGCAAGCATAAAGCTTAGGTCGATTTAGAAAAAGAAAAAAGTTGTGAAAAATTAAACCTCAGAGTAATAATGTAACCAAAGGCCTTATAGCTTTAGTTTGGCCTTTTTTTTTTTTTTTTTTTTTTTTTTTACATGAAACTCTTAACGTATGTATAACATAAACTGGGAATATAGCTGCTAAGCATTTTTAAAATATAAAATCCATATTTTTCAGGCTCAGCTCTGTCTAAGATTCATGAGGAACATTTAATTTTTCCTGAATAAAACACAAGAGAAAGTTGTTTCAATTTTACTGCTCTAAATTATTAATGAAGCTTTAAAAACAAAATCTTTAAAATGCATGTAAACCAATCAGCTGGACAGTATTGTCTCAAAGGAGAAGAAGAGTTGAGATTGATGCAGAACTCTCGTGAGGCTAATTAAAACTGAGCAGAGTTTAAATCCCAAGTTTGGCTTCTCCTCCAAAGCAACTGTTAAAAATAAATTCATCACTCTACAGAGGCATTATGGAATATTTTAATCATGTAGTAAACATTCTGTAAATTTACCTAAAATGGTAGATTCTTCCCCAAGAATATTACATTTTATTCATTTTTTTGGCATAATAATATTGACTTTAATTAGAAATCCCCTTAACTTTCTAAAAAGTAAACAAATATCTTTAGTATTATTATTTTAAAAACAAGGGCCTAAAACAGATTTCTGTGTTTTTAAGCTGTTCCGTCACAATGAAGTCCACATTCTTTGATTCTGGCAAGTAATTTGGTGCTTTTAAAATTAATGAATTTAAAAGCTACTGGACTATATAAATGGGCGGACCTAGGCCCCCTACACATATATACATGATGGACAGCTTGGTTTCATATGGGTACGCCAGCAAGGGCAGCAAGGGCTGTCTCTAACAAGGACTCTCTTGCCTTCTTTTAGATCACTTCCCCCGGCAGGGCTACCTTTCCAAGCCACCATGGTAGAGGTTGCACTTAGGCCTGATATAACTTAATATGCTGGGATGGGTAGATGGGTAAGTGGGGCTCCCCTTTTCTGAGATTGAGGGAAGAGGAGATACAGGAAAGGGGGAAGGAGGGTGGGACCAGAGGAGAGGAAGGAGGGGGCTATGACTAGAATGTAAAGTGAATAAACAGATAAACAAGCAAATAAATAAATAATAAGTAAATAGGTATTTAAAGATTATTTATGACTATTTCAAAGATATATTTGAAAAATACATCAATGCATATTTTTTTATTTTAAAATAACATGTCTTTAAGAAACTAGATATTATCTTATCCAAGGGACCTCCTTCTTGCTTAACTTCTTTAGGTGTACAGATTTGGATATGTTTATCCTATATTATAGGTCTAGTATCCATTTATAAGTGAGTATATACCTTGTGTGTCTTTCTGCTTCTGGGCTCCCTCACTCAGGATCATCTTTTCTAGATCCCACCATTTGCCTGCAAATTTCATGATTTCCTTGTTTTTAGTTGCTGAGTAGTATTCCATTGTGTAAATGTACCACAATTTCTGTATCCATTTCTCTATTGAGGGGCATCTGGGTTGTTTCCAGTTTCTGGCTATTACAAATAAAGCTGCTATGAACATGGTTGAACAAATGTCCTTGTTGTGTACTTGAGCATATTTTGGATATGGAGTGGTTTAGCAGGATCTTGAGGAAGTGCTGTTCCTAATTGTCTGAGAAAGCAAAAGATTAATTTCCAAAGTGGTTGTACAAGTTTACATTGCCATCAGCAATGGAGGAGGGTTCTCCTTTTTCCATATCCTCTCCAGCATGCATTGTCACTTGAGCTTTTGATCTTAGCCATTCTGACGGGTGTAAGGTGAAATCTCAGGGTTGTCTTGATTTGCATTTCCCAGATGACTAAGGATGTTGGGAATTTCTTGAAGTGTTTCTCTGCCATTCTGTATTAGACATATAATATAGGATTAAATACTAAAATCTGCACACCTAAAGAAGCTAAACAAGAAAGAGGACCCTGAGTAAGATCATCAATCCTCACTTAGAAAGACAAAAGGGATGAACATTGAAAGAAGGAGAAAACAGGAGACAGGATAAGATCCTACCAGAGAGGGTTTCTGAAAGACTCTACCAAGCGGTGTATCAAAGCAGATGTTGAGACTCTTAACCAAACTTTGAGTGCGGGGAATCCTGTGAAAGAAGGGGAAGATAATGGACTTGGAGAGGACAGGAGTTCCACAAGAAGAGCAACAGAGCCAAAATATCTGGCCATAGGCTTCAGAGGAGGACAATGCAGCCAGTTTTGATAAGTTTATCTGACCCTGATAAACTAGGGTCAGATGGAAGGACCTTCTATCAGTCTATTTGGAGAGGGGAATGGGAGGACACGAGAAAAAGAGGGTGGGACTGGGAGGGAATGATGGAGGGGACTACAGTTGGGATACAAAGTGAATATATTATAAATAAAAAATAAAAATTTAATTTAAAAACAGATATTAAACATATTCTGTCCCTAAAATACTTGGGTATAGAAAAAGTTGTCAGAAAATAGGGGCAACTTAGATGAGAACAAGAGGATGCCAGATAGAAGACTACATAGAAAGAGCCCATAGAGTGCCTCTGATGTGTGGGTTCTTTTTCCACCAGTTGCAGGTATGTGTGGTACTGAGTTCATACCCATGAAATGTCTATCTGGTAATTCCAGCCAGGTAGTCACTGAAGCCTACCACACTCCTGAATATGTTTTAACTGGAAGAGTTGGTCCAAGACTTAGGAACACTGGCTACTCTTATAAACTAGTGCTTGAACCCCTGCACTATAACTGCAGACACAACCATGTAACTTTGGTTCCATGGGGTTCCAATGCCCTCTTCTGATCTGTGTAGGCACCAAACATATCAGTGGTTTACATACATACATGCAGACAAACCACCTATACATATAAAATAAATATTAATAAATGCTTATGAAGTAAATGTTTTCAAAGTTGGTGAGTTACACAAAGATACATATGCAGGGTCAAGAAAATAATTTACAATAAGAAAATAGGCCTGAGCCTAGAAACTGCCTAAGAATTCCATAGACTGTGGTGCTAGTGATTTAATTAATTACTTTTTATAATGTTGAACTGAGGAAAATAGGCAGGAACACAACTCTTGCATTTTTTAAGGACTATATTGTTTGCTAAGAATTTTTACAGGAATTATGTTTGACAAGGCAAGAAGGTGTGTATTGTTTTCAAGTAACTGAAATTCAAAAAAAAAACAAGGCCAAAGTCTCACAAGCTAGTGAGAAAACAAGGACATCTGAATTTCTTCATGTTCCTTTTTCTAAACATAAACATGTTTCAAACATACAGATTGGATAGACGTTTTTTGATATATATAGCAACCGCCCTCTGTCTAGTTGATGTAAAAAGGATACAAAACTTACAACACTAAAGAAAAAGAAAAGTGTCCTTAGGAGAAAAAAAAAAAATCTCAGTGCCTTACTGTTTCAACAACAAAGTTTTATCTGCTGTCAGGAACAAAGTTTTATCAAAGTTTTGAAGTTATGATAGAAGTAAAAATAATGATTTATTTAGATTATATAAGAAGGACTTACAGAGTTAATAAAATGTAACTGATAATAAAAAATAAAATTAAAAAAATAATCTAGATATAAAAAAAGAAGGACTTTGTAAGGCAATTGACTCTCTTGTTGATGTTCTGTGTTTGATTCCAAGTATGAGAACTTTAACCATGCCTTTGGATGGTGCTTTAATATTACCCTCATGTTCAAATCTGAAGGCTCTGCCTCTCTCAGAGTTATACAGTCCTTAATGACTTTTAATAGGTCCACAGATAATACATTATATAAATATAAACCGACAGATGCAAGTCTTTTACTTGCAGCCATCCCCTTAATCAGACAATACTAACACTGCTTAACTTCCCTAATGACTCAAGCATCATGATCTAGGCATTTATACTCCATCTCTATTTCCCAGATGCTCAAACCAGCAAACCGTAGAGCAGCTGACACCCACCTGACCATCTGCTTTGCAGAAGTTACTACATCTCTGTTTCACATAGCACTCCTCTCACTTTCTGGCTCATAGGCAATGTTGATGTTTCTCCCTGTATGTCCTCATACCCTTGGCATGGCTGTTGAAACACTTTCAAGGAATTTCTTCTTACTGACAGATGCTGTCTCTTAATTTTTCTTTACACATCATAAGTAATAATGAGTCTTTCACAAAACAAACAAACAAACAAACAAACAACACTAGTCCCAGTCATTAAGACTTGCTATTTTGACCTATACCAATGGCCCATTTTCTGATAATTTTACAATAAGAATTAGGATTTCAATTTAAAAATTTTGAAAAGGAAAAAAAAATACTGTATTCATGGAAATTATATCCTGACTATGCCAAGAATTAAATGCTTCTTTTCTGTAATTATTATTATTTTTTTTATGATTTGGAGCTACATAAGACCATTTTCTTTTTTTAAATTTTTTATTAATTGCACTTTATTCATTTTGTATCCCCCCATAAGCCCCTCCTTCCTCCCCTCCCGATCCCATCCTACCTCCCCTTTCTGCATGCATGCCACTCCCCAAGTCCACTGATAGGGGAGGTTCTCCTCTTTCTGATCTTAGTCTATCAGTTCTCATAAAAAGTGGCTGCATTGTCCTCTACTGTGGCCTGGTAAGGCTGCTCCCCCCCAGAGGGAAGTGATCAAAGAGCAGGCCAATCAGATTATGTCAGAGGCTGTCCCTCTTCCCATTACTAGGTAACTCACTTGGACACTAAACTGCCATGGGCTACATCTGTGCAGGGGTTCTAGGTTATCTCCATGAATAGTCCTTGGTTGGAGTATGAGTCTCTGGGAAGTTTCCTGTGTTCAAATTTTCTTGTTCTGTTGCTCTCCTTGTGGAGACCCCGTCCTCTCCAGCTCTTACTATTTCCCACTTCTTACATAAAATTCCATTCACTCTGCCCAACAGTTGGCCATCAGGCTCAGCATCTGCTTTGATAGTCTGCAGGGCAGACCATTTTCATATGATGTACTTTGAGCACATGCTTTCCTACCCCATGACCTTCACATTCACAACACTCTACTTTCCTATCATCATAACTTCATGTAACTGGAAAAAGTCTAAAGCCAACAAATGAGAGAAAACCCTCAATGTTTGTTCAATTAATAGAATTGCCTATAGTTTCAAGCATTTCCCAGCAAATAATATAATATTAATCTTTGTTCTGACTGAGAAGGATTTTCCATTTTGTACGTAAACTACATTTTCTGTATTTTCCCCTCTATTGCCATTCACCTAGGCTGTTTCTATACCTAAGGCTGCAATAAACATCAGTATGAAAATATCACTGGGGTTGCATTTTTTTAAGGAGAAAAGTTTGGGAGATTCTTGCTGCCTTACAGGTGTCATTAACTAAATCCACTTACTGTAGTAAGCACAGAGAGGAAAACACAGCATCTCATCTCAGAAATAGCCAGGCAGCCCTGATAAGCAGTAGGACAAGATGTGACTCATACAGATGTTACTGGAAGAGAGATGCACATTTGCAATGAATTGAAGCACAGAAAATTCCTTTCACATCAGGTAAAAAGCGATAAGGGCAGTGATTTAGAAGGAACTGCATCTCCCTAGGAAAAATGAGTCATGTACTTTCTGAACTCCAGCCAAAAAAAGCATAAATAAAGGAGGTAGTGTTCTGTATAAATGCCAAGTTATTTTTATTTATTTACTACTGTTATTTTCCAAAGATAAAATTTCTGTAAAATCTCATGTTTCATTTTCTATGTTGACTTGAGAAAACATTAAAATGTGAGAGAGTTGTAGGTATGAAAGGCATTCTTCTGATCTGTCCCACAAAGTCAACCCCATTTAATAGCCATGTCAGCAAGATTATCAGGTAAAGTCATCACTTGACATTCTGTCTCCATTAACATGATCTCAATAAAGTAAAAATAATCATATATTAACTAACAAAAAATTTTCCATTGAAAAAAGCCATAAGCTAAAAATAAAATATAGCGCTCTAAGTTTCAAAGTAATGATATGAAAAGTTACTTGAGCAATTTTTTAATTAAATAATTCAATTTACATTTTGGTCACTCCTCTCCTCCTAGTCTTACACTCCCTCCTCCATCCTCTTTCCCTTTTCGTCAGGATAGCCCTACCCAGACACCCCAGCTCATCTATTTTCATGAGGACCGAGTTCTTTCTCCCCTGTAGCCTTGTAGGGAAGTTCCCATCAGAGGGAAGTAGTCAGAAAGCAGGCAAGATAGACTGTGTCAGAGATAGTGCCTGCTTCCTTAACTAGTGGGTAGATGTCCTGATAACAGGCTTATCTTCTTGGGGCCTATGCATTATAGTATATCTATCCAGGACTATATGACTAAAATCTGCTTATAAGTGAGTATATTCCATGTGTGTCTTTCTCGCTCTGTGTTACCTCCCTACTTCCCTCAGGATTATATTTTATAGTTCCATCCATTTACCTGCAAATTTAATGACTTCCTTATTTTTAACCACTGAGTGCTATTCCACTGTGTAAATGTACCATAGTTTCTTTATCTGTTCTTCATTTGAGGGACATCAAGGTTGTTTCCAGTTTCTGGCTACTATGAATAAAGCTACTATGAATGTGGTTAGACAAAGGTTCTTGTTGCATGGTAGAATGTCTTCAGGTGTATGCTCAGGAGTGACATAGCTGGTTCTTGAGGTATGGCTATTCCCAGTTTTCTGAGAAAGTGCCAGATTGATTTCCAAAGTCATTGTACAAGTTTGCGCTCCCACCAACAATGGGGGAGTGTTCCACTTTTCTACATCCTTGACAACACGAGTTGTCACTTGAATTTTTGATCTTGGTTATTCTGACAGGGTGAGATGGAATATCAGAATTGTCTTGATTTGCATTTCCCTTCTGACTAAGGACACTGAGCATTTATTTAAGTGATCAATGGAATCAAATTGAAGACCCAGAAATAAATCCACGTATGCACATCTGATTTTTGAACAAAAGTGCTAAGAGCATGCAATGGAAAAAAAGGCAGCATCTTCCACAAATGGTGCTGGTCTAACTGTGTGTCTACATGTAGAAAAATGCAAATAGATTCATATTTATCACCCTGCACAAAACTCAAGTCCTAGTGGATCAAAGACCTCGACTTAAAACCGGATACTGTAAATCTGCTAGAGGAGAAAGTGGGGAAGAGCCTTGAACTCATTGGCACAGGAGACAACTTTCTGAACAGAACACCAACGGCACAGGCTCTAAGATCAACAATCAATAATGGAACCTCATGAAACCGAAAAGCTTCTGTAAGGCAAAGGACACTGACTATGGAATGAAATGGCAGTTTATAGACTGGGGAAAGATCTTCACCAATCCTACATCTGACAAAGGGCTAATATCCAGAATATATAAAGGACTCAAGAAGACGGGAGAGGCCCAGGGGCTCAAGAAAGAGTGCTGGTGATTGGGGTGCAGCTAAAGAAGGCAGGGTGTGGGTGCGCGTGTCTTGAACGGAGTCTTGAAGGACAGGGGGCATGCCTGCTAGGGAGTCCTGAAGGGCAGGGTGCAGACTCAGGTGCAGGAGCCCTGAAGGGGTCTGGCGTGAGTGGCAATGGCGGTGTGCCTCAGAATGGAGCTGGGCTAAGGAATTTTCTGATTTTTTTTTTAACCTGCCACTTCATTTATTTTTACTTGCAGGAGGAGTTGAAACAATCATTTAAGGTTGTTTTTCTTTTCTCCCCTAAACCTGAATCCTTCAAGTAAAACCAACTTCACGATAGAAATATGCAAAGCAAAGGGAAGTAAGTACAACAACGCAAGAGCTAAGGCTGGGGGAAGAAGAAGGTGCCGTCGACATAGAAGGTATGCACAGAGGCAGTGGTTCACCTGCTCAGGATGGCATCCCCCAAAAGCAAACATGAGGACCCTTTTATGAGGATGCCTCCTACCCCCAACATGTGAAAATGTTTCAACTCAACACTTCAGGCTAAAAAGAGGAAAAAAAGGAACAAACTAACAAAAAACACAACTGCACAAATCACCGAGCCATAACCATAATCTATCCCTAATTGATCATAGGGGCTTCTCATTTTATAAAGATTAATGAAAAATATTGAAAAATTATTTTCTCATCTTATATTTGTGAAGATAATAGAATGTTTTTTATGTTTATATTTTTTAACAGAATCACCTGACATATGGGAGGTTGTATCTCATGTTTTCAAAATGCAGTCTCAGTCCACATGACATTATTTAGACCTGTACGATAGGGATGACCACTTGGTACTGGATAAAATATGAGGACCCATTCTCTGCGAAAATATTTTTTCCAAATCGTAGCCTTTCTTGGTTGCTTGTAGTTCTTTGTGTAAGGGTGATGCACCAAGAGAATTTCTTGACCAATGTCAACATGTCTACTAGTGTTGTCTTCATTCAGGTTTTGTTTAGTCAACTACGTTGGTGACAATTCATTGATGTTGCTTCTCTGACATTTCTAGAAGAAAAAATTTCACAGCAAATATCTCTCTGCCTGTCTCTGCGTGTCTGTCTGTCTCTCTTTCCCCCTTACAGCCTTTCTACCCTGTCTCCTTCTACAGCCTGAGTTGTAGAAGTTGTGATGTATCAGTTGACAAGGTACTGCAAAACTCAGTTCTCTGCAGTTTGATCAATTCTGAGTTTTTTGTTTGTTTGTTTGTTTCTGCTTTTTTTGTTTGCTTGGTTTTTTCTTTTTATTAATTACACTTTATTAATTTTGTATCCCCCCATAAGCTTCTCCCTCCTCCCCTCCCGACCCCACCCTACCTCCCCTTTCTGCATGCATGCTATTCCCCAAGTCCACTGATAGGGGAGGTTCTCCTCTCCTTTCTGATCTTAGTCTATCAGTTCTCATCAAAAGTGGCTGCATTATCTTCTGTGGCCTGGTAGGGCTGCTCCCCCCTCAGGGGGAGGTGATCAAAGAGCAGGCCAATCAGATTATGTCAGAGGCAGTCCCTCTTCCCATTACTAGGTAACCCACCCGGACACCGACCTGCCATGGGCTACATCTGTGCAGGGGTTCCAGGTCATCTCCATGAATAGTCCTTGGTTGGAGTATGAGTCTCTGGGAAGTTCCCTGTGTTCAAATTTTCTTGTTCTGTTGCTCTCCTTGTTTAGACCCTGTCCTCTCCAGCTCCCACTATTTCCCACTTTCTACACAAAATTCCATTCACTCTGCCCGAGAGTTGGCCATCAGGCTCAGCATCTGCTTTGATAGTCTGTAGGGCAGAGGCTTTCAGAGGCCCTCTGTGGTCTGTTCCTAGTTTTTTTCCTGATTTCTTCTTCTGGCTTTCAGAGGCCCTCTGTAGCAGGTTTCTAGGTTGTTTCCTATTTTCTTCTTCCTCTGATGTCCATCCTCCCCGCCCCTCAGGATGGGGATCGAGAACTCTAGCCAGGGTCCTCAGTCCTGCTCGGCCTCTCTAGATGCATAGATTCCGGTGGGTCCATCCTACATTTGTTTGCTTGTTTTGTCTTTATCTGTCTGTTGCAAAGAGATACTTTTTGATGATAGGTAAGACCTGTACTTATCTGTGGGCATAAGGATAGAATTATGCTTGGTTAATAAAGTGGCAGAAGTAGGTTCTCTTCCAAGATCCTTTGTTTCACTAGCCCAAAGTTTGACTATGTTTCTACTATCAGGAATTATTTACTTCTTGTGTAGCATGCGTGAAGTTTATTTAGAGAACCGTTGGTTTTGACCAAGGTGTGCATGCTACTGTACCTTCAGGCTTATCATACCATGCTGGTCACTGTTATAATTCATAGGCATCATAACAGGATAGGCCTATCCTTTACTTCTGTTGTTTAAAAGCTTCCATACCATCTTCTGGTACCATGAAAGCTTATCCCCAAGGAGGAGATCAGATGCAACTCCTGTCTCTGGATCCAGTGTACAAAGCATATGGTTGCTGTTTTCAGCAATACGGAATTACCTTCAACCCCTGAGAGGCAATCAGGGGCAAAAACAATGGCCTATAATATTTTGGCAGTCTCTTCTACAATCCTGACCAACAAGTGAAAAAGGGAAGAGTCTCATGACTAGTGTCAGAGTTTTTGTTCTTGTGGAGAGAATTGTTAGCACAGATGGGAAAATTTTCACTTAAACTATGTATTTACATGTATTCTTAAACTCATGTAATGTTAGGTAAATAAATAAAAATACAATCCATTGTCACTTTTCAGACTGCCTCACTGTTATTTTACCTTTCTTATTCACTCTGTTTATATCCTTCACTCTTCCCTAATTAGAACCTCCTTCATTTTTTCATCCTCCCTTCAATTTTCTTTCTTTTTTAAAAAAACTTATTTTTTATTTATTACAATTTATTCACTTTTTATCCCCACTGTAGTCCCTCTTTCATCCCTTCCCAATCCCACTCTCACTCCCTCTTCTCCTCCATGCTCCTCCCATGCTCTTTCCATCTGACTCTAGCCTACGGAAGTCTCACCAGGACTGGCTGCATTGTCTTCCTGTGTGGCCTTCTACCTTGTTTTTTTCCTTTCTATTGCTCTTCCCTTCTATCTATTGCTCTCTTGGTTCCTGCAGTTACTAAAGATTATATATTTACATCTGAAGGTGTATGTCCTGGTTTGAATGAGAATCATCCACATAAGCTCATATAATTGAATTCCAGAGAGCAGAATTCTTGGATTTTCCTCATGCAACTTGATGAGCTGGGGTGGACTGAAAAAAGAGATTCCCTTTTCTGAGTAAAAAGGGGAGGGGAAGGAGAGAGGTAGTGAAAATGGGACTGAGAAGGGAGGAAGTAAGAGGCTACAAGGACGTAAATTGAATAAAATAAATAAATAAGGAAAAAAGGGAAAAGAAGGGAATTAAAAGGATTAAGAGTTTTGGCCTTGTTGGAGGAAGTATGTCATTTGGGGGTGGGCTTTGGGGTTTCAAATGCCCATGCCAGACCAGGTCTCTCTCTCTGCTTATGGATCAGGATGTAACTTTCAGGTACTTCTCCAGTGCCATGAGTACCACCAACTTCCTGCCATGCCTCTACTTTGATGATGAGCTACTAGCCCTCTGAAACTATAAAAAAAAATAATCTCCTAATTTTGTATTGTAAAAGTTGTTTATCACTTCATGCAAGAAATACGTTCAGAGCAATCTGTTGACCTCATGAACAGTAATCAGAGGGAAAAATAAAGGGAAAGAGGGTCAAAATACCCTTTGAGGTAAAGTCCATTGTCCTATATGACTCTCAGTAGCTTAAAACACTCTAGTATAGGCATCCTGGACACTAATGTTTTATTAGAGAGACATTCCAGTACATATAAGGGACTAGACTTTCAGGTATGTGTCAGAGACATTTATTGAGGACTTGTCATGAGAAAGGTGACATTCCAGGACCTTCAAACATACGTCACATTCATGTATTCTGTTCACTGAGTGAAGTAGTTACTAGTATAGCCCTTACATGACTTTAATATCTGAGACAAGTGTATCATACAGAATTTTAAATCTTCTAGTTCTTACATTAGTAGAGGTATGACTTAAAGCCAGAACGTTTCACAGTCTGTGCGATGTGTTAATGCACATTCAGCTGTGAGGTTCCTCTGTTCCCACAGATTGGTATTCTTTTTTTTTAATTTTTTATTTAACTTTTATTTTTGTATCCCCCCATAAGCCCCTCCCTCCTCCCCTCCCGGTCCCACCCTCCCCCCCTTTCTGCATGCATGCCTCTAGTCAATTTACATGGAGCAGATTGGTATTCTTTAAAATGAAAAGAAGCACTTGGTTCTGTGTGAAGTGGAGTAGTCATACATGAGGTATATCCTCCAATACAGAATAGTGAAAGAAAATGCAGTCTTCAACAAATGCTGCCGGTAGCATTGTGTAAATGAATGCTTTTTGCATGCTTTCTAAAAATTAACTTGGAATAGCTAAACATCTTGAATGTAAAATACAAAATGATGAAATCCCCAGAATATAACATACTAGAAAATAGAGATAGCTGAAGGTTCAGCGTGATTTTTTTAGTTGCATCAACAAAAGCATAAAAATATTGATCAAAAGACTTATAATGGACAATGTCGTTTGACACTACAATCATATTAAAATGGAAATAGAAAAGATGCAGGATAAAAAAATGAGTTTGAAAAGAAGAACAAACTTGTAAGATTAAGAGTAACGGATTTCAAGTCATTGTATAAAGCATACAACATGAGATGTTATACAGTTGCTATAAAGATAGAAAAATAGGATGGTGAACTAGAAAAGACAGTTCAGACACATTCGCAAAGCAGTCCAGTTAACATAAAGGAGTGAAATCAGTACATACAGAACGATAGTCTTTCAAAAAATGATGCTGAAGAATTTTTATCCAAGGGAAAAAAAAATCTCTAAATCCTGTCATAACACATAAAAATACCTTAAAATGAATATAGACCTAAATGTAATACCTAACATTTTTTCTAAACTGACTAGAATACAAAAAGTCTGCTTTCCGATATATTAGCCAAATATTTTTATTTTATTTTTTTATAATTTATTCATTTTATGTCCCCAATATAGCCCTCTCACTCTCCTCCTCCTGGTCCCACCCTCCCTTGCTCTTACCTCCCTTGTCTTCCCCTAGTCCTCAAAAAGGGGAAGCACTCCTACCCCATCATCTGATACCAGCATATCAAGTCTCAAATATTTATTACTACAAAAATCACAGTCTAGAAAAGAGAAATAACAAATGAATGAGATTTCAGTAAAATTCGGACTTTTTTTTTGTCCTTTATACAAATCAAGCTACAGCTCTCGAAAATGTGTTTGTAAATTGAATATCTGGAGCTTTCTAAGAAAAATTAGGAATAGTGCTTCCTCAAGATCCAGGTCTATCACTCCTAGGCATATTCCAAAATATGCTCAAGTACCCAACAAGGACATTTGCTCAAGCATGTTCATAGCAATTTTATTCATAATAGCCAGAATCTGGAAACAAGCCAGACGTACCTCAACTAAGTAATGGCTACAGAAAGTATGGTTCATTTACACAATGGAATACTACTCAGCAATTAAAAACAAGGAAATCATGAAATTTGCAGGCAAATGATGGGAACTAAAAAAGATCATCTTGAGTGAGGTAACCCAGAAGCAGAAAGACACACATGGTATAAACTCACTCATAAGTAGTTATTATCCAGATAATATAGGATAAACATCCTAAAATCTATAGTCCTAAAGAAGCTAAACAAGGAGGAAGACCCCAGGGAAGATGCTCAATCCTCATGCAGAAGTGCAAACGCAAAAGACATCAGAAGCAGGAGAAGACAGGGAACAGTACAGGAGCCTACCACACACAGCCTCTAAAAGACTCTACTGATCGAGGTATGGAAGGAGAAGCTGAGACTCATAGTCAAACTTTGGACAGGGTGCATGCAAGCATATATGGATATTTAAAGAAAACTAAATTATTAAAAAAATACAATAAAACCGAAAAACATTTGATTAGCTATTTCACCCTTAAAGACATATATGGAGTAAAGAGTAAATTAGAGGATGCACAACACCATCCCTTATCAGATAAATACAAATTAAAACAGTGAAATACTACTACACATGAACACTTATAATGAAACATGAAAATGCAGTGGAAGACCTGAGAGGGTACAGAAAATACAAAGAAAGCAATACGCATAGTACTGCCAACATTGTTGTATTAATATTAAAATGAATTGAAAGCAAGATAATTTTAAACATAAACGATAAAGGGATCATCTTAAGAAGCAACTTTTCTTCTACTGTCCATCCTCTTAGCCTTTCTGAATGGGGACTGAGCATTTTAGCCAGTCTTCCTTCTTGATTAGTTTTTTTAGGTGTACAGATTTTAGTAGGTTTATCCTATATTATAAGTCTAATATCCACTTATGAGTGAGCATATACCCTATGAGTCTTTCTACTTCTGGGATACCTCACTCAGGATGACCTTTTCTAGATCCCACCATTTACCTGCAAATTTCATGTTTCCTTGTTTTTATTGCTGAGTAATATTCCATTGTGTAGATGTATTACAATTTCTGTATCCATTCTTCAGTTGAGGGGCATCTGGGTTGTTTCCAGCTTCTGGCTATCACGAATAAAGCTGCTACAAACATGGTTGAATAAATGTCCTTATTGTGTAATTGAACATCTTTTGGATATAAGCCTAGGTGTGGTATAGCTGGATTTTGAGGAAGTGTTATTCCTAATATTAAAAAAGAAGCAACTTTTAATTTTTCTACCTTAAATAACAAACTTTATAACGCTTCCAAGACAAATATAAATATCAGTAAAAAGAAAGGCATAGATGAACCAGTGTCGTTATTTGTTATTTTAAAAATACTGTCTTGATGTTTGGTAGAACAAGTAGAATGAGTCTATAAGAATGTAAATCAACTTGAACAAATATTTATTTATATAATATTCTATAACTGATATTATCATTCTCTTTTTACTCTGTTCTGGAAATCCCTCATTTTTCTCTTGCATGCTATGAGAAATTCCAATGATTATATCTATCTTGTAATTTCATTTTTTAAAAGGGAAAGGGGACTGAGTCTATGGGCTACATCTGAGCTGGGGTTTTAGGTCCTCTCCTTGCATTGCACTTGGTTGGGGTATCATTCTCTTGAGGGCCCCCAGGTCTCAGGAATTTTTTTCTCTCTGTTTCTCTCCTTATGGAGCTCCTGTCTCTTCCAGGTCTTTCCATCTCCCCCTTCTTTCATAAGATTCCCTGCACTCTGCCCACAGTTTGGCTATGAGTCTCAGCCTGTGCTTCAATACCTTGATCAGTAGAGTCTGCCAGGCCACAGAGGATGACTATGCAACCATTTCTGATGAGATCTGATAGGCTAGGGTCAAATAGAAGGGGAGGAGGACCTCCCTTATCAGTGGGTATAGGGATGGGAATAGGGAGAAAAGAGGGAGGGAGGGTAGGTTTGGGAGGAGATAAGAGAGGGAGCCATAGTCGGGATACAAACTGAATAAATTGTAATAAATGATAATAAAAAATTAAAAATGAAATAAAAACGGTGAAAGGAGAGAAAAGAGAGGAAAATGAATGGAGGGAGGCTGGGGAGAGACGGGATAGGGAAGGAGAAACCAAGAGAGATAGAGAGACAGGGAAATTATATATATAATTTTATATATATCTTATATATATATATATATATATATATATATATATATATAAAGAGAGAGAAAAAGGGAGGGATAGAGAGAGAGTTAAACACACAGAGAGAGAGAGATTGGTAATATTGTGATGTTATGATCCTCCAAAAGCCCACTCCCAGTTACACCATCTCCAACAAGAGCACACCTCCTAATCCTTCCCGATTAGTTCCACCTACTGGAGTTCAAGCAGTCAATTATATGAGCCTATCAGGGATATTCTCACCCAAACCATCACACTCTCCATTTATTTAAAATATGCATACACATTCTCACTCTAATCTCTAAGCCCAAATTTTAATTTCTCTTTCCTCTGAACTTTTATATTCTTAGTCAGTCAGGCTCTGATTTCCCCAGTGTTAGAGCTGGTCATTTTAGATTTCTTTTTCGTTTTATCCCTCACATCGATTTATGTAAATTCTGTTAATTTTTCCTCTTGCTTTGAATTTCCCCTTGTGTCTTCTTACTACCATTGTTTAATTTAGATTTTTGCTTTCCTAATTACCCAAGAAGATTGCTCTTCCCTTCACAACTTCACAGTCTGCTTTGGGTCACGTTGCTCTGCTCTCTGAGCTCTATTACAAACGTTTTTATCTTCTTTCCAGTGGGCCTCTAGCTGTATATCCAAATCCTCCTGAACTTATCTATATATTTTCCCAAGGCTGCCTCTCCTTATGTACCTTCCTAATCCCCTTATTTCCTCTCAGCTGCTTTCTCATTATATAACATGTTCTCAAGAACCCTACCTCTAAGCCCAAATTCATACCATTTCCTCCAGCCTTTGCTTGTTCAGTCATGCAGTTTCAATCACAACTCAGTTTCAGTCACATGAGTATTAAACAATTTAAGAAAAATCATTAAAACAAGATTCAAGTGTCTGGCCATTTTTAATTCTGGTCCACCTGTTTTTCCTTGGTGATAAGTTAAAATGAAAAATGCTCGTTTTGATTAGGATTCTTTCTTTCTTAAACGATTATTTTATTATTGCCAAAAAATGGTTTGTGCTGTTTAATCATAACAAAATCCACATATGTTACCTGTTTAATAGTGTCATGGGTAATTTAACTGCAGAAGACAACTTTAGAATTCAGAAGATATTAAAGGGCATGGGATGACCTAGTTATCTGAGCATAATTTAAAGTCTTCTAATAATAATTTACATGGAAAAGGATAATTTGAAGGGTTTTCCATATAAGTACTCTTGATTTTATTAATTGATAATTTATTTTTATATGGATACATTCCTAATTTATTGATATATTCCTAATTATACTCATTGGCTTTATGATTGATGTTACATGTTACATATATAGATAATCACTATATATTGAACTCTGGAACCAGAACTGCTTGGTGAAAGAAACTTTAAAACACACTGGTAAAGTTCTGACTTTAGGAATTGCAACAATTTACACTCTTTTTTAATATTATTAATTTATTTTTATTAATTACATTTTATTCACTTTGTATTCCAGCTGTGGCCCCCTCCCTCAACCCTTCCCAATCCCAACCACCCTCCGTCTTTTCCTCCCATGCCCTTACCCCTGTCCACTGGTAGGGAGGTCCCCCTCCCCTTTCATTTGACCCTAGCCTATCAGGTCTCATCAGGACTGGCTTGCATTGTCTTCCTCTGTGGCATGGCAAGACTGCTCCCCCTGAGCAGGAGGTGATCAAAGAGCCACATTGAGTTCATGTTAGAGACAGTCCCTGTTCCCCTTACTAGGGAACCCTCTTGGACATTGAGCTTCCATGGGCTACATCTGTGCAGGGTTCTAGGTAATCTCCATGCATAGTCCTTGGTTGTAGTATCAGTCTCAGAAAAGATCCCTGGGCGATTTCTACTCTTAAAATGAATTATCATTCTGATTCCTCAAATGCCTTATTAATAAGGAATGTAATCAACTTAGAGATTTTCTGTTTTTTTTTCTTAATAATTATATTTAGTGAATAATGACATAGTGAAACTTCAATTTGTGTCACTTTTGAAACTGCAAGAGATCTGTATACTTCTCAAAATGCAATAAATGATACTTATTTGTACTTTGATTCTTGCTTAGCTAGCTAACCCTGACCAATTCTCCTCTGGTCATTTGTTGCTTCTTTCTTTATTTCATGGCAATTCTATCTGTCTCTAGTTCCATGGACTAGAGTTATTTCTCCAATTACTTCTTTTTTGGCATCATTGTCTAATTTGAATATATACATTTTCACTGAGATGATACATGTTAAAAGATAAGTGAGGAAGTCCTTTTTTTAATTTTCTGACAAGATACTGAAATATAAGCCAAAATTCTCAGTGTTTTACCTTCTGAAAACTTGTCAACACCTACGAAAGTAACTTCTGCTTTGGAGTGTGGTTGGCGAGGTTGTCGCTGCTTTATACTTAGATGTTTTCATATCATCATACATTGATCTTTTGACCTCTCCATTTCCCTGCTAAGTTCCCTTACTCTTCTGGCTCTCATTCATCCTCCTGTATTCTGTGTTTCTCAACTTCCATCCAACTCACAGCACAAGGCTCCTCAAAAACAAAACAAACACCACAAACAAACAAACAAACAAAAACAACAACAACAAAAATCTATGCAACTCAAAGAAGTTGGATTATGTGACTGTGGGCTCCCAAGAAGTGGCAGCATATTTAGTGTTGGAAATGAAAAAGGTGAAATAGTGTTTAGTATTGCAAGTTTTCAAGAGAAAAGTTTTGGTAAATTGTATTATGGTTTTAATCATGTACACAAAGAACCAGCTTTCACACTTATGTATCAATAATTTCTGGCTATTATTCTTTTTTTAATATTGTATTAATTAAACTTTATTCATTTTGTATCCCCCCATAAGCCCCTCCCTCCTCCCCTCCCGATTCCACCCTACCTCCCCTTTCTGCATGAATGCCACTCCCCAAGTCCACTGATAGGAGAGGTTCTCCTCTCCTTCTTTCTGATCTTAGTCTATCAGTTCTCATCAAAAGTGGCTGCATTGTCCTCTATTGTGGCCTGGTAAGGCTGCTCCCCCCATGGGGGGGGTGATCAAAGAGCAGGCCAATCAGTTTATGTCAGAGGCAGTCCCTCTTCACATTACTATGTAACCCACTTGGACACTGAACTGCCATGGGTTACATCTGTGCAGGGGTTCTAGGTTATCTCCATGAATAGTCCTTGGTTGGAGTATGAGTCTCTGGGAAGTTCCCTGTGTTCAAATTTTCTTGTTCTGTTGCTCTCCTTGTGGAGACCCTGTCCTCTCCAGCTCTTACTATTTTCCACTTCTTACATAAAATTCCATTCACTCTGCCCAACAGTTGACCATCAGGCTCAGCATCTGCTTTGATAGTCTGTAGGGCAGAGGCTTTCAGAGGCCCTCTGTGGCAGGTTCCTAGTTTGTTTCCTGTTTTCTTCTTCTGGCTTTCAGAAGCCCTCTGTAGAAGGTTCCTAGGTTGTTTCCTGTTTTCTTCTTCTTCTGATGTCCATCCTCTTGCCTTTCAGGAATGGGATTGAGCCTTTTAGTTAGGGTCCTCTTGCTTAGTTTCTTTAGATGCACAGATTTTAGTGGGTTTGTCCTATGTTGTATGTCTATATGAGTGAGTATATACCGTGTGTGTCTTTTTGCTTCTGGGACAACTCACTCAGGATGATCCTTTCCAAGTCCCACCATTTACCTGCAAATTTCATGGTTTCCTTATTTTTCATTGCTGAGTAATATTCCATTGTATAGATATACAACAATTTCTGCATCCATTCTTCAGTTGAGGGGCATCTGTGTTGTTTCCAGTTTCTGGCTATTACAAATAAAGCTGCTACAAACATGGTTGAGCAAATGTCCTTTTTGTGTACTTGAGCCTCTTTTGGATATATGCCCAGGAGTGGTATGGCTGTATCTTGGGGAAGCACTATTCCTAGTTGTCTGAGAAAGCGCCAGATTGATTTCCAAAGTGGTTGTACAAGTTTACATTCCCACCAGCAGTGGAGGAGGGTTCCCCTTTCTCCACAACCTCTCCAGCATGTGTTGTTACTTGAGTTTTTGATCTTGGCCATTCTCATGGATGTAAGGTGAAATCTCAGGGTTGTTTTGATTTGCATTTCCCTAATGGCTAATGAGGTTGAACATTTCTTTAAGTGCTTCTCTGCCATTTGATATTCCTCTACAGAGAATTCTCTGTTTAGCTCTGTTCCCCATATTTTAAGTGGATTACTTGGTTTGCTGCTTTTCAGCTTCTTTAGTTCTTTATATATACTGGATATGAGTCCTCTGTCAGATAAAGGGTTGGTGAAGATTCTTTCCCAATCTGTAGGCAGTCGCTTTGTTTTGATGAAGGTGACCTTTGCTTTGCAGAAGCTTTTCAGTTTCATGAGGTCCCATTTATTGATTGTTGCTCTTAGAGCCTGTGCTGTTGGTGTTCTGTTCAGGAAGTTTTCTCCTGTACCAATGAGTTCTAGGGTATTCCCCACTTTTTTTTTCTAGTCGATTTAATGTGTCTGGTTTTATGTTGAGGTCTTCGATCCACTTGGACTTCAGTTTTGTGCAGGGTGATAAGTATGAATCTATTATTATTTTTCTACATGTAGACATCCAGTTGGACCAGCATCATTTGTTCTTTTATTTTACTGGAATAGTCTTCATGATGAATCATAAAAAAGAGATTTTTTTCTCTGAAGAAATGCAGGCCTACCTTTCCTGCAGAGCTGACACACAGTCAATGTTTGTGTAATTGAAATCTCCCATGAACAGTATCTGATTTTTTACAGATTCTTTCTGATCTGTACAAATATTTTGTAATTTGATTTCTGTAATGGTTTTTATAGATCAGCATGAAATAAAATAAGATGGATCTTTTCTTCTTTTCAGTGTTAAAATTGATCTAGATGGTATGACACTGTCAAAACAAAAATACTTTGATGATTAAGTGAAAATAAAATTACAAGTTGATAGACAAACTACCCTGTTTTAATATTATGGAGTGTTGTATTTGGAATGGCATACTTTTGCTCTCCAAGTGGTACTTAGAATTAAAATAAAAATACTCCAAAACAGGATCAGTGAAATGGGCCAGATGTTTCAGTGGAAAAATATCCTCAAAACCTGAACACCTGTATTTGATTCCCTGGGCCTACCATGGTGGAAAGACAAGACTGACACTTACAAGTTGACCTTTGACTTCCACAGCCATATAGCTCACACTTGAGTATGGCATGAAAACAAATACACATAAGAAGTAAACATACCAAAAACAAATGTGCAAGAACAAGAAAAGAATATCTATCATGTAAATAAATCACACAAAGCAAATTTTGTTTTCTGTTACTTTTTATATCCTTTTTTAAAGGTTAAGTTCTCATCTTCAAATTATTTAAGTTAATTTTTGAATGTTTTATTAAAGCAAAAATTTTACCTACATACTGGGTATCATATGATTTTCAACACATGTATTTATTGTGTGTTTACATCTAACTAAGTCTGTCATTTCTTTATGGCGACAGAAATCAAACTTACTATTTTTTAGTTCTTCCTAAATTTTATAGTAACCTTTTAAACTATAGGTACTTATTGTTGTTTACAGTGTTAGAAATCACTTTTTCAACTATTTTATGTAAAAATCACATATCTAATATGTCTTTTTGCAAACTTACAATATTTTTCTTGCATAGAAACTTATTTTTTCTTGTCATTTTACTATTGATTTTAAAGTGCTTTTAACAATTTTTAGGTAATAGGAAAATTTCCTCATATTTTTCCCTAGAAATTCTACAGTTTGACATTTTATGTTTTTTATTATGATCCTAGCTTTGTGAAATGTGTAATTTCTGTATCTGGATTCTTTATCCCTGTGGATATTTGGTTATTACAGTAGCACTGTTCTGAAAATATCTTTCTTACAAAGTCTGCTCATTTGTAAAAAAAAAAAAAGTTTATTAGATTATTTTGTTCATATTATTAACAAGCAATTTATTTAAAGGTCTCAAATGTATTGTGAACTTTTTTACTTAAAAATGAGAATTTCTAAGCCTAAAGACTTTCTGGCACTCATATTATAAGCAAAGTTAGAAAATCAGTGTTGTTCACCAAATCATAGTCTTCTACTTGTATAGATATTTGCTTGTTTTTATCTTCCATTAAAATTACTTATATTTTAGATATGAAGTTATCATAAATATTAACAACAATTTCTCAATACCTTGGCTAATAACCAAGGGTTTTAAGAAGAGGAACCCAGATGCTTCAATATTTAAGGCAGAATAAGTTGCATAAGATATCTGATAAAGGAAAAAGGATGTGGACTCACAGATCTTATTTAAAGGTGGCAGTTATAAATTTGTTCACTCCTAGCTATTTGTTCCCTTCTGGCTCCTGATTTTGGATTCATATTCTGAAAATCCTTTTTGTTTTGTCTTGTACAATCAAACTGTGCACTTCCTACTCTTCATGTTCAAATCACTAATCACCCTCAAGGCAATTAAGCCTGTTTCTTTAATGAAAAGTAAATAGATGAAAGAATGAAAAGAAAGTTTAGGTATACAGATCAAAAAGGATATATCTCTGTACTGATCACTTTTCATATCACTCACCTCTACTTTGAAACTTGGCTTCATCTCAAATTGTTCTGGTTCTAAGAGCCAAATATCCTAACATCTGCCAGTATCTTTTCTTTAAAGCATCTCACATATGTAGCCTATTATCAGTACTTTTTTTCTGTCTGATGATTTTCTTTTAATTGAAATATTCATCAAACTTGCATTCCGTGTAATTGATGATATAGATGATGTACCATACAAATTGCCCATTTTCTTCCTGTTTTATCTTCTTTTATTTCTCTGATTTCCCTTTCATGCCAAGAATAACACATTGTACATGGCTTTCATTCAACTCCCATTTCCATTTTGAAAGGAAAAATTGTTCCCACCCATCTTTAACTCTTTTACCTTTTTAAATTATTAAAAATAATTTAAAAGATAATTAATTAAACTAAAATAAAATAAATTTTTCTTTTAAAGTTAAAACTTTTCTGTTATCATTTAAAAGATTTCCATTTCTTGTCTTATTTACAGTTAGGCCTTTTTTGTATTCATTTTATTTTCTTTTTTTCCCTAATTTACCCATTTTTGCAAGCAAGATGAAAGCTACCCAAAGTGTCAATGTGGATGCTTCAAACTTTTGTGCCATAATTCAATGACTTTAATTGTGAAAACCCAGGATTTAGTAAACTCAAAAACCTCAACTTCTTCCTCACCTTTCTATACACCAACCAATAGGTACACTGATTTACATGATACCCTTCAAACAAATTACGTTATTTCTCTGTTTTGAACCTGTCAGTTCATTTTCCTTCTATAAAAAGTAAAACAAAACACTTTATATACTTTCCCTAAATCTATGTCTAAAACATATTGACAGATGTTCATTTTTCATTGTGTTCCTAATAATTTCTTAACCCACACAATTACTTTCACAGAGGACATTGGGCTTATCAAGAGGTACCTTTAGCCACTGATCTATCTCACTATCCATAGGAATGTCTTTCTTTATAATCACATCCATGCTTGCATGATAAAATTGAAGTCATAATTTTTAGATAAATAATATTTTAAAACAACATAGCACCCAGTATTTGTTGAGTACAGATGTCATGTACATAGGTATGAAAATTTTTACAGGATTGGATAGATACTTTTGTGGTTACGAACACTTGCCGCTCTTCCAGAGGACATAGGATCAGTTACTTGAACCCATATAATAGCTTCCAGCCACCTTTAACTTCATTTCTAGAGGATCCTCTTCCTTCTGGCTTTTGTGGGCACTAGACACAGGTGATGCACAGATGTAAATACAGGCTTGTACACATGCAAATAAAATATGAAGTACAAATTTAAATTATTTAACTCATTGAGATGAAAATATATTTCAATAAAATATTGAAATATATTTTAACAGAAAGTACTGTTAATGCAAGGTTCACATTGTATTAGCTATATGCATAAGAACATGCTGTATTTTCTTTCATGATACTATTACCAGAAATTTTTATTGTTCTGCCAAATTCTTTATCTTACAAATCTAAATCCAGATGGAATTATATTCCGTATTTTAGGAATAATTTGTTGAATATAAGAATAATTCTCAGGGGGGGCAAGATGGCAGCGCCGGGAGAACACTGTGTCTGAGAAGTGGGACAACAAACTCCGTGCAGCGACCAGGAGACTGAACTCTGGGCCCTAAAACAACAGCTATCGTGTTTTCCCAGGTGAGGGGAGGCTCCCACGGCGTGGGAATCAGTCGGGTCCACTCTCGGCTGCCCAGCCAGAACCCGGAAGAAATCCCAGGTAACGCAGGCTTTGGGTCTACAGGCTGGTGCCGCAAGTTTGTGTGTCCCTATCACTTTCCCAGGCTGATTGGTGGGCACAACAGTGCCAGAGACTGGGAGTCCCAGTCGCAAAAAAACCCCATGGGAAAGGAAAGTTGCAAGACTGATCACAGGTCACCCAGTCTTTCCCTGGAAGGTCTCGCTGACATCGGGTGCCCGCCTCCATCAAAACTGAGCTCCCACCACACTGAGAGCAGCTGCGCGCCCAGCTCAAAATCCCTACTCCCTCTTGGGAGGAGGCAGGAGGCATCCAGCAGAATCTGCCACAGACTACATTGTCTGTACCCCAACCTGAGATCAGAGCTGAGAAAACCCAATTCTTTCGGGCACTCCCCCAAACGCTGCCATAACCCTGCCAAGGCAGAGCAGAAGGATAAAGAGGCGCACAGTGGCTTCACAGTGCCGGAACTCCAGTGCTGCTGGCTGCTCCTAGCAAACAAACTACAGCTCGGAATCTGGGACTGTGGTCATTCTACACATCCTGAAATTCTCCTGGGTCCAGCGCAATAAGGTCTAGCAGCAAGTTCAATCACCAGCGCCACCCCCAACTCCTGGCAGAGAAACCCCGGCTCAGGATCAGACCGAAAAGCCTCAACCCCTTCTGGCACTCCCCTGAGAGCACCTCCATAAGCTTGCCCTAGCGGAGGGGAAGGTCAGAGGGGAAAGACAGAGAGGCAGCCTGCCAAGGACACAGCACCCCCCTCTCCAGCTCACCCAGCAGCCCCTAGCAGAGAAACCCAAGCTCTGGATCTGAGGACCCTCAACCCTACCTGGTACTCTCTCAGGATCAGCAAACATAGGTTCTACCACCAGGCTGCTTCTGGCAGAGAGATCTGGGCCAGGGATCTAGGATTGAGAACATTCAACCTAACTCTTTCACGTGTCACCCCAGGACCAGTCAACATAACCCTTCCTGACAGAGGGAAAGGACAAAGAGGCAGCACACAGGAAAGGAGGACACCGAGTCCTGTGGCCACAGAGCTGACTGTTAGCCTACCCGTGCACTCTCTGCAGCAGAAACAAATCAGAGAGCAGTGAGCAAGGGGAACCCCTGTGTATTCCAACTGGTCCTGCAAGAGAGTGAGTGAGCCTTCTAGGGAGAGTTTGCCCCAGACCCAGGGCCTCTCCACAGAAGCAAACAGATGAGATCCCTGCCACCCACACCCCTAGTGTGGGCATCATAGGGATTCTTGGGATAGCGACCCCAACATTGAAGCCTCTGCCTTGCGGGTCCACCAGTGTAATCCAGGCAAACAATCCCTGGATCTCAGACAGAACTGCGTAATAGTGGCTTACAGGCCACTGCAATAGTCAGAGAATCCGCGCATACACACTGTGCCCCCTAAAAGCTCACGCGAATAGCGCCAGCATCACATTCCTTACTTAGGCAAAACTGAAACCACAGTGCACACTCCCAAACCAGTGAACCTCTCTCATCTTCCTGAAAAAACAGTCCAGGAAACAGAAAGAGAGGATCATAGCCCGAACTACAATCTGGAGGAACAAAAAGTGAGGATTATAAATAACCAGATGGCTAGAGGCAGACATAAGAACACTCCCAACAAAAATCAGGACATAATGACCTCACCAGCAACCCCACAAAACAATGGACAGTTCAATTCACTAGATATACTAGAAAATGACCTCAAAACTATGTTTCTCCAGCTACTAGAGGCCCATAAAGATGAAATGAACAAAGCCCTCAGAGAAATAGCCAAAGAAATCGAGACTAACCAAGAGGAAACAAATCTTGCTCTCAGAGAAATGACCACAAAAATTGAGGCAAACAAAGAAGAAATGCACAAAGCTCTCAAAGAAATGTCCACACAAATGAAGGCAAATAAAGAAGAAATAAACAAAGCTCTCATAGAAATACAGGCAATTATAGCCAAAGAAGTAGAGGCACAATTAGTGAAACATAGAGAGGAAACGGACAAAAAAATAGAAGCTGTCATTGAAAAACAGGATGCCACATTCACACAGATGAAGGAAATGGTGCAAGACATGAAAACAGAATTAGAATCAATAAAGAAAACACAAATAGAGAAAAACCAGGAGCTGGAGAACATAGAGAAAAGATCAGGAACTACAAAGGTAAGCATCACCACAGAATACAAGATATGGAAGAAAGAATCTCAGGAGCCGAAAATACACTTGTGGAAATTGACACATCTCTCAAAGAAAAAATAAAATCAGAAAAGTTCCAAACACAAAACATCCAAGAAATCAAGGACACCATGAAAAGAGAAAACCTACGGATAATAGAAGTAGAAGAAAAAGAAGACATCAGGCTCAAAGGTCCAGAAAATATTTTCAAGAAAATTATAGAAGAAAACTTTCCTAACTTAAAGAAGGAGATGGCCATAAACATACAAGAGGCCTACAGAACACCAAGTAGACTAGACCAGAAAAGAAATTCTTCACGTCACATCATAGTCAAAACACTGAACCTACAGAACAAAGAAAAAATTCTAAAAGCAGCAAGGGAAAAACGTCAAGTAACATATGAAGGTAGACCTATCAGAATTACACCAGATTTCTCAACAGAAACTATGAAAGGATAGGAGCTCCACAAGGACCAAATATATCTGGGCACAGGGTCTTTTCTGAGACTGACATTCAACCAAGGACCATGTATGGACATAACCTAGAACCTCCACTCAGATGTAGCCTGTGGTAGCTCAGTAACCAATTGGTTTCCCAAAGTGAGGGGAACAGGGACTATTTCTAACAGGAACTCGATGACTGGCTCTTTGGTCTCCCCACCCCCGAAGGGAGGAGCAGTCCTGTTAGGCCACAGAGGAGGGCTTTGCAGCCAGTCCTGAAGATACCTGATAAAACAGGATCAGATGAATGGGGAGGAGGTCCCCCCCATCAGTGGACTTGGAAAGGGGCACGGTGGAGATGAGGGAGGGAGGGAGGGAGGGACTGGGAGGGAATGAGGGATCGGGACACGGCTGGGATGCAGAGTTAATAAAATGTAACTGATAAAAAAAATAAAATAAAAAAAAAAAAAAAGAAACTATGAAAGCCAGAAGGGCCTGGACAGAAATCATACAGTCCTTAAGGGCCCACAGACTCCAACCCAGACTACTATACCCAGCAAAACTTTCAATCAACATAGACAGAGAATTCAAAATATTCCAAGACAAAACCAAATTTAAACAATATCTACATAGTAACCCAGCTCTACAGAAGTTACTAGAAGGGAAACTCCAAACCAAAGAAAACAACTACATCTAAGGAAACAGAGGAAATAGATAACTACACAACAAAAAAACCAAAAGAATACAAGCAATGAAACTCAGTGGCACCACCAACCCCACATCTAAAGTAAGTAACAATTGTTGGTCACTAGTTTCTATCAACATCAACAGACTTAACTCCCCAATAAAAAGACACAGACTAACAGAATGGTTGCGGAAACAGGATCCATCATTCTGTTGCATCCAAGAAACAGACCTATGCAACAAAGATAAATACTACCTCAGAGTAAAGGGCTGGAAAAATGTCTTTCAAGCAAATGGTCCAGAAAACAAGCTGGAGTAGCCATCCTAATATCTAATAAAATAGACTTTCAACCCAAGTTAATCAAAAAAGATAAGGAGGGCCACTATATTCTCATCAAAGGAAAAATCCACCAAGAGGACATCAGAATCTTGAATATCTATGCCCCAAATAAAAGAGCACCTACATTCGTAAATGAAACAATATTAAAGCTTAAATCACACATTAATCTTAATACCCTAATAGTGGGAGACTTCAACACTCCACTCTCACCAAGGGACAGATCAACTAGACAGTAAACAAATAGGGAAATAAAAACACTTACAGAGACTCTAAATCAAATGGACCTAATAGACGTCTACAGATCTTTTCATCCAAACTCAAAAGAGTATACCTTCTTTTCAGCACCACATGGAACCTTCTCCAAAATAGAGCATATGGTTGGTCATAAAGCAAGCCTCAACAGATACAAAAAGATTAAAATAATCTCTTGTATTCTATCTGACCACCATGGACTAAAGCTGGACCTCAACAACAACAGAAATAACAAACAACCTAAACGCACATGGAAACTGAACAACTTGTTACTCAATGACAGCTGTGTTAAGGAAGAAATAAAGAAAGAAATTAAAGACTTCCTAGAATTCAATGAAAATGAAGGCACAACATACCCAAATTTATGGGACACATTGAAAGCAGTGCTCAGGGGAAAATTTATAGCACTAAGTGCCTGCAAGAAGAAATTTATAATATCACATACAAACAACCTAATGGCCCAACTGAAAACCCGAGAAAAAAAAGAAGCAGATACACCCAAGAGGAGCAGACAGCTGGAAATAATCAAACTCAGGGCTGAAATCAATCAATTAGAAACAAATAAAACTATTCAAAGAATCAATGAAACAAAAAGCTGGTTCTTTGAGAAAATCAACAAGATAGAGGAACCCTTAGCCAAACTAACTAAAAAGCAGAGAGAACCTATCCAAATCAACAAAATCAGAGATGAAAAGGGTGACATAACTACAGACACTGAGGAAATTCAAACAATCATTAGGTCATACTACAAAAGCCTATATGCCACAAAATTTGAAAACCTAAATGAAATGGACAATTTTCTTGATAGATTCCATCTTCCAACACTAAGTCAAGATCAGGTAGAAAGACTGAATAGCCCTATATTACCCAAGGAAATTGAAGCAGTCATTCACAGTCTCCCCTCCAAAAAAGCCCTGGGCCAGATGGTTTCAGCACGGAATTCTACCTAACCATCAAAGAAGTGCTAACACCAATTCTCCTCAAACTATTCGACTAAATAGAAACAGAAGGTACATTACCAAATTCATTCTATGAAGTGACAGTCACCCTGATACCTAAACCCCACAAAGACCCAACAAAAAAGAGAACTTCAGACCTTTCTCTCTTATGAACATTGATGCAAAAATACTCAATAAAATACTTTCAAACCGAATCCAGGAACACATAAAAGCTATCATCCACCATGACCAAGTAGGCTTCATCCCAGGCATGCAAGGGTGGTTCAACATACTGAAATTCATCAATATAATCCACCACATAAACAAACTGAAGGAGAAAAACCACATGATCATCTCCTTAGATGCTGAAAAAGCATTTGACAAAGTCCAACACCCATTCATGTTTAAAGTCTTGGAGAGATTAGGGATACAAGGCACATACCTAAACATAGTAAAGGCAATATACAGCAAGCCTTTAGCCAACATCAAACTCAATGGAGAGAAACTTAAATCAATCCCACTGAAATCAGGGACAAGACAAGGCTGCCATTGTCTCCATATCTCTTCAACATAGTACTTGATGTCCTAGCCAGAGCAATAAGACAACTAAAGGAGATCAAGGGGATACAAATCGGAAAGGAAGAGGTCAAAGTATCATTATTTGCAGATGATATGATAGTATTCATGAGCGACCCCAAAAATTCAACCAAAGAATTCCTTCAGCTGATAAACACCTTCAGCAAAGTGGCAGGATACAAAATCAACTCAAAAAATCAGAAGCCCTCTTGTATACCAAAGACAAAAAGGCTGAGAAAGAAATTAGGGAAACAACACACTTCACAATAGCTACTAATAACATAAAGTACCTTGGTGTGATTCTAACCAAGCAAGTGAAAGACCTGTTTGAGAAAATCTTCAAGTCTCTGAAGAAAGAAATCGAAGAAGATATTAGAAGATGGAAAGATCTCCCGTGCTCGTGGATTGGTAGGATTATCATTGTGAAAATGGCCATACTGCCATAAGCAATCTACAGATTCAATGCAATTCCCATCTAAATAACAACTCAATTCTTTACAGACCTTGAAAAAAAGATTCTCAGCTTCATATGGAGAAACAAAAAACCCAAATCTCCAAAACAATTCTGTACAACAACAGATCATCTGGAGGTATCTCCATCCCCAATCTCAAGTTGTACTACAGAGCAATAGTCATAAAAACTGCATGGTATTGGCATAGAAACAGAAAGGAGGATCAATGGAACCGCATAGAAGACCCAGAAATAAACCCACACACCTAGGAATACTCGATTTTTGACAAAGAAGCCAAAACCTTTCAATGGAAAATAAGGCATCATCTTCAACAAATGGTGCTGGGCCAACTGGATGTCTACATGCAGAAAAATGAAAATGGATCTATATTTATCACCCTGCACAAAACTAAAGTCCAAGTGGATCAAAGACCTCAGCATAAAACCAGATACTCTAAAGCTGTTAGAAGAAAAAGTGGGGAACAGCCTAGAACTCATTGGCACAGGAGACAACTTCCTGAACAGAACACCAACAGCACACGCTCTAAGAGCAACAATCAATAAATGGGACCTCATGAAACTGAAAAGCTTCTGTAAAGCAAAGGACACTGTCATCAAAACAAAACGACTGCCCACAGATTGGGAAAGAATCTTCACTAACCCTTTATCTGACAGAGGACTAATATCCAGTATATACAAAGAACTAAAGAAGCTGAAAAGCAGCAAACCAAGTAATCCAATTAAAAATGGGGAACAGAGCTAAACAGTGAATTCTCGTCAAAGGAATATCGAATGGCAGAGAAACACTTAAAGAAATGCTCATCCTCATTAGCCATCAGGGAAATGCAAATCAAAACGATCCTGAGATATCACCTTACACACATCAGAATGGTCAAGATGAAAAACTCAAGCGATAACACAAGCTGGAGAGGTTGTGGAGAAAGGGGAACCCTCCTCCACTGCTGGTGGGAATGTAAACTGGTACAATCACTCTGGAAATCTATCTGGCGCTTTCTAAGACAATTAGGAATAGTGCTTCCTCCAGACCCAGCTATACCACTGCTAGGTATATACCCAAAGTTTGCTCAAGTACACAAAAGGGATACTTGTTCAACCATGTTTATAGCAGCTTTATTTGTAATAGTCAGAACCTGGAAACAACCCAGATGTCCATCAAGGGAGGAATTGGTACAGAAATTATGGTATTTTTACACAATGGAATACTACTCAGCAATCAAAAAGGAGGAAATCATGAAATTTGCAGGCAAATGGTGGGATCTAGAAAAGATCATTCTGAGTGAAATATCCCAGAAGGAGAAAGACACACACGGTATATACTCACTTATATAGACCTACAAGATCTGATAAACATAATGAAATCTATACACCTAAAAAAAATAATCAAGAGATTGGACATGGGGTAAGATGATCAATACTCGTTTAGAAAGACAGATGGGATGTATATTGAACATATGACAGGAGTCTAATGAGCGCATCTGAAAGACTCTAACTAGCAGTGTTTTCAAAGCAAAGACTCATGACCAAACCTTAGGCAGAGTACAGGGAATCATAAGAAAGAAGGGGAGTTAGTCTGATGGGGAAAGGATAGGAACTCCACAAGTACCAAATATATCTGGGCACAGGGTCTTTTCTGAGACTGACATTCAACCAAGGACCATGTATGGATATAATCTAGAACCTCCACTCAGATGTAGCCTGTGGTAGCTCAGTAACCAATTGGTTTCTTAAAGTGAGGGGAACAAGGACTATTTCTAACAGGAACTCAATGACTGGCTCTTTGGTCTCCCCACCCCCAAGGAAGGAGCAGTCCTGTTAGGCCACAGAGGAGGGCTTTGCAGCCAGTCTTGAAGATACCTGATAAAACAGGATCAGATGAATGGGGAGGACGTCCTCCCCCCATCAGTGGACTTGGAAAGGGGCACGGCGGAGATGAGGGAGGGAGGGAAGGACTGGGAGGGAATGAGGGATTGGGACAGGGCTGGAATACAGAGTTAATAAAATGTAACTGAGAAGAAAGAAATAAAATTCAAAAAAAAAAAAGAATAATTCTCAATTTGTGAACACAAGCAGCAAATTTCTGAGGAGTCAGGAGTTTTACTAAACTGAGGTATTTGTCACTAACTAGGCTTTACCATTTCCATGTCCAATGATTCTGATTCTGAGTCTAGACCAATGCATTTCTAAGACCCATTCATCTTTCTTATGCCTCATACTTTAATTCCTCTACAGATAACTTGGCTAGTATTTGCAGTTTTCTAAGTCAGAATATTCATGAAATGTCAAGGTTTGAGACACTTTGACATATTCTTTAATTCCAAAGAATGTGTTCTCTAATTTGAGAGAAAAAGTTGACAGTGAAGGGTGAAAAGTTGATACTGAAATAGAAGATCAACTTTTAAGTAAGGGAATAAAGGTTCCACTTTTGATCTCTGCAACTCAATAGCTATGTTACATAAGAAAAATATAATATTCCTTTGAGCCTTGGTTTCTTTAATTTGAAAATCTGTTTAAAGTTACATATGTTAAAATTATGTATTTCATCACTTATGAAAGTGAAAGTTGGGGATATTGAAGTTTCTAAAAACAGGGATGCTGCCTCTCTGATTCAGTCTCAAACTCATAGCTTACAAGTGGTGCTGAATAAATATATATTAAATAACTAATAAATGTAGAGAATTTGAAGGAAGATTCTATAAATTAGTGGAATGTTTATAGGTACTCAGTATTAGTAGGTGTGTCTCTAAAATTTTATTGGTTTTGTATGGCAAGAAAACTAACATTTTTGGTCACCATTCTTGAGGTTCATGTCAGGGACTGGTATAATGGAATAACACCCACATGAGGAAATCATTTGTACCTAGGAGAGACATTTCCCTCAATTGTTAGCTAACTGATGAGTCCAATCACTCTAGTTCTTTGTGTTAGGGGCTTAAGTCTTTTGTTGGTGAAAGTTTCTAAAAAATTTATAGGCAGGCAATAATGGAATTTAGGACACAATATCCAAAATTTGACACATGTAAAGGAATTCTAATTCAGCAACATGGCTGCTCTGATCACAACCTTCTTGTTCTATGTGATCTGGCTGGATTGCAGGCACTCCCTTAGTACATGCCTTTAATCCCTTTGGCTAGAATCCTTTAGCACATACCTTTAGTCTCGAACAATGACATCTAATCGAGGGGCAGATAAAGGAATGAATCAAAGAAAGATTTGACAGAATGAGTGAAGATAGGGTATTCCTGTCAGGAGAAAAGCTATTTAAGCTGAACAAGAAGAAGGTCACGGGGTAAGATGATCAATCTTCACTTAGAAATACAAATGCCATGGACATTGGAAGTAGAAGAAAACAAGAAACAGGACAGGAGCCTCTGAAAGACTCTACCTAACAGTGTATCAAAGTAGATGCTGAGACTCATAACCAAACTTTGGGAAGAGTTCAGGGAATCATATAAAAGAAGGGGGAGTTAGTAAGACCTGGAGAAGACAGGAGCTCCACAAGAACCAAATATATCTGGGCACAGGGGACTTTTCTGAGACGAAATCTCCAACCAAGGGCCATGCATGGATATATCCTAGAACTTCTGCTCAGACATGGCCCATGGCAGCTCAGCATCCAAGTGGGTACCCTATTAAGGAGAACAGGGACTGCCTCTGACATGAACTCAGCAGCTGGCTCTTTGACCTCCCCGAACAGCCTTGCTAGGCTACAAAGGAGGACACTGCAGCCTGTCCTGATTATACCTGATAAACTAGGGTCAGATGGAAGGAGAGGAGGACCTCCCCTATCAGTTGACTTTGAGAGGGGCAGAGAGGAGATGAGGGAGGGAGGGTTGGATTGGGAGGGAATGATGGAAGGGGGCTACATCTGGGATACAAAGTAAATGAACTGTAATTAATATAAAAATTATAATTAAAAAAACAACAAAATAAAAACAAGCAAACAAAAGAGTAGCATAGGAGAGTCAGGTAGCTGGGAGTCAGTGGAATTTGTAGTAGTTGGATTTCAGTGCATTGAGTGCAGTGTAATAGAGTTTTATTCATCAGTTTGTGCAGTTCAGGTCAGCAGGGGCAGTTGAAGCCAGAAAATAAGAAGGAGGCAGATTTCCTTTTTTTTTTTATTGCTGAGTAATATTCCATTGTGTAGATGTACCACAATTGCTGTATCCATTCCTCAACTAAGGGACATCTGGGTTGTTTCCAGCTTCTGGCTATTACAAATAAAGCTGCTACAAACATGGTTGAGCAAATGTTCTTATTGTGTACTTGAGCATCTTTTGGATATATCCCTCAGGATGGTATATCTGGATCTTGAGGAAGCGCTGTTCCTAGTTGTCTGCAAAAGCACCAGATTGATTTCCAGATGATTGTACAAGTTTACATTCCGACCAGCAGTGGAGGAGGGCTCCCCTTTCTCCACAACCTCTCCAGCATGTGTTGTCACTTGAGTTTTTTTATCTTGGCCATTCTGATGGGTGTAAAGTAAAAACTCAGGATTGTTTTGATTTGCATTTCCCTGATGGCTAATGACGTTGAGCATTTTTTTAAGTGTTTTTCAGCCATTTGATATTCCTTTAATGAGAATTCTCTGTTTAGCTTTGTTCTCCATTTTTTTTTCAATGCAGTTTATTCAGGAACCTTGAACAATCCTCGGACCCTGGGGAAAGCCAGCCCACAGCTTAAATAGCCTCTGGGTAGCCAACCCAGGCGTGCCACGGGGGCAATGCAGATAGGTCCACATACATGGAAGCAAGCCAGATCCTTGGCCTTAGCCAAATGTGGAGTTGTTCGTGACAGAGAGCACTCACCATCGCGAAGGTGGTAGGCGGAAACCAGCTCCATCTTTAAGGCATAGCATTCTGCAGCTCTCTACAGTTCCCCCTTTTTGTTTTAGACGCATCAGGCAAGAGTAGAGGTCTGAAAATCTGTCTAAACAATTGTCGAGCTATATTTTAGGTAATTGGACTGGAGAATTCGATACTACGATGGAGCAGCTGAGAGTGGCCATTGTCACAGTAAATTCTACCGGAGTGGACGCAGGACTAGCCACAGGATTATCAACATGGATTGTTGCAGCCATGAATCATCTGAAGGAATGGGCGGGCATGGGAGTGTTAGCAGGCCTTCTGGTGTTGGTCTCCTTGGTTTGCCTGTGGTATATATGCAAGATTAGAGTCTCACAACAGTGTGATGTTCTCCATTTTTTAACAGGATTCCTTGATTTCTTGCTTTTCAACTTCTTTAGTTCTTTACTGGATATTAGCCCTTTAGTTCTATACTGGATATTAGCCCTCTGTTAGATATAGGGTTGGTGAAGATCCTTTCCCAGTCTGTAAGCTGTCATTTTTTTTCTGACAACAGTGTCCTTTACTTTACAGAAGCTTTTCAGTTTTGTGAGGTCCCATTCATTTAAAATTTGCAGGTAAATGTTGAGAAGTGGAAAAGATCATCCTAAGTGAGCTATCGCAGAAGCAAAAAGACACACAGTATATACTCACTCATATAGACATATAATATAGGATAAACCTACTAAAATCTGTACACCTAAAGAAACTAATCAAGAGGGAGGTCTCTGGCTAAAATGATCAATCCCCATCCAGAAAGGCAATGAGCATGGACATCGGAAGAAGGAGAAAACAAGGAACAAGTTAGGAGCCTGCCACAGAGGGCCTCTGAAAGGCTCTGCCCTGCAGACTATCAAAACAGATGCTGAGACTTATGGCCAACTGCTGTGCAGAGTGCAGGGAATCTTGTGAAAGAAGTGATAAATAGTAAGATCTGGAGAGGATAGGAGCTCCACAAGGAGAGCAAGTGAACTAAAAAATCTGAACACAGGGGTCTTTCCTGAGACTGATACTCCAACCAAGTACCATTCATGGCGATAACCTAGATCCTCGGCACAGATGTAGCCTATGACAGGTCAGTGTCTAAGAGGGTTCCCTAGTAGTGGGAACAGGGACTGCCTCTGACATGAACTGATTGGCCTGCTGTTTTATCACCCTACCCTAAAGGGATAGCAGCCTTACCAGGCCACAGAGGAAGACAATGAAGCCACTCCTGATGAGACCTAATAGACCAGGATCAAAAGGAAGGAAAAGAAGACCTCCACTATCACTGGACTTTGGGAGGGGCATGTGTGGAGAAGGGAGAGAAAGGGAGGGATTGGTAGGGGAGGAGAGAGGGAGCTACAGGGGAGATACAAAGTGAATACTGTATAATTACTAAAAAATTAAAAATAAAAAAGGAGGCAGAAGATTAGAACAAATTACCCCAATTAGTTTGAGACCAAGCAGAGTAATTTAGTCAGAAGCTGACAGAAACCAGATTGAATCAGTCAATGTAGAGAGTAGTTTGAGTTAGAAAAGCTGAGTTGAGCCAGCTACTCAGAGTTCAGAAAGAACTAGTAAGGGTGAGTTTATTCAGCAGTAAGCATCTGAAAAGACTATTACTTCAGGTGAATAAAAGATATTTTATAAACACCTTTGTACTTGGAGAGACAACAGACACAGAAAGTTCACTCTTATTTTTTTCCCTCAATTGTCTCCTCTAAAACAAGTAGATTCTCAAATTCAAGAGTTTCTCTTTTTGAGCAGAAGTAAAGAGTGTCACAGATACACACCTAAAGAATTAGAGCAGGTATACATCCGTGAGTTCCACCTATCTAAGTTTCTTACCATGATAGAACACCTTTTTGTCCAGCAACAATACTTCAGTGCTACTGGTCATAAAAGCACATATCTTTTCCTACTTCTTTAGTCTTCATTTATCAAAGCTCTCAAGTCCTGCAGAACTTCTGTTACATAGATATGTGCTTTTTCTTTAGTGGAATCTGTCTTCCTAAATTCAGTCATGGATGAGCCATTCATACTTTTTACTTTTTATCAAATTCTCATAATTTGTATTATGTTGCTTAACATTCGTATTTTACTAAAATTGTCAATCTTTTTTGACATTGTCATTTGCTTCGGTGGATAACCACAATATTTTATATTTTATGTTCAAAATGTAGTTTAAATTGTCTGCTATCACAAGATCATAAACAACATGGAGTAAAATGAGAAAATTAAAATGCGTCAACCACAGAAAATATTTCCATGATTTTTTCTTTAAAATACAAAGCTGCTTTTATCATCCTTCTATTTCTGCAGCTCCTTGAAAGCTGAGAAGTCTGCAGGAAGATTAGGGCTCTATGTAAATGAAGAAATAAAATTAAAACTCTGAGAGTTCTCCCACCCCTGAGCAGGTCTGTTAAAGAAAAAAATAAATGGCTTCTCTCACTTGCATGTCGCAAAGAAACAGGTTTAAATCACTGGGGCTCTGTAATGTAAGTCGTGTTTAGAAATCCGACAAGGCCTAAGAAAAGAGCCTCTGGAGCTGGGCCCCAGCGGCTGATTGATGCAGCTGTCCTTTGAAAGTGTTTAAATGCTTCATTCACCTTGCTGTGCAGTTCAGATCACTCGGAAATTCCAAAAACACAGAATAGTGCTTGCTTGACATCAAGTCATAAGAAAGAGGTTTGGATTCAGTTCTTTGCTAAACATGATTATTTCACTTTCATTCCCTCTGGAGAGGTGTGCTCATTTAAATTTGGAAGGGCTGGGCTGAGATTTTAACTAGTGTTGAATCTGCAGCAGCTATTCAAGGCCTTTTTCTCACAATATTCAATTTTCCTCCCACGTAAAATTACCCATCTCTTAACACTCCAGGGCAGAAAAGAATTATAAGCAGTAACTCAACCCAATCAATAAGAAAATTTTGAAAGAACAGGAAATTGTAGCTGCTTGAAACAGCACATATTTACACACCTCTTTGGGGATATAGACTAATGATCCTGGCAAGATATGCCAGGGTATTCAAGAGTAACGCAAATATTATGTAAGGAAAATACAGTCTTATAATTGTATTTATGTCAGGCTCCATGGGAAGAAATTCATACCAGGTACTACATATCTAACCAAGACTCCAAAGCTATAGAATACTTGGGCACTGGGAGTGAAACTATTGCCATTAACAGCAAGGAGGACTCTAGGGAGAATGCTTGCTTCTCATTCAGAAAGCGAACAGGATAGATACCTGCAGGGGAAGAAGAAGAGAGGGAACAGTTACCTACCATAGTGGTCCTCTGAAAGAGTCCACCCAGGAGGGGATCAAAGCACACGTAGAGACCCACAGCCAAACTTTGGGCAGAGCGCAGGAAGTCTTACGGAAGAAGGGGCTGCAAATAGATGGACCTGGAGAAGGCAAGAGCTCCACAAGAAGACCAACAAAGCCAAAAATTCTGGGCCCGGGGATAGGGCCAGCAGAGACTGATGCATCAACCAAGGACCACGCATGGAGAGGAACTAGACCCCCTGTTCAGATGTAGCCTATAGGCAGCTCAGTCTCTGTGGGTTTCCTAGTAAGGGGAACAAAAGCTGTCTCTGACATGAACTCTTGTCTGCTCTTTAGTCAATTACTGCTGGCAATGCATCCTTGCCAGGCCACAGAGGAATAGGATCCAGGCAGTCCTGATGAGAACTGATAGTCTAGGGTGAGATAGTAGGGAAAGAGGACACCTCTTTACTGTGGATTAGGGGAGGGCGATAGGGGGTAAAGAAGGAGAGAGGGTGGGACCTGGAGGATATAATCAGGATAGAAAGTGAATAAATTGTAAAAAACATAAAAATGATAAAATATATTAAAAATTGCTAAATGGACATGTTTTACTTCTAAATTTGTATCACTCTACCTATAGGTTGGTTCATCTCTCACCGATCATCATAGAGGCATCTTTGCACTGTAGATGGCAGTTAATGAAGTGAGTCACAACCAGGCAAAGTACAGAGAGTTAATATCTGTTGAGTGTTCATCCATAAATGGAACATCTGTATCACACACCCATGTACTCACACAAGCATGCGCTCTCGCGTGCACACCCACTCACCCACTCCCCCCCACACACACGAACGCACCTTTCCTCAAGGCTCGGAGAATAGCTTGAGAGAGGGAAAGAAAGATTTTAAGAGGCAGAAGGTGAGAAAGACTAGGGAAAAGGGGCAGCTTCTGGACATGGTAGGACAAAGCTCTCATGAACTAACAGTAAGAACAAGCCATTCAACATTCTAGCATGGATGAGGAATGGGCACAGGAGTCCCCACACTCAGGTGAGAAGCAGTTGGCAGTTGGTGGCTGATGGAGTGGAAAGAGTTAGTTTTTTTTTTTTTCCCTAGAGGTGGAGTTAAGAGAGTAGATGGGAAGAGAGGTATAAAGAAGAAAAAAAAAAAGAGAGAGAGAGGGAAAGAGGGACAGAGAAAGCAAAGTTGGAGAGGGTGTTCAGGAAGTCCTGAAGGAGATGAGGAAGACAGCTCAGTGAAAATAGTAAAAATTTATTTTATGCATGTAGGAATTTGTCAATGAAAAGAGATTATATGTTTTAAAATCCCACATGGGCAAAACAAAGTGAAAATCTGCAAGAATAATTATAAAAAAAATAAAAATTAGAAAAAAAGTAAGTAGTTTTTCAATTTTTCTAAATTGAAATTATATCTTCACTGTGATAATGTTACGAATATGAGCGACGTCATTAACAGTTTATGTTTTAATCCACTAACAAAACAGCTTCCTTAGAATAGCAATATGTAAGCTCCTGTTTTTCTTTTCTTTTTAATGTTAAATGGTTGATTACATTTAAATATGTAAAATACCGGTGGCATTGCCTTTATAAGCCATTTGTTTGACTGTTTCTTTTGATGCTTCTCCCTTTTGTGTATTTTGTTTTCCTCCTTTCTTAGTACCACCTACTCAGTACCCAGCGTTCTTTTTGTATGACAATGCCTAGCTCAAATTTGACTCACAGAATAGTGCTTCATAGATTTTTTTCATATGTTTCTTCAACAACAACTATCTCTAAATCCTTCTGACTCCAATGTTTTTTGAAAGTGGAATAATTCCTATTACAGCTCTCAAGAGTAATTTATAAAGAATGACAGACGGCCTGCACATAGCAAGTATTCAATGTTCAGCAGCCATTCAAGCACCTTTTACAATATATTCAATTTCCTCACAATCTGAAACTTCCCGGCTCTCAAAACTGTAGAACTGAAGTGAAGCCACCAACGTTTCTAACCAAGAACTCAGAACAGCACAGTTGTCAGCACATTTGATTAGGTGGTAGAAAAATGGCCCAATCATCATAATTAAATAAAATATGTATTAGTAAAACATTATGCAAAAAAGCTCTTTTAATTTTGTTCTGGGAATTCAAGAACTAGGTAAACACTGTCATTTTGATATCACATAAAGCATGGAAATAAAGATGAGATGGGCTATGTGGTAGCAGGAATTAAAAGGCAATGCTGTTATGATGATAATTCTTTAGTCTTCAAAGGTGTCATGGTAAAAACTTGCCTTCCACCAGGTATTTCTATCTTGGGTATTCTGAAACTGACAGAAATAAAAATAAAGTTCTGAATATGTTGACCTGTGCCTCTCAGAATGCCAAATCTGGAACAAATGCTTCATTTGCGATTGATTATAACACAAAAGAGCAAGGCTAATAAGCAAAAACAGTCTAAGGCAGAGACCAAATTCAAGACCACTAAAGGTGCCCAATTCTTACTTGTTTTTGACCTTCTTTGAGGTCCTAGGGTCACATAAACATCATCTACGAACTCCTTTCTTTGATGGAAGGAGCATGTGGTGGTAAGTCCCAACTTCCATTTGTTAAGAGTTAAGCCTCTGGGAATTATTCTCACATTTTTTAGGAGAAAACACAGAAGGAAAACGTTGCACCCAACAGCTCCCAAGGGTTTATACAGACACAGCTGTTCTAATCCAAATTCCCTTCTTTAGCCCTTTTTAATTTGTCCTATCCCTTGGGACTTATCTTCAAGAGGAGGAATGTTGCAAACTCATGTTTAGAATCTCCCATCATAAGTAATTGATGAGCACTGGTATCTCATCAGTGTTTCCTCCTTTACTATCCTCCAAGTGACGCATTCCTTTAAGAAATGAGTCTGTACCTCCAATGGGATCTCTTTTTTTATTAGTGTAGAAACGTTTATTCTCATCATTTCTAATCACTCAGGGTTCAAAGTTCCTTAACCCCAGAACCAGTGTAGAGGGAGAAGCAAAGGGTTTAGAGATTTGTCCATCTATTGTTTCTCCTTGATACTGATCAGTGTCCAATTTAACATCAAAGCTACAACTTTTTGCTACTGTAACTACATTTCTTAGTCCTATTTGTATTGCAACATTCAAAATTATGGTGTGAAAAACCTCAGTTGATTGACTTTTCTTTTCCTAATATGAACATGAAGAGAATAAATGAAAAGCATGCTTCCAAGAAGGTTTAGCCTTCCTTTTCTTATTTTAATTTACTAATCACTTCGGCATGCATGCAATGAGAATTTTCTAAAAGTAAATGGATTTTCTATTGAAAACAAAAATTAATTTACCTTATAATTGAGCCTTATTTCTTTATCCCTCACAACTATTAATCCTCCATTTATACCAAGCAGTATATATAAACTTTGCACATTTGTAATGTCATATTTACAAATTGTTCTTAAAACAATTTGAGAGCATCTTTTTAAACTAATCAGAAACAACAAGGTATATTAGTATCAGTAGCACATTTACAAATATGCATATATATATGTATGTATTGCTTGACATAATCTAAGGATAAGTGTAAGAGAGATAAAAAAGAGGCTTAGTAATAAGGTAAATTGGTTTTAATTTTCAATAGAAAGTTATAGTAGTCTTTGGAAAATCTTATTTAAGCAAGTAAAGATAATTACTGTAAATAAAGCAGGAATGGTAAAGCTATGATCAAGAATTTATAATTTATAAATTATCTCTTCATTTTATGTAACTCCTCTTAACATTTGATGCAGGTATCAATTCCTTCATTTAAACAGTCTTCTCTTGAACTGTAGGATATCTATTCACCTCAGATTCCTTAATCAGATATGGGTTTTTAGCATTGGATTTCAGGCTCAAATAAGCTTGAACTTCAGTAAGGTTTCTACTTTTATCAACAGTTTGTTGCTAGACTATTTAATCCTGGTCAATGGCTATAGGTAGCATTCTAAAATTGTGTCATCAACCTGGCCACTCTCCTGACTGTAACACCCCTCCACATGCCTTCTTCATGTTTTCATGTTTAGTGTTTTGCTAGTGCTGTAATGAGACCTGATGCAAACAAAACAGCAGTCTTAGTCCCTTTTCACCAAAGCTACTAGCAACTTGAATAAAACTAACTTCCCCTGGATTATTCTCCTTAACCATTCCTGGTGCATCACAGGGTCATCCATTTATAGTCCCAACAAATAGTAATTTAATAAAATGTTGTGTATTAATTCTATAACTCAGATCATCAGCCTTCCTAACATCCAACTTAAAAAAAGTCTGATCTTTCTCTTTCTAACATTATTGTATCATCAAATGTTTACTGTCATAATTATTTTAAAGCAGAACTTAGTTTGACACAGCTCCACTGAACATCCTCTTAGGGCCTTCTACTAGTCTTAGATCCTACTTCTGTACAGCATAAAAAAATAGTATCCCGGAGTTGAGATGTAAAGACATTGAGAAAGTGCCTCCTAACGTCTTGTACTTTTGATACTATAATTCCAAGACCAACATCCCTGAGACACTGTGACCAGCACCTTATTTCGTGTCATCCATAGCACAGAGTCACTGTACTATCTGCATGTATTTTTGTGCTTGTTAGAAATCTCTTGCCTTATGAATTTACAAAATTCTTGCTTCTAACAACTATCAAGGCAACCTATAGAGGAAAGAGCTTATTTGTGACTTACAGTTGCAGAGGTTTACAGTTCGGGACCATCATGCCAGGGAGTATGGCAACAGGGAGACATGACACTGGAGCAGGCCGTAGCTGAGAAATGGATCCATAAGCACGAGGCAGAGATACATGGAAAAAAAATCTCTTGTCCTTTGTTACCTCAAAGCAGGCACCCTTCCAAGGCTACAACTCCTCCAACAAGGCCACATCTCCTAATTCTTCCAAAGTAATTCCACCAAAGAGGGACCGAGTATGAAAACATATGAGCCTATGGGGACCAGTTTAATTAAATAAATAACTTTAAAAAATTGCACTTCAATTAAATTTCAATTTAATGGGCTATATGTCGTTAGTGCCTCTTTTAGTGAGTAGGGAGACGTAGAATGTATTGCAAACTCTCTCTCTCTCTCTCTCTCTCTATATATATATATATATATATGTGTGTGTGTGTGTGTGTGTGTGTGTGTAGGCAAATATTTTCTAGTATTTTTATTAAAAAAGGATTGAGGATATATTAATTCAACAGAATAGGGCTTAAAACAATGGGCTTCAGAAAATGGACCTAGAGGGACATTAGGATATTCTTAAGTAAAGAAAAGTCTTGTACTGTGAGATATGTAAGGAACTAATGGCTGTTTTGTTTTCCTGCTTATATTCTAAGGATATATAGAAAGAGATAAAGAATGAAGGCATGAAGCTTGGTGGGTAGAGGGGATCTTGGAGGAGTTAAGGGACAGAAAACAATATATTCTGAATATATTGTATAAAATTATTTTCAAAGGAAGAAACAAGAAAAAAGAAATACATATAAAATATAGAATAAAAAACAAGAAATTAAAGAAAAATGGCAGAATTTGATTAAGTACAGTGTCATCAGCATAACACAAAAGTCAGAGAAATAGAAGCAGGAATGGTGGGTTGTGGAATAATTATCTCCTTCAATGTTAGGAAGGTCTCATTCTTTGTGTGGACAGGATGGAATGTTTTCAGATATTTTTCATTCATATATAGGCTTATTCATCAAAATGTGCATTTCCAGGAATGTTGAGTGAATCCAAAGTTGCAGATCTAATGATGAATAAACTTGTATGTCTTCTTCTATCAAGGGGCTTAGTTTTCCCACCACAAATGAGAAGTGACATTGAGTAAAAGTAACATAGCTCTGGACTAAGGTGCTGTGATATATTCATTGTCCGTGTTAAATAACTGCGCTTGGCCATAGAAATCTAGAAGCAGTAGTAGGTTTCCATTGACTGAAAAGCTTTTGTGAGGAGTTAATTAATTAATTGGTTATAGCAGTTCCATTGAACCCATTCATCTCTCAGTTGGTAAACTCACAATCATTTAATGATATTTATTTTCATACTTTTAGGAAGAGACTTATGATTTATGTTTTTTTGATTCTATTACTTCCTGTTATAAGAAAGCTGTTTGTATGGTGTATGGCTGTGTTTTGATTGCCTAGCCATGTATAAAACTCAAACATTCTAAAAAACTTCACAATGATTTCTACCAGCCCGTGTGGCTTAGTAATGCTATATGAGCTAAAGATAATATTGTCTTGTTACAAAAGTTTTGCCTTGAATGTTATATGTATTCTTGTGCATTTAGCTACAAAATTCAAATTGAAGCTTAGTTACGCATAAATGTATCCTTTAATGAATCTGTGTTCTTTGATTTCTTTGTACATAACTCAGTTTAATCATCTTCTTCATTATTTTATTTGACAATAGTTTGCATTTTCATAGTGCAAAAACATATGTTGTTTCTCTTTTCTCAATTGTTAGCTATCTATGAAATTTTCAATTTGAGTTTTATCTACTGCATGTGTTTTCAGTCTTCATAAATACCTTTGTAAAACCCAAAATAACTTCTTACATTTTATATTCTTATTCTTTATATCATCTTATTCCCTATATCTTTTCTTGTAACATTACCATCTAAATTTTTATATTGTCTTCCGAATATCAGAAAACACTATCCATATCCTTACAGCTAGAATATGTCTTTTATTATAGGATATTTTTGTGCCTCAGGCTCTATAAATAATTTATTCTGTAAGATCATTTTCATTTATACAAATGTGTGATGAAATTCATAAGCTAAACAACAAAAATAATAGGAAAATGTTCTTGGAACCCTAATCTTCTACATGAGTAGAAATCATGACTCTTTGAAAACCACAATGAATACAATGTCAAGCCATTGTATGCTTGACTGGGAGGACATTAAACCACTACATCTTAATTGAAAAGCAACTGAAATGCATACCTTCTAGTATATTCAAATATAATTGTATTCATATGTAAAGAAGATTTTTACTCTTTTGCTACCTCTTTGTTTTACAATCATGTGAAATTCATAAAAAAACACCTAATTTCTTTGCAACATACAGACACTACATAAACATGTATATTTGCATGTATGTACGAGTAAACAATTCCTAGATGTTGCTTTTTACAGCTCTATAATGCAGTAGAATTTTAAATATAACAACTTTCATTTTCTTGAATACATTGTTCCATGTACTCACCTCTAGATACATGTGATTTTTAATTTTTTATATTAATTACAGTTTATTTACATTGTATGCAAGCTGTAGCACCCTCTCTCTTTCCCTCCCAATCTCATTCTCCCTCCTCATGTCCTCCCATGTCTCTCTCCAAGTCCCCGGATTGGGGAGGTCCTCCTCCCCTTCAGTCTGACCCACACTTATCAGATCTCAACAAAACTAGCTGCATTGTCCTCCTCTATAGCCTGGCAAGGCTGCTTCCATCTCAGGGGGGTGGTCAAAAAACCAGCCACTGAGTCCATGTCAGAGACAGTCCCTGTTCCCCTCACTAGGCTACCCACTTGGATACTGAGCTGACATGGGCTACATCTGTGCAGGGCTTCTAAGTTTTATCCATGAATGGTCCATGGTTGGAGTATCAGTCTCAGAGAAGATGACTGAGCCCAGATATTTTGGTTCCGTTGCTTTCCTTGTGGAGCTCCTATCCTCTCCAGGTCTTACAACCATCCCCTTCTTTCATATGATTACCTGTACTCTGCCTAAAGTTTGATTATGAGTCTCAGCATCTGCTTTGATAACCTACTGGGATAGAGTCTTTCAGAGGCCCTCTGTGGTAGGCTCCTGTTCTGTTTCCTGTTTTCTCCTTCTTCCAATTGTCCATCCCAGTTGTCTTTCTGAGTGAGGATTGATCACTTTATCTAGGGTGCTCCTTTTTGCTTAGATTTCAGCATGTTTATCCTATATTATAGGTCTAGTATCTACTTATAAGTGAGTGTATACCGTGTGTCTTTCTGCTTCTGGAATAACTCATCCAGGATGATCTTTTCTAGATACTACCATTTGCCTGCAAATTTCATGATTTCCTTGTTTTTAATTGCTGAGTAGTATTCCATTGTGCAAATGTACCACAATTTCAGTATCCATTTTTTGTTGAGGGACATCTACGTTGTTTTCAGATTCTGACTATTACGAATAAAGCTACTACAAAAGTGGTTGAACAAATGTCCTTGTCGGGTACTTGAGCATATTTTGGAATATGCCTAGGAGTGATAGACCTGGATCTTGAGGAAGCACTATTCCTTATTGTTTGAGAAAGCACCAGATTGATTTCGAAAGTTGATGTACAAGTGTGTATTCCCACCAGCAATGGAGGAGGGTTCCCCTTTCTCCACATCCTCTCCAGAATGTATTGTCACTTGAGTTTTTGATTGTAGCCATTCTAATATGTGTAAAGTGAAATCTCAGGGTCGTTTTGGTTTGCATTTCCCTGATGACTAAGGACTTTGAGCATTTCTTTAAGTGTTTCTCTGCCACTCTATATTCCTCTCCATAGAATTCTCTGTTTAACTCTGTACCCCATTTTTAATGAAATTTTTATTTTTTATATTAATTACACTTTATTCACTTTGTATCCAAGCTGTAGCCCCCTCCCATATTCCCTTCCAACCCCCACTCCCTCCCTAATCTCCTCCCATTCCCCTCTCCAAGTCCACTGATAGGGGTGGTTTTCCTCACCTTTCATATGACCCTTGCTTATCAGGTCTCCTAAGGACAGGGGCATTTTCTTCCTCTGTGGCCTTGCAGGGCTGCTCCCACATCTGGGGATGGTAGTCAAAGATCCTGCCACTGAGTTCATGAAACCGGGACTGTCTCTGACATGTACCTCATTTTTAAATTGAATTTCTTGATTTGTTGCTTTTAACTATTTTATTACTTTATAGATTCTGGATATTAGCCCTCTGTCAGATATAGGGTTGGTAAAGATGCTTTCCCAGTCTGTACGCTGTCGTTTTGTTTTTCAGAAAAGCTTCACAGAAGCTTTTCAGTTTCCTGAAGTCCCATTTATTGATTCTTGATCTTAGAGCCTGTGCTTTTGGTGTTCTGTTCAGGAAGTTGTCTCCTGTGCCTTCCTAGGCTCTTCCCCGATTTTTTTTTCAAACCAAATTAGTGTGTCTGTTTTTATGTTGAGGTCTTTGACCAACTTGGTCTTTTGTTTTGTGCAGGGTGATAAGTATGGATCTATCTGCATGTAGAAATCCAGTTGGACCAGCACCATTTGTTGAAGATGCTGTCTTTTTTCCATTGAATGGTTTTGACTTCTTTGTCAAAAATCAAGTATCCATAGGTGTGTGGCTTTATTTCTGGTTTTTCTGTTTGGTTCTATTAATCTACCATTCTGTTTATATGCCAATATCATGCAATTTTTATTGCTATTGCTCTGTAGTACAATTTGAGATCAGGGATGGAGATACCTCCAGGTGATTGGTTGTTGTAGAAGATCTTTTGGAAATTCTGGGTTTTTGTTTTTCCATATGAAGTTGAGAATTTTTCTTTCACAGTCTGTAAGATTTGTGTTGGTATTTTGCTGGGAACTGTATTGAATCTGTAGACTGTTTTGGCAGGATGTCCATGTTCACTATGCTAATCCTTCTAATCTACGAGCAAGGGAGATATTTCCTTCTTCTGATATCTTCTTCAGTTTCTTTCTTCAGACTCTGTTTTTTTTTTTGTTGTTGTTGTTTTATTTTATTTTATGTTTTTTTTGCAAACACGTTTTCCCTCTTTATAAAAAATATTTTATTTCATTTTTTTAATGTGCTGTCACTTAACTTTTTTTTTAGTATAAAATTTGGCCTTTATTTACTATCTATCTTTATTTTATTATTAATTACACTTTATTCATTTTGTATCCCCCCATAAGCCCCTCTCTCCTCCCCTCCTGATCCCATCCTTCCTTCCCTTTCTGCATGCATGCCCCTTCCCAGGTCCACTGATAGGGGAGGTCTCCCTCTCCTTCTTTCTGATCTTAGACTATCAGTTCTCATCAGAAGTGGCTGCATTGTCATCTTCTGTGGCCTGGTAAGGCTGCTCCCCCCTCAGGGGGAGCTGATCAAAGAGCAGGCCAATCAGATATGTCAGAGGCAGTCCCTCTTCCCATTATTATGTAACCCACTTGGACACTGAACTGCCATGGGCTACATCTCTGTAGGTGTTCTAGGTTATCTCTATGAATAGTCCTTGGTTGGAGTATGAGTCTCTGGGAAGTTCCCTGTGTTCAAATTTTCTTGTTCTGTTGCTCTCCTTGTGGAGACCCTGTCTTCTCCAGCTCTTACTATTTCCCAGTTCTTACATAAAATTCCATTCACTCTGCCCAACAGTTGCCCATCAGCTCAGCATCTGCTTTGATAGTCTGTAGGGCAGAGGCTTTCAGAGGCCCTCTGTGGTAGGTTCCTAGGTTGTTTCCTGTTTTCTTCTTCTTCTGATGTCCATCCTCTTGCCTTTCAGGAATGGGATTGAGCCTTTTAGTTAGGGTCCTCTTGCTTAGTTTCTTTAGATGCACAGATTTTAGTGAGTTTGTCCTATGTTGTATGTCTATATGAGTGAGTATATACCGTGTGTGTCTTTTTGCTTCTGGGACAACTCACTCAGGATGATCCTTTCCAAGTCCCACCATTTACCTGCAAATTTCATGATTTCCTTATTTTTCATTGCTGAGTAATATTCCATTGTATAGATGTACAACAATTTCTGCATCCATTCTTCAGTTGAGGGGCATCTGTGTTGTTTCCAGTTTCTGGCTATTGCAAATAAAGCTGCTACAAACATGGTTGAGCAAATGTCCTTTTTGGGTACTTGAGCCTCTTTTGGATATATGCCTAGGAGTGGTATGGCTGGATCTCGGGGAAGCACTATTCCTAGTTGTCTGAGAAAGCACCAGATTGATTTCCAAAGTGGTTGTACAAGTTTACATTCCAACCAGCAGTGGAGGATGGTTCTCCTTTCTCCACAACCACTCCAGCATGTGTTGTCACTTGAGTTTCTGATGGATGTAAGGTTAAATCTCAGGGTGGTTTTCATTTGCATTTCCCTGATGGCTAATGAGGTTGAGCATTTTTTTAAGTGTTTCTCTGCCATTTGATATTCCTCTATTGAGAATTCTCTGTTCAGCTCTGTTCCCCACTTTTTAATTGGATTACTTGATTTGGTGCTTTTCAACTTCTTTAGTTCTTTATATATACTGGATATTAGCCCTCTGTCAGATAGAGGGTTGGTGAAGATTCTTTCCCAATCTGTAGGCTGTAGTTTTGTTTTGATGACTATGTCCTTTGCTTTACAGAAGCTTTTCAGTTTCATGAAGTCTCATTTATTCATTGTTGCTCTTAGAACCTTTGCTGTTGATGTTCAGTTGTCTCCTGTACCAATGAGTTCTAGGGTATTCCCCAGTTTTTTTTTTCTAACCGATTTAATGTGTCTGGTTTTATGTTGAAGTCTTTGATCCACTGGAACTTCAGTTTTGTGCAGGATGATAAGTATGTATCTATTTTCATTTTTCTACATGTAGACATCCAGTTAGACCAGCACCATTTGTTGAAGATGCTTTCTTTTTTCCATTGTATGCTTTTGGCATTTTTGTCAAAGATCAGGTGTCCATATGTGTGTGGGTTTATTTCTGGGTCTTCTGCTTCTTCCATTGATCCACCATTCTGTTTCTATGCCAGTACCATGCAGTTTTTATTACTCTTGCTCTATAGTACAGCTTGAGATCAGGGAAGGAGGTATCTCCAGAAGATTTTTTTATTGTAGGGGATTGTTTTAGCAATTCTGGGTTTCTTGTTATTCCATATGAATTTGAGAATTTTTCTTTCATGTTCTGTAAATAATCATGTTGGTAATTTATTAGGAATTGCATTGAATCTGTAGATTGCTTTTGGTAAGATGTCCATTTTTACTATGTTAATCCTGCCAAGCCATAAACATGGGAGGTCTTTCCATCTTCTGATATCTTCTTCTAATTCTTTCTTCAGAGACTTTATTTTTTTTTTCATACAAGTCTTTGACTTGCTTGTTAGAGTTACACCAAGGTACTTTATGCCTTTTGTGGTTATTGTGAATATGTTGTTTCCCTAATTTCTTTCTCAGCCCTTTTGTCTTTTGTATACAGGAGGGCTACTGATTTTTTTGAGTTAATTTTGTATCCAGCTTTTCCCTTGTATCCAGTTTTCCCTGGATTGGTTAGAATTACACCAAGTTACTTTATGTTATTAGCATCTATTTTGAAGGGTGCTGTTTCCCTAATTTCTTTCTTGGTCCTTTTGTCTTTGGTATACAGGTGGGCTTCTGATTTTTTTTTTTAAGTTAATTTTGTATTCTGCCATTTTGCTGAAGGTGTTTATCAGCTGAAGAAGTTCTCTGGTTGAATTTTTAGGATGGCTCATGTATACTCTCATATCATCTGTGAATAGTGATACTTTGACTTCTTATTTTTTTATTTGTATCCCCTTGATCTCCTTTAGTTGCCTTATTGCTTTACCTAGGACTTCAAGTACTATGTTTAAGAGATATGGAGAGAGAGGGCAGTCTTGCCTTGTCCCTGATTTCAGTGGGCTTGCTTTAATTTTCTCTCCATTTAGTTTGATGTTGGCTGTAGGCTTGCTGTATATTGTGTTTACTATGTTTAGGTATGTGCCTTGTATCCCTGATCTCTCCAAGACTTTAAACATGAATGGGTGTTGGATTTTGTCAAATGCTTTTTTGGCATCTAAGGAGATGATCATGTGCTTTTTCTCTTTCTGTTTGTTTAAATGGTGGATTACATTGATGGATTTCCATATATTGAACCACCCCTGCATGCCTGGAATGAAGCCTATTTGGTCATGGTGGATAATATTTTTTTATGTGTTCCTCAATTTAGTTTGCAGGTATTTTATTGAGTAGTTTTGCATCAAGGTTCTTAAGAGAGATAGGTCTGAAGTTCTCTCTTTTTGTTGGGTCTTTGTGTGATTTAGATTTCATGGTGACTGTGGCTTCATCGAATGAGTTTGGTAGTGTTACTTCTGTTTTTATTTTGTGGAATAGTTTGAAGAGAATTGGAGTTAGTTCTTTGATGATATGATAGAATTCTATGCTGAAACCATCTGACATTCGCTTTTTTTTTTTTTTTGAAGGGAGAGTTTTGATGACTGCTTCTATTTCCTTGGGGAATATAGGACTATTCAATCTATTTACCTGATCTTGAATTAATTTTGGTAAATGGGATCTATCAAGAAAATTGTTCATTTCATTTGGATTTTCAAATTTAGTGGTATATAGGCTTTTGTAGTAAGACCTAATGATTGTCTGAATTTCCTCAGTGTCTGTTTTTATATCCCCCTTTTTGTTTCTGACTTCAATGATTTGAATAATTTTGCTCTGCCTTTTAGTTAGTTTGGATAAGGTCTTGTCTATCTATTTGATTTTCTCAAAGAACCAGCTCTTGTTTTCACTGATTCTTTGCTTTTGTTTGTTTGTTTGTTTGTTTCTACTTTCCTGATTTCAGCCCTGAGATTGAATATTTCTGGCCATCTTCCTCTTGGGTGTATCTGCTTCTTTTTTTCTAGGAATTTCAGGTGAGCTATTCAGTTGCTTGTATGAGATGTTTCAAATTTCTTCTTGAAGGCACTTAGTGTTATGAAATTTCCTCTTAGCACTGCTTTCATTGTGTCCCACAAGTTTGGGTATGTTGTGCCTTTATTTTCATTGTATTCTAGGAAGTCTTTAATTTCTTTCTTTATTTCTTCCCCTACCCAGCTGTCATTGAGTAGTGAGTTGTTCAGTTTCCATATGCGTGTAGGCTTTTATTATTTCTGTTGTTGAAGTCCAGCTTTATTCCATGATGGTCAGACAGGATACAAGGAATTATTTCAATCTTCTTGTATCTGTTGAGGCTTGCTTTGTGACCAACTATATGGTCTATTTTGGAGAAGGTTCCATGAGGTCCTGAAAAGATAGTATACTCTTTTGAATTTGGGTGAAAATTTCTGTAGACATCTACTTGGTCCGTTTGATTTAAGACTTCTGTAAATGCCATTATTTCCCTATTTAGTATCTGTCCAGATGAACTGTCCCTTGGTGAGAGTGGAGAGCTGAAGTCTCGCACTATTAATGTATTAGGATCAATGTTTGATTTCAGCTTTTGTAATGTTTCATTTACAAATGTAGGTGCTCTTGTATTTGGGGCATAGATGTTCAGAAATTTGATGTAGTTCTGGTGGATTTTTTTCTTTGATGAGAATGAAGTGCCCCTCCTTAATTTTTTCGATTAATTTTGGTTGAAAGTCTATGTTATTAGATATTATGATAGCTACCCCAGCTTGTTTTCTGGGTCCATTTGCTTGAAAAGTATTTTCCCAGCCCTTTACTCTATCTTTGTTGCAGAGGTGTGTTTCTTGATGCAGCAGAATGTTGGATCCTGTTTCTGCAACCATTCTGTTAGTCTGTCTTTTTACTGGAATGTGGAGTCCATTGATATTGATAGATTATAGGACCAATGAATGTTTTATTGTGGAGTTGTTGGTGTTACAGTGATTAACTGCTTGTTTACTTTTAATTTTTATTGTTGTGAATTTATCTGTATCCTATGTTTTCTTGAGTGTAGTTATTTTCTATTATTTGGATTGGAGTTTTCCTTCTAGTATATTCTGTAGGAATGGTTTGCTGTGTAGATATTGCTTAAGTTTAGTTTCATCATGGAATATTTTGTTTTCTCCACCTATGTTGACTGAAAGCTTTTCTGGGTATAGTAGTCTAGGTTGGCATCTGTGGTCCCTTAAAGCCTGCATGACAGCTGCCCAGTCCCTTCTGGCTTTCATAGTTTCTGTTGAAAAGTCTCATATGATTTTGATAGGTCTACCTTTATATGTTACTTGGTCTTTTTCCCTTGATGCTTTTTAGTATCTTTTCTTTTTTTTCTGTAGATTTAGTGTTTTGACTATGATGTGACTTGAGGAGTTTAATCTATTTGATGTTCTGTAGGCCCCTTGTATGTTTATGGACATCTCTTTCTTTAAGTTGAGAAAATTTTCTTCTATGATCTTCTTGAAAATATTTTCTGAACCTTTGAGCTTGGAACCTTTTTCATCTATTCCTATTATTCTTATATTTGCCTTTTCAAGGCGTCCTTGATTTCTTGTATATTTTGAGTTTTGGAGTTCTCCAGCCTCAGGGTTTTCTCTGTTTGTGTTTTCTTTATTGATTCTAATTATGTTTTCATGCCTTGCACCATTTCCTTCATCTGTTTTGAATGGGTATTCCTATCTTTCTATGATGGTCTCTATTTTTTTGTTGTTGTTAATTTTCTCTGTATATACCACTAATTGTGTCTCTACTTGTGCCTCTATTCGTTTGGATATATTTCCCTATATTTCTTTGAGAGTTTTGTTCCTTTCCTTTTTATTTGTCTCTATTTGTGTGGCTATTTCTTTGAGAGATTTGTTTGTTTCCACTTTATTAGCCTTCAATAACTGGATAACCAAAGCTTTAAAATTTGTTTTCTGTGTTTCCAATGAGTTAGAGTATCAATTGATTTTGAGGTTGCTGGTGAAGCTATGATATCCTGATTTTTGTTGGATGTATTCTTATGCTGACCTCTGCCCATCTGCTTATATGTAAACTTCACTTTTTGTTACTGGATTGTGTGGTTCAGACTGGGTTCATCTTTCTCTAGTGTTTAGAGCATTCTTCAGGAAGTTGGGAGAGGTCCACTTGTTTGAGAGTGTGCATTGGTGTTTCAGCTATACCTAAGGGCAGATGGTCTGTGGGTGTAGAAATACAAATGTTGCTTAGGTACTGGTAGCCCTTCCTCTGCTGTCTCAGTCACCAGGCAGGGAGTTCTGTCCTATGAGCCTTAGGCCCTGTGTGCTGCCTCCGCTGAGGAGGAGGAAGAGAGGCCCGACAAGGGGAAATGCAGGAGGATCAAATGTTCACCACTCACTGTCGCCAGGGAAGTTCACATGTGACCTGGATCTAAATGTTCTCAGCTCACGTGTTGTCCTCTCTTGCCTCAGTGTCAATGTTCTGGCTTCTTCTGCCCCTCCACTCACTCTGCCTCTCAGATATGGTGTTGCCTGGTTGCCTCCACCTTGGATCTGCTCTAACTTCTATGATAATAGTCATCTTATATTAAAAACAAATAATGGATGATATGTAAATTTTGGTATTTCCATAAGGTGTTAGTTTTCTACTACTACTTTGTCAAAACTTCAGAGACTGTTTATACCCAAATAATGTTTTTATTTTGTTCACATACACACACAGTCAAACAGAATTATGTAGCCACTGGTATTGTAGTTTGCCTTTGTATAAAAGTACATGTCTGTAATATTTTCTCCAAAGATGGGCAAGTTCCTAGGAGAGAGATGGCTCATTTACACCATGTAAATGTCAGACTTTTTCTGGTTAGGTCATTTTTATATCAATTTTGGAATCTAACTAGTCTATCAATAAACCTGTATTTCAAAGTTTCCCTTGCTTACATCATATTACCAAATGAAGTTCTGGCAGTCAACATTAAATGGAAGCCTGTGGCAATGATTAAGACTTTCTTTTCCTTTTCCCCTTCTCTCATACAATACGGCCTGAACACAGTTTCTCTTCCATCCACCCCTCTCAACTTCCCCCACCTCCAGTCTTCACTTCCTGTATTGTTTTTTCATTCTCTCATATTTCTCTATCCTGCTACCAACAACATGGACATGTGGAATTCAAACGAATGCTACAGAAGGATGAGATGGAAGAAGTCTACTTTTCTGTTACTTTTACACACTTGTGTGTATTGGTGATGGTGCTTGATGTGTGTGTGTGTGTGTGTGTGTGTGTGTGCCCCTACCTACACTAAGAGCACAGCTTGTGGGAGAACACTCTTGCGTTCTATCTTATGAGCCTCAGGGATCAAAATCAGATGATCAGGCTGGGAGCCTTTCTTCACTGAGGCATCTCACCGAACTGAAATCTGGTTTCTTAAACTCTGAAATGTTTAGTAGCTAATGTTTATTTTAGAGCATTATAATTCTGGAATTATGATAAATTATCTTGCAGAGTCTTTCCAGTTTAACTTACAAATATACTCAGTGATTCATTTTACTCCTCTGATATTAAAAATTGCTTTGGAAGATTGGAGAAAAGAAAAATAAATGCATACCAGTTTCAAAATATGAGAAATGTTATTATAAATTATTACCCATAAAAATAAATAGTCTAGGATCTCAAGTAACTAAATTGATAAGCTGAAACATATACTTTAAAAGGCAGTTTGGGACTAGTGTGGGTGGTACTTCACTTAGCTGCTTGAGGAGATGTTATTAATTTGAACTCCACTTAGTCAAAATTTATGATAATTTGAAAAGAATTCAGCATTATCTAGGGACAAAGGCTGCAATTTACTCTTAGAAACATAAACATAGTTAACAGATTTTGATGCATCATTTTAAATGGAAACATAGATATATTAATTTCTAATTCCCCACATCTGCTAAAATCAAGTCCCCAAACACCCAATTTAGGAAGTGTTTGTTTATGCTCAAGTCCCTTTGTGGCTTCTGTAAGAATGTTCTCTTTCATATGAAATAGTCCCTAATGAAAATATTTTGGGAGTGTAGAACATTTAACTTAAGGGCAGACATAAGAACAGGAATGAAAGTCATAAATTTCAGCTACTTAATAAAATAACTCTTCCAAGTGAAGCATAATCGGTGGGATGCAAACTCCATCCAAAAGTACCTGCATGGCAACAATGGAGTGCCAGCATCTGTTTTCTCCATGCTCAATCATTTTCTTAGCAATCAGGGGAGAAACAGAGCCTCACTGGGTTTTTATCAAGATGACATGTAGATTTCCAATCTGTCCCAGTTACTTCATCTTTGTGAACATATACTAGAAGTATTGTCATGTATTATAAAAATACATGTGAAAGCTTGTTAACAGACACCTTTTCATATTTTGAAAGGTTGGACTCATTAATACTGTACTTGCTGGAACAGAGCAGGTGTAGTTTCATGAGACAACCTGTCCAACGGTTAAAATATCAATGAAGAAATCTGAGGAACTACCCACGTACTAATGACCTGCATAATTTTATAGAGTTGATAACAGTCATCATTTCAGATAAACCAAATGCCAAGATTCAGAAAATGCATGTGCTATGTGATATATAGTTGGTTATCTTGACTTGACCAAAAAAAAATTTCCTTAGAAAACTTCAGAACATACATACAGATTTTGCTTCAAACTTATTTCTAGAGATGGTTGGCATACAGATCAGAAAAATGAGGTGTGGCAATATACCATGAATACCACGAGATACGTTCCAATAGCTTTAGTGCAGCAATGTGGGGACAGCAGAATAAAGGAGAAGCATGTTTCCATGAAAACTTGATTATATTTGAACAGCTGCAGATGTTGACATGGAGATCAGACTCTATCGATTCATCAGGGAACAAACCATCTACACTCCAGATACCTTCTAGGCCTTTCATGTTAGGTCAGAACTCCCTTGGCCCTTCTTGTTCTGAGGGTCCCAGCTTCTAAGGGTGAGAAGCCTGTTAGTTTCCTAAGTTTTTCTACTTGATCATTATGCCATCAGCTCCCTTTAATGTTTTAATCAAATCGAACAAGCCCAATATTTTGGTTATCTATAATGATCTATTGGTTCTAATCCTCTTTTAGAAAATTCAGGCAAATACACTGTAATAATTTTTGTGTAAGAAAGAAGAAACATGATTAGGAGGCATGATCAAATTTCCTAGAAAATAGATAGTATTAATAAAATTAGTTTCTTATAAAGGAATACTGGAATGTGAGATAGGATGACAGAATATTTTTATGTGAACATTTATACGCTGTTATATTTTTAACTGCATGAATATATTAGTCCTATTTAAAACACTTTTACTTATGGTTTCTTATAAATCAGTCATCTACAATCATTTTGGAATATGTTGTGATATAATTCTTGAATAAAACAATAACTGAAATAGTTCTTACTTCAAATGTTTAATTTGTATAATTTAATATTAACTTATATAGATTTCTTAGTTAAAGAATTACTTAGTGACTTGTTTAAGAATATAATCCTCTTAAATTTATTTTGTAGCTCCATAGGATTCATATTTAAGACAACTTTTAAAATTAATGTCTCAGAAAATAAAGCATTCATTGATAATTTCCCTGTTATTTTTCAGTCTTGTATCTACAGGGAAATGCTTAATGCTCTCTTCTTTCTTACATGTGTAGATACTGCAAGGGGTAAATGATTATTAAGAGCAAAGTCTGCCATAAGTAATGAGCACCTGCTTAGACTGTGGGTCAGTGTTTTGGTGAAACATCTACCAACTCCTTATTATAATTAGCATCATTAGGTTCTTTAAACTACTGCTCCACTGAGAAGAAAGACATTTTCTTAACTCACTCTCAAAGTATTTATGCCTGCTGATTTTCAGCTGCACAGGCACCACTTATTCTAACCCTAGGTTTTTATGGTAAAAGATCTGGACGAGATTTTCTACTAAAATTATTTCTCATTTGATGATACCATTCTTCACCTCATGCATACAGAGAATCTGAATGCAATCTGATGAAAATCCCTCACTTAAGGCACACATATGTTTTGTGAACCGTCTAGGTGCCTAATTTTTTATTTCCAGAAAGAACATGTTTAAAGACTGAAACAAATACTGTGACTGAAAAGCAACAGCTGCTCAGTAGTGCTAAATAAATAGACAGGAGTGTGTTATACTTGTAGTTCTTGGCTCTCTAGATGTCAGCGAACAGTAAGTCCATTTTGTTCCCTGTTGCATTAGTTACCACTGACACCATCTACCTCATTATAAAATTTGGAAATCCAATAAGTTAAACATCAGATTAAAATCAAGCAGCATTAAGTGGTACAACTAGGAACAAATCCAAGCCAGCTGAGCCTGGAACCCGTGCTTTCAGTCATTATACTATAAAAAGCATTAAAGAATTTGTGGTACATCTACTCTACTGAATGCCAACAAGAATAAGTAAGTGGATGAAGACTTAGCACATAAGAGTTTGAAGCACTGGAGTAATGAAAACAGCAAGAAATCTACTCCTAATATAATTCAAAATACAATTGGAACCAATCTATCTTCACATTCACAATTACAACATTGAAATTAGGTCCTTGTGAAGCTCCTATCCTTTCCACGTCATACAAACTCCCCCTTCATTCATACATTTCCCTGCACTCTGCCAAAGATTTGGTTATGAGTCTTAGTATCTGCTTTGATACACTACTAGGCAGAGTCTGTCAGGGGCCCTCTGTGGTAGGCTCCCATCCTGTTATTTGTTTTCTCCTATGTCCAATGCACCTCCCATTTGTCTTTCTAAGTGAGGATTGATCATCTTACCCCAGGTCCTCTTTCTTGTTTATCTTCTTTAGGTGTACAGATTTTAGAATGTTTATCCTATCTTATATGACTATATGAGTGAGTATATACCATGTGTGTCTTTCTGCTTCTGGGATAGATCACTCAGAATGAACCTTTCTAGATCCCACCATTTCACAGGGGTCTTTTCTGAGACTGACACTCAATCGAGGACCATGTATGGATATAACCTAGAACCTATGCTTGGAAGAAGCCCGTGGTAGCTCAGTAACCAACTGGTTTCCCATAGGAAGGAGAACAGCGACTATTTCTGACAGGAATTCAATGGCAGATTCTTTGACCTCTCCACCCCCCAAGGGAGGAGCAGTCCTGCTAGGCCACAGAGAAGGACTTTGTAGCCAGTTCTGAAGGTACCTGATAAAACAGGATCAGATGAAATGGAAGGAGGCCCTCCCAAATCAGTGGACTTGGAAAGACACAGGGAGGAGATGAAAGTGGGAGGAAGGGTTTTGGAGGGAATGAGGGAGCAGATACAGCTGGGCTACAGAGTTAATAAAATGTAACTAACAACAAAAAAAATAAAAATAAAAAAAAAGAATTGTATATAACTATTTAAAATATAAAGACCCCTGCACAGATGTAGCCCATGGCAGTTCATTATCCAAGTGGGTTCCATTGTAATAGGAACAGGGACTGTCTCTGACATGAACTGATTGGCCTGCTCTTTAATTTCCTCTCCCTGAGGGGAAAGCAGCATTACCAGGCCACAGAAGAAGACAATGCGGCCGCTACTGATGAGACCTAATTGACTAGGATCAGAAGGAAGGAAAAGAAGTCCTCCTCTATCAGTGGACTTGGGGAGGGGCATGCAGGCAGAGGGTGGAGGAAGGGAGTGATTGGGATGGGAGGAGGGAGGGAAACACAGGAGGGATACAAAGTGAGTAAAGTGTAATTAATAAAGAAAAAATTATAAAGAAGAAAATTAAAAAAATACAAGGTCAAAAACAACAAACAAACAACAACAACAACAACCAAACAAAGGAGGGGGTCCAAGGGGCGCTAGGAGAACATTGCATCTGAGGAGCAGGACATTTTCCATACAGCAACCAAGAGACTGAACTCTGGGACATAAAACAACAGGATCATGTTTCCCAGGTGAGAGGAAACCCCCATGACTTGGGAATCTGGCGAGTCCACACTCAGGCCACCCAGCCAGGACCCAGAAGAGATCCCAGGTCCTGCAGGCACTAGGTTGCAGGACCAGAGCCACACGCCTGTGTGCCCTGATCACCTTCCTAGGATGAATGGTGGGCACAAAAAACCACCAGAGACTGGGTGTCCCAGTAGTGAGAAAAAACCACAGGGAAGGAAAGTAGTGGGACTGGCCACGGGTCACTCAGTCTTCCCCTGGAAAAAGTCTCGCAGACCAGTGGGTACGAGCCACCATCACTGAACTGGCCTCCCGCTGCCAGCATGGAAAAGGGCTGTGTGCCAGCTATCTAGCACAGACATAGCTGTGCACCCTAGTGCAACAGAGACTGGGAGTTCCTGTTAGGAGAGGCCCCCACAAGGAGAGAAGGAAACAGCATTGACTTGGGACAACCAGGCTTTACCCCGGGGAAAGTCTTCTTAAAAACCAGCGGCTATGAGCCCCATCACTTATCTGGCCCCAAGCTGAAAGCACAGAGAGTAGTTGGGCACCCAGCTACTACAGACTAGCAGGCAGGCATGCGTGCCACCAGCCCAGGGACCTGCTTTGTACCAACTATTACTCACAGACAGAACTGTGCACCCCAGGACAACAGAGACTTGGAGTCACTGTTTGGAGAAATCCTCACAGGGAACTAAGCTAAGGGGACAAACTTAGACCACCTAGTATATCCCTAGAAAAGGTTCCACAGACTGGCACAAACCAGGGACCTGCTGTGTACCAGATAGCCTACTGTTACCAGGAGAGCAGTACTCTCCCGCCACAGATTACTGCTTGGGTACTGGGGAACAGAGCCCCAAACTCAGACCTACAAAAGCCCGGAATCCCTGAGATCAACACCCAGATACTGCTCCAAGAGGCAACCAGTTATCCCTAACAAACCCGACCAAACCATGGGACACACAGGTTACAGCATCAGATCACTAAATTCACAGAAAGAAACTGGGCAGCCATCTTCAGGACTTCTCCTAATGAGAGGAGAGCCCTCTCGACTAATAAGGACCACAGTTACCTTTCAGGCCTCTAGGTCTGAGGTGAGCAGCAGCAACTCCTGAAAAACACCAGCAATCCAGTGACTATACCTAAAAAGCAGAGAAGGCTTCCTTCAGGAAAAACCATCTTCCTTCCAAGGGGATTCTCTCCACCACAGGATTCCAGAAACCACCAGAAACCAACTCCAAACACCTAAGATAACCCAATGGGTAGAGGCCAGCGTAAAAGTTCAACCAACAAAAGCCAGAGCAATATGGCATCTCCAGAACCCAGTTATCCAGGAACAAGAGGCCCTAGACACCCCAGCATAATTGAAATGCAAGAAGAGGACCTAACATCTATGATCACGAAGAAGATAACAGAGGAAACAAATAAAATGAGGAAAGAAATAGAGGAACATAAAAACAAACAGTTTATGGCCATCTGTAAAGAAATAGAGAAAGTTGCAGGCAAACAGTTTGTGGCCTATAGAGAGGAAATGCTTAAATCACTGAATGAAATAAAAGAAAAAGAGGATTGTTCAAACAAACAGCTGAAGAAATTGATGAAAAAACAGAAAAAATACAGTCAGACAGGTGAAGGAAATCAACAAAATGGCTCAAGACCTGAAGATGGAATTGGAAAACTTGAAGAAAACACAAATGGAGGAAACTATACAATGGAGAAAAGACAGCATCTTCAACAAATGGTGCTGATCTAACTGGATGTCTACATGTAGACAAATGAAAATAGATCCATACTTATCACACTGCACAAAACTGAAGTTCAAGTGGATCAAAGACCTCAACATAAAACCAGACACACTAAATCAGTTAGAAAAAAAGTGGGGAATATCTTTGAACTCATTGGCACAGGAGACAACTTCCTTAACAGAACACCAACAGCACAGGCTCTAAGAGCAACAATCAATAAATGGGACCTCATGAAACTTAAAAGTTTTGTAAATCAAAGATACCATCATCAAAACAAAACGAATGTCTACAGATTGGGAAAGAATCTTCACCAACCCTCTATCTGACAGAGGACTAATATCCAGTATATACAAAGAACTAAAGAAGCTGAAAAGCAGCAAACCAAGTAATCCAATTAAAAATGGGGAACAGAGCTAAACAGAGAATTCTCATCAAAGAAATATCGAATGGCAGAGAAACACTTAAAGAAATGCTCATCCTCATTAGCCATCAGGGAAATGCAAATAAAAACGACCCTGAGATTTCACCTTACACCCATCAGAATGGCCAAGATCAAAAACTCAAGTGACAACACATGCTGGAGAGGTTGTGGAGAAAGGGGAACCCTTCTCCACTGCTGGTGGGAATGTAAACTTGTACAACCACTCTGGAAATCAATCTGGCGCTTTCTCAGACAACTAGGAATAGCACTTCCTCAAGATCCAGCCATACCACTTTTAGGCGTATATCCAAAAGATGCTCAAGTACACAATAAGAACATTTGCTCAACCATGTTTGTAGCAGATTTACTTGTAATAGCCAGCAGCTGGAAACAGCCCAGATGCCCCTCAATTGAAGAATGGATGCAGAAATTCTGGTACATCTACACAATGGAGTATTACTCTGAAATGAAAAATAAGGAAATCATGAAATTTGCAGGTAAATGGTGGGACCTAGAAAGGATCATCCTATGTGAGCCTTCCCAGAATCAGAAAGACACACATGGTATATACTCACTCATATAGACATATAACGTATGATAAACCTACTAAAAACTGTACAGCTAAAGAAACTGCAATAGAGAGGACCCTGACTAAAACACTCAATCCCCATCCTGAAAGGCAAAGAGGTTGGACATCAGAATAAGAAGAAAACAGGAAACAACCTAGGAACCTGCCACAGAGGGCCTCCAGAAGCCTCTGCCCTGCAGACAATCAAAGCAGACGCTGAGACTTATGGCCAACTGTTGGGCAGAGTGCATGGAATCTTATGTAAGAAGTTGGAAATTGTAAGCTCTGGAGAGGACAGGAACCACACAAGGAGAGTAATATAACTAGAAAACTTGAACACAGGGAACTTCCCAGAGACTCATACTCCAACCAAGGACTATTCGTGGAGATAACCTAGAACCCCTGCACAGATGTAGCAAATGACAGTTCAGTGTCCAAGTGGGTTACGTAGTAATGGAAAGAGGGGCTGCCTCTGACATAATCTGATTGGCCTGTTCTTTGATCACCTCCCCCTGAGGGGGGAGAAGCCTTACCATGCCACAGAAAATGACAATGCAGCCACTCCTGATGTGATATGATAGACTAAGATCAGAAGGAAGGAGAAGAGGACCTCCCCTATCAGTGGACTTGGGGAGGGGCATGCAAGATGAAGGGGGAGGGAGGGTAAGATCGGGAGAGGAGGAGGGAGAGACTTATGGGGGGATACAAAGTAAATAAAGTGTAATTAATAAAAAAATGTAAAAAATTGAAATTTTAGATAATCCTCTACATCTAAAACTGCAAGAATTCTGTGACTTAATTGTTGAAAATACCTCATTTTTCTCAAGTTCTGAATTTCCCCCCATTGACAAAATCACAAAGGATAATTAGATGGAGAAACAGGTAGAAAGATGACACATAGAATATACATGGTTTTCAAACCGTCACCATTACCTAGATCACAGCATAGCTATTACTCTCAATATTTGCTTTTGTATACTTTGTAATGTGCTCAACTTTCTAGTATCTATAGCAATAATTGTTTAGTTTCTGTTTACATTAGACTAATTTATGTACATAGAGTCGCATTATTTTTACTCTTTCCAAGGCGTTCTTTTATTCATGAGTTTGTTTTGATTTTCATACTTTTTTTGCATATGCAGTAGTTTATATATTCTTTAGTGAACGGTGTTGAATTTAAAATATTTGTCACACTTTGTTGATTTTATCTCTTGAACATTTGACAGTGTTAGGTTTAGACTATTACAAATATAGCTTGTTTCAAAACTCAAGAAAATGTATTTGAGTGTATGCTTTCGACTCACTTGGTAAATGACTATAAGAAAAATATGCAAATCATATGATTGGTGGCCTTATTCTTTTAAAAGGTGGAGATCTTAAAGAGAGATTGAACTATTTTGGAATGCACAGTGAAATATTTCTGAAATGTAAAAAAATATGGAATCTCGGGTAAATGGGTGAATCTGAACATTGTAATTCTGAGTGAAGTGGTTCAGACCCAGAAAGACAAGTGCTATAAATTCTGTCTCATATGGGAATGCTAAATTTGGAAGTTTGGATATGTGTGTTCCAACTGAGGTACCTACAGAAATTAGAAAACTAGCAGGGGGTCATGAGAGGACTAGAACTCATGCTGTATGAAGGAAAAAGTAAATAATAAAACAGGAAAGGTTAGATCAAGAGGAAGACACAGGACAGGTAAAAGGAGAGAAAAATGAGGAAAACTAATGTCAAAGACCTCGGCAAATGTCACATGGAAACTGACTATTATAAAAATTTCTGAAAATATCTCTATACCTGCGTAAACAAAAGAGTTTAAGAGAGTTGCCCTCTTCTAAACATCATAAGCTACCAAATTAAAAGCCATCACATATTTGAGTCACAAGACTTAAGAAACCAAACCTGACTGAATGTGTCAACCTTAATAATTCATTTTCAAAAGCCTGGAAGGTGTTATACATGCTAACAGAGTAGAAAATTATCAGTTTTATCTAACAGTTAGCCTTGTGAGCTAAAATAACTTTTGGCCTGTTTATGCCTACTGGGGTAACAGCGGATCCAACGTTATAGGAGTAACTGAACTTTTTCTGATGGGATCAAAGGACAACTCCACAAGATGGAACACATCCCTAGGGGTATTATCAAGGCTAACATCCTATAGACTAGTAAGCATAAGCCACAAGGGAAAACCAGCTACTATTATATTTTCAAAATAGATCTTTGAACATATTAGGTCCTCAGTCTATAGTTCTTCAGTGAAAGAATCACTAACTGATTCAACAGGCAAGTCAGTATAAAGGTAGAATGTGACCTGGTAAACTTGAAAGCACCTATGGACAGGCGCATGATCTTGTTTCTTGGATTCTAGTGTGGAATCACTCTGGAATGTTGCAAAAGGTAAGCCCTCGTTTCTTTCATCTTGGGATGGGGCGCATTTATAACCGAACCCAAGTGAGGCTGAAGCTGTAAGTCCCATGAATGCTCACAGGGTGTTCATTGTGCGATGGATCACTCCGCTCAAGAGACAGGTTATTTTGGAGGGAGTGGGCAGCCTTGCCTTGACCCTGATTTCAGAGGGATTGATTTAAGTTTCTCTCCATTGAGTTTGATGTTGGCTATAGGCTCGCTGTATATTGCCTTTACTATGCTTAGGTAAGTGCCTTGTATCCCTGATCTCTCCAGGACTTTAAACATGAACGAATGTTGGCTTTTATCAAATGCTTTTTCAGCATCTAAGGAGATGATCATGTGGTCTTTTTCTTTCAGTTTGTTTATATGGTGGATTACATTGATGGATTTCCGTACATTGAACCAACCTTGCATGCCTGGGATGAAGCCTACTTGGTCATAATGATGATATCTTTGATATGTTCTTGGATTCAGTTTGCCAGTATTTTATTGAGTATTTTTGCATCAATGTTCATAAGAGATATTTGCCTGAAAGTCTCTTTCTTTACCGGGTCCTTGTGGGTGACTGTTGCTTCATAGAATGAGTTTGGTAGTGTTCCTTCTGTTTCTATTTTATGGAATAATTTGAAGAGTATTAGTATTAGTTTTGTTTTGTTTTGTTTGGAAAGTCTGGTAGAATTTTGCACTGCAACCATCTAGCCCTGGGATTTTTTTGATTGGGAGACTTTTGAGGGCAGCTTCTATTTTCTTAGGGGATATAGGACTATTTAATTGATTTACCTGTTCTTGATTCAGCTTTGGCAAGTGGAATCCATCAAGAAAATTGTCCATTTCATTTAGATTTTCAAATTTCATGTCATATAATCTTTTGAAGTAAGACCTAATGATTCGCTGGATTTCCTCAGTGTCTGTTGTTATGTCCCCCTTCTCATTTTTTATTTTGTTGATTTGGATGCTATCTCTCTGCCTGTTAGTTAGTTTGGCTAAGGGTTTGTCTATCTTGTTGACTTTCTCAAAGAACCAGCTCTTGTTTTCTTTGATTCTTTGAATTATTTTATTTGTTTCTAATTTACTGATTTCAGCCCTGAAATTGATTATTTCCAGCCATCTCCTCCTTTTTGGTACGTCTGCTTCTTTTTTGTTGTTGTTGTTCTAAGGCTTTCAGGTGAGCCTTTAAGTTGCTTGTATGAGATGTTTCACAAAACTAGCCAACACACCTGGCTTCAACTTGTACTGTATTTTCACAAAATGTTATCACTAGGAAGCAGATTCTCTGTATTATTTCTTAAATAAAAAGCTTAAGTTTTTTAAAAAAATGGAAGAAAAAGATACAGGTTGGTTATAAAATTTGAAACCTGAAATTATTTCTGATAGAATTTAAAGGTGTTTCATGAGGGTACAAATGAGATCATCAAGGGAGAAATGGCCAAAAAGAATAGAATTCTTAGAAGAGGGAAAGAAAAAAGAAAAGTTATGAGTGTTTCTACTCTCTGTTTTGTGTTGCAATTCAAGATGTCAGCTCTCTGCTTCTACTCAAGCTGCCATGACTGCAGCCAGCTTCCACTGTTCTGCCTTTATGAGCTCTAACTCTTTGGAACAAGGAACCTAGATATTCTTGCCTATAGATTGCCTGCATCACAGTGTTTTATTGCATCAATAGAAACATAACTAACACAACACATAAATAAACTTAAAGAAAGAAACCACCTGAACATCTCATTAGATACAGGAAAGCCTTTGGATAAAGTCAACATCCAACATGATAAAAATCTTATAAATACAAACAAAACAAAACAAAACACCTCAACATAAAAAAAGACTACAAACAAAGAACCACATATTGTAAATGATAAAAAAAATACCTCAAAGCCTTTCTATGAAGATCAAGAATGACATAATATTGTCCCTTTCCCCACTCTCCTCAATATGGCACATGAGATGAGGAAAAAAAAATTAAGTGCATGTGGATACAAATATGAGAGATGCAAGTCAAGTTACTTCAGTGTACATATGGTATAATTTTATGCATTAGGAACCCTAAAGGTTATCGTAGATAATTTGGAACTCTCAAAAGCTTTCAGCAAAGTACTCGGTTAGGAAATAAACATGCAAAACAGGAGCATTCTTATATGCTAATCAAGAAGAACCTGACAAAAAATCAGGTATGTGATCCTATTTGCAACAGCCTTACAAAACACTGAAAAAGCCTGTATAAGGTTCTTTTCTTGTTGATGTAATAGAATAGATTGATGTCAGAAATTTATTGGGGGAAAATGGGTTATTTTTGCCTTACAGTGTAAGGCTACAATCTATCCCAAAGGAGAAATCATGGCAGCAGAAGTTTGGAGTGACATCACATTGTGCCTGTGATCAGGAAGCAGTGATGAATGCTACTGCTCAGCTCTCTTTCTCCTTTTCATTCAGTACATCATCTTAGCATGGAAAGAATGCTTCCCACAATGAAGAAGAGCCTTTCTACCTTAATCAATCGAATGGAGAAACTCTTTCACTGAACCCTGTCTCATATGCAATTGTAGAGTCTGTCAAATCTTCAATCAAATTAACCATTCCAAATCCTATTCAAGAAGTAAAAGCTTCCATACAATTAAAATTGTATACACCAAAGAAAGCAATAAGAGAAGAAACTAGGAAAAGGAAAGTATTCCCAGATCTATAGACTGTCAGCATGGGTGTAATGGCTCTAGTTCTGAAATCAATCAATACAATCCTCATCAAAATTATGGTAACATATTCCAGAATTAGAACAATAGTTCCAAGTTCTCATGGGATTACAATATTTGATTAAAAAAATAAGCAAAGAAATCCTGGACAAACAAACAAACAAAAACAATGCTGGGGTGGAGTACGACAATTCCTGATTCTTATCATACCACAGAGCCATAGTGAGAAATATTTCATAGTTCTGAAACAAAAGCAGAGATGCAGATAAATGGTATAGAAGAGTGAACCCAGAAATATGCCTAAACAGGCATAGCCACAGTCACTCAAGTTTTGGTGAGAGTACTAAAAATCATATGTTAGAAGGGGAAATTTTTTTCAAATGGTTCTAAAAAGCAACTTGACATGTGGACAATGAAACTGATTCCTACCTCACCCATACATAAATATTCTAAAACAGTTTAAAAGCTTATATATAAGACTTGGAAGTTCAAAGAATAAAGGAAAAACTCTTCGAGATATAAGGCGTTGCATGGAATTTTTTTTTTACCAGTTACCGAAGACCACCGACCAAACCACCAATATATGAGAAGCCCTTTCGTTGAATTGTTGGTTTGGGCTGTCTGTCCAAGGCTGTCTGTTATTGTTACCTTTGGTTTTCAACCCACAGAAGAGTGGAAGTTAAGAATGAAACGTTGAAGACAACACTTCAGAAACAGAGCCTAGAAACCACTGAGCTGGACCTGACCTAAATGCATCCTTCCTGAAGATGAGTACTCATGGTACTAGGATGCAGGATTTCATATGGATTCCTACAATTAAGACAGTCATAGGAGAGGAAGAGGACCAGCTGTGGGGATGAAGAGAATTTAATGGGGCCAAGGGACTATGTAAATTAATATGCCTTTATGAAGGCTGTTCCTATATACAGTGAACATATTGTACGAAGTAAATTTATAAAACACACAATTGCAAAGTTCTTTTCTCACTGATTAATTTTTCACTTTATCCTTGCACAAGCCAGATAAACTTTAAAAGGCTGTGCAGCCTTGATCATCTTAGCTCCCTGCTTGATAACAACGCCGAGAAGTTTTGATTTGGGAGGAAATTTTAATTGTTCAATTAAGGCATGAGGTCTTGTTATTCATTTTACTGGTGTATTTTATCCTTTTGCCATTTCTATAGGGAATTAAACGATAGCATAATGAGCACATATCTGGCACCTGAATAACATCAAAGCTGTCATCTATGCATGCATCACACACGGTGTTAAATGTTATACTGTTTATCACACATTTTAATGAGAAAAGAAACCATTAAAAGGTGAAACTTCAATCATTTAAGCAGCTCACTACAGTGCTGGGACCTGCTAGGCAATAGTACCCTACCCAGAGATCACTGAGCCTGCACTTCATCATTTCTGTTCTTCTTTTGAGCAAATTCCAATCAAGAAAGCCAAAAATCATGCTTTCAAAACCACTATAGCTGATTCCTTAACACCTGCAGGCATTTCTCTATGACAAGAAATGCAACCAATTTATTACAGTGTTTGCACTGCTCATTAGTCTTCATTGCTCATTCCTCATACAGAATCACATCAATAGCAAATGCTGCTCTCCTGCACTGGAACAATGGACTGCCATGATACAAATTCCATAAATATGCTAAAACTGTCCAAGTTTAGAATTAGTTTTTGATCCAAGATTAGTTTTAACTCAGTGAGATGCTGTTTCTTATCCACTGAAAAAAAAATCTGAATCCATACCCACACACCTGTCCTGACATTTAGGAAACATATTTTATCTGAGAAAAAGTGTCAGTGTGTTTATCCATATTTCTATAAACTTGGCAAGCTTGGATAATTGCAGTATCACTGTTTTGTAAAGGAGGTACACAGAATTCCCATCACCAGTCTGTAGGATATCAAATATATGAGAGTAGTTTATTGAACATCGCAAAATTAATGAGGTATTTTCTATTTATTGCAAATTTACATGCAATAGTCATAATAACTAAATCTATATGTTTTCAGGTTAAGCAAATTTGGATTTAAAATAAAACTCTGTCACTTACTGCCTCTGACTTTGAACAAGTGTACTGACCTCTGGTGTAACTTTCAGTTATATTACAAGCAAATATATTGTTAACACTTAATTTGTACACTTGAGGGAAGATCAAATGTGTTGATCTGTTTGTCATGTATCATGGATCATAGCAGTCACTTGTAAGAGGTATTTTAATTTTAACTCTTGAGATATTATCTAATCAAGGTGAACTAATATTTTATTTTCTGTCCTATTTGACTTAGATGAGTATATAAAACATTTTATGACAATTCAAATTTCAAATATATCTAGAAATCAACACAAAATGCTTTATGCCATTAGTTCATTTTCTTAGAAAACCATCTGTTATTCTACATTTCCTTTAGAGAAAAAATCTATAATTCTTTAATATTGAAAACTATAATGCCATACAGTTTTTATAGGATACTAACTCTGTGCTTGGCATTGTTCTGTGTAGTTTAGGCCCCTCTAGGAATCCCTATCTATAGCCAGAAGCTTCATGCAGACAAAGATATTAGAAATGTGACATAGTAAAAAATAATAACCTAACTTAAAACACTCAACATAGTGAAGGGTTTGATTGTAATTGTTTGTTTGTTTGGTTGGTTGGTTGGTTTTGTAATTTGGGTGGTCCCTCCAGGAGCCCGAACTTTGCAAATAAAATGTCATATCACAATGTCAAAATATTGGAACCCCCTGCATTTTAGACTAACTTTCTGAATCAGTTACTGCATTTATTTTACACAAAGAAAAACTGAGACATGCAGAGGCTATAGACAAAACATCTGAAAAGTTTGTAGGAGAAAAAAAAACTTTATAAAATAATGCTATATTTAAACTCCACCAATGATAAAAGCAAAAACAGTGGGTACATATTTTCTATAATCCCTACAGTTTAGTTAGGGGATGATCCAGGGCTTTGAGAACTGAGAGGATGGTAATGGTTTTTATAGACTCCAGAAGAACGTTCAGGGTATAAAGTGTTTGCTGTTAAAAGGTCATGATCTGAGTCTGAATCCCCCAAACCCATGTAAAGTTGGTTGCAGGAGAATGGCTCTATTTTACCCAAACTCCTTACAAAAAGTGGGAGTGAGAGGCAGGGGAATTCCACATTGCTAACCTGGATATATAAGCAGCAAAGATGCTCTTTCAAGGAAGGTGAAAGTCAAGGACACCAAAAATTGTCCTCTGGTAGGCATGCATAATCTTTGTCACTCTACTGGCTGTGCTCACAAATGCAAATGTGTATCTACATATACACACACCATGTACACAGGTATATGCACATTTTGGCCAAAATGTAGTTATTTGCAGTAAAAACATTGATTTAATATTTTTGGAGGTAAATAAAGGAATACAAATCTTGGCACCAAGGGGATAATTAAACAAACAAAACAGCAAATAAGTATTAGTCAGGACTTACAGACTGTATTAAATTCTACTCCGGGTATAAGCAGCCAAAAGAATGAAATATCCAAAGACATTTTACTCCACACAAGACTAACATCCATTTAAACATTTTATATTATCTTCAACTTTTAATCTATTCAATAATAATTTACCATTTATTGTAAACTATTTGTTTATTCCATCTGAGTCATTTCTACGTGTGCACAAAATATAACGAAGGACAGGTTACTGAGACAACCATTCATATAGTGTTCATGCATAATGATTAGTCTTTAGGCCTTTATACATACAAGGGATTTTTTCCATTATTTCTGTAGGAATTAGGTAGATTCAAAGAAAAATTTTAAAAAGTGAAATAAAAAGAGTTGGCCAAGTTTCTTGCTGGTATCTTCAAAAGAAGTCTATATTGCTTAGCAACCAAAATGTTGTGTGTCTACACACAATGAATTCAAATTAAAACCTAATCCCCTTTCAGTGAGGCACCAGTTTAGCAAGCCTTTCCTCCCTATGCTGTCCAATATTTTTCCAAGGGGTTCGGTCATTGTTACTGATACACCTTTTGTCAACATCTCTCAAAGTTCAATTTAAAATATGTAGGAACTTCTGTGCATTCGTGGCATCTCTCCAAGGCTATAAATATTGGTTTTCTACTTTCTTTCATGTATGAAAATTAATCACTTCAGGAGGATTAAAGCTTTTTTTTTCTTTTCTTTCTTTTTTTTTTTTTTTGGCAGATAGCCAGATTCTATTCCAGGATCCATGTTTACTGCAATATTAGAGAGGAGTTTGTGCATTGTGAAATCTACTTCCTGATTTTTCTGTTTCTGAAATATTTCCGGACTTTTTGTTCTCGTTCATCCTAATGTTGGATCTCAGAAAGGCTGCAACTTGAATTTTACTAAAGCATTTCTTGAGACATCCCTATTGGCAGTATAATTATACACTGAAGAATTCACAGCACAGTAGAATTTAGGGCAACAAGGAGCTTTGATGGAAGTCTTTTCCTCATTCTCCTGACACATTTCTTCTTGGAGGTTAATCAGTTCATAACTTTTCCAAAAATAGAAAAATAATAGAAGTTCTGGAATTGAGAAAGCACTAATTTCTTTGCAAAAGATATTCCTAATTTTGAGCAGTATCTTCTTTGGGGTTTGTGCCTAGCTGCCCATGAATAAAAAGGATGAAAACAAACAAGTCTGTCCTTACCTGGAGCAACAGCATGATGATCACAGGAAGCACAACTCTGTCTTGACATCTTTCAGGTTGTTAAAAGTAATTGATATTAAACCTGACGCTAATATTCATCAGAGCAGTCATACAGTTTTGAATCAATTTTAAAAATATCTCTGAAAGCAGAAGCTTAGATGGTATGAACTCGGTAAAGAGTAAATACTAAATGAACTAACGATTTTCTGGATGTTGACAGAAAGCTTAGGGCATTTTAAAAATTGTAGGTTTATATATATATAAAGCTTATATAAACTTCATATATAGTACATATATATGTACTATAAATGGACATCAATACTCAGTGTGGCCCATTTATATTTTAAAAGAGAAAATTTTCATATGCTCTTAGCTTAAAGTTTAAGTTAAACTTTACTTCCCTATGAAATATTTTAGAAAATATCTTTACTAAATTTATTATCTCTGGAATAATTTCTCCATAGCCCCAGAGTACTATGACATTTGTTGTTTTCCTTTAACTCAGTTTCCATTAACAGTTTCTTAGGCAGTAATTAGTACTGGAAGTACATATTTTCAACATAAGTTGTTTTGAATTTCTGTCTCACTTGGTTTCCAGACATGGGATGATGAGGTTGAGTAGAAAAAGTAATGCGTGCATGAATGAATGAATGAATGAATGAATGAATGAATGAATGAGATGGCTTACTGAAATTGGATAATGTGCCTTGATACATTGTGATGTCCAAGCATTTATGCAATGTATGGTTGTGATCCTACAAAGCTTCTAGTTGTGGTAGGCTCTGATCTCAGACGTGTTTCAAGCATCCACAAGTTAATACATTTTGATGAATAAGTAAATGAATCATGAAATTCCATTCAAACTATACGCAACCTTGGGTGAAAACACAGGTTGCTACCTGGGTCCATGGAGATGTTCAGGTCTATGCTGCCGCTGAGAGTCTTGTCTGGGTCTATGGTCCTATTGCAGCAGGAAGCCATGTTTGCGGTCTGTGCTGTTGCCCGAACCATGTAGAAGCCCATGATACATACTCGCACTGACTTTAAAAAGCAAAAAAAAGCAGACCATTTCTGTGATGTAGATGAGATGACATTTAAGAGGGGGGAACATGGAAGGTTTCTGTGAGAATCACTACCTTCCAACTCCTGCCACAAGAAGTAACAGCCTAGAAAGGAAGACACCAAAGAAAACTTTTTAATTAATTAATTAATTAATTCACTTTACATCCAATCATTGTCTATCCTCTCAGTCCCACCCTCTCTCTTCCCTGTATCCCTTTCCTATCCCTAAGAAAAGGGGACCTCCCCTCCACACACACCAACCTACCTCAGCACAACAAGTTGCACCAGGACTGAGAACATTCTCTTCCACAGTGACCTGGTAAGGCAGCCCTGCCAGGGGGAAGTGATTGAAAAGGATGATACTGAATTCCTGTCAGAGACAAGTCCCTTCTTACTAGGGGACCCACATGAAGATCTGCCCAATCAGGTACATATGAATAGGGGCCTAGGTCCAGTCTATGTATGGTGCTTGGCTGGTGCTTCAGTCTCCTAAGCACCCCTGAGGCCAGGTTACTTGGATTTGTTGGTCTTCTTGTAGAGTTCCTTTCCTCTGAGTTCTGCCCAATGTTTGGCTATGAGTCTCAGCATGTGTTTAGATCCATTGTTGGATGGAGTCTCTCAGAGGACAGCTATGTTAGGCTCCTGTCTGCAATCATAGCAGAGAGCCTTTAATAATGCCAGGAGTTGGCTTTCTTCCATGGTGTGGGTCCAAAGAGTAGTTTTTAAAAATGTAATGAGGGTCTCAACATCTGTTTTGAACTGCTCCTGGGTGGAGCCTCTTTGAGGACAGTTATGCTAGGCTCATGTATGCAAGCATAGCAGAGTATCATTAATAGCGTTAGGGGTTGGCTCTATCCCATGCAGTAGAACTCAACGTTGGGCCAGTCATTGGTTGGCCCTTCCCTCAATCTCAGTTTCATCTTTATCCCCACACATCTTGCAGACAGGGTAGATTGTGGGTAGAACATTTTGTGGGTGGGTTGGTGTACCTCTCCTCCTCTAGAAGACCTCCCTGGCTACAGGAGTGACTTTTTCAGTCTCCATATCCCCTGATGCTAGGAGTCTCAGCTAGAGTCACCACCATATCCTTCCAGGAGTCTGTCCTGTTGCTCAGAGGTCTTCAGATTGTCTCAGAGATCCCTCCTCCTCACCAGTTTGCTGTCTCTCACCAGCACCTCTTACCTCCTACCCCCACTCTTTTGACCTCTGATCCCTAGGGCCTCCTTCCCCTTCCCAACTTCACTCCCGCCAAATTTCCTCTTCATCTACTTCTGATGTCTATTTTATTGTCCTTCCTGATATACTGAGACTCACAGCCAAACATTAGGTAGAGCATGGGGAACTTTGTGGAAGAGTTGGGGGAAGGATAGAGGGTTCCAGAGGGGACAAGAACTCCATAAGACGATGAACAGAGTCAACTAACCTAGACCCATGGGAGCTCACAGGTACTTAACCACCAATGAAAAATCATGCATGGACTAGACCTACATATGACCCCCTACACATATGTAGCATGGCAGCATGGTTTTCATGTGGTTCCCCTAGCAAGTGTGGTGAGGTCTGTCACTGATACAGACTCTGTTGCCTGTTTTTGGATGACATTCCCTTAGCTGGGCAGCCTTGTCTAGGAAGAAGATGTGATTAGACCTGATGTAACTTGATGTATTGGTGCTGGTTGGTATGAAGGGAGGGGAGCTCCCCTTTTCTGCTGAGAGGGGGATGGAGAAATGAGAAAAGAGAGTAGGAGGGTGGGACCTGAAGGAGAGGACTGAGGGGGCTGTGATCAGGATGTTAAGTGAATAAATAATTTAATTAATGAGAAAAAAGTTTCAAAAAATGCCTATGGTATAACTTAAAACATGGAAACTGAAATTACTATATATTGTGTAAAGATTTTTTCATATCTTTTAACTGAACTGGAATACAAATATAATTACTTTCCTGAAAAAAAAGTGTGATGTGGATGCTGAAGAGTAGCTCTCCACAATTGATGGTTTCTGGCTGGGGGTACAGGAGGGGAAAGACTCAGTTGTACTTAAAGGAGAGGCCACTGAGAGTTTGACTGTGCTCTGGAAAGTATATAGATAACACAAAAGAAACTTGTTTGATGATTTTAAATTCTTCTTCTTATTTTTCATTTTTTTTGGGGCGGAGAGAGGTTCCAATGTGGGGAAGAACATGCAACGACAAGGATGTGATTGCTATCACGGTGCATGATGGGAAATAAAAAAATGTTAACAAAAATGTATGGTTTGCCTTATACTCCATATTATTTATTATTTATTATCCTTTTAAAGTTATTAAGTACATTCAGTATTGTTCATTAAAGGAATAAATATAATTTAAGCAATAGTAATGAATTCCAGAACTGCAGTAGCTAACATGTTCATTGATGACCATTTTCTAACTTTAATATTGAAAGTTAATACTCACTTAGGAAGCAGATATTTAAGATTGTTTCAGGTCAAAGTCTCTGAGATTAGTAAGGCCTCAAAATAAAAATAAAAAAGAAGTAAGTTTTTATGAGTCTTCAAACAGGAAATTCTGAATTTAAACGATCCCTTGAAAAGTAGATTGCCTCTTAGATGTCGAAAACAGCATCAGAAATTGCTTTTACAGGCCATTTTGGAGTTCCACCTGCTCATGGAAGAAGAATGTCAGGAAGTAATGAATCAACACCACGCACACTGAGATGGCAAGATGGGAAATGGGATTCAGATCAAAGGTCTCTGAGGGATAAAACTTTCAAACAAATGCAGTTTTGACAGTGAAGGATGCACTATAGCCTATCTTTGAATTCCGATATATATCTAATGTGGCATGCTGAATGATTTTTGTTTTTAATGTCCTCCCTTTTCTAAATACTCTACAATGCAATTAGGCATGATATGAAAAGAGCTGATGATAATTGCATGCGTGACCAGAGTGATTCTGAAAATGAATAAATCTATACAGATTTTCTTTTTAACCTCAATTACAATTTCTAAATCCTGGAGGATTACATTACTGTAACTGAGTGACTATTATATCTAACAGAAAAAGGTGGATTTGGAAATAATTCTTCCCAGATTAGGGACAATGTTACTCAGTATATATTGAACACACACTTCAAAAATGGTTTGACTGAAGCCAAGAATTTACCTTTATGATGTTGGTTGTTGTATTTTTTTAGCATAGCTAATTATATATCTAGCTCCATATGGCATTTTCCATCTATGAAAATGAATGGTTGTGACTATTAAAACCTGGATTTCACACCAAGTGACAAAAAAAAAATCACAGGAGGGTACTGTTACAACGGAGAGAGACTTTAATGAATATCAAACACATAAAACTGTATTTTTTATAATACCCTCAAAGGCCTGAATATTTTACAATGACAAATCAACGGGACACTAAAACAACTGAAGGCCATCTGAATTCCAGCACAGGCTGGAAGAGTATGGGCATTTAGTAGCAACAAATAACATAATAAAATGCAATACAGGCAATCCCATATTTTTACTGAACCATGCTGACTGTGGCCACATGTGACTTCATAGTCTGAAGAGTAGAGAGGAATGAGAATGAAAGCTCCTGTTCTATGGAGCTTTGGTCAAAAAGCTCCATGTTACATGGTCAAAATACATCCAAAGCATTTGGAAACCATTTGCTTCATTAGTGTTTTATCTGATTTCCTTCTTTTTTATTTTTGAAGCACATTAGACTTGATAAAATGTAGACTAAAATTAAAAAATAATTGCCTCTATATAAAAAGATATTTTATCTGTCAGTATTTCAGTGTCTGCTCTTACCACTCCCAATTTAAAAATGGGGATACCGAGTTCCTGGCACAATTTATTGGCTGTTTCAACTATGCATCAAGCAGGGAGATGACCTGAAACTTTGATGTGGTCATAGCTAAAATTGTACATATTTGGGCACCAATAAATGAACTCAGCTTCTCTGTCCGTCTGTCTCTCTCTCATTTGTGTGTGTGTGTGTGTGTGTGTGTGTGTGTGTGTGTGTGTGTGTTTGAGATAGGATCACTTTGTGTAACAGACCCGGATGTTCTGGAGCTTACTGTGCAGACCAGGTTGGCCTAAAATACAAAGATATCTGCCTGCCTCTGCCTCCCAAATTCTGGGATTGAAGGCATGTGCCACCATGCCTGGTTATTTCTTTATATATTTTAATCAAGCTAGTGGAATTAAACTTTTTTATTTCTCATTTATTTTTTCTGTTTTAATCATTGTTTGAGAATTTCCTGTGTGAATTTAATGTGTTTTAATCATCTGTACCCTCTTTTGACCTGTGCTTTATTAATTTCAATTTCTGTGATAAGGTGAGGGCCAAAGAAATTAATTCAATTGTTATTCAAGATAAAAGAGCGCATCACCTGAACAAGTTATCCACACCTTTGGAAATGGAAAAAAGAATGGCAAGTTTGAGAATCAGAATAATTTTAAGGGGTGCACAAACCACAAAAAATAATGATCTAAGGTAAGAGTTGGTAAGATGTGGGGAACAATAAAACTACATTATACTCCAACAAGAATGAAGAATCCATTAAAGGTTTTAAGCAGAATTTTGCCTGATGATATATCTGTTTTAAAGATATGCTTATTGAATTGAGTATTGTAATTTCAACTTGTTGGAAGATAAAAATTTCTTGGAAACAAAAGACATCCTGGAAAAAGCATACAAACACCTTTCAAAGCTATGAAGACAGAAATGTGATCAATTGACATCGGCATGAGAAAATAATCACTCTGCAAGGGTATCTGTAGCCTCATATGAAGAAATCTGAGCAAAGTGCTTCCTCATTGGCTGAACTGTCACTTTCTCTGCTCTCAGTCAAAGATGGCCAATGATGGATTCAATATATGAAGCAAAAATTCCATAAACAAACAACTAATATCTTTTATATTGTTTAATATTTTCAGTACAACAATGAAGACTTACAATTTTGCATCGTCTAACAAAAGAAATGAAATTTCTCTTTATCTATCACAACTCAGCTATATTAGCTACCATAATAATAATGATGATGATTATAATAAGAACTAATATTAATGGCACCAGGACAACAGATTTCTGATTTAACAGGATTACTCGCTCATATATAATTATCGCTAGAGATGTAGAGCTACAAATAGTATGAGTCAAAGCTTATACATAAACATTTTATAAGCATGGCCAAGAAACATTATACTTATGTGACTATGTAACAGTTCTACAGGTTGGGTCTCAATTTATATTATTTGAATGCTAAAAATGATTATAAATTGAATGTTTAACTTTTCTGTAAGGAAGGGAGACAGAATCAATCATATTGTTTCAGATCCTTTCTGCAATTTTATGACACTGTTAATACTAAGAATATAAAGCTGCCATGATGGCACATGTCTGTAAGTCTAGTGTTTTGGAGAGAAAAGCTGGAGGATAAGTAGCTAAGCTCATTCTCAGCTTCTGAGTTTAAGGCCAGCTTCTGTGACATGAGAAAGAGATGCAGAACAGTGAATATAGAAATGATTGTAATGTTTATGGAAACATAAGAGAATTCTAAAAATATATAGCTCCTAATTTCTGGCTGTACTTAAAATCCAAATGAGATAAGGCTCCAGATGCCACCATCTCATATAGGCTAGGGTCAGATGGAAGGGGAGGAGGTTCTCCACTATCAATAGACTGTGGAAGGGGCATGGGAGGAGATGAGAGAGGGATGGAGGGAGGGCAGGATTGGGAGGGAATGAGGGTAAGGCTACAGTTGGGATACAAAGCTAATATATTGTAATAAATAAAAAATATATTTAAAAAGGTCCATTCAGTTAGATCAACACCATTTGTTGAAGATGTTATCTTTTTTTCCATTGTATGGTTTTGGCATCTTTGTCAAAAACCGGGTGTCCATAGGTGTATGGGTTTATTTCTGGGTCTTCTATTCAATTCACTTGATCCACTAGCCTGCTTCTCTGCCAGTACCATGCAGTTTTTATTACTGTTGCTCTAGTACAGCTTGAGATCAGGGATGGAGAGACCTCCAGAAGATCTTTTATTATAGAGGATTGTTTTAGCAATTCTGGGTTTATTATTATTCCATATGAAGTTGAGAATTTTTCTTTAAAGGTCTGTAAAGAATTGTGTTCGTAATTTGATGGGAACTGAGCAGATGCTGAGACTCATAGTCAAACTTTGGGCAGAGTGCAGGGAATGTTATGAAAGAAGGGAGAGACAGAAAGACCTGGAAGGATCTGGAGAGCCACAAGGAGATCAACAGAACCAAAAAAATCTGGGCCTAGGGGTCTTTTCTGACACTGATATTCCAACCAAGGACCATTCATGGTGATAACCTAGAACCCCTGCACAGAGGTAGCCCGTGGCAGCTCAGTCTCCAAATGGGTACCCTAGTAAGAAGAACAAGGGAACAAGCTCATGGTTCTGACATAAGCTCAGTAGCTGGATCTTTGATCACCTCCCCCTGATGGGGGAGTAGCCGTACTAGCCACAGAGGAAGACTATGAAAGCCAGTCCTGATGAGACCTGACAGGCTAGAATCAGATGGAAGGGGAGGAGGTCCTCCACTATCAGTGGACTGAGGAAGGGGCATAGGGGGAGAAGAGAGATGGAAGGTGGGATTGGGAGGGGACAAAAGCTGGGATACACAGTGAATAAATTGTAATAAGTTAAAAAATATTTTAAAAATAAAAATGAAAACGCGCCATTCAAACACCAAGGAGAAGTCTAGCAATGTGATTGCCAAATATTATTTCATATTTGAAGAAGACTCTTTACTGCAATCACTGTTCCATAACACCATCCCTCTACCCAATCTCCCTTAATGTAAAATGTGTTGGAATGAGTATTTTGGCAATCCATTTATGAGTTAATAGAGCTAAAATACCTTTAGCTGGGCTTCTAGAAAGCAGCGGTGTGATTTGGCGTCTCTTCCATGAGTTGTTAGTACTGGCCATCTGGAAGTAGAAACAATTCAATAAAGGCATTAGCTGTCTTTGCTCACTAGCCATTTTCATTCATTAGTGCACATGAGCGTTCTTTTCCTTTAAAACCACACCCCAGATTGTATCAAGCAACTATTGCAAAACCAGTCCAGTGTTCTCTATCTTACACATTATGTTGTTTTGGAGATTTAGTGAGGTCCTGAATCATTTGCGCATTTAAATCTAATAAATACATAAGTGAATAAATAAATAAAAGCCATGTAAAATAATCATTGAATATTTATTTACTTGAGAAGCTTTGTTTTTTTTTTCCCCCGAGGAGGCTCCATCGATAAAGTCAACAGATTTCTTGTCTTAATAGTGTACAAACCTAAGTGAAATATTTTAAACCATTTAAATAATGAATACTATAGGAAAATATGATCAGCTATCTGTTAGAATAATTCATTTGCTTCAGGAAGGTGAGAAGGGCTGGAGGAAGTGTGGGGAATATACCGAGGTAGAATAGGACCTCACCATTTAAGACGGGGGGGGAGAAGAAACAGCATTTGATCAATGGAGAATTATAGAATGTGTTTTAAATGTTGTTTAGGCGAATGAACAAATATATATTTTAAGATTAGGCACTTTCTGCTCATTTGCCATAGTCGTTACACTAGACATTGATTAATTTACATAATTATGATAAACCCTAGTGTGATGAACAGGGAACCTCCCGTATTAGCATCTGTTTTAAAAATAATCTATATGTATGTATGTGTACAATAGGAAAGGCAGCTTGTTTTTCTGAATCTCTTCAGTTCAATAATTAAAGGCAATTTCAATAACTATCTTTATATAATCACTCTCTCACAAAAAGAGTATTGTTTTCTGTAGTGGAAAAATATAATTTCCTTTATTCAGGAAATTCATTTGAAATAACTATGCAGATTCTATGCTTGGTTGATCAAGGAATGCCGTATTGAATCACATTATGTATTTCTTTTGTAACACAAAACCACATGATGTAATTTTCAAATGATATTATGATTTCATTTTTGAAAATGATCTTTTCAGGGTGAAATTCATAAACTCTTTATGTTGAATTCAGAGCCAGGCTAGCATAAGAGGCTTTTTACTTTAAGTGTTAGGCATTTGAACAAACAAAGTCATTTGAAATGAATTTATGATTCTGATACTTGCATGTAATTGTTATTTTCAAATGAAACACATGATTTTCTATGGTGATAGTACTCAGATATAGCCAATGGGCAGCTCAGGCTTCATGTGGTTCTCTAGTAAGGAGAATATGGGCTGTCTCTGATACGTACTCTATTTCCTGCTTTTTCATCATTTCTCCCGTGGGGGGCTGCCTTGTCAGACTACAGTGGAAGGGGACACACTCAGTCCTGATGCGACTTGATGAGCTGGTGTGGGTTGGGGAGGTGTGTGTGGGGGAATTTCACCTTTTCTGAGGAATAGGGGAAGGAGATTGGAAAGGGTGGCTATGATTTGAAAAAAAATATATATATATAGATATATATGTAATAATGTTTCTAATTCTGACTAGTGTTTTGTCAACTTGATACAAACTAGAGTCATTCTGGACTAGGGATCCTAATTGAGAAGAATGGCTTCATGGGCAAGTCTGTAGTTTGTCTTCTTGATTGATGATTGATGTGGGATGGGCCAGATCACTGCAGACAGTGCCACTATTGGGCTGATGGAGGTGGCTACTATAGCAAAGCAAGCTGAACACGCCCTGCCTGGCGAGCTACTCTCCTCCTTTGCTGTTTTGCATCACACACACACACACACACACACACACACACACACAGTGTTCCAGTTTAAGTTCCTATTCTGATGTCTTTGGATGATGGATCACAAGCTGCAAGATGAATTAAGCGCTTGCTTTTGTCCTCAAGTTTATTTTAGTTGTGGTGTTTTATCACACAACATAGAAACCCTAACTAAGACAGTTTTGAATATGGATGCCATTTCAGTGACTCTTGTATCAACCATCCTCAGATTCTTCAGTGACGCTACAAAGACTCCTCGTTCCGAATTACAATTTTTACTTATATTTGATGTTATGGCAAGTGTGGCTTTTTAATGGCAGAATAAATTTTGTCTGCCTGTATTAAGTTTTATGCCAACATTAGTACAATGATGTATACACTGGAGTGCAGTCTGATTATTGTTTCTTTCTGGAAACAATCCCACTGTAAATAAAATTCATGATAAAGCAAATTTATTTGTTATTTATTTATGCAAGAAGTTACTTTTACATTTTCATATAATACTGTAATAAAGCATAATATAGTGCCCGAGAATCATATGTGCTTTCTCATATTCCGTTTGAAAACTTTTTTTTTCTATTAAATTCCTGCCTGATCTTTTCCCACAAAAACAGGAAAGATGTATGCCAAGAAAGCGCAGACAAGAATCAAAATTAAAAAAAAAAAAGGAAACAACCAAATTGAGAGAGACAGTAGAGTTTGGATTTATACCCTTGGCCAAATGAGATCCTGGGAGAGAGGAGGATCCCCAAAATCTGCCTCAACTTCTAAAATCTGGAGCTTAAACCATGCATGGTAAGAAACCACTTATATCCTTGCCTTTGTGATTTTGAATGCCTCACCCTCAAAATCCTCACATATTAGAATGTATAGTTTAATTCACAAATTTTTATTTATACTTTAAGTAAATGCATTCTATATGATAATATTAAATATTAGATGAATATGAATTTTAGAAATTCTCACTGAAAGACCTTAGATATCCCATCGCTTTTGTTAACATTCCACTTGCCTTATAAGATCACTGAACAAAGCCTCATTCAACAGTGCATGAAAATTTACCCTACCCCAAACAAAATACGGTGAGATAAAAAGGAAGAATGGTTGTAAGTGACAAATACAAATTACTAAAAACCTACTACTATATTTGTTTTGTAATTAGTATTGGTTATCATGGGAAGAATGGTATGTTGGAGCCCTTGGCAAGCCCAATTTTTATTTCTTCTTTATTTAGTTATTTGTCTGTTTGTTTGTTTGTTTGTTTGTTTTTAACACAGACCCTTGAACTGAAAGCCACTGACTGCCAGGTATGTTATTTAACTTTACAGAACATTACTTATCAATAAACATGTTCATCAGTTACTAGTGTCTGCTTTGCATTCTTTTTGTCAAATGATAGGTACAAAGATAATGATAAATGTATTAATTTATTTTAATTCTCTACTTAGAGGTCAGGATTGAATATGTTCCTCAATTATTCTCCACCCTAGTTTTTGAGACTAGGTTTCTTGCTAGACACAGATCTTTCAGAATCATCTGAGTTTTGTGGCCATCAAGTACCAGAGTACCTCTTGTGTCTGTACATGGATTGCAGGTATGCACTGGTTTTTGTGTAGGTGCTGAAGTCTGAATCAGGTCCTAATTCTTGAAAATCTATCATTTTACAAACTGAGTGATCCTTCTATGACATTTATTTTTTGTTTCTATGAATGTATGTCAATTTTATCATCCTTTCAAAAATGAATTGCCATTTTAATACACTGATGGAAATAAAAACTACTAGAGGTTAAGAAAGTATTCTAAAAGAAAAGAATGAGAATTAGGCAACATTGCTAGGATCCTCCTTATTTAGCTTCTTTAGTTCTGTAGATTTTAGTATGTTTATCCTATCTTATTTGGCTAATATCTGCTTAACAGTAAGCATGTACCACACATATCTTTCTGCTTCTGGGTTACCTCACTCAGGATAATCTTTTTTAGTTCTATCCACTTGCTTGCAAATTTCATAATTTCTTTGTTTTTAATGGCTGAGTAGTATTCGTTGTGTAGATGTACCACAATTTCTGTATCCATTCTTCAGGTGAGAGACATCTAGGTTTTTCTAGATTTTGGTTATTACAAATAAAGCAGCTGTGAATATAGTTGAGCAAACATCCTTGTTGTATGGTGGAGCATCTTTCAGGTTTATGCCCAGGAGTGTTATAGCCAGTCTTGAGGTAGCACTATTCTCAATTTTCTGAGAAAGCACCAGATTGATTTCCAAAGTGATTGTACAAGTTTGCACTCCCATCAGCAATGGAGGAGGGATCCCCTATCTCTGCTTCCTCTCCAGCATGAGTTGTCACTTGCAATTTTAATATTAGGCATTTTGATGGGTGTAAGAAGGGACACGATGACTTAATTGAAGCAGCAGGGTACAGATCTTTACTGTCTTAGTTAGGGTTTTAGTGCTGTGAAGAGACACCATGACCAGGCCAATTCTTATAACGGTTAACTGAGCCTGGCACAGTTTCAGAGGTTTAGTTCATTATCATAGTGATATGGAAAGCATGGCAGCCTGCAGGCAGACATGGTGCTGGAGAAGGAGCTGAGAGTTCTACATCTTGATCTGAAGGCTGCTAGAAGGAGACTAGAATTCCACACTAGGCATAAATATAGCTTTGAGCTTTTAAGACCTCAAAGCTCTGCCTCCACAGCGACACACTTCCTCAAACAAGCCGAACTTACTCCAACCAATCCATACTTCCTAATAGTGCCACTTCCTATAGGCCAAGCATTTAAATACATGAATCTATGAGGCCCAGACCTGTTGAAGCCACCACATTTATCAATTACATATTTCATAGAAGGTTAATGTAAAATATATAGAGAGATAAAAAAAATGGACATTAAAGAAACAAATAGCCCAATTTAAAAATTGGGTATGGATCTAAGCAGAGAGTTAGGAGAGAGAGAGAGAGAGAGATATCACAAATGCCTGTGAAACTTAAGGAAATGTTACAAATCCTTAGTCATTAGGGAAATTCAAATCAAAACTACTTTTTACATTTCATTTTACACCAGTCAGAATAACCAAGATTAATAAAACAAAGGACAGCTCATGACGGTGAGGATTAAAGCTAAGGGTAGCACACATCCTTTGCTGGCAGCATTGAAACTTGTACAGCCACTACGGAAATCAGTATCTAGTTCCTTGGATAGCTGAGGACTGATCTACTGCAAGATCCAGCTATGCATATATTCAGAGGACTCTACCTCTGACTACAGAGACACTTGGCTATCAGTGCTCATTGCTGCTATATTCATAATAGCTTGAAACTGGAAACAGCCTGGATTCCCCTTTACAAATGAATGGACAAAGAATATGTGGTACATTTAAAAGCAGACCATCATTCAGCTGTTAAAAAATGAAATCATGATGTTTAGAGGTACATGGATGGAGCTAAAAAATGCACTATCCTCTTGAATGAAGTACTCTAGAGCCAAAAAGAATATTGTATGTATTTTCTTATTAGAGTATGTTAGCTTTTAAGCCATTAATAGGCATGCTAAAATCAGTATAACAACATAGGTTAGTATAAATTAAGACACTAGGGGTGAGAGAATGATCCCCCAAGGAAAACTAAATAGGAATTGTTGTGATTGGGCAACAAGAGAGACACTGGAGCCAGTTTAAATGGAAAGGGGAAGAGAAGACAGTATAAAAGAGAAAATATGTCCCAAATCCAGTTTTCTCCTTGTACTCTCTCCCTTGGTTCTCCTTCCACTTCATGCCTCCTGTTCGCAACCCCACCCCTTCACTGACCAAATGCCTTCTCTCCATCCACCCCTGGATGGAAATTCATTTTGCCAAGCATCCTGCTGTGCTCTCCTTATGACTTAGCTCCTTTTGGTCTGTGGTTTGTAGCATGGTTATTATTTATCACTAATATCCACTTATCAGTAAGTACAATACCATGTTTGTCTTTCTGGGACTGGGTTACCTCACTCAGGGTGATATTTTCAAGTTTCATCCATTTGCCAGCAAATTTCATGATTTCATTATTTTTAATGGCCAAGCAATATTCCACTAAATGTACCACATTTTCTTTATCCATTCATTGGTTGAGGAGCATCTAGGTTGTTTCCAGTTTCTTGCTATTAAAAATAAAGCTGCTATGAACACAGTTGAGAAAGTGTCCTTGTGGTGTGGTGGAGCGTCTTTTTTTTTTTTTTTTTTTTTTTTTGGAATAAGGAATAATATATTTCAATTCTTTTTTTTTTTAAATTTTTCATCAATTACACTTTATTCATTCTGCATCCCCCCATAAGCCCCTCCCTCCCCTCCCAATCCCACCCTCCCTCCTCCCTCTGCTTGCATACCACTCCCCAAGTCCACTAATAGGGGAGGTTCTCCTCTCCTTTCTGATCTTAGTCTGTCAGTTCACATCAAAAGTGGCTGTATTGTCCTCTACTGTGGCCTGGTAAGGCTGCTCCTCCCCCAGAGGGAAGTGATCAAAGAGCAGGCCAATCAGATTATGTCAGAGGCAGTCCCTCTTCACATTACTATGTAACCCAATTGGACTCTGAACTGCCCTGGGCTATATCTGTGCAGGGGTTCTAGGTTATCTCCATGAATAGTCCTTGGTTGGAGTATGAGTCTCTGGGAAGTTCCCTATGTTCAAATTTTCTTGTTCTGTTGCTCTCCTTGTGGAGACCCTGACCTCTCCAGCTCTTACTATTTCCTTTTAGGTATATGCTCAGGAACAGTGTAGCTGGGGGCATCTCTGGGATGAGCTAGAGACTCAGAATAGTGGAAACTCCCAGGAATCCATGAAGGTGACCCTAGCAACTTGATATGCCAAGGCTGTTTGGTATTCTTGGAAGGCTTCTCCTTTTCTGAGAAGGAGAGGAGAGGCTGGTAGAAGGAGAGTGGAGGTGAGAGGGAAGGACTTGGAGCAGAAAGGGGGAGGACAAGCTGCTGTGATTGGGATATAAAGTAAATAAATAACCATGTGTATGTGTGTGTTTGTGTGTGTGTATGTGCGTGTGAGAGAGAGGGATCAGAAATATGCTGAGGAATAACTATGGGATGTTTGAGAGACTTTATGGAAACCTACAACCCTAGAAACTTCTTAAAATACACACACACATGAAAGAAATCTAAAAGAAGTCACCAAGCAATGGAGGGCATTTACAATGCCCCAATTGTTTTATAACAGTTTCCTCCTAAGTTAAAACATTTATTGCTGCACAGAAGCTCTTTAAGCAAGAAGATAAGCAATTCAGAATAACTTCAGCAAGTCCCTAAAACTGGCCAGGTTCACTCGTCCCCAGAGTAAGTAATAAAAGATGAGATTCCCTCTCAAACCAGACAAGCTGCAAAAAGACTCTCAAACAGGCTAAGCTGAAAAGAAGACAGAGACTTCCTCTGCCCAAAGGAAGAAGAAACCAGCTAAGCTTCCAGTGGAAGAGGCTTAGAACAACTGAGTCACTTGGATGTGAAACTTTCTAGTCTGTTGAAGAGCCTGGAGGCTGTGCAATGTTCTCCAGGATGCCAGGTTTTGTGATCTGTCACCCTTGCTAGGATAGGTTTCAGTAGCGCAGCTGTTTGTGAGTCATTGATGCTACTCTGAGAAACCTTCCAGCTACATTCCTTTAAGTAATTATTGGTTTACCAAGCAGGACTTTGATGGTATTCATACTTCAGTCGGTCATGGGCTTCCTATGTTGACTGATTATATGTATGCATAGTATCTCCCAAGAAAAAAAGTTTCTCAACCCAACACCTAGAAGAGATATTTTGCCACTAAGTAAAATATCTGTTCCACAGATGGGTTTGATCTAAAGTTGTTGAAAGATCCACAATGGGAAACCCCAAACAACTCAAGGTATCATCAAGGCTATTCGTTACTGTCCAAAAACTGGTGAGAAGTCCCTATTGCTGAAGACAACACTTACTTAGGTTTTAAATAAGTCTAATTATTTTGACTTAATAAAATGCATTCCTGTTCCTGCTTATCCAGTTTCTGCATGTGAAGCTGATTTCTCTGATAGTCTGTACATCACTGTTTGATGTATGTGTAAGAAAAAGCTTTGAGTTTCTGTTGAGGATTTCCTTTTGACCATTACTATCTCCATTTTCCTTTATTTTCTCTATGTTTCCCCATAGTGGATTATATTCTGAGATTCACTATTTAGAATTCCGATGGTTAATTGTGATTATCAACTTGAAAAGAACATGAAAATAATCCTCTGGGCATACCCATGAGTGATAGTCTAGAACAGAGTAATAGAGACAGAAAGCTTATTCTAGCATGGAATAGTACCATCCGTTGGAGAGAAAGTTTCTGGATTGAAATATAAAGGCAAATTAAAGCAGTTGAACAAAGGCATTCAACCTTCTCTGCTTCCTGGATGCAGATTCATTATGAGTTAGTGTCTCACCTGCTCCACTGTGTCTCTTCCACTACAGCAGACTGTATCCCGCAAGAGCTGTAATCAGAACAACTTCTTTTTTTTTTTTTTCAATGCAGTTTATTCAGGAACCTTGAACTATCATCTGACCCTGGGGAAAGAGCTTAAATAGCCTCTGGGTAGCCAACCCCAGCGTGCCACGTGGGCAATGCAGATAGGTCCACATACATGGAAGCAAGCCAGATCCTCAGCCTTAGCCAAATGTGCAGTTGTTTGTGACAGAGAGCACTCACCATCGGGAAGGTGGAAGGCGGAAACCAGCTCCATCTTTAAGGCATAGCATTCCGCAGCTCTCTACAGTTCCCCCTTTTTGTTTTAGATGCATCAGGCAAGAGTAGAGGTCTGATCTCTGATATTAGAAATAAATTGGGACTTTGTACCGATGTTCATTTAGGTGTCATCCACCCAAAGAGCATCAGACCCGACTGATACCTTTTTCTCAGAGGCGGGACCTGGGGCATCAACCCGCATGCAATCAGACATGCTCTTCTCTGGGTCCAAAGCGGCTGACCCTGAGTGCAGTGCTTAGCCTCACATCCTGAGCGTAACATTTTAGTTTTTTATGGTAGCCAACCATGCTTGGGGAGACTGTCCTGCTTCAATGGCTGTAAAGGCCTGAATGATCATGGCTGCATTACGCTGTTGTGAGACTCTAATCTTGCATGTATACCACAGGCAAACCAAGGAGACCAACACCAGAAGGCCTGCTAACGCTCCCATGCCCGCCATTCCTTCAGATGATTCATGGCTGCAGCAATCCATGATGATAATCCTGTGGCTGGTGTTCAATCAGAGGATTGACCTCGTGCAGGAGCAAATTGATACCTTATGGCAAATCGCTCAACTTGGCTGTCAATGAAAATATGCTGGACTTTGAGTCACTAGCATATAACATGAGAATTTTTCCTGTGCTGCAAATCTGTCTAAACAATTGTCGAGCTATATTTTAGGTAATTGGACTGGAGAATTCGATACTACGATGGAGCAGCTGAGAGTGGCCATTGTCACAGTAAATTCTACCAGAACAACTTCTACTTCTTCTATTAAGCTGCCTCTAGTCAGGTCACAGCAATGACAAAAGTAACTGATACTGGGATAATCTATTTGTTAAAGTTAAGAATTGAATGAACAGATGTAAAATCTATAGCAAATAAATATTTGTACATTTCAAAAATACCTAAATACATAGTGTGTCACTAATTTATTATTGGTATGCATCAAGATGTCTCCATCTTTTGGCCAGACCTGTAAAACACACACACACACACACACACACACACACACACACACACACACACACAAACACACACACACACACTTATTTTTTTCCCAAACAACATTTTAATTGTAGTAATATAATAAATATAGTAAAAGGATATTTATTTCATGTTCACACATATACACACACTTATTAATCCTTAGTTACTTACAGTAATATTCAAAAAGGCCGGTATTCTTTCTCAGAACATAAACTGTACTTTACATTTGGGAGACTCATGTTTAAAGAGTCAAGTACAGTGGGTTCCCTGGAGATTAGAGATCCAGGCCTTCCTATGTCCCTGTGATAAATATCTAACCAATAATACTTTATAAATATAATGATCCAATGTCATCAGCAATGCTAGTTTGTTTTCTGTTCAGATGAATTCTTTAAGTTGATGATAAGTTTAAGATGAGCATTCTGCAGGAAGAAGTGTTTTATTAATTTACTAAAATTTATCAATGAGGAAAAGAGAAGGAAGGATGGATGGAAGGAAGGAAGGAAAGAAGGACAAAAAAAACAAACATTTCAGCAGATATTGTAAAGTAGACTCATAACTGTTTTAAATTTGGTTAATTACCCTAGTGAAGGGGTAATTTAATGATTTTGTCATCTTTCTTTACTGTATATTTTATTTTCCAGTGAGTGTGATGTTGGTCCAGGAGCTATTCAGTCATTTATTTGATTTTAGTAGTCAGTATGTCTATTTTATAGCATCCTCAATACACTGTAACAGGTTTAAGACAGCTTCACAACACAGTTGGTATGGGGACAGATGGTCAGTTTTCTAAAATTACAGACAAAAGTTGATATTTTTTAGGTAAATATATAAAGCTACATATAAATACAGTTTATTCTTTCTCTGAATTAAGATGTATATACTGAGCACATGCTAAGTGATAACCACCCATTGGCACATGGAGAGTTAAGCTGTGACCATGAAAAATGAGCATATGTTCTTGGAAATATACTCCTTATTAGAAAGCACAGATGAAATGGTGAGCAAGATGACAATGTATTTAGCATGGCTAGACATAGAAAAGTGACTTGCATAAAATCAAAAGGTCAGTAATTTAAGGTAGGATGCAACTCCTGACACGCTATTCACAAGAGGTTCCCTGATGAGTGTGTATTTACAAGAATGTAGATGACCAGGTCATATAAAGATGTCAGAAGACTATAGGAAAAGGGAACCACAAGTCCCAAGCCTTGCCATAATACATGATCTGCTGTATTTAATGAATATAAAGGTCAACAGGCTGGAGCAGAATTAGCAAAGAGAGGGTTAGAGAAAATCTGATGTTCTGTAGAAAGGTCATTTAATTCCTTGGATACAACATTAAGGAGTTTGATTTTTCTTCTGAGTGCTATGACAAGCCATTGGCAAGGGTCTTTATAGAGTGTGACAAAAGCTGCTCTAGTACTGGTTTTTTACTTTTTTAATTATTTTTATCTTTTATTAACTAAAGTTTATTCACTTTGTATCCCCCCTGTACCTCCCTCCCTCCACCCCTCCCAATCCCACGTTCCCCACCTGTGTCCCTCTTCCAGTCCCCTTCCCTCTGATCCTAGTCTATCAGGTCTCACCAGGAGTGGCTGTATTGTCTTCTTCTGTGGCCTGGCAAGGCTGCTCCCCCATCAGGTGATCAAAGAGCAGGCCAATCAGGTCATGTCAGAGACAGTCCCTGTCCCCATTACTATGGAACCCACTTGGACACTGAACTGCCATAGGCTACCTCTGTGCAGGGGTTCCAGGCCATCTCCATGAGTGATCCTCAGCTGGAGTTTCAGTTTCAGAAAAGATTGTTGTGCCCAGACATTTTGGATCTGTTACTGTCCTTGTGGAGCTCCTCCTCTCCTGTCTATCTCCTTCTTCTTTCATAAGATTCACTGCACTGTACCTAAAGTTTGGCTATGGGTCTCAACCTCTGCCTCAATGCTCTGCAGGGTAGAGAATGTCAGAGGCCCTCTGTGGTAGGCTCCTGTCCTGTTCCCTGTTTTCTCTTTCCACCGATGTCCATTCTCTTTGCCTTTCTGAACAGGGATTAAGTATCTTAGGGAGTCTTCCTTCCTGATAAGCTTCCTTAGGTGTTCAGATTTTAGTATGTTTGTCCTATATTGTATGCCTAATATCCACTTATAAGTGAGTATATCTAGTACTGTTTTTAACAAATTATTTTCTAGATGTCAACAAAGATTTTATCCTTGACAAAAGCAGACTTTTCTGAGCCATTTCTTTGACTAGACCTCAAACTTATTCTTGGGATAATTATACAAGCTATTACCAAATGCTATTTTCATCCATAGCCAATCATTCTCTTTCCCCTACACACACACACACACACACACACACACACACACACACACACACATAAGCACAGCCAAACATTAGAATATTTAAGTAGAAAATGTTTCCCCGGAATCACAATTCCAGCCAAAGTAAATTCCTTCTCATGAGAGGGAAAGGCTAACCAAAGAGTCCATTCTGTTCCAGCTCTAAACTGAAGCTCCTCTTTGTACTGTTAGAGAGACCAAATCAGCATAATTTCATAATAAGCCAGCTAGGAAACACACTAGCAATGTCCATTCCTGCATTTAAAAAATCCCCACTATCCCGAATGTTTTACAGAATTCTCCATCTCTCATTCTCCCTTCTAAAGGCCAAGTCCAATTTACATGGGACTTCTTTTCAGGTGCAATAATTAGGACTGAACAAATCTGCCCTAACTCTTTCTTTGTGTAGGCACATGAGTGTGTGTGTGAGAAAGAGAAAATACAGCTGTGTTTGCACTGGTTTGTGCATGCATATGGTGGCCAGAGGGGACCATGTCTTCGTCAATACCCCTTCACTTTACTTATTTTGCTGGAAATTGTCTCACTGAACCTGGAGCTCACAGTTTGTCCAGACTTTTTATGTTAATTACAGTTTATTTACTTTGTATCTAGCTGTAGCCCCTTCCTCATTCCCTCCCAATAGCACTCTCTCTCCCTCATATCCTCCCTGCCCCTCTCTAAGTCCACTGATAGGGGAGGTCCTCCTCCCCTTCCATCTGACTGTAGTTTATGAGGTCTCATCAGGACTGGCTGCAATGTCCTCCTCTGTGGCCTGGCAAGGCTACTCCTCCCTTGGGGGATGGGGGAGTCAAAGAGCCAGCCACTGAGTTTATGTCAGAGACAGTCCCTGTTTCCATTACTAGGGAACCCACTTGGATGCTGATCTGCCATGGTCTTCGTCTGAGCAGCGGTTCTAGGTTATATCCATGAATGGGCCTTGGTTGGAGAATCAGCCTCAGAAAAGACCCCTATGCCCAGATATATTTGGCCCTTGTGGAGTGCCTGTCCTCTCCAGGTCTTATTAATTCCTCCTCCTTTCATATGGTTCACTACACTCTGCCTTGATATCTAAACCACACAAAGACCCCCCCCCCCAAAAAAAAAAAAAAACAGAACTTCAGACCTATCTCTCTCATGAACATTGATGCAAAAATGTTCAATAAAATACTGGCAAACTGAATCCAAGCACACATCAAAGATATCATCCACCATGACCAAGTTGGCTCATCCCAGCATGCAAAGGTGGTTAGTCGAGACTTATTTTCCTTTGAACTGCATGGATGTAAACTGCATGTCTCCACAGTCCTGGAATTATAGATGCACTAATACAAGCTCAACTTTTCCAGGTGGGATTTTGGGGCTCTCCACTCAGTTCCTCATACTTACTGAAACTTTCCCTTAATCATTCAGCTCTTACTATGTAGTATAAACATTCATTTTTCCTCCACACTGCTTAATAGATAAAATAATTGTAAGGGGGTGTGATAATTGAGTGTCAAATTGACTACCTCTGGAATCAACTAAAACTCAAGCAGTTTGCCCTGGTGTGTGGTCAGCCTACTGTGGGTCATACCATGAAGGAAAATTAACCCTCTCTCTCCAGGCAGCCATGAAAGCACTTTCATTTTTTCTTTTTATGTTTCTTTATTATTTATTAGAATTTATACACTTTTTATCCTGTCTGTAACCCCTTCCCTCATTTCCTCCCATTCCCCTCGCCTAGTCCAGTAATAGGGCAGGTCCTCCTCCCCTTCTATCTGACCCTAACCAATCAGGTCTCATCAGGATTGACTGCATTGTCTTCCTCTGTGGCTTGGCAAGGATGCCCCCCAGCAGGGGGAGGTGATCAAAGACCCAGCCACTGAGTCCATGTCCAAGACAGTCCCTATTCCCATTACTAAGGTACCCACTTGTAGACTGAGCTGCCATAGGTGACATCTGTGCAAGAGTTCTAGGTTATCTCCATGCCTTGTCCTTGGTTGGAGTATTAGTCTCAGAAAAGACCCTTTTGCCCAGATTTCTTGGTTCTTTTGCTCTCCTTGTGGAGTGTCTACCCCCTCCAGGTCTTTGTATCTCCCCCTTCTTTCATAAGATTCCCTGCACTCTGCCCAAAGTTTGGCTATGATCCTCAGCATCTGCTTTGATACTCTGCTGGGTAGTCTTTCAGAGGCCCTTTGTGGTAGGCTCCTGGCCTGTTTCTTGTTTTCCCTCTTCTGATGTCCACCTCTTTTGTCTCTCTGGGTGAGGATTGATCATACTTTCATTCTTTGTGGAATTTTTGCATTGAATAGGTAGTATTTTTTAAATTACTAACATAGTACATAAAAGATGCATAAATCTTCCTCCCCTTCCATCTTACCCTAGCTTATCAATACCTCCTGTATCAGTAGACTTAGAGAGGGGCAGGAATGAGATAAGGGAGGGAGAGTCAGATTGGGAGGGAAGGAAAGAGGAGGTTACTGCTGGGATATAAAGTATATGTCCTGTGATTAACATAAAAAATAAAAATTATTTTAAAAAAGATGCATATATATAGTTTGTTGTGTTTTGATAATTTATTTCATAGTCCTAACATTCAGTAGTGTTCTATCATTCTTGAATATTATTTTATGTATTGCAATAGATTAGTTTAACTCATCCCGTGATGTCCTAAATATTGACACTATAAGTATACATGTATATATATTAGCATATTTTTGAAACTCATTCTTTTTCTGGATTTTTTTTCATTATTAATTACACTGTATTCTCTTTGTATCCCCCCTTTGGTTCTCTCCCTCCTCCGTTCCCAATCCCTCCCCTCCTCCACCCTCTGCATGCATGCCCCTCCCCAAGTCCACTGATAGAGGAGGTCTTCTTTTCCTTCCTTCTGAACCTAGTCAATTAGGTATCATCAAGAGTGGCTGCATTGTCTTCTTCTGTGGCCTGGTAATGCTGCTTCCCTCTCAGGGGAGGTAATTAAAGAGCAGGCCAATCAGTGCATACCAGAGACAGTCCCTGTTCCCATTACAATGGAACCCACTTGGATACTGAAATGCCATGGCCTACATCTGTGCAGGGATCTTAGGTTATCTCCATGCATAGTCCTTGGTTGGAATATCAGTCTCAGGAAAGACCCCTGTGCTAAGAATTTTTGGTTCTGTTGCTCTCCTTGTGGAGTTCCTGTCCTCTCCAGATCTTACTGTTTCCCACTTCTTTCCTAAGATTCCCTGCACTCTGCCCAAAGGTTGCCCATAAGTCTCAGTATCAACATTGATAGTCTGCAGGGCAGAGCTTTTCAGAGGTCCTCTGTGTCAGGCTCCTGACTTGTTCCCTCTTTTCTGCTTCTTCTGATGTCCATCCTCTTTGCCTTTCTGGATAGGAATTGAACATTTTAGCAAGAGTCCCCCTTCTTGATTAGTTTCTTTAGGTGTATAGATTTTAGTAGGTTTATCCTATATTATATGTCTATATGAGTGAGTATATACCTTGTGCATCTTTCTGCTTCTGGGATAGCTCACTCAGGATGATGTTTTCCAGATCCCACCATTTACCTGCAAATTTCATGATTTCTGTGTTTTTTATTGCTGAGAAATATTCCATTGTGTAGATATATCACAATTTGTGCATTCTAAGGGTCGTTTTGATTTGCATTTCCCTGATGGTTAATGAGGTTGAGTATTTCTTTAAGTGTTTCTCTGCCATTCGATATTCCTCTGCAGAGAATTCTCTGTTTAGCTCTGTACTCTGGATTACTTGATTTTTTGCTGTTTAACTTCTTTAGTTCTTTATATATACTGGATATTAGCTCTCTGTCAGATATAGGGTTGGTGAAGAACCTTTCCCAATCTGTAGGCTGTCGTTTTGTTCTGAAGACAGTGTCCTTTGCTTTACAGAAGCTTTTCAGTTTCATGAGGTCTTTTATTGATTGTTGCTCTTAGAGCCTGTGTTGTTGCTATTCTATTCAGGAAGTTGTCTCCTGTGCCAATGAGTTCAAGGGTATTCCCCACTTTTTCTTTTAAGCGGTTTAGTGTGTCTGGTTTTATGTTGAGGTCTTTGATCCACTGGACTTTAGTTTTTTGCAGGGTGATAAGTATGGATCTATTTGCATTTTTCTGCACTTAGACTTCCAGTTAGACCAGCACCATTTGTTGAAGATGCTGAGGTTTTTTTTGTTTTTTTTTTGTTTGTTTGTTTTGTTTTGTTTTGTTTTTTTGTTTTTTGTTTTTTTTCCCATTGAATGGATTTGGCATCTTTGTCAAAAATCAGGTGTCCATAAGTGTGTGGATTTATGTCAGGATGTCAGGGTCTTCTATTTGATTCCATTGATCCACCAGTCTGTTTCTATGCCAGTACCATGCAGTTTTTATAACTGTTGCTCTTTAGTACAGCTTGAGATCAGGGATGGAGATACCTGCTGAAGATCTTTTATTGTAGAGAATTGTTTTAGCAATTCTGGGTTTCTTGTTACTCCATATGAAGGTGAGAATTTTTCTTTCAAGGTCTGTAAAGAATTGTGTTGGTAATTTGATGGGAATTGCATTGAATCTGTAGATTGCTTTTGGTAAGATGGCCATTTTTACTATATTAATCCTGTCAAGCCATGAGCATGGGAGATCTTTCCATCTTCTGATATCTTCTTCTAATTCTATCTTCAGAGACTGGGAATTTTTTTCATACAAGTCTTTGACTTGCTTGTTTAGGTTAACACCAAGATACTTTATGTTCTTTGTGGCTATTGTGAAGGATGTTTGTTGTTTCCCTAATTTCTTTCTCAGCCCTTTAGTCTTTTGTATACTGGAATGTTACTGATTATTTTGAGTTAAATTTGTATACAGCCATTTTGCTGAAAGTGTTACTCAGCTGTAGGAGTTTCTTGGTAGAAATTTTGGAATCACTCAGGTATAATATCATATCATCTGCAAACAGTGATACTTTGACTTCTTCCTTTCCAATTTGTATCCCCTTGATCTCCTTCAATTGTCTTATTGCTCTAGCTAGGACTTCAAGAACTTATTTTAAGTTTTATTTTCTATTGTTATATTTTGTTTCATTGTGTCATGTACTGACCTAAGCTATTGCACCCATCCTTTATTAATATTTTGAAAACGTAATATACATTGTGATATGATTAGCAGGTTGGACCTTTGGGACAGAATTGAGTTTAAGTGAACTGGGGAAGGTTGGGGACCTCAGGACAACATTAGTAATCATTTAAGAAAAAAATAGGAGGTACAATTATTTCTAGTTTATGTTCCATATAAAGACATTAAAATGCAGACTTTTGCAAGCCAGAGTTTTTTCACTAGAATTCAGCTGTGGTGGCAGAGTAACAATGACCTCCTTAACTGAAGAAGTAGGAGAAATAAACCTCTCTCAGTGAAGCCAACAAGTCTATGACGTTTTGTTGCATAACCTGAAATAACAAAGATAGGATATAATATATTGTGTAGATTTAACATTGCATAATTTTTATTGGTTTGACAATGCATGAGTTGCTTCAAGTTTGAGGCTGTTATTAACGATGGTTTTATGAATATCTGGTAAAGAAATTTTCTTTTGTAGATACAAAGGTAAAGAATTAGGAGGCTACAGGGTAAAAATATGTTTAACAGTATCAGAACCTTCCACAGTCATCCTTCAGGATTGCTTATACTGCTTGCCACTCCCAGAAGCATAAAAGAATTTAAGTTGCACCAGAGGCATGAGCTTATGGTGCTGCCAGAACTTGGGTAATGATTCTTTGCATGTAAGGAGAATCCCATTGATTGTAGTTTTAATATTCAGATCTGTGAGGACTATTCACAGTTAGAGTGCTTTGTGTGTTTGAGTCATTTTTGTTCTTTCTGTGTATGGTGCCCTCTTGTTTCAATTATCTCTGTTTTTGGCTGTTCTCTGTTAACTACTGAATTGTTATAATCATTTTTATGTTCAGACAAAACTTGATTTGGTATTCTATGAATATGTCAAAAAATAATAAGATCTTTGTCTGCTTTAAGAATATATTTTTGTTCTCATATTTTTTTAAAATATTGAACTTAGGAGTATGATCCATCTCAAATTATTTTTGTGCATAGTAAGTCTGGTTTTGTTTCATGTTTTAACCTTTTATTCAATTTTTCTTCATCACTTGTTCAAAAGACTTTTCTACCCCCATCTATTCTCTATAGCTAAAACCAGTTATAGAATTGACCTCTACTGAAACAGTCTCTTTTTATTTTATTTTTATTAGAATATTTCACTGTGCACATTCAAGACTTGCAGCACGATGTTATGGGGTGCATCTTGATAGTACATTAGGGAAACAAGTTAATACCTCACATGATTTTATTTTTCTAACAAGAACACCTAAATTCAGTTCAATAAAATTCCCACACAATACAATTTTTATCATAGTTATGACATTGTTAAGTAGCTCTTCAGGCTTGTTCATCCTATGCATCAACTAACTTGCATCCTTTCGTTGATGTATGCTTTTTTAATTAATTTCTTATTTCTTACATTAATTACATTTTATTTGTTTTGCATCCCTGCTTTAGCCCCCTCCCTCATTCCCTCCCAATCCCACTATCCCTCCCTCATCTCCTCCCACGCCCCTCTACAGTTAAGTCAATACCACATTATGTACTGTAGAATTCAGGACTTAAAGCATATAGTGGCACTAAATCATTTGCAGGTTTGTCTTACTAGTGAGTTCTTTCAACTCGGGTCCATGTAAAACTTAAGTTTCCTGCTACATTCCCAGGGGAGGCTGACTACATCCACCTTCTCTAAGTATAATGGCACGCAATGTTATCTTCCTTTACCTACAAATGAGAGAGCAAGTCTGGGTATGGAATCCTAAGTTTGGGTTCATGTAACATTTAAAAGAGAATGTCTAGATTTGAACATGTTTTAGCAGATACTCTGAATCGAAAAACCCTAAAATGAAAAGCGGAAAGTGTTTCATGTTTAATTTAACCCTAAGCCTGTAATATAGCTCCCACATAAAAGCCTTGCCTTAGCAACCATTGAGTGCTCACCTATAGATATAAGATGACCATCTGTGTTCAGTTTCACTTCAGACTGTACCAAGTTTGGAGCTCTGTAGAGGAAGGAAGAAGGTGGCAAACATGATTATTCTCTTCAAATTATTCACAATGCAGTAGTTTGGCTTAAACACACACACACACACACACACACACACTTTTAGAATAATATTATAGCAAGCTTTCCCACAGAAAATCTTTAAAAACATAAAAATACATTAAAAAGAAATAACAGCATTCACACAAACATCATGTATTTTTAAATGTTTTATGCCTTCCTAGATAGTCTATTCTAGCATTAATTGAAAATCTAAATTCAACTAATTAGTTTTCAATAGAAACCATAGGGAACCCCTGCAGAGAACATTATAAAATGTATTTATTTATTCATTTATTTGCAAATGCAGATGTAGAACTGGGTATGGCTTTGCTGTTAGTAAGATAAGCTCATATTCTGCAAATATCTAAAATGGGGAATAAAGTAAGGATGATGAATTCAACTCAACTTTTTCTTTCACTCCAAATGGCTTGATCTTCAATAAACAAAACATTGAACTCCTAAGGATGCCATCATCTACTTGGAATATGGCAACATGGAAACATCAACAAAATGAAGACATATATTTCTGGCTCAGATTTTTGAGCATAATAGAACTTTTCAAATGCACTGCAAGGCAGGGGAATTAATATTCTGTAGCAACTGTGGCCAATATGTATAAAGAACCTGGGAAAATGTAAAACCCAATGAAAATACTTAAAGATTAATGTTTTTTTAAGCTTTGAAAATGCCCCAGTGGGTTTGGTGATTTCTCTTGCATGCTCCAAATCCAAATCTTATCTTCATGAAACCATCAAAATAATATGGTATCTTTGACAGTCAAAGTTGGCTGAGAATAGTGGAGTGGAATGGAGGCAGAGAGGGATTCTTTTATATATGACCACATGGGGAACAGATAAGATAAATAATCAGCGTCTTTAAATTCCTGGGGTTAAATTTCAACAGCATGCATCAGGCCTGTTTCACCTTCTTTAAACCTGAAATTTTTGTTAGTGCCACTGAACTAAACTATTAAACTCTGAATGACGTCTTAGGTTAGGCATTAGATATTTGTGAATGGTGACTGAAAGAGCAGCAGAGGGATTGGAGCAAAATATATTTTCTTAGTTTGCTTTTAAAAATAGATTATCTATCTCGGTGTAATAAAATACATGTAAGCTTCTGAATGGCTCCACTCAACTTTTTCAGTTAGTATTCCATGGTGCATGAGACTAAAACTGCACTAGTTTATAATGGTGAGAACTCTTATACTGTCCTTACATTTAGCCACCTTGCAGTAAGTCCATTATACACATTGTCATGACCAATGATAAAATGGTGAGACTATCCCTGTAGGAGTTACAGAGTTAAAAACCCTAGACTGGAAACAGATACACAGATTAGAATCCTAAGTCTTATCTTTATTGGCCATGTGATTTTAAGCAAGTTACTTAAAATATTTTTGCTTTAGTTTGTAGAAGCTGTAATGCCAAATATACTCAGAAAGTTGGGGAAAAAAGTAATTTTACATGAAGGATTATTAAGGGGTGCCCCTACTATACAATAGATAAACTGTGCATTTATCAATGTAATAACTTATGTGCACTTCAGAGGGTTTAATTAGAAGTTTCAAGTATTTGTAGCCTATTGGTGGAGATGAAAATTAAACTCAGATCAATTTCTAAATGAAACTTTAGAGCAAACATATTCCCAAACTGTCACCATCTTTCACAGAGTAAATCACCTAGAACAATATATGACACAATTATATTTTCTGAATTCATTTACAGAATTGTGTTTTAAAGGAAGCAAATGCCCGTGTGAGTTCATGAATGACAATTCAACAAGGAACACCTAAATGTAATGCTTGGTATTAGCAATAATTTCAAGCTCCTGTTTACTCATTAATGGCAGTTACTTTCTATCATAGAAGTTTTGTCAATAACTCACTATTATTGTGTTATAAAGGCCAATTAATGAAGCCCTTGGCCATAACTGCATTACTAATCAAAAACAGTCATTGGGAAGGAGCTTTGTAACTGAGTCACATACAAGGCTCAATCTGTAAATTCATTTCAATAATCAATTTTGCTACTGCTGACAATTTAGCTCCTCAAAATCTATTTTGGAGAAAGATGTAGGAAGTCATGGTAGCACATGCCTTTAATCCCAGTACTTTGGAGCAGAAGCAGGCAGATCTCTATGAGTACAAGGCTAGCCTGGTCTACAAAGTGAGTTCCAGGACAGTCAGGGCTAAATATGAAGAAAGCCTGTCTCAGAAAAAGAAAGGAAGGAAGGAAGGAAGGAAGGAAGGAAGGAAGGAAGGAAGGAAGGAAGGTTGAGGGGAGAAAGAAAGAAAGAAAGAAAGAAAGAAAGAAAGACGTAGGAAGGAAGGAAGAAAGAAAGAGAGAAAGTAAGCAAGAAAGAAAAAAAAGAAAGACAGAGAAAGCAAGCAAGAAAGAGAAAGCAAGCAAGCAAGCAAGAAAGAAAGAAACATATAGGACAAAAGTTGTATTCATAAGAGAAATAGATTCTCAAATTTATAAAAAGTTTCTAGAGTATATAACATGTACTGCCTAGAAAAACTCTTAAATTGACTATTATTACACTTTATTTACAGTGAAAGAAACCAATGCTTGGAAACTCTAAGATGTCTGCTCAAAAATGTAATACTTAAGAATTTAAATTCAAACTTTTGACTCCAAGGTCAGTATATTGATAGTACCTGACAAAAAGCCTATTAATTTATCATTTTTTAAAATCAGAGTTTTGTAACAGAAAACAAGCAACTTAAGAAATGCAAATACATAAAACAGTATATTGGACTGGTCTATATAATCAACATATGGTAAGCCTTAACAATGGCTGTCTATATGGTGTACAACTAGAAAACCCAGACCCTTCCTAGCCCATGAAACTGGAGAAAACCAGGATAAGGAGAATCCATTACTTACCCCTAGCCTGACACAGAATGCCAGGAGTTTCCTTGGATAGGTTTAGGTATGAATGAATAGCCATATTAAAATTCAACACAAATATACAAATAAGACAAAAATTGTCCTACCAAATAAAAATGAAACAAAAATTTCACAGGCGCACACACACACTCAAAAACAATCAAAGAAACAAACACCCAAGGAGTTCATTTTGTGTTGGCCAACACTCCTGGGCAGGGCATGAACCTGCCCTGCTTTGTGGTTTATATGCCCATTTACACATGTTGGAGGAAAGAGCAGTTTCCTTCACCAATGGGCATCATATACATGTAGCTGTTTCTTTTATTTTTAATTTTTATTTCAATTTATTTTTAATTACACTTTATTTACTTTGTATCCCCCTACTAGTTTCCTCCCTCCTCCCCTCCCAATCCTTTCCTTCCTCCCCCTTCTCCATGAATGCCCCTTCCCAAGTCCACTGATAGGGGAGGGTTTCTTTTTCTTCCTTCTGATCCTAGTCTGCTAGGTTTCATCAGAAGTGGCTGCATTGTTTTCTGCTGTGGCCTGGTAAGGCTGCTTCCCCCTCAGGGGGAGGTGAGCAAAGAGCAGGCCAATCAGTTCATGTCAGAGACAGTCCCTCTTCCCATTACTATGGAACCCGCTTGGACACTGAACTGCATGGGCATGTAGCTTTTTCTTTAAGAGTGGGATTGCCTGTCTACTCGCTTGTCTCAGTGCTAGAAACCCATCTGGCCTGAACACATCCTTTGGAATAACACCTGAAATTGTCCAGTGGCATCATACACCTGCAACACATATGTGCCTGCACAAATATAAACACACATGAACATGCAAGCAAACAGAGACAGATGAACAGGTACTGTGGTACCCTTGGGTACCACAGTTTGATGATGCAGTAATGGACAGACATGCACAAGAAAATCAAACTAGAATGTGCTGGCTTTCTCCTTGCACTTCTTCTTTATCCTGGGACCCAACATGTTTGACACTGCCATTCAAAAAGTGCCACTGCTGATAAGGAAGGGGCATAGAGGGAGAAGAGGGAGGGAGAAGAGGTTGGGTGGAGAGTAAGGAAAAGGCCACAGCAGGGATACAATTTAAATAAATTGTAAAAAATTATAATAATTTATAATTCTACGTGCCAAAGTTGAATCAAGACCAGGTAAACCAATTAAATAGTCCTATATCAACTAAGGAAATAGAAGCAGTCATCAAAAGTCTACTGAGCAAAAAAGCCCAGGGCCAGATGGTTTCAGCACAGAATTCTACCAGGCCTTCAAAGAAAAGCAAACACCAATAACTCTTCAAACTATTCCACAAAATAGAAACAGAAGGAACACTACCAAACTCATGCTATGAAGGCACAGTCACCGCGGTACGTAAACCTCACAAAGACCCAACAAAGAAAGAGAATTTCAGGCCAATCTCCCTCATGAACTTTGATGCAAAATTACTCAACAAAATACTTGCAAACTGATAAACCGATTCTAAGAACACATCAAAGATATCAACCACTATGACCAAGTAGGCTTCATCCCAGGCATGCAAGGGTGGTTCAATATACGGAAATCTATCAATGTGATCCACCACATAAACAAACTGAAGGAGAAAAACTACATGATCATCTCCTTAGATGCTGAAAAGGCATTTGACAAAATCCAACATATATTCATGTTTAAAGTCTTGGAGAGATCAGGGATACATGGCACATATCGGAACATAGTAAAGGCAATATACAGCAAGCCTATAGCCAACCCCAATGGAGATAAACATAAAGCAATCCCACTGAAATCAGGAACAAGGAAATGCTGCCCACTCTCTCCATATCTCTTCAAGATTGTTCTTGAAGTCCTTGCTAGAGCAATAAGACAATTGAAGGATATCAAGGGGATACAAATTGGAAAGGAAGAAGTCAAAGTATCACTATTTGCAGATGATATGATAGTTTACCTGCGTGACCCCAAAAATTCTACCAGGGATCTACTAGACCTGATTAACACCTTCAGCAAAGTGGCTGGATACAAAATTAACTCAAAAAAATCAGTAGCCCTCCTGCATACGAAAGACAAAGGGCTGAGAAAGAAATTAGGGAAACAATACCCTTCACAATAGCCACAAAAGACATAAAGTATCTTGGTGTCAACCTAACCAAGCAAGTTAAAGACTTGCATGAAAAATATTTCCAGTCTCTGAAGAAAGAATTAGAAGAAGATATCAGAAGACAGAAAGATCTCCCGTGCTAATTGGCTTGGCAGGATTAATATAGTAAAAACACCCATCTTACCAAAAGCAATCTACAGATTAAATGCAATTCCCATCAAATTACCAACACAATTCTTTACAGAGCTTGAAAGAAAAATTCTCACCTTCATATGGAACAACAGGAAACCCAGATTTGTTAAAACAATTCTTTACAGTAAAAGCTCTTCAGGAGGTATATCCATCCCTGACCTCAAAGTTGTACAATAGAGCAACAATGCTAAAAACTGCATGGTACTGGCATCGAAACAGTCTGGTGGATCAATGGAATTGGATAGAAGACCCAGAAATGAATCCACACACTTATGGACACCTGATTTTTGACAAAGATGTCAAAACCATTCAATGGAAGAAAGACAGCATCTTCAACAAATGGTGGTGGTCTAACTGGATGTCTACATGTAGAAAAACGCAAATAGATCCTTACTTATCACCCTGCACAGAACTCAAGTCCAAGTGTATTAAAGACCTCAACATAAAACCAGACACATTAAATCAGTTAGAAGAAAAAGTGGGGGAAACCCTAGAACTTATTGGTACAGGAGACAACTTCATGAACAGAACACCAACAGCACAGGCTCTAAGAGCAACAATCAATAAATGGGACCTCATGAAACTGAAAAGCTTCTGTAAAGCAAAGGATACTGTCCTCAGAACAAAAGGACAGTCTACAGATTGGGAAAGGATCTTCACCAACCCTTTATCTGACAGAGGACTATATGTATATATATATATAGTATGTATATATCCAGTATACATAAAGAACTAAAGAAGTTAAACAGCAAAAAAGCAAGTAATCCAATTAAAAAATGGGGAACAGAGCTAAACAGAGAATTCAAAATAGAGCATATTAAATGGCAGATCAACACTTAAAGAAATGCTCAACTTCATTAGCCATTAGGGAAATGCAAATCAAAACGACCCTAAGATTTCACCTTACACCCATCAGAATGGCTAAGATCAAAAACTCAAGAGACAACACATGCTAGAGAGGCTGTGGAGAAAGGTGAAGGAACCCTCCTCCACTGCTGGTGGGAATGTAAACTGGTACAACCACTCTGGAAAGCAATCTGGCGCTTTCTCAGACAACTAGGAATAGCACTTCCTCAAGATCCAGCTATACCACTCCTAGGCATATACCCAAAAGAGTCTCAAGGACCTTTGTTCAACCATGGTTGTAGCAGCCTTATTTGCAATAGCTAGAAGCTGGAAACAGCCCAGATGCCCCTCAGTGGAGGAATGGATGCACAAATTGTGGTATATCTATACAATGGAATATTCCTCAGCAATAAAAAAACATGGAAATCATGAAATTTGCAGGTAAATGGTGGGATCTGGAAAATATCATCCTGAGTGAGCTATCCCAGAAGCAGAATGATGTACACCGTATATACTCACTCATATAGGCATACAATATAGGATAAACCTACTAAAATCTGTACACCTAAAGAAACTAATCAAGAGGGAGGACTCTTGTTAAAATGCTCAATTCATATCCAAAAAGGCAAAGAGGATGGACATCAGAAAAAGGAGAAAAGAGGGAACAAGTCAGGAGGGAGCCTGACACAGAGGACCTCTGAAAGGCTCTGCCCTGCAGACTATCAATACAGATGCTGAGACTCATGGGCAACCTTTGGGCAGAGTGCAGGGAATCTTAGGAAAGAAGTGGGAAGCAGTAAGATCTGGAAAGGACAGGAGCTCCCCAAGGAGAGCAAGTGAACCAAAAAATCTGAGCACAGGGGTCTTTCCTGAGACTGATACTCCAACCAAGGACTATGCATGGAGATAACCTAAGACCTCTGCACTGATGTAGCCCATGGCAGTTCAGCATCTAAGTGGGTTCAATTCTAATAGGAACAGGGATTGTCTCTGATGTGATCTGATTGGCCTGCACTTTAATTACCTCCCCTGAGGGGGAAGCAGCATTACAGGCCGCAGAAGGTGACAATGCAGCCACTCCTGATGAGACCTAATTGACTAGGTTCAGAAGGAAGGAATAAGAAGACCTCCCCTATCAGTGGACTTGGGGAGGTGAATGCATGCAGAGGGTGGAGGAAGGGAGGGATTGGGACTGGAGGAGGGAGGGAACCACAGGGGGGATATAAAGTGAATAAAGTGTAATTCATAAAGTAAAAAAGAAAGAAAAGAAGTATGAAAATGAAAAAATAAAATAAAATAAAATAAAATAAAATAAAATAAAATAAAATAAAATAAAATAAAAGGACTGCCAGAGGCCTTTCCTCAGTCAGCTGCTGCATTCTATACCAACCACCTCTAAAATTCTCTTTTCAGTTGGCAAAATCTTTCATGACAATCAATATTAACCATTACAACATTTTGGGGAGCTTCTTTAATGACATTCTATCCATTTTTTCCAACATAATATTGACTATTCTTCTTATTATAATACTGATTATTCTCTCCTTTTAACTCAGTTGTTTTTTTTTTTTTTCTATTTAAACAAAAACACTAAGTTAATTCTGTCTTTTCCTGTTTTAGGAGACAAAATGACACCCCACGTATTCATTAACAGGAAATAACTATTATGCAGATGCTCAGAATACTAGAGTGAACTTGGTTTAGCTTCTGCTGTTACCAATTACTAATTCTTATTAGTGAAATTGTTTCACTTCTCAATGACGTGATATTTTTATTTCAGAGGACTGTAAGAACTAAATATTGTTCATAACCTATGTAGTACCATTTCTTAATGTCATTAATCTCTTACTGAATGCTCATGGACATTTTTATATTGCTTAACTTTTTCAAAGCCAGACTACTCACTGCCTCCTTACTCCTGAACATATTCTATTTCAAAGTAGTTTACTATGTTATCACATGGATTACAATCCTGCCTAGTGCCTTGTTTTATTCAATAATAAGAAAACAAAAAATGGTTATATGTCAATCTTTTCATATATTTTGCCAGAAAAAAATTTATCATCTATAACATAGTTGTTGTCCTGTAATAATATTCAGAGTTTTTCCATAAAATCGTATGTTTCCATATTTAAACTTTCATACTAATCATGAAGATATCCTTAAGATTCTGTAGATTAGCAAATGTAAAGGGGCTATGAAACTAGCAAGTAAGTACTTTGTGATAGTTTTTGGAAAGCAAATTTGTTAGAAATTTTAATAGAAATTAAAAATAAATTAAATAATTATAAGGGATCTCAAAGACATCAAAAGATACATAAATGATAGAATATTGTTTAACTGAAATCAAAAGGGAGGTTTTTTCTTATGGTCTGAGCTTCTATTCCATCATTTCCAAGTGGAATCACACAAAAATTACAGCTATAGAATTTGGAAACTGACTAGTGAAATATCATTTCACCAACAAAGTATGAAAATAAGATAATTCAACTGTCACATTCCACAGAACATTAGAGTTTACAAAATTGGTTAGATATGATTTTTAATGGTATTTCAGTCCTTTTTTGGGGGGAGGGGGAGGAGGTCTGTGCAATTGTCATATGTTTTACAAAGAAAACCAGGGAACAAGATACATTGTTTTATCAGCTTTGTACCTCAGGTAAAATGTCTGCCTGTAACCAAAATGTAGTAAAGGATGTTACAAAAGAGTGTGAGGTTAAAAGAAACACAATGAATACACACCCACAATTCCTGGCATATTAAAATGCAAAAAAAATAATACTTCCTATTGTAATTTTAGAATCCTAAGGAAAACAATTAATCTTTGTCTCTATTTGAAGTGACTAAGAGAAGTTTGATCACACTGTTTCATTCACCCAAAAGATCTATTTTTTTTTTTTTTTTGCCTATGAACTGTACATCAAAAATTTTTCATATTGCATTCTAACATGGCCCTCTTTTCTGTGATCCATTCACATATTTGGAAATGGATGTAATGTGAGTCATTAGGATATATAAAAGGTTTAGATCATTACAGAGTCTCCTGTTTAAAAAAGTAAAATGAGCAGAAACAACAGACCCTTTGTGTCTAGGATTAATTCTGCTGAATTTTCCTGGCAGTCATACAGATTGAAGAAATTGTAATTTTCAGTCTTGCTGTTACCTGGTTCAGTCTGCACTAAGACTGAGATAACCATTCCTGAGACCGGATCTAGTCATATGAATTTGTTTGACAATATTAGGTGTCTAACTTAATGTCATATCAGCATATAATTTATAAGCATAAGCAGATTCTTTTTTTTATTTTTCTTATTAGTTACATTTTGTTAACTCTGTATCCCAGCTGTATCCTGCTCCCTTTTTCCCTCCCCAATCCCACCCTTCCTCCCTCCCTCATCTCCTCCCTGCCCCTTTCCAAGTCCACTGATAGGGGAGGACCTCAGAAACAGTCACTGTTCCCCTTACTATGGGAAACCAATTGGTTACTGAGCTACCACGGGCCACATCCAAGCAGAGGTTCTAGGTTATATCCATTCATGGTCTTTGGTTGAGTGTCAGTCTCAGAAAAGACCCTATGCCCAGATATATTTGGTCCTTGTGGAGCTCTTATCCTTTCCACCTCATTCTAACTCCTCTTCTTTCATATGATTCCCTGTACTCTGCCGAAGGTTTGGTTATGAGTCTTAGTATCTGCTTTGAACCACTGCTAGGTAGAGTCTTTCAGATGCCTTCTGGGTAGACTCCTGTCATATGTTCAATGCACATCCCATTTGTCTTTCTAAATGAGGATTGATCATCTTACCCCGTGTCAGCTTTCTTGATTATCTTCTTTAGGTATATAGATTTCATTATGTTTATCATATCTTGTAGGTCTATATAATTGAGTATATACCATGTTTGTCTTTCTCCTTCTGGGATACTTCACGCAGAATGAACTTTTTTAGATCCCACCATTTGAATGGGACCTCATGAAACTGAAAAGCTTCTGTAAAGCAAAGGACACCGTCATCAAAACAAAACGACTGCCTACAGATTGGACAAGAATCTTCACCAACCCTTTATCTGACAGAGGGCTGATATCCAATATATACAAACAACTAAAGAAGCTGAAAAGCAACAAACCAAGTAATCCAATTAAAAAATGGGAGACAGAGCTAAACAGAGAATTCTCGACAGAGGAATATTAAATGGCAGAGAAACACTTAAAGAAATGCTCAACCTCATTAGCCATTAGGGAAATGCAAATCTTTTTTTTTTTCAAAGCATAAGCAGATTCTTAACGGACATTAATGAAAACAGCATGTTGTCATGTAAGCCTGGTATGGCATAGGAATGTAATGACTAATTACTAGCTTCAACAAGGCTACAAGCAAACATTTTTAAAATGTTAATGCAAAATATCCATGATAATAATTCTGGCCATATTATCTCATATGTGGAATGATATATAACTAACCAATGAGTAATTTTAAATGTTCAGTGCTTTTAATATAGTCAGATATTTCTGTGACTATATATTTAGCATAATTAATACAACTTTGACAAATTATAAGATAGCTAGTGGGTTAGATGTCAGATGATTTATTCTAAATGGATGAAGTGACCTGCAAAATAATCATCATTTAAGGTTGCAGTTTAATAGCTTAAGTATGATATTTAATTAATGTTTAGCTATGGGTACCATGAGAAGAATGTGTTCATAATCTTTTCTTGGGGGAATTACAATCAGGATTAAGACATAAGTTGTTTCCTTAGGTGCCCAGGAACTGGCTGTGACCTGTTCTTTATCCCCTTGGCTTTAGTGAACATAAGCATTCAGGAATTAGCTCATTGGTTTACCTGTGGTTTTCCAACACAGTTTGCATTAATATGTCCACTTTAGCTCTGAGGAGAAAACTCCCATGCAGAAAATGAGAAGTAGGAGTTATTTCAAGATTTAATCTCCACTCAAAATTGAGATTCCTAGAACTAGGACTAAAAAAAAAAAAAAAAAAATAGTGTCCACTTCGTAACAAAACCTTATTTTAAGGAAAGTCATTTTGACACATTCGAAGGAGGTGTGGAAAAGCATTTTAACAAGTCTTTATCAGTGTTGCTTCAGGATGTTTTGCTTTATTCAAAATCAGCTGGCACTCAGATGTTCACAGAGAAATGCCAAGCTCTGACTCTGCCACACACCACCTGGAGATCTGGGTCTCATTAGGCAGAGATGTGCTTAACTAGGGAGACATTATCCACTTAGATCAGGTTCTGGTGCTTTTGAAAATAATACGGAGTTAGTGAATGGTCATGTGGAAGGTCAAACTTTTCTATGTTAATCCATTTGTGTTTGTATTAACTAGTAAAAAAAAGTTCTGTAAATATATATTGCTAATTGCAATGGCATTAAATATTCATTTGTAACATTTACTCTAAAACATTGATTTCTTAATGAATATGAAATGAATAGGTCATAGTTTTAGGGCACATAGAATTTGTGGCAATTCATTAGTAAAAGAAACCACTTTATAATAGCATTATTTGATCTTCTGCATTACATTGAAATATAATTATTTTGAAACATTATTTCTTGATATTATTAATATTCTCCTAAACTATTAATTTCTAAAATTAGGGATTCTTTTGTGTGCAGTGTAAATTCTAATAATAGTAGTAGTATTACTTTCATTTTGTCAGCTGGATTCTATTCTAACAATCTCTGTAATTGCAATAAACACAAATCATCATGAACAGCATCCAGAGTTTTCAGAGATATTCCCTGGTCCACTTTCCACAGTTCCACTTTATTCTCAAGAGTGAAGTCTTCATGGTGTCTCTTTATGGACACAAATAAATTGATCAGCATTCTTTACTCAAATAAATTTCTACCCAAAAAGGTGAGAATCTATGTCTTCTCTGTAGTTAAATTCTCTACCTCCTTCTGTATCTCACCTTTTTGTCAATGCCTTTTGCTTGTTTCATAAGGTTACTTAGCAGAGAGCTAAGGACAGCCACAAAATCTTCCACCCAACAGGTATGAACCTTTGTTGTTACAAGTATATTGAGAATTTTTTTTATGTTATGTAAATAGGTTTTTGTTTTAATCCCAGGTGTAGGATATGGGTCTGCTTCAGAATGACCACAGCAGCTAGCTATTATTTGTCTCATGTTCTCAGCTGAAGATAGTTTACACTTGGAATTCTGGGGACCCATAAGAGGGTATAGATGGGAGAGCCCCAAAATGGTCTGTAGCAACTGCTGTTTCTCCTGTTGGTGCTTCCTCTGCTGATGCTGGTCCCTGCTGTTGCTTTTACAGGTTTCTGATTGTTGTTTGTTTTTTGTTGTTTGCTGGATTCTTGCTTGCTGAAGACAAAGATGGGACTTGTCCCAAAAAACTTGGTGTACCTAGCCAGCAGGAAGTAGTCTAAGGAGATTTAGGCCCCCTTTCCACTCTATTTTTATTTCCTACCTAGTGTTGGGGTTGAAGGGATTGGGCCAGAGAAAATAGAGAATGCAATAAAATAGTCCAAAAATTCAGTTACAACAAGCTTAACACATCTTTATCAGAAGTGTCCAGCCACAGCACCAGCCCTCTCCTGCCTGTTGTGGTTTCTTGTTTGCTTTTCACTACCTGGAGAAGCTGTTGCCTCCAGACACACTTCATAGCTATCCAGCTATTCCTTTGCTGTGTTTCTCTCCCTTACTGAATATAACTGGCACCATAACAGGTTTTTGTCTGATTTTACAACTGTAATTCAATTGGAATAGGGTATGAATATAGCAAGCATCTATCCTTCTGCTTGGGATCCTTTCTTTGTGTGTTATAAATTAAATATGAGGCAAGATTAAGATGACTGACTTGTAAAAATGTATGTATGATGTGATGTACAGAGAAGAAAAATACCTCTGGTAAGTACAACCATATTTCCTCTGGTTTGAAATTTTGACATAGCAGCTATGGAGATGATAAGGTGTGTCATAGTCATAGAAGAATATCAAGATACAAAAATCCTTTGAGACCACTGGGATGTAATGAAGAATTTATGTGTGATAATAGACTATCAATGTGAAGAAAGAAAAATCACGAGCAAACCCAAAGATAACTCGAAAACTGAATCTAAGTCATAAACAGGAAACTGGTATTATGTTTATGTTGCCTTTAGGATACTTCCGTAAGTACTCTAAGAGAGGGAACAGGATAGGAAAGGGAGTACTAAGAGAAATGAGAGTGTGGATCTGATGTGGAGAAAGCAGGGGTGCAGGAAAGGCAGGCAGGGAACTTGTAGAGAAAAGAGAAATGTTGGCCCGGGACTTCTCTGACACAAGCCAGAGACCTACTACAGAGGAGGTTTCTGGGAGGATATAGGGGTGACTGTCATGTAGGCCCGTATGAGCAGGGGACATGGAGAATGAAGAGGACATCCTTTCACCAGACAGGACTCCTAGTAGAGGGAAGGGAACACTAACCCAGCCACAAAGACTTCTACCCAAAATTTACCCTGCCAACCATAAAGATAGAGCCGAAATTGAGGGAATGTCCAACCAATGCCTGGCCACAGCATGGGAGAGAGCCAACTCCTGACGGTATTAATGATACTTTGCTATGCTTGCAAACCAGAGCCTAGCATAGCTGTCCTCTGAGACATCCCATCAACAGGGATCAAAACAGCTGTAGACATTCACAGCCAAGCATTGGGAAGAGTGCAGGGAGCCTTGTGGAAGAGTGGGAGGAAGGATGGAAGGACCCAGAAAGAACGAGAGCTCTGCAAAAAGATCAACAGAGCCAACTAACCTGGGCCTGGGTTGGGGGTGGGGCTTGAGGAGACTGAAACATTAGGACCATGTATGAACTGGAATGTAAAGAGAATAAGTAAAAAAGACATAGAATACTTCCATAATAGACATGTTTTACTTCAATATTCAGTACAACTAAAGCATGTTTTGGAGTATTTACACATGGCATAATAAAACAACGATGTAAGGAAAGAAAAATCTTCAGAAACATAGCCTAGAAAAATGGAATACTCTTGGGCATTTGTTACAATTCCTGGATTTGTGACTTATCACCACCTCTTTGCACAGATGATAAATCTGGTGTATTCATGGCATTTTTCCATGTATGTACTAATTCCTTAACAAGACTATGAAAATACCTGAGACCAAAAGAACATGTGATCATATATTCACTCAAGTAGAAAAATATAAATCCTTAGAATCACTAATAAGACTCTAAAGGAAGCCAATGTAAGCAATCATTTGTAGGAAATAGATATGGAACATGTACTAAGTCATATCTTTAGAATACACTTACCAGAAGGTTATTGTCCCTGTAATAATGTAGTAAGAGGACACATGTGACCTAGATAGTGTGAAATTCCATCTTTTTAAATTGAATCTGAAAAATTTGATATGTATTGTCATAATTCTGATGCTGAGATGTCTAAGTACTATATAAGCAAGGAGAGTCTGTTTTGTAGACACAGGGCCATGTTGCAAATTGAGAACTGGTGCTTCAAAGAAAGCATTGTGAGGCTTACCAGGATTCTTACAAAGAGTCCTTTCTGGTTCTTCTTATTGCTTTGAATCAACATGTTTTTCTTGATATTACTCCGTGTTGTTATTTATATCCAAGTACCATTTGTATTTTTTAAATATGTATTGTTTTTAATTTGTACTTTAAAATTTTTATTAATTTTTTGTTACAAGTTATTCACTTTGTATCCTGGCTGTGGCCCCCTCCCTTTTCTCCTCCCAATCCCTTCCTTCTTCTGTCCCTCTTTCTCTCATATGCTCCTCCCCCAGGAAACTAATAGGGGAGGTCCTCCCCCTCTTCTATCTGACCTTAGCCTATCAGGTCTCATCAGGACTGGCTGCATTGTCTTCCTCTGTGGCCTGGCAAGGCTGCACTGCCCAGAGGGAAGTGATCAGAGAGCCAACCACTGTGTTAATTAATGCCTAAGACAGCTCCTGCTCCCTTACTAGGGAAACCACTTGAAGACTGACTCTTTAAAACAAACAACACAAAGCATACTTGGGGTTAATAAATATTTGAAAATTGGCTAAGAGCACACTTCAGGGTAGTGATTTCCACTGAGAATTAGAAAAAAAAAAGATATGTAAGTAAGTAACCAAGAAAGACAGTTGAAAAATCATATTCACAAAATATACAGGAAATGAATCATTAATGTGTTTATATTGAAAGCTTATCAACAATTTCATTTTTAAAGCAATCACACACACACACACACAAAACACTCAGAAAATGTTTGCCTCTGATAATTTTCATGGGAAGTGAATATGCTGATGATAGTTTTCTTATTTTAATTTTAATTTTTTTGCCATTAATCTCTCAGTCCTAGTAGAACAGGAAATACACAGAGAGTTTCAGGTTCTACTAATTTTCCTGTATGCCTTATGAATAAGCTATTGTCAATGAGTTTTTTGCCAACGTGCATTTTTTCAGTGTTTTAAAGATATAAGCCACTTCTCTTTTAGAAAATACAAATGCTCTATAAAGATCATGTTAACTATATATGATTTTCTGATCATTATTTTGTGTTAAGGAAAAGATGATCTAGGAGATATTTTTTTAATTTATTTGATTTGTTGTTGATAGAATCTTATTTTGTACTCAGATTGGCTTAAAATCACAGTCCTCTGCCTTGAGAGTTCAGGGACTAGGGGATTTTTACAATTCCTTCCCTTCCCAACTCTTGAGTAGATAGAAACATAAAGCATTGAGATAGAGAGCAAGAATCTTTGGAATCATCGTGCTATTGTATAGTAGGAATAAGATGAAATATTTTTGAATGATTATTATACCATAATTGACAATACAAAATATACAATCAGAAAGCATCAACTCTTGCTGAAAATTGAGATAGAAATTTCAAATAAAATGTTAAATTTTGAGTCTGAAACCATATCTTTCTTTCACTGTTGATTTTGCTATGAAATGGGTCAATAAATGCATATGGTTCTTCCACAATACTACTGCCAGGCATATTTCTGTCCATTGGGGCAGCAAGTAAGGCATAAAAAGAATTAAGAACAAAGTTTTGTAATCTAAAAATATAATAAAAGCTCTCTCTCATCCTTCCTTAATGTCTAAAGATGACACAAATATAAATTCCCTTACATACAAAAGTGCATCATTTTATTTAATTAATAAATTTACTTCAAAATCATTTTCATTTCCCTTTTAACTTTTCCAATTTCTGAGACCAAATTAGTATTAATAGCTTTATCTCTGATAAAACAAGTTCTAACTTAACTTTGATATATGTAATACCTCTGTAAATTTCACTTATTTCTCAGAATAAAAAGTACTTCAAGAGCATAAACATGGAGCAGAAGGCTAAGATTTTTGGTCTGGGGACCAATTAAATAGCAGAACTTTATACGAGTCCAGAACATTTGCTGTAGGCATACTCCCACATCTTCTCATGAGTGCAACCCTATTCTAAAAATAATTACCTCTAATCCCAAATTGCTTTATTTCTAAAATCCCGTTTATCCTAACAGGAAAGTAACTAGAGTACTAGTTCATTGTCTGTAAGTTATGATAATAATGGCAGATGTGGCTTCCAAAGGGAAGTATCACTGTCTGAATCAGTAATTGAAATGCTCAGATCATATTTGTTTATACCATTGGAATATTTTCTTATAATGTTGGATTATCATTTTTATAACCTAATGGAATATTTTGGAAAACATAAACCATTTTAAGTGTGAGCTCAACAAATCAAAGAACAATGTCAAAAATCTCATTAATTTTAACCATCATCATTGCTTATTGATATACATTGTCTTCAGTAAATATTTAAATTTTTATTGAAAAAAAGACTCAGTATTTTAGAAACTTTGATGTAGTATTTTAAACATTACTTGAAAAATGCTTGATAATACTCTTTGCTACAAGTTTACACAAGTGTAAAATCATTTTTTTACATGTATACAAAAGGAAAGTTAGCCCCTGAAATAACATAGCAAATACTTTTTAAAATCTAAGTGGGGTCAGTGTGTTGACAAAAAAAGAGCATGTAGAATTGGGAGTGAAAATGTTGTGAGAATAGGAGCGAAGTAAGAAGTGAGGGAATAGTAGTAGATTAAAAAGAAATATTTTTACAGAAAAACATTTGGCCTTATTTTTTCATTTTATATATAAATATAAAATATGTAATTTATTTTATTTCATTTCATTTTTGGTATATGTTTATTATTACTATTACTATTTATTGCAATTTATTCACTTTTTCTTGTGTTGCTTATTAATTATTTTTTTTACAATTTTTTCATTATATATCCCAATTGAAGCCCCCTCCCTCAACGCCTCCCAGTTCCACCCTTCCTCTTCCCCCATCCTCTTCCCTTTGTCCACTGAAAGGGAGAGTTCTTCTCCTCTGCCATCTGCCCATAGCTTATCAAATCTCATGAGGACTGCCTGGATCCTCTTCCTCTGTAGACTATCAGGCCTCATTACCAGTGGCAAGTGGCCAAAGATCAGACAACCAAGTTCAGACAGAAGCAGGCCCTGCTCATGAAGATTGAGCTGTTAATTGGCTACATCTGAGCAGGGGGTCTAGGTCCTTTCCATGCATGGTCCTTGATTGGTGCATCAGTCTCTGCAGGAACCCCTGGACTCAGATTATTTTAAACTTTGTTAGTCTCCTTGTGGGGCTGCTGTCCCCTTTGCGAACCTTTTATACCTTCCTTATTCTACAAGACTTCTTGTGCTTTTCCCAAAGATTGGCTTCGAGTCTCAGCATCTGCTTTGATCCCCTGCTGGGTGGAGCTTTTCAGAGGACCCTCCATAGTAGGCTTCCCATCCTGTACCCTCTCTTCTGCTGCTTCTGGTGACTATCCTGTTTGCCATTCTGAATCAGATTTAGACATGCTCCCTGGTGTCCTCCTGGTTTAGCTTCTTTAGGTCTGTAGATATTAGTATGGCTACCCTATATTGTAGGCTAATATCCCCTTATATGTGAGCATATACCACGAGCGTCTTTCTGTTTCTGGGTTACCTCACTCAGGATGATCTTTTCTACTTCCATCCATTTGCCAGCAAATTTCATTATTTCCTTGTTTTTAGTTGTTGAGTAGTATTCCATTGTGTAAATGTGCCACGATTTCTGTATCCATTCCTCCACTGAGGAACATCTGGGTAGTTTCTATATTCTGGCTATTATGAATAAAGGTGCTGTGAACACACCTGAGCAAATGTCCTTGTTACATGGTATGGCATATTTGCATATTTTAGGGGTTTGCCCAGGAGTGGTATAGCTGGATCTTAAGGTAGTGTTATTCCTAATTGTCTGAGAAGGCACCAGACTGATTTCCAAAGTGGTTGTACAAGTTTGCTTCCCCACCAGCAATAGAGGAGGGTTCCCCTTTCTCCACATCTACTCCAGTTGTATTCTCCCTTGAGCTTTTGATCTTAGCCATTCTTATGTGTATAAGGTAGAATCTCAGAGTAATTTTTAATGTAATTTTCCCAATGACTAAGGACACTGAGCATTTCTTTAAGTGTTTTCCTGCCATTTGATATTCCTCTGTGAGAATTTTCTGCTTAACTCTGTACACCATTTTTTAAATTGTGTTTTTTTGTTTGTTGGTGTCTAATTATCCCTGCTGTAGTCCTGTCCCTGCTCTCCTCCCAGTCCCACCCTCCCTTCCTCTTTCACTCCTATGCCCCTCCCCTAGTCCACTGATAGGGGAAGTCCTCCTCCCATTCTACCTGACCCTAGCCTACCAGGTCTCATCTGCTGAGTCCTCTTTCTCTGTGGCCTAGTAAGGCCACCTTGCCATGGTGAGGTGATCAAAGAGCAGGCAACGGAGTTCATGCCAGTGACTGAACCTGCTTCCCTTACTATGGGAACCCACATGGAAACTGAGCTGCCTATGGACGACATCTGAACAGGGGTCTAGGTATACTCCGTGCATGGCTCTGGTTGATTCATTAGCCTCTGCAGCCCACCCCACCCCTGGGCCCAGATTTTTTGGCTCTGTTGATGTCCTTCATTTTGATCATGTTTTCCATATCCCAACAGTTCTCTAAACCCCACCTCTTTTCTACCCACACAACATAACCCCCAACTTTTAAAAATAACAGACACAAGAAATCAAAACAAATAAGCAAAAAAAAAAAAAAAAAAAAAAAAAAAGTCAAAACAAAACAAAATGAAGCAAAAAGGCAGTGTTACCAGGTATGCACATTACACTCCAGGGCAAGCCCATACTCAAGGGTAGTTGACCAAAAGTGATCCTTTTACATCCTAAATGTTTGTCTTTATATCCACAGAGAAGTGAAGTTTTTACCCCATCAACAAAGCTTCCTTTTGTAACACAGGAATACCATCACAGAAAGCCGCAAATAACCAAAAGGCAGACTTGCAGAGCACATTCTCAACTCATACATCTGCAAAGAAACCCTCACACCCAAGCCTTAGGGATCATGGTAGAAGAAGGGGTAGAAAGACTGTAACAGCCAGAGGGTAAGGAACTTTGCTTATGAGACTGTGTCTTCTACAAATTTTTAAGATATACCCTTAAAGTCTTTAACAACATGACTTTTTAGACCTGAGCTAAACACGGAAAGCAGAAATAAACATGCCAAACTGGACAAAGGAAAGCCAATGCAGCCTCAACCCTTCACAAAGATATACAGGCAACTAAGAAATGCTGAGAAGGGGAGAAATAATCTTCCCTGAGGGTGGATGCATCAATTATTTATCCAATATCAAATGGTAAACCCTGCAATCATACTTACGTGTTACACACAGAAGAAGCGTGTTGTGTATTTAGAGAAATACATGTACATACACATACAAATGGCACAGACATACCTGTTGGAGGCTGGTCTGATGCTAATTACTGGCCTTCTGTGTAAACCTGCTTAAGTCATTGGCTAATTAAGCAGCCTGATTGGCTAATTAAATAGCCTATACCTGGAGAGGGCAGAGTGGGGTAGGCCTGCTCAAGGTCCCTGGGCTTGGAAAAGCCCAGAAGGAATCACAGAGAGGACAGATGGATGGGAAGAGAGGAAGGAAGAGAATGCCAGGATAAGTTAGCCTGGAGAAAACATTACATGGTCTGAGGAAGAACTCCAATAATGGTGTGAAAAGGCCCAAATGGCAAATATAAGTAAGTACCATGAGACTATGGATGAAAGATAGTCCAATTGAGGAAGATTAAGGTGGATGACTTTGGACAGGGGCTGGGAGATGGAGAGTGAGGATATTGAGACAGTGTAAGTGAAATATCTGCCTGGCTCAAGGTAAATAAGGCAATTATAAAATCTAACAGGTGTCTATGTCTAATTATTTGTGATAGCAAGTTAGACAGTACTGCCATAATAATCATAAGGCTAATAATAGCCATTATATAGCCCAACACTCATTTCCTTATACAACAATGCATATCTAATGAGAACAGAGAAAGTCATAAAGCCAGTACAGCTATTTGACAAAGATCCAGAGAAGCTGGGTCAAATGATGCATTAGTTGTCATGCAGTTTTCCACTTTCGGTATTGATCTGCATGTGTTGCATGCTTGTGGAGGGCTTTTAATATTTGCACAACTTGAGGATATTGGAGAGATGAAAATTTCTTATGAATCATTTATGCCATCTCTCAGGAGTAGTGCTGCTAACCTTACCCAAGAAAGTACTGAGAGTAATGTCCCCCCCCCCTGCTTTGAGGGAGATAGAGGGAGATACCTTCTCTGGCCCTGCTTGAAGATCTTCCTTAGGCCCCTGCACATTGTAAGATAAAGAAGCCGGAAAACTCCTTATGAAGTTCTGGCTCCAAGATACTTTTAGAACGTCTGCCCCTGACATATTAAGATCTTCCCTTCTTAGAAAAGTTAGTTTGTGTAGGGCTGCCTTCATGATGTATGACCAAGGAACAAAAGAACGCCAAGATTAGGTATACAAATGAATTCTACAAAGATATAAGCGCTGTATTGCTGCAGAAATTGAAGAATAACTGCAGAAGCTTTGACCTGAAGACTTCTCTTGTGTCTAATGACAATTAACCCTCTGACCATTTAGAGTTAATAGTACATTGCCAAGGGCATGGCAATCTGCCCAGGTGGAGCTACCAGCCTGAGAATGGGCTTTGGAACAAAAATGCCTCTACATTAGTAAAAGTTGTATTATGGGTTTTATAATTGTAAAATATAACTTTTTTCTGTCATGGTTTATCAATGATGGCTAAACTTACAGCCAAGAGAAAGTTAAAATGTGTGTCGGCGACAAAAAAAAAAAAAATGACATGATCTGTGCTTTGGAACAACATGAATCTCTCCTTGCCTACTGAGGTCAGTATAAAAAAAAAAGAGATACTCTGACTGCCAGCCAGCCAAGCTGCAAGTCTACCCCCCACACTGTGGCTGACTCATTTCTCCCTCATGGGTTCCTTATCTCCTCTGCAGGACCTGGCCGTCGCAGGGGCTGGCCTCTGGCATACACATGAATGTATGGATGCAGCAACAATTAATAAATAAAGAGGTTGCAAAGAGAGCAAAGAAAGGCCTTTAGGGGGACATACATTTGGAGGGAAGAAAGCAAAGGTAAAATGATGTAACTATAATCTCAAAAATATAATAAGCTGTTTTTAAAAAAGTAGTCTTGAAAATTGAGATATAATTAATAATAACTGGTGGCAACATATGTTAGATTATTCATACGGGAATTTTGAAATAGTATATATTTCCACAATAAAAGACGCCATGAAATAACTTTGCAAACAGGTTAAAGACTTGGAAAAGACGGATGCAGACTTTGAGCAGTGTTTCTCAGAAGACTAGTACTTTCTGAGAAAATCAACATGTTTCTTCCTCACAGAAAGTAGAGCATAAATGTCAACAGGAAAAAAAAAAAACTTCAGGAATTTGAGATTAGATTTTGCTTCTATATTCATTAACTATTCAAGCTGTAAATCCAGGAAAAACAGGTTCAATTTTTAATTACAGCCTATTTTTCCACTGTTCATTTTTAGCAAAGTGAAATTTTATCACAGTAACTGACAGAATCAGTTTGACTCTGGATGGTCCTAGACACCCAATTTCCGGCCATAGCTCTTGGTTTGGACCTGTTCTACACTTCCCTCTGCTGTATCGCAGACAAGCCTGTTCATACGTTATTGCTTCTGTGAGCCAAATTATTTTTGAATGCTACAAAATAAGAAAAATATAAAAAGCTGTTTGCAAACCTTGAGAACATCGACATTTTCATTTTCTTCTAAAACATTCTTTTCCCCAGAAAATTCATACACATGCTTGAGATGAGCTGGTCCAATTTGTCACAAATGCTGTCACTTCTGTCTCTTTATTGTCCATTCTACTGGATTATTTCTGTGATTCTTACCATTGTTTTACCCTGGGTGGCTATCATCTCTTTACAGAATACAACATGTGTTGGTAATAGCTCCTTAGCCTGCTGTTGTTCCTAGTTATGGCCTCTCCTCCCTTCCATTTGTCTTTATAAAATTCAAATTCAATCAAGTCTGCTCTCGTTTAAAACTTTTATTGATTCCCTGGTGACTCCCTATACTCCCAGTGACTCTACTGCATTGATTTAAGCATAGAAAGAACAAAATCTGAAGTATTTCCCATCAGGCAGCTACTCATTATACCATTTCAGTTTTCCCTGGAAATTGATGTAATTCCCAATCAGTGTGGGAAATGCCCTAGGAATCTATTCAGCTGTGTTTATTGGGTCACAAATAAGTGAGTTATCATTCACAGATATTATAGTAATTCCATGTCCATGGAGATGATATAACTCTGAAAAGAGAGGAAACCAGTAGATGTGGGTGGGCAAGATTGCTCAGCAAGTAAAGATAATTGCTGTCAAACTTGATGACATGAGTTCAGTTCTCTGAACCCATATGGTTCTGACTCCAGCAAATTGTTATCTGACTGCTGTGTGAATGTTTGTGCATGTACACAACTCGTCAAAAAGCCTTGCAAGCTGGAGACCAGAAGTTCTAACAAATGAGTCTATTTGAGACATCTCATATTCAAACCACAACATAGAATCTATTGTTTTGGTTGCATCTTTCAGAAGATGCTTCTATATACTCATAGCTTAAGAATCCTCCTGTCTCAGCCTTTTATGTACTACAATTCCAAGAGTGCATGACAACACCCTAGCACAATCATTATATTAAGTTATGTTTATATATTAAATGTAAGGGAATTTATATGTTATTTAATTGCCTAAATCCATTTCTGTTTTCTTATAGTAGAGCTAATATTAGCTAAAAGTGTTGTGTAAAGATATAAAGAAATAAAAGAGAACAAAGGTCAGAATTTGAATATAAAATGTTTTCCAACAGGTTCATGTATTTGACTATTTGGTTTCTAGCTGCTGGAACTGTTTGGCAAGGTTATGGAAACTTTAAGTAGAGTGTTGCTGGAAAAGGGATGTCACTAGGGAACCATCTTGATGTTTTGTAACCTGGAACCATTTCCTGTTTTCTCTCTCTGCATTAATAACACAAATTAGCCTCATGCCCCTGCTGGCAAGTCTTTTCTGCCATGGTGGATTTTGTTCCTTTGGAACAGTAAAGGAAAGTAAGAAAGCATTCTTTCTTCTTTAATGTGCTTTTATTAGAGCATTTTATCGCACTAACAGAAAAGAAACTAAAGTGGTAAGTTTCTAGTCCAGGGACTATGCATCACACAAGTGTTTGGATATGTGTGTTTGTGTGTGCCTGCATGTGTGATTACAGATATTGGGTAAAAAAATTCCTAGTTAGTTCTTAGATCTCTTAACAATATGTATTATTACATATTTAGATGATGCTAAATCTCACAGTCCTAAGAAAAATAAAATATTCTTTTAATTTTAAGTGTTGCAAAAAAGGGTGATTAAAAAGGATAAAAATTCAGAAGTCAGAAAAATTAAACTTAATAATTAATGTGCAATAGTTTAAAAAACTGTTCTATTGTGTAAATGTACAACAATTTCTGTATCCATTCTTCAATTGAGGGACATCTGGGTTGTTTCCAGATTCTGGCTATTAGGAATAAAGCTGCTATGAATACGGTTGAGCAAATGTCCTTGTTGTATGCTTGAGCATTTAAATATACGCCTAGGAATGGTATAGCTGGATCTTGAGAGAGCAACAGAACAAAAATCTGAAACTAGGGGTCTTTTCTGAGACTGATACTCCAACCAAGGACCATTCTTGGAGATAACCTAGAACCCCTACACAGATATAGCCCATGACAGTTCAGTCTCCAAATGGCTCCCTAGGAAGGGGAATAGAGACTTTCACTGACATGATCTCAGTGGCTGGCTCTTTGATCACCTCCCCCCCGAGGCAGGGGCAGATTTGTCAGACCACAGAGGAAGACAATGCAGCCAGTCCTGATGAGACCTGATAGGCTAGGGTGAGATGGAAAGGAAGGAGGACCGCCCCTATCAGTGGACTGAGGGAGGAGCATGGGAGGAGAAGAAGGAGGAAGGGCGGCGTTGGGAGGGGATGAGGAAAGGGACTACAGCTGGGATACAAAGTAAATAAATTGTAATAAATAAAAATAATAATAATAAAAGGGAAAAACTGTTCTAAGTCCTTCTAATACTAACTAGAGAGATTTCACACTGACATCCTTTGTATCTTAAGAGAAAATCTCCTTTGAGTATTCTTTCTTCAGTCCATCCTGAACAGAAATTTCAGTGCAGTTGCTGTTTTGCCTTGTAATATCTGTTTTATCTGAGTCTCCTCCCTGTCAGAATTAGTGGTATTTTTGCTGCAAGTTACTTTACAAAATATGAGATGAATTGCTGTCAAAGACTAGGTTTTGGAAACAATTATGATCTTTTTAAATATTTTCTTACTTGAAAAAGCATCATATGTCAAATACAGTGTTTTAAATATTTTGTGATTATATATTGACCCTGCAAACCACACATTTTTAAAAGACATAGATATCCAGATTTAAGTAGCAAAATTTTTTAATTTAAAATGTTAAGAAAAAAATTAACTTATACTGTTAACAAAATTCTTTTTGTTGTTTTAAAATTTTTAATATTTTTATGAAGTTATTTATTTACTTTACATCTCAATCACAGCTCTCCCTTCCTCCTCTCCTCACAGTCTTTCCCTGTCATCTCCTACCTAATCGACCCCTCTTGCCCTTCTCCTCAGAAAAGGGAAACCTTCCCATGGACATAAAACAGATTTGGCATTTGGTGTAACTCAACCCAAGCAAGTGAAAGACCTGTATCACAAGAAATTCAAATATTTGTAAAAACAAATTGAAGAAGATATTAGAAGATGGAAATATCTCCCATGCTCATGGATCAGTAGGATTAACATAGTAAAACTGGCCATCCTACCAAAATTGATCTAGAGATTCAAAACAAGTCTTTACAGACCTTGAAAAACCAATATTCAACTTCATATGGAAAAATAAAAAAAAAACCATGATAGCTAAAACTATTTTGTACAAAGAACTTCTGTAACTATCAACATACCTAATTTCAAGCTGTACTACAAAGAAACGGTAACAAAAACTACATGGAGCTTGCATGAAAACAGACAGGTTGATCAATGGAATGGATCAAATGGATCAATGAGTGGATCAAAGAACCAGAAGTAAATCTGCACATCTATGGACACTTGATTTTTGACAAAGAATCCAAAAGTATACAAAAGTATACAATGTAAAAGAGAAATCATCTTCAACAAATGGTGCTACTCTAACCGGATTCTTGGTATAAAAGAGTGTAAACAGATCCACATCTTCCACATGATCCACACCTTCCTCGAGGATGTAACTCAAGGCCAAGTGGATCAAAGACCTCAACATAAAACTGGATAAACTAAATCTGATAGAAGAAAAAGTGGGAAATAGCCTTCAACACCTTAGCACAGAAGACAACTTCCTGAACAGAACATCAACAGCTCACGCATTAAGATCAATATTATTAAATGGGAACTCATCAAACTGAAAAGCTTCTATAATAAACTCTTGACATATAATAAAGTTACTCAGCTTTGAAAGACAGGTTGGAGAAAAGAGAATATTCAAAGCTATACACAAATGAATGGTCAATGAAAGATGATAATGCAGGAAGCTGATGGTAGATAAAAGACGGTGGTAGAGACCAAGAGGATGAGTAACATACAGTAACCATGGGTAGTGAAACAGCAATAGCAGGACTAGGGACATGTTTGTAACTCACAGTCTGAAAATTTACACACCCTCTAAAATAAGACAAATTAAATGAAAATCCTTGAAAATGCTTAGAAAGAAAAGTCTACATTAAATAAAAATTAAAAAAATACTTCTCTAAAAACAAAGAAGTTATGATTAAAAAATGAGGTTCTTACTGAGCTTCAGTCAATCAAGGCACCAAGACTGAGATGAACAGATCTTAAGGCAATAAGTATGAGCAAAATATGGCCAATACAAGTCCAAGAAAAGGCCATATCTATCAACCTGTTGTCCATACAATAACCACCTCTTTATAAGAAACAGAAAGTTCTTGGATTGAAGGTGTGTGTTAGGGCTGAACCACACCAAACAAAAGACAGGTTTTAACAGTTCACATACTCGGTTCACAATGTGATCAAATAGCCTGCAACACCCAACAGTTAAGTAAGTTTCACCTGTCTCTGCAACCCTGCAGTTTATTTTTGGCTCTCCTGGACTAGTGCATCCCTGTACCCCTTCCTGCTCCTCTATCACCTCCACTTTGGTGATGCCTGTACTGTTCCTCAATCCTTTCCTGTGGATGAGACCTTTCTCTATGAGAACTTGGTTTTCTTCCTTGCCTTTTGGCTTCTGTGAAAGTCCTGGTACCATGTACCAGTTGCAGATTCTTTCCAGGCTAAGCTCTGACCTCTGCTGAGTGCATGAGGAACCACCCTACTGAACAGCTTATGCCATCCCTCCCTTTTCCTCACACACAGGAACAGTGTCTTCATTTTCTCATTCCCCTTTGGGTAATCACAACTTCTCTTCCTAAAACCCAACTTGAAGGGCTTTAAATTTATTCACCTTTCTAATAACATTTCTAAAATTATTCTGGATCACTAAGAGGGACCAGCGAAATGGAAAGCAATTTCCTATTTCTCTTTTCTCAAAGTACTGTCTCTTTCTCTTTGGTCTATTTTCCATGCTGCTTAAACTTCTTATATGGAAGTTGCAACAGGTCAGGGCAGGTAAGACCAGGGACTTCAACACACTTTCTGATGCAAGCAGCTCTCCTCAAGACTACCCCTGAGGTATATGCTACCTGTTGGTCTGTTAATATGATTCCAAATTCTACTTAGAGTCTGATTCCTCCATGTGGCTCTGACTCTTATCCACTCCATGTGGACCTGTGTGTTTCTTACTCCTCCCCCTTCCTACAACCACCCTGCAGGGGGCTAAGAGCACTTTCTTACAGGGCTGCCTCCAAAGACCAAAAATCAGCATACCAAATTTCCAAATTCTCACAACCACAGACAAATGATTCGCAGATAACTAAACTCTGTTCTATGCTCCCTAAGCCTCTGATCTCTCAGGCTCTACTTCTTAACTCTTAAAAATAATTTCCCAGCCTTGCCAGGCCACAAAGGAAGATAATACAGACAATCCTGATGAGACCTGATAGGCTAGGTTCAGAAGGAAGGGGAGGAGGACCTCCCCTATCCATGGACTTGGAGAGGGGAATGGGAAGAGATGACGAAGGGAGGGTGGGATTGGGAGGGAATGAGAGAGGTGACTACAACTGGGATACAAAATGATTAACGTGTAAATAATATAAAAATAATTTCTTTTTAAAAAGGGGGGAAAAGCTGAGAAGAGAGGAAAAGTCTTTGATAGAGACATCACAAAGAATGGACCCAGACTTCAAACTTATATTTACAAATGTAAGAAAATAAATTCTATTATTTGAAAAAATAATTTCTCTCCTATTTATTTGTACTCTTAAAAGAAAGATCTATATCTTAAGATTATACTGTCAACTCTTATCTAAGGGTTTATACTTTGCTTATTAAGTATGATATTTAAAATATAAACTAATTCAACTACAGAAATGTTTTAAAATAGCAGTCATGATCCATGTGGACCACATGGCTTACAATCTGTCATGTGATTCTACCTCTTAAAATGAACATATGATATAAAATACCAATCATTATACTTCTTAGACCTAATGAACTTTCTGTTTATTTTTTTAATTTTCATTTTATTTAATTTACTTCTCAAGGGAGCCCCGTTTCTCTTCTCCTCCAATCCCCTCCTCCTTTCCTTTCTCCTCTTTCCCCCCCCCCATCAACGGGGAGCTCTCCTCCCCTATCATATGTTCAGAGGGCCTCAGTCTAGACCAGTTATGCTCCTTAGTTGATGTCTCAGTCTCTGTAAGCAACTGTGGGTCTAGATTAGTTGTCTCTGTTGGTCTTCTTGTGGGGTACCTGGCCCCTTCACATCCTTCCATCTTTCCACCAACACTTCCACAGGACCCCTGTACTTGGCCTCATGTTTAGCTGCAAGCCCCTGCATCTGTATAGATCCAGTGCTGGGTGCAGTATCCCAGACAACAGTCATGTTAGACTCCTGTTTGCAAGCATAATGGAACATCATTAATCTTGTCAGAGGCTGGCTCTCTACCATGAAGTGGGTCTCAGGTTGGGCCAATTATTGGTTGGACATTCCCTCTTTTGGATCAGAGGTTTTGTGGGTGAGTTGTTGCTCCTCTTCCTCCACTAGGACTGCCTGGCTAGGAGGTGGTCACTTCAGTCTCCATGTTCCCCTCTGTTAGGAGTCTCAGCTAAAGTCACACTTATATCCTCTCAGGAGCCTACCCTATCCCAGGCCTCCAGCTTGTCAAAGACATGTTCCCCCTCCTCAGTTTCCTTTCTTGTTCCCCAGGTCTGTCATCTCCCATCCCAGTTTTCCACATATCTGATCCCCATTCTTAAACTGAGTTGTGATGCACACAGATAAAGTGGAGCACAGACAGCCTTGGGCAGACCATGACACTGTTTCTGTCAGGCTGTGGAAGGCCAGTGGGAAGGGGTCTCACCGGCTGCTCTCTGATCCATGCTGGGTTTTGGAAGCACAGATCCAGGTTGGTACAGGAGATAGCACAGGTCCAGGAACTGGGGTGTGAGGTGCACAGGGCAACTGGAAAACAGAGAGTTCTGGGCAGAACTTGACACTATTTCTGGTGATCTGTGGCATGCCAGTGGATAGGGGGTGGTCTCAGCTGATGCCCCCTGCTCTGCCCTGGTCTTTGGAACCACAGATTAGGGAGGGTCCCAGAAAATGGCATAGGCCCAGAAACTGGGGTGTGGGACACATAGGGGAACCTCTCTGTTTATTATTGTATCTCCATTTAGACTAAGAAAGCAATAACCCCATTTTAAATTGGTATGGATTTTTAGAGAAATTGAGTTGTACTTTTACAATATATTGTATATGTGATTCAACACTGGTTCAAAATATCTTTATGATGGTGAAATTTCAATATTGTAATGATCTATTCAGATTAACAAAAGATAATTTAAAATGTGTGTTTAACTACTTATGTCTTCCCTAATTCTTAGATGCATGAATGAATGCTATTTCTTTCTTCTCTTGCCAAGCTGACTGTTCTGGGGGTTCACCTCCAGGCTTTCTGGACAATGGATTTGGTATAAGTAATTAAAATGTAATTTTAAAGTTCTTTTATAATGTTCAACAGTATTGTTGACTTCGGAAATGTGTTATTGTTCAACCTTTCTCAGACCCAAGCATGTATTTAAGGTCTAGGGTCAAAAACAGGATATGGTAGTCCAAGTGGATCAAAGACCTCAACATAAAATCAGACACATTAAATCAGTTAGAAGACAAAGTGGGGAATACCCTAGAACTCATTGGTACAGGAGACAACTTCCTGAACAGAATATCAACAGCACAGGCTCTAAGAGCAACAATCAATAAATGGGACCTCATAAAACTGAAAGGCTTCTGTAAAACCAAGGACACCGTCATCAAAACAAAACGACAGCCTACGGATTGGGAAAGAATCTTCACCAACCATTTATCTGACAGAGGGCTAATATCCAGTATATACAAAGAACTAAAAAAGCTGAAAAGCAGCAAACCAAGTAATCCACTTAAAAAATGGAGAACAGAGCTAAACAGAGAAATCTCTGTAGAGGAATATGGAATGGCAGAGAAACACTTAAAGAAATGTTCAATGTCATTAGCAATCATGGAAATGCAAATCAAAATGACACTGTGATTTCACCTTACACCCATCAAAATGGCCAAGATTAAAAAGTCGAGTGACAGCACATGCTGGAGAGGCTGTGGAGAAAGGGGAACCCCCCTCCACTTCTGGTGGGAATATAAACTTGTACAACCACTCTGGAAATCAATCTGGTGCAATCTCAGACAACTAGGAATAGTGCTTCCTCAAGATCCAGCCATACCACTCCTAGGCATATATCCAAAAGAGGCTCAAGTACACAAAAAGGACATTTGCTCAACCATGTTTGTAGCAGCTTTATTTGTAGTAGCCAGAAGCTGGAAACAGCCCAGATGACCCTCAACTGAAGAATTGTTGCAGAAATTGTGGTACATCTACACAATGGAATATTACTCAGCAATGAAAAATAAGGAAATCATGAAATTTGCAGGTAAATGGTGGGATCTGGAAAGGATCATCCTGAGTGAGCTACCCCAGAAGCAGAAAGACATACATGGTATATACTCACTCATATAGACATGTAGTATAGGATAAGCATACTAAAATCTGTACATCTAAAGAAACTACTCAAGAGAGAGGACCCTTATAAAAATGTTCAATCCCCATCCCGAAAGGCAAAGAGGAAGCACATCAGAAGAAGAAGAAAACAGGAAACAAGCTACACACACACACACACACACACACACACACACACACACACACGGAGCACCTCTGAAAGGCTCTGCCCTGCAGACTATTAAAGCAGATGCTGAGACTTATGGTCAACTGTTGGGCAGAGTTCATGGAATCTTATGTAAGAAGTGGGAAATAATAAGAGCTGGAGAGGACAGGAACTCCACAGCGAGAGCAAAAGAACCAGAAAATTGAACACAGGGGTTTTCCCAGAGACTCATACTCCAACCAAGTACCAGGTCTGGAGATAACCTAGAAGCCCTGCACAGATGTAGCCCATGGCAGTTTAGTGTCCACGTGGGTTACATAATAATGGGAAGAAGGACTGCCTCTGATATAATCTGATTGGTCTGCTCTTTGATCACCTCCCCCTGAGTGGGGAGCATCCTTACCAGGCCACAAAGAATGACAGTGCATCCACTCCTGATGAGATCTGATAGACTAGGATCAGAAGGAAGCAGAGGAGGACCTCCTCTATCAGTGGACTTGGGGAGAGGCATGCATGAAGAGGGGGGAGGGAAAGTGAGACTGGGAGGGGAGGAGGGAGGGCTTATTGGGGGATTCAAAGTGAATAAAGTATAATTAATAAAAATTAAAAAAAAACAGGATATGGTTAAAACTCATGCCTTGGGGTTAGTTTTTGAAAGCTTGTGGTTTGATAATCATACACCATGTGACATGATTCCAAAGATACTTTAAATTGGAATATATTAATTTTACAAACATTCAATTGTTTACAATAGTAGAGCTGGGTGATTATTCTCTTTCTTCACTTTCAAAAGTTTAAAAATCACTGCCTTAAAAACATGTTTAACTTTGTTTTTGCTAATGTTACTACTCTATAACTTTAGATTTTTATAAGCTACCAACTTTTTATAAAATAAATCATATACTGAACTGTTATTCTCTATAGTGGTACACCATAAAGTGGTCAAAAAGTTCCCAGTCTCTCTAGAGACTATGTTTTTATTTTTTTTTATTTTTAAGTCTCTAAACTTAACAGGGATTGAACCTAAAGTACTAGTCGTTAATTATTAAGCAATATAAGTTATTAGTCAATTACCTTATAAATGATCAAACCCTTTAATTGTCCAGAAATCTACTCATACTCATGCTAGGAACCAATATGAATAATTACAAGATTAGGCTTAATTTAGCATCCTCTACATATTTTCAAAGTTAAACAGAAAGTAACTAGAAACAAGTAAAGTTTGTTATTTAGATACACTTGAGATAGACATGGTCATCAAATACTTATCTGCACAATATTGCAAATTATAGGTCATGATATTGTTTTATGTGTGCATGACATAGTTTGCAGCAGATAACTGAAGACAAAGATTGTTTAACACAGATATGCTTGCCCTGAAGCCTGTCAGAGGTCTTCTGAATGTGGCATTTAATATGTTCAACCTTATTATGACAGACTTACAAATCCTAACAGTAACTCCCCAAGGTCTTGAAGAACATATGAGCACAACTACAGATGACTTCAACCATGGATTTTGTTACACTAAGCACTGGGAACTCTGCCCTAAGGCCTCACCTGCTGCTAGGGCCAACCTGGACATCGACAAACTGAACATCCAGAGCGTTATTGTCTCTTGTACTGAAGATAAGGTGAGGTCAGTCTTTCCCATGTTCTTCCTCCACAGTAAAAGCTTCTCATCTTCAGTGCCCGCTGGCCAGGCTGCCTCTGCCCACATTGACATGGAGATGGCAGGACTTGAGATAACTCTCTAGATAGTGGACTATGGACTAGTCTCTGTCATTTTGATTGGTGCTTAGATTTATTTAGATTACAGTTTATCCTTCTCAGGTCTCTGATCACATTGATGGCTAAGCTAACGTTAGCTTGACAGCTACAGAACAAGCAATTGCTTCTTACTCCGAGGTAATCCACCATATTAGTTTTTTAGTCAACTCACTGGCTAGTTAAAAATATTAGGTAATACATCTCTTATTTTAGAAGAGGCAGAGTTTTGCCTTACTCACAGACCTCACGTTAAGAGATAGAAAGGCTTCAGATGCTGTCTTAGAACTCTTTATGTATAAAAATACAGCCTCAGACCTTAGCATCTCCTAGAGATGCTACCACTAGGTCTAGACATAGGCTGCCTTGCTTTCAAACTCAGCAAAACAGGTCTGAGATGTAACTTTTTACTATTCTTTTAGCTAAAGTACAGTGACTGCTCCCAGAATATCATCTATGATTCATAATAAACAATTGGATAGGAAGAAAGATGTAAAGTTTATGTAATGTCAAAGGACAGAGAAACTTAAGTTGTGAGATGCTAAGAAAGGCCCAAGAAGGTATTTTAGGTTAAAATACGCAGGATGTTTCAACGAGGGGGTTAAGGCTTCTCATAATATTTCCTAAAAGCCCACACCTGTTTGTCTATATCCCCCATTTTTATTCATTATTAGCCAGATAGAGCCAAGTAATTGTGGTAATGATACTTGCTTTTTTGCCCAATGCTGGAATGCTAGTAAATTTAGGTATGCCCTGGTTACTCGCATGTCTCACTGGGTGCCTGTGCCCATTGATGCCCCTCACGCTATGACTCTCTTCAGACAGAAAAGGGATCTTGGAACTACAGCCACCATTGTTACTACCATCTCATTGGCGGCTGTTGGAGCTACCACCAGGGCATCAGCCATGAGTCATACTGGGCAGACTGCTCAGACCCTGAATAATCATTTAGCCAATGTAGCTCATGCCTTAGTTGTACATAAAGGAATTAATGCTCAACTGAAAGGAAGCTTGATGATGTTCAATCAGAGGATTGACCTTGTGCAGGAGCAAATTGATACCCTATGGCAAATCGCTCAACTTGGCTGTCAATGAAAGTATGCTGGACTTTGAGTCACTAGCATACAACATGAGAATTTTCCCTGTGCTGCAAATCTGTCTAAACAATTGTCTAGCTATATTTTAGGTAATTGGACTGGAGAATTCAATACTACGATAGAGCAGCTGAGAGTGGCCATTGTCAGAGTAAATTCTACCAGAGTGGACGCAGGACTAGCCACAGGATTATCATCATGGATTGTTGCAGCCATGAATCATCTGAAGGAATGGGTGGGCATGGGAGCGTTAGCAGGCCTTCTGGTGTTGGTCTCCTTGGTTTGCCTGTGGTATATATGCAAGATTAGAGTCTCACAACAGTGTGATGCAGCCATGATCATTCAGACCTTTACTACCATTGAAGCAGGACATTTGCCCCAAGCATGGTTGGATACCATAAAAAGCTAAAATGTTATGCTCAGGATGCGAGGCTAAGCACTGCACTCAGGGTCAGCCGCTTTGGACCCAGAGAAGAGCATGTCTGATTGCATGCGGGTTGATGCCCCAGGTCCCGCCTCTGAGAAAAAGGTATCGGTCGGGTCTGATGCTCTTTGGGTGGATGATACCTAAATGAACATCGGTACAAAGTCCCAATTTATTTCTAATATCAGAGATCAGACCTCTACTATTGCCTGATGCGTCTAAAACAAAAAGGGGGAACTGTAGAGAGCTGCGGAATGCTGTGCCTTAAAGATGGAGCTGGTTTCTGCCTTCCACCTTCGCGATGGTGAGTGCTCTCTGTCACGAAAAATTCCACATTTGGCTAAGGCTGAGGATCTGGCTTGCTTCCATGTATGTGGACCTATCTGCATTGCCCACGTGGCATGCTGGGGTTGGCTACCCAGAGGCTATTTAAGCTGTGGGCTGGCTTTCCCCAGGGTCAGATGATTGTTCAAGGTTCCTGAATAAACTGCATTGAAAAAAAAAAAAAAAAACCTAGACAGTTAGGAAAAATATTCCACCATATGATACACTATTATAATTCCAAGTTCAAGATTTTAATTTATTAAATTTTTTTAGATTTAAATTTTTTTGTTTGCATTTTAGTTACAGACTTAAATGTGTTTCTAATTGTGCTAGATTTATGAACATCCAGCCTTCTGCACAGAGGGAAAACGCCCCTTTTCCATGATGTATACTCATACCAAAAGTCAAGTTCAAGTGATCTTTCTACCCTTCTGCTCCATAAGAGGTTTCTGTCCTCCTAGAGCTTGCCTTAGGACACTTTCCTTACTGTTTGACAGGTGTCAGAAAGATCCGTGAGGCTTCTGCCTTGCCTGAGCTCACCTTAAAAAGTGTTCATGCTTTTAACCCAAAATCTTTTCCCAAGCCTCTGCTATGCATAACACAACAATGTGTGTCTACTGCCTTTTTCTACAATGTGTACTTCATTGCACATTGCAAACAATGATAATGGTAACATGACTAAAATTTGTCTCCCTTTGTAAACTTAAAAATATTCCTGTAAGCTACAGGAAATCTACTCAGATCCTCTTTCCAAGGGTCAGATGGACTCCGTATAAATGCTGTTAATCATCAGCCTAAACTTTCAACCTATTTCCCATTTCAGACGAAGGGATTTCTCCCACTTTCCATGGTTTCGAAACTTAACCTTTCCACAAATACCAAAACCATGTATCTAAAAGTTTCAAATGGACACCTAAAAATAATTTTCTCCCTAAGCTATTTAATGTTTCTAGTGCATATATATATATATATATATATGTGTGTGTGTGTGTGTGTGTGTGTGTGTGTGTATGTTTCTATATATTTATATTTATATCTTCCAGTATCCTGCCAAGTCCAGGTGCTTCCTGCATCCAGGAAAACTCCAAAGCAGGTACCCTTAGCCTAACTTAACTGTGGTTTTGGAGGCTCCAGCCAGCACTGGATCTAGACAGATATTGGGATCTGCAGCCAAGCATGACATGGAATTCCAGGGGTCCTGTGGAAGTGTTGAGAAAAAGATGGAAGGACCTGGATGGGACAGGAACTTCACAAGAAGACCAGCAGAGACAACTAACTCAGACCCATGGGCGATTACAGACACTGAAACATCAGCTAAGGAGTGTGCATGGCCTGAAACTTGTCCCCCTGCACATATGTGGCCAATGGGTGCCTTGGTCTTCATATGGGGTACTAATAATGATAATAAGAATTTAAAGTCTCATTCAAAAAGCTAAAAACTTTCATTAATTTGATGGACCTCGGTATATTCATTGATTTTTCCCCAAGGAAATATAAGCACACATATGAAAATTTATGTTATATTATCATTAAAATTCTAAGGGAAATCATTCAATATAAGACATTAAACAAATAACATTTAATGACACAATTTGTATCTGGTAAAATAGTTTATTTCATCCTTGAAATAACAACCAGAAATTAGAGAAGTGACTCTAAATAAATGCTCAATATAGTGGATTCAACATGACTGCTGTGATAATAAATTAAATAATAAAAGATAGCCTAATGTGAAGAGGAGTTAGAGAGACATGCTTCCAACACAAGTTTTAAATGAGCATCCAGTTTGGTATATCCAATGAAAATCCTAATAAAATCATGAGAATGAACAAAAGTTAAATGAGTTGACAGATGTAAAACTTTCAGAATAGTCAATGGTATGTGTTAAATGCTCACAAGGTTCTTATGATACTAATGTGGTCAATGTTAACAAAGGGACTCTGTTATGAAAGATCTAGGAAATAGATAAACAATATTACTAGAATAAATTATTGTTGTCTTTCTAGGAGATGAGTAATGACTGATAGCTTATTAATATATACAACACAAAGAATTCGGTGGGTCCTGGAAGTTTGGATGCGACTCCCAGTTAAGCCTAGAAAAATGAAAACATGAGTAAAACATCAAGGAAAAAAAAAAAAAAACAAGTTGAGCTAAAACACTTTCCATGTGGCCACTGATTGCACACTCCTCCAACAGCCCTGTTTGTGGCAATGAAAGAGAATCTATTCTTCCACAGCCTCTTCAGCAGCTCCTGCCTCCAGGGTTCATCCTTGTATGAGTTTGTGGCCCGACTTTCTTCCATATGAACTGTGATATGGAAGAGTAAGTAAAGTAAACTTTTTTCTCCTCAGGTTGCATTAGGTCTTGGCATTTCACCACAGCAATAGAAATCTTAAGACAGTAAGTTTATATGTACTTTTGACAATAAAAAAATGGTACAGTATATCATTTCAAAGTTGGAAAAGTAGATGTTCTAAAAAAAAGTTACCTGCTGAAATAATCTACAAATTTGAATAATTTATAATAGTGTGGTTACAGCCTACTTTACTGTGTATTTTAATGTGAGTTGTTAAAATACAAGCTTTAGCTTTTACGTGTGCGTGTATTTGTCTTTTATAGGCATATAAGCACATCTGTGTGCAGGTTCATGTGATATATATATGTATATGCACACAGAGGCCAGTGGAGGATGTTGTTATCATTATATATCACTTTCCACATTATTCCTTCAAAATAGAGTCCTTCATAAAACTTATAGCTGAATATTATTTGTCTTGATTGACTAGCCAGGAAGCTCCAGACATTTTTCTGTCTTGTTTTCCCCTATGCCACCACCCTAGCTCAGGGTGAGGTTACTGACAGGTTGAGACTGTACTTACATTTTGTACATTAATGCTGGTGATATAAGCTCTGGCCCTCATGATTGCAAAGCATGCACTTGCACTCTTTCCACAGATGCATGTCTTTAGCACCTCAACCTCCAAAAAGCTTTTATGTCACAAAACTATGGGAAAACCTATAGACATGGAAAACAGAATTGTGTTTATACTAGGATAGCAAAACGGAAAAATAAAACAGAGAAAAGAGGTCTCAAACATACACCTGTTGTATATCCCAAGCATTAATGTAATTTGTACTTCCTTGCAAAAGTAATGTTATGAATTATATACTTAAAGTAGAAGGAAAAACTTTTTTTGGTTTGTTTTAGTTTTGATCCTAATTGTTGGATTCAGACTCTTGCTCATGCTAAATCTGTACTGGACTATAATAGAGAAATACACCCACACCTCTTAAAAATTTCCCGAATAAGACTGGAACTGTTTTTGCATACTCTAAAGCTTTCAGTAGGATCACTAAGTTTTTAACAGTTTAGTAAAATGAATAAAAGCTGTCATAGAATAGAAATTTTTTTTTTGTGATCTCAGACCTGGAAAGGCTGAGGAAGGAAGAATCAGAGTTTGAGGACAACCAATATTACATGATGAGATCATAGGTTAAATATGAAAATAGTCAGCAATTTAAATTCTATTTAATATTTATTCATATATTAGAAGACACCTTTAAGTCAGTAAATATAAGGATTGCAAAGTAAGAGAAGATATTCTCCAAGTATCTAAGCAGTCTAAAAAACAAAGAACTAAAACATAGACCATACTTACATTTAAAGCAATTCTATAAAGGACTAGTAAAATCTTTTGCCAGGCATGGTCCTGCACACCTGTAATCCAACTACTTGAGAGAGTACAGAAGAAAGACTGTGGATTGGATTTGAAGCCAACCTGATCTATGTAACAAACAAACAAACAAACAAATAAAAATGTAGGCAATAACGGAATTCATAAAACAGAAATGTAAAATAAAAACAAGCATTTTTAAATGTTCAATTACTTTAATTATCTCCCTGAGTGCAAACTAAAACTATGATAAGTAATTATACATCAATTATGATGCTAGTATTTAAGGGATTTTAATAACTGCACTGAATGTAAAAAATAACTTATTTATTTGTAGTTGAAGAAGTTGATAAATCATAACCAAAATAAGAAAGTTTCAGGCTTATGTATGTCAACATTCAGAATTTCCAGCGATTGCACCAGACTTAATTTGTCACACATGCTCCAAGGATATGATTAGGAAAGTCCTTAATATGGTTTGTCATGATAGTAAGATTACTCAGATTCCCACTTGCCATTAGTAAAAATAAATTAGTCATAAAAATCATAAAACTATTTAATATACTCGTAAATAATAACTCATAAATAACTCATAACTAATATCATAACTCATAAATAATATGAGTTATCAAGCATAACTGAGAGATGTAAGGTGCAAAGAATCTATGATGTTAAACATAGCACACCTACATGACAACCATAAACTCATATGCTGAAATAATAATCCCTAGCATTAATTTGGAGAAAAAGCCAACATTAAATTAGGCCATAAGGATAAATGCCTACTCCAAAGACTTGTACTTTTATTAAAACAGGCCAGAAATGTGAACATCCAAAAGAATGGTCATATAAAGACATAGATAAGACTATCTACAATCCTAGCAGAAAGGCCTCACCAGAAACAAACACTAACAAATTCTCAAGTTGAGTTTCCACCACCCGTAACACAGACACATCAATCAACAACCCAATATTTCTTTTGAGAGACAAACAATAACTTAATGGTGGAGCCCTGTATAGTCAAAATATTTTATGTACCCTGATCTACAGTGGTACAGCACAGACATTTCCATTCTTGGTTAAAGGAAGTGGAGACTAACACTGAAATGCTTATTAAAACAAATCCAGTAGACTGAATAGTAAATTCTGAAGTTCCGTGTGTGGCCTATGGGACTGTCACTACCATCATCTTGACTGAACTATGTGGGCTAGATATAAAGACATATGAAAGAAATGTGCATAATTTTGTATTTCTTCGTAGTGAGTGCATCTGTCACTGTTGGTCCCATTCTTCACTGACATGAGACATAACATCAGCCTTTCAGTTTGGACTCAGTAGCAGCAGCTCTCCAGAGAGATCAAGACCTTCAGTATTGGATGTGGAATATTGAGGCATCTAGATTTGTAAATGAGAAAGCAAGGCCTTCTTCCTCTCTTACCAGATAGAGAGCCATTTTTCATCTAACAGTTCCCTATCACTTAAGTCAATTTAGTAAATCTCCATCTATTGCATTAGCTCTGTTCCTAACCTGCCTAACAGAACTACCATAAACAAGGTAGTAAATGATGATGTCTAAACTGAATACTATGAAAGAGCAGAGTCAGCTGTTTTAGAGATATGCTGATAAAGCAAACACAGGCAAATCCCATGCTTAAATTTGTTTTATGGGCTGAAGAGATGGATCTGTGGGTAAAATCTTGCTGTACATGCCTGGGTACCTAAGTATGAATCTTCAAAACACACTTTAACCCAGCCCAGTAATGCGCATCTATAACCCCAGTGTTCCTATGTCCAACTGTGAGGCAGTGATATCCAAAAATCAACTAGTTTGGCAGACACAGAAGCATATAGCAAAGAGATACCATCTCAAACAAGAGAGAAAACAAAGACTTACACCTAAAGTTGCTTCTGACCTCCATGTAAAATTTTTGCCCCAATGTACTTGTACTCACCCTTGAAAATAGATGTGTTGGCATGTAAAGACACACACACATACTTTTATACAATCATACATATATATACATATGCATATACATAATACAACAGGAGAAACCAATTTTAACAATTTTTTTTTTTTTTGGAATTGATGAGATTCTGAATAAAGTAAAAGAACCTAAATTTTTGCACTTGTTCTTCTTCTTCAAGACTAGGTTTCTCAGTGTAGCCTTGGCTGTCCTGGAGTCACCTTGTAGACTAGACTGGCCTCAAACTCACAGCGATCTGCCTGCCTCTGTCTCCCTGAGTGCTGGGATTAAAGACGTTAGCCATCACGCCTGGCTTCAAGAACAGAAAATTTTAACTATAGGAATTTTATGATTATATAGCATATTAGTCACTTTTATATAGCATGATAAAACACGATGGCCAAGGCAACTTATAAAAGGAAGGGCTTATTTGAGCTTCTGGCTTGAGAAGAGTAGCAAGTGTCATAGTAGCAAGTATCAGGCACAGTGATTTCTGTATTGGTTAATTTTCTTCTGCCTTGATAAAACAAACAAACAAACAAACAACCTTAGGAAGAGTTTGTTTAGACATATTGTTTTAGAGGGAGAAGAGTTCATTACGGCAGCAAGCAGCAGGCATGGCAGCACATACAGAAGCTGAGAGTTCACTTCTTCAAATGTAGGCAGGAAGAGAGAGAACAATCTAGAAATAATGTGGACAAAGTTTTAATTTCTCAACGCTAGCCCCGTGAGACCACATATGGTAAACCTCCTTATCTAGGTTTCGGTCTACGATATAAATGGAAAGGTAGCTACAATACACCCAGACACAGGAAAGGTGAAAATGCATAGACAAGTGAAAAGCGAAAACATTGCAAATGTGATTTTAAAATGATAAAAAGTGAACTCTTTATCTATGAGACATGAACATGAAGATTCATATTTACTGTCAAGTTGTGATTTACTACTGATACCATGGATGCAATGAGCTAACTTTAACAAGAGGGCTGGTAGTCTCCCAGATAACTGCATGTCTGCACATTGAAAAGGGTTAGTGACCACGTAGGACCTAACTGTAGATACTAAAATAGTTTACTAGACGTAACTCAATTTTTTTTTCCATTTCACATCCACAGTGAGAACCACAGTTGTGAGTAGAATTTGGTAAACTCTCATGTAATTCCACTATGCTATGTACTTTGGGGTAATCCTTCTGTATTGGTAACATTTTGTTACCTACTTTGTTCTCAATTACATCTGGATTGGGGAAGTGAGATGACTTTGTCAAACAGTGTTTTGTCTTTGAGAAAGCAATGTGATCGTTTTTAGAGTATGTAATAGGAGACAGTAAATTACGGAGTTTGCTGAGATACTGTGACCTTTTCAGTATTCAGTACCTTGAATAGCTGGTCTTTCCATCCTGCTTGATTAAAGCTCCACTAATCATCAAGAAAGTTAATGCAAGATAAAACATTTTTTTTAAATGGCACGACATTAATCCTTTCATACGGCAGAAGTTAGAATGGAGACTATTAGACATTTGTAACAAATTTCAATGCCTCTGCTGTGGTTGCAAATCTTTAGACAGCAGGCATTGACTTTGGATGATGAAATTGTGACCTGGAGAAACCTTGATCTAGCGATTTTGAGAGTAATAGTATATTGCTAAAGTGTCTGCCATTGAGAAAGTGTATCTCAAGGTCGCTGAGATAACAGGAATGACTCACTCTCCCATGGAGTATTGGAAACAAACTCCACCTGCAGAGAATTCTGATTCTAAACATATCCAGTGACATCAATTTTAGAATAACTTTTAGAAACCAACTGTAAATTAAAAACTTAGTTTTGCTCAATGAAGTTATTTTAGTTGTTATAAATAAAGCAAGCTGTTAGCTAGATTCTGTTAACTATTCAACAGATACTAATTTATTAGAAGTTAGTTTAATAATAAAAATAGAATCAATACAGTGGTGTCACTGACTAGTCTCAAAGTTACTGATTAAATTTGGGGGAACAGGGAGGTCTCATAAATAAGAGAGAATGTACAATTGCATTCTACATCCTATATGCCTGACTTATTTCACTTAGCATATTGTCATAAGGATCACCATAAGACTATAGTTAGTGCTGAATTATATTCTATGAATTTGATGAAGCTTTAGGTACTCTTAACTATGAAGGGAATGAAGCGGAAATGACAGAAACATTAGTTAGCATAAGTACATAATTGTTTAAGTATGAATATGCATATCAAATAATCGTGCTTAATGCTTTAAATATATACAATTAATATTTATTTTGAATATATAGAGACAAAGGAACTCACCTATATTTCAACACATTGGGGGATTCTTTGTATAGTAAACAGATAATCACTTCTAACTGGAGAATGTAGTGCTATATATTCATGAATAATGTGTAAGATATAGGGTTGTGTTACAACAGCAGCTGATATTTGGACTGTTCATAGCAAAGTTTTGATGTTTGATACAGTGAGAGTGCTCAATAAATATGGCAATAAATGGGTGATAATTAATGAAAAAATTAATATTAAATGCATGGACATTTTATTCCTTTGATTTCAAAACTCTGCGAAGTTAATATTACCTGTTAGTTGGATGACAGAGTTAGAAAATTGAATGATCAATATTTATTGTTAAAAGGATATTATAAAAGGAAATTTATACATGTACCCAGCTGCTGTTATGTGAGAATCAGTCAATTAGTTTGGAGAATATTAACTTAAACTTTGTACAATTACCAAGCATTAAAATTAATTGAAACTAAACCAACCTCTCAAGTAGAAAGCAGCTTTACTTTTGTAAGTTTAATGGAGACATAAACTTTCTGTGACTTTGTGAAGGCTGGAGGCAAACATATATTCTGAATTACAATTAACCACTTCCAAACAATATTATTTACCTTCAGGTCTCATAAAGCATTCAATGGGTGCTTTATTTGTATATATATATTTTTATTTTTAAAGACAATTGTGTTTTCAGATCCTCAGCTAAAAATTAGCATTAGTTTTTTTTAAATAGCAATTATTTTTATCTCTACTGATTCTTAAGTCAAAACTCTAAGCTCTGTTCTAAATAAGACAAATTTTGAACAGGCAGAAAACTGCTTCTTATTTTTAATTTTCATGTGAACTTCATGTAATGTAAATTTCCATATTTTATAAATGTATCTTGAAATTATTGGGTTCAAATTGTTTCTCTAAAAATAGGCTTTACATAGCCAGAACATTGTATACTTTCTTATCCTTTGTTTCAAACAAAAATGTTCATAAAATAACTAGAATATGCCACAATTGCAAAACATGGATCTGTTAAAAGACTTCAATCATGGCTTTAATTTACACTTTCTAATTTTTGTTTCTGTTTGATTTTTTTCTTTTTTACTTTTCAAAATTTATTCTTCTCTCATACAATATATAAAATATGAATGTATAATTATCAAAAGAAACAGTCAAAATTATGATGATAGAATGTGTGCATAAACAAGAATATACTGAAGTTTTACTTAATTTATGTATTTTCTCTTTAAGCCATTAAAATAGCTTTACTGTTCTTATTTCATAGAGGAAACAAGATAGTAACTAACAATAAATTAGTAGTTAGCCAACATTGCTTGAGATTGAATTTTTTTATGTTGATGTATATTTATTTAGTCACTTGTCTTAAGTATAATTCATTGTCATTATTTTGCTATTGGTTTACATATAATATTTACAGAATATTTACAGAATAACATTTACTCTCCATTATAAGTACAAATTAGCTCCTCCTCACTGAAGGGGAAATAAATTATAGGACTCTCAGTATAACAGTGAAACAGCATATAGTACCAAATCTTATATGTAAGATGACTTTCTTATAAAATGCATCTGTGATAATATAAGAACAACATAAGGGTAACGTTAATAGTTATCCATGAAGGTAAATGAATATAACACCATAATGTAATGAAAATAAGATAAAACGTAGCAGTCACTTATCAAACTCTTACTATACTTGGCTTCAGTGGACCACGAGTAACTGAAGCTGTAGAAAACAAAACAATGGGTAAGAAACTTGTGAGTCCAAACCAGCAAAAATGAACCTTGCAAGTTAAGGGTTCTGATTGCAGCTGAGAGAGTTAAGAATAGTTTCTTTTTGTCCTGTGTTTGTTTGACCCATCTGCACCGGATGTGCTTGATCCTTGGATACATATGGACAGTAGCTAAAAGGGCAAGAAATACATCATGATGTGCACTTGACCCTCACTGGGTATATGTGGAAAGTACATATGTGTAAAACATTTCAGTGTATGTGCGTGCCCATGATTGGACCTGATATAAAATGCAATGAATTATAGGTTTGGCCTTTTTAAGCCCCTGAAAAATGTGATTTGTGGTCAGGTCCTGGGTCCCAGAGTGGATCTAACCAGAGTCCATCCTGGTAAGTATTTAATTTAAGCTTGCTTCAATTTTGGTTCAAAATTGTGGAACTTGTTTTTCTCCCAAGAATCTCAAGATTAACACCTTTTGTAATGGAAAGAAAGGAAGTTCTCCATTTAAATCTAAGCTCCTAGCTTTGCTTAGATCCCAGTAACAATAGCAACTCAGCGATCCAGTGTCAACTTCTAAGGTTTTCTTGTGTTGGTATACCAATAGAATTGAAATTCCAATGTTACGTAAATTGAGTGATTGAAATACCAGCATCTTTGAATTTTCTTGATAGTTATATTTTTAAAAATAGCTAATTTATTTCAGTCCCTTGAAAAAAATGTAGCTGGAAAATTAATTTTCAAACACAATTGCACAAGTAGTTGTTTGTATGCCTCATATATCTGAAGAAAGAACATAGTTTAATTTTAAGGGAAACCCAAGCTTTTCTAACAGATTTTTCTTTAATATTCAGGGTCATAAGAAAAATAAGGCAGTAGGGTAGCAGATTGCACCTGCATCAAAATCACGGCGCACCTAAAGAAGGCAAAAAACTCCATATTTGTGCTAAAGTCTTTGTGAGGAGTTTGCATTAGGAAGCAAATAACCTTTGTCTCATTAATGCTTCATCATATTCATTACGGTAAACAGTTACCTGGTAAACAGTTATCTTTCAAAGGTCGGGCACTGATATATTTAAAACATGAACATAGATTATGCCTCCATTTCAAAGTCACTGTACTAGTTCTTCTTGAGTCAATACCATCTGGATTGTTTCTCCTTGTGTGTACATACAATGCAGCTGAGAAAATTTAGAAGGGTAGATTCTACATCTGTTTGCAGGGGAAAAGAGAACGTGAAGGTGAGAGGAGGGGTTATTCTAAATCAACTTTAGAAAATTAATCCATTGCTTCCTTGCCCTCCTGCATATCTAATTAAGATTTTCTCTGGCAATTTAAGATTTTCCTTATTTGATTACCATGTTCAATGTCATGGTTGTGAATTTGGAAGGCTGTCCTTTAAATGTTGAAAGAAATTTCTGATTATCAAATGTTAAAACTTGGATTTATCTTTGTGCCATTTCCCTGAGGGAAATGAGCAGTAAATCCCTCAGTAGAGCCTTGTGAATTAGGCAGGATGTAATGCAGAGGAGCAACTGAAAAGAAGAATTTATGGATTAAACACCTAAATGCTATGTATACTAACATGTATTTACTGCTACTGTAGCAGATTTATATCTATGCATGGGCTTTTCTTAGATTAATGTCTGTTTGTTTCTTTACCTCTAAAGCAAGATTTCGATTATCCTGAGTCTTTAGGCAGCCTTATTCTTGATGAGTAGTGCAATGCTGACCTTCAGCAGTTTTTGGAGTCTCCAACCTGATGTGCTCTTTACTTATAACAGCAGCAGAAAAAAAAATGTGGACAAGAGTTAGTAGGACAGAACCTGACAACTTATTTTCACATGTTAATGCAGTATGTTAAGAGGACACCAATGTCACTACTTGTGACTGCTTTAGATCTTGGGATTCATGTTTCCTGAAAATTTACCAATGCCCACCATGCTGCTATGTATACTTGTATTTGTTAGGGCCGATTAATGAATGATGAGGCACACAGCAGAGCTTATATGGAAGAGGTTTATTAGATGAAGATAAAGAGAGAGAGAAGGAGAGAGGGAGACATGATAGGGGAAGAGAGGGGGTGCCCCAACAGAGAGAGGGGAGAGGGCAAGGGCTGAGAAAACAAGAGTGTGAGAGGCAAGAGAGGACAAGAGAGAGACAAATTGGTTGGTTGATCCTTTTTTTATTAATTTTTATTGTTTTATATTAATCACAGGTTATTTACTTTATATCCCACCTGTAGCCTCCTCCCTCATTTCCTCCCAATCTCACCCTCCCTCCCTCATCTCCTCCCTGCCCATTTCCAAGTCCACTGCTAGGAGAGGTCCTCCTCCTGTTCCATTTGACCCTAGCTTATCAGGTATCTTCAGGACTGGCTGCCATGTCCTCCTCTATGGTCTAGCAAGACTGTTCCTCCTTCAGGGCAGGAGGTAAATGAGCCAGTCGTTGAGTTCATGTCAGAAATAATTCCTGTTCCCCTTACTAGGGAAACCCCACTTTTTTACTGAGCTACCATGGGCTACATCTGAGAAGGGATTCTAGGTTATATCTTTACATGGTCCTTCGTTGGAGGAACAGTATCATAGAGGACCCCTGTGACCTGATATATTTTGTTCTTGTGGAGCTCCTGTCCTCTCCTGGTATTATTAACTCTCCTTTTTGCACTCTGCCCAAGGTTTGGTTATGAATCTCTGCATTTGCTTTGATACACTGCTAGGAAGAGTCTTTCAGAGGCCCTCTGAGGTAGGCTTCTGTCCTGTTACTTGTTTTCTCCTACTTCCCCTGTCCATCCCATTTGTCTTTCTAACTGTGGATTGATCATCTTACTCTGGGTCCTCTTTCTCATTTATCTTCTTTAGGTGCATATATTTTAATATATTTTATATCTTATAGGTCTGTATAAGTGAGTATATACCATGTGTGTCTTTCTGCTCCTGAGATACCTCACTCAGGAAGATTTTTTTTTTCTAGTTCCCATCATTTGCCTGCAAATTTCATGATTTCCTTGTTTTTAATTGCTGAGCAGTATTCCATTGTGTAAAAATACCACAATTTCTGTATCCATTCCTCCGTTGATGGACAACTGGGTTGTTTCCAGGTTCTGGCTATTATGAAATAAAGCTGCTACAAACATGGTTGATCAAATGTCCTTGTTGTGTACTTGAGCATCTTTTGGATATATCCCTAGGAGTGGTATTGCTGGATCTTGAGGAAGCACCATTCCTAATTGTCTGAGAAAGTGCCAGATTGATTTCCAAAGTGGTTGTACAAGTTTACATTCCCAGCAGCAATGGAGGAGGGTTCCCAATTCTCCACAGCCTCTCCAGCATGTGTTGTCACTTGAGTTTTTAACCTTTGCCGTTCTGATGGGTATAAGGTGACATCTTAGGGTTGTTTTGATTTGCATCTCTCTGATGGCTAAGGACTTTGAGCATCTCTTTAGGTGTTTCTCTGCCACTCTATATTCCTCTACAGAGAATTCTGTGTTTAGCTCCATACCCCATTTTTTAATTGGATTGCTTGATTTATTGCTTTTTAATTACTTTAGTTCTTTATATATTCTGGATATCAGCTCTCTCTCAGATATAGGGTTGGTGAAGATCCTTTCCCAGTCTCTAGGCTGTCCTTTTGTTCTGATGACCCTTTTAAGGAACAAAGTAACCATGTCTGCAGGTGTGGCCACCCATCCAGCAACACATGATGACATCATAGGTTGCTGGGCAACCCAGAGCAGATGCCTAAATACTAACATTCCTCTTTTTATATAATTAAAAAATAATGACCCTGGGCTGCTTCTCATGTACTTGTAAGTTAATGTATATAAACTTAGGTTCCTTGGTTGCAGCTCTTACTTGCTATGGAAGAGGTAAGAGAGAAAGAAAAATAATAGCAACAAAATGGCCAGATTACATAGTCAAGAGGAGGAGGGAAAGCATCTGCCCTGGAAAATTTAGGGTAAATTGTTGCCAGCACAATGTTTCCAGCCATGTAAGGCAGCAGATTGGGACTGAGGAACACTGGAAGAACCTGGAGCTGCTTGTCCTGGTCATGAAGCACACCAGTACAGCCTTTTGTTCATAATAAGTGTATAACTGGCATAGATTCTCTCCTGGCTACTTTGTGCTGACACTGGGGATACCCTAGTGAGGTGTAGAAAAGGCAGTAGACATACACATCTGTATTGCCAGTATAATCATTCTTTAAGGTGAGCTCTGAAAAAGCAGAAGCCTTTCATGAAGTAGAAGGGACAAAGTTTCACTTGATCTTAACCTTTAGTACAAGGACACATTATGGAGATTTAAAATATTGAGCTTGGAACCATGATATTGGGTGGTATAGTGGAATGTTTTGTATTAGAGTTAGATTAATAAAAGATCTCTATTGATAAAGGTCAAAGCTCTGGACAGCCAATATAACATTAGCATAGCAAAAGGGGGAACTATTAAGTCTTTTTACCTATTTAGGATACCTTAAATCACCTTAGACCTTGCAACCTTTATAACTTACACTTGCCAACTTTAAAACACTTTCTTATATCTTCAAACATTTATAGCTTGCATTTACCAACCTTAAGATGTTTTTAGACTCTCAAACATGTATAACTTGTGTTTATCAATCTTAAGACACTTTTTTAGACTCTCAAACAATTTCTTTTTCTTTTCTTTTTTTTTTTTTTGCCTTCGTATCTAATTATTTACCATGAGACATAGGTGAGTCTGCTATGAGCATTTATTGTCCTTTAATTAAAGGGAGGGTAAAAGGTTTTATTTAGGCCTGTTTCTTAAGTCTGGCAACAAGGCATATAGTATCTATCCCTGATAATAGCAACTCTAGGACTCAGGGTTAAAGCCTGGTCTCCTGCATATGAAGAGAACTGAGAAGGCATCCGAAGACTCCCAAGACAGAAGTAGAAGTTGGCAACATGTCCTTGGGACCCCAGACTGAGGGCAAAACAGACATGCAATACCCTGGGCTTGGTGAAGGTGGTGGAGGTCACTGAACCAAGGAACCAGGCCAAGGATCTGGAAGGCTGGAAGCGTTTTTGTCTCTTGTTCTGATTGAGCCTCCATGGCTGGGTCCAGAGGACAAACATGCATGAAAGCATTTTGACTTACAGAGGCCAGTCTGCTGGCAGGCAGCCATGGCTTGTTGAGGCAGATGTGGGACCAACTTCCCCTTTGGCTGCATTTGAAACAGTCACCTGGGGGAATAGAATTTTGGCTATACCCCAGTGGGATGGGGCAATACAGACCTCTTGTTTTCTGTGTGGGAATGCCAACAGCCTCAGAGCAGAAGCCAAGGTCTGGAGCATAGATTTTTATGTAGATGAGGCTGTCTGGAAGGTTCTTCTCTTATTATTTTTACCAACTCCTTTATGGTGATTCAGGGATCATCCTCAGCTGATTATTATACATGGCAGTGAAACCATGTTTGCATTTGTAGGACTATAAATATATTTTTGGACATGTTAGGAACTTAATAATCTATGAGATGACCATTAACTTGCATTTATTAACCATTAAATATTAGGACTTTAGGTTTTGTTTCTGTTAAGTTGGAAACTTAAAAGTCATAAATATAGTCCATTAAAGTGAGAACATAGCTTGTATGCTTTAGTATATATGTATGATTTAGTATAAAAAAAGTTCATAGCTTATAAAAGTCTAAGGCTATACTCTAGATTAATAATAATACCACTTTTAGAAAACAAGACCAAGCATATTTTAACTTTTTGGTAGTAAAGATATAGCACAATGACCAAGTTTTAACAGAAATAAATAAATGCCTCTGAAGATGCTTCTAAAATTAATAGATTTTAATTTAGAATATTGGTAAACACCTTGTCCATAGTAACCAACCCCTGAGTTATGAGTTTTAAAACCAACAATATAGTAGAACAGTATAAAGCAATTTTAAAATTACATTTGAATTTATTATAGCAAACTTATTAGCCGGAAAGCCTAGTGGTGAATCTGGATCATATGCAGCTCATGGCAGGAGAAATGGCATTTATTAATTTCGGAATCGATAAAGACACAGGCAGTTAAACACATTTTAAATTAACTTAATTTGAATGGACCTTTATAAGTTTGAAATTTTAGCATTATTGAACCAGGGTCGAAATATATATATTGTAAAACATAACTTTGAATATTTATAAAAATCCATACCAATTTAAAATGAGGCTTGTTGCTGTGCTAGTCTGAAAGGATATATTAATTATGATTAAAGTTGTTTAGTTTAAGATTTTTTTTGAGAGTATAAAATGAAACCAGAGAATGTATATAGTGAGATAGCAGGCAGAGAGAAACAGACAAGACTTTGCTTCATGGATCGCTTTTAGTGTTATTGGATATTAAACATTTGAGTAGGGCGAATATAGGTGTAGAAGCCAGAGGTTTCCCTAAGAGTAGAGATATGAGGAAGCTGTTCTTGTGAACGAGAAAGGGGAAATGGGAATGGAACATGTGGCTAGTGGTTAGTCAACCAAATAGCATGGCAGGTCACAGGCTTAGCCCAGCTAAGCCCTAGAACCTCAGTGCCTGGTATCAGGGCTTTATCAGCAGTAAGGCCAAGTTCTTGTAGAGGGAATATCATCCACAGGGAAAAAAAATCTCTCTCAAGGGAAAGAAGAAGGAAAGGATGGGGCAGATAGGCAGCTTTAGAATGGAGGGAGGAAGTGGCACAGTGGCCTTTTCGGGACTATAAGAAACTGCAGTTCTGTAGCTCTGAAAACAGTGGGACAGAAACAAAGTAATAAAAGCAGCAGGCAGAGAGGGAAACCGCAGCGTTTGTTTGCTTTATAACCAAGATGGTAGCCAATCATGAGACTGTCCTTAATTGCCCTAAGATCGTCGTGAAGCAATGGCTCCATCCTCCTTTTCCCAAAACCAACAGTGGTGGACACTCCACAGGAAATTTAAAATCTTGCCCGTGGAGCTTGAGGCAGTAATGCATTCTATAGCCATCTGTGTGTGCACAGGGTCCCCAGTAATTGCTTACCCAGAAGCAGGCTGTGTCTGAAGCCGATTTTGGAGCTGTGTGAATCCCCTGGGCTCAGAGCCCCTGAGCAGCTGCAGTGAGGAGCTGCAGGGAGCAGCCTGGATCAGGTGTGTGCATAAGGGCAGTTGAGGGAAAGTAAAGATTTTAAAGCATAGGTGGTTAGGGATAGATAGAGCAGGAAAAATCTCTTGCAGCCATTCATGGTCTGGCAGAAGGGATAGAAAGGAGTCCTGGCAAAACCAGGAGAGATCCTTCCCGGCCAATGCACCAAATGTTAGAACCAATTAATGAATGATCAGGCACACAGCAGATCTTATATGAAAGAGGTTTATTAGATGGAGATGAAGAGAGAGAGAGAGACAGAAGGAGAGAGGGAGACATGATAAGGGAAGAGGGTGTACCTGACAGAGAGAGGGGAGAGGGCAAGAGCTGAGAAAGCAAGAAGGAGAGAGGCAAGAGAAGCCGAAACAGAGACAAAGTAGTGGGTTGATCCTTTTAAGAAGCAAAGTAACCATGCCTGCCAGGTGTGGCCACCTGGCCAGAGACACATGATGATATCATAGGTTGCTAGGCAACCCATAAGCAGGTGCCTAAATACTAGCAGTATTCCTTACAAACTGGAAAAAAAAAAGCAATCTGTGAATAGAATCTAGGGTGAATCTACCTAAGACTAGATCCCACCAGCAGAAAACAGTCAAGAACAAAACAAAACAAAACTTAAAAAAAAAATTCTTAATGTTTTCATAGAAGAGGAATCAAATCATGCAAGGTTCTCGGGAACCTTGTAGCGCTTATCTTCTATATAGCACTTTTTCCTGTCTTCTCATAGGAGATGCCTTTTCACACCCAAATTAAGCACTCAGTATGCTTGCAGGAAACTGGACTTCAGTTGGCAGATAGTAATGAAATTCTTACAGAAGGATCAGATACCTGTAAATCATCCAGAACATCCTTTAGGTAACAAGCAAGGGTTCAGACTTGCATTATATTTAGTGAACTTTCTTCTACATTTACATCACTTTATCCATGTATAATATGCAGCATGAATGTGGTGTTCTGTCACAGTTAGGAACGAGAGAGAGAGAGAGAGAGAGAGAGAGAGAGAGAGAGAGAGAGAGAGGGGCAAAATAAGGAACTCTAATGCAGAAATTCTGCAATACTAATAACCTCTGTCTTAACCCTAAGATCCTAAAATTTTATACAGCTATTGGCAACTTGGAACTGAGTATTCTATGAAGAAGAAGGCTAAACTATTGAACTTTGTTAGGATATAGTTAAAACAGAAGAGCAATATTGCCTTTTCCAAGAAATAAGAGATTATTTACCAGTGAGAGGTATTCTTTGCAGGAAAACAAAGCGATCTGGTATCACCAGAATGCAAAAAGAAAAATAATTTTAAAGAAGAAATAATCCTTTTATATCAATTCATTTTTCTACATGCTATCAAAGTATTTGTGCCAGGTAATTGCTCTGGAAGGTACATTTTTTTTTTTAAAAATGTGACCAGCTAACCATAATCAAATTGATAAAGTTAAAAAAAAACATTAATTTTTACCTAGAATTCTTTCTTCTTCTGTCAGCAAATCTGTTTCATTTTGAGGTTTAGTTAATGAAGGAACAGCCAGTCTATCCAAATCTTTTTTTAAAATTTTTTATCAATTACATTTTATTCATTTTGTATCTCCCCATAAGCCCCTCCCTTCTCCCCTCCCAATCCCACCCTCTTTCCCCTTTCTGCATGCATGCCCCTCCCCAAGTCCACTGATAGGGGAAGTTCTCCTCTCCTTTCTGATCTTAGTCTATCAGTTCTCATCAAAAGTGGCTGCACTGTCTTCTTCTGTGGCCTGGTAAGGCTGCTCCCCCCCAGGGGGAGGTGATCAAAGAGCAGGCCAATCAGATTATGTCAGAGGCAGTCCCTCTTATCAGTAGTCTAAGCTGAAAAGAAATACAATCATTCTTCTCATAATTATATTAATAGATCTTAACCTCTTAGATACAGAGACAAATTTATAATTGTCAGTGGTCTTCCCAACCAATTTGTTAACCACAGTAATTATTGGGAGAAGCATATGGCCCTAGGGGAAGTCAGATAGAAGCCTTGTATAATGCATCTCTATAAGGTCCTAGGAAACTTAATGCTGGTCTTTACCTGGGATTTATAAACTAAAACTTTTTATTTAGGGTGTGTATCACTAGCTGCACTATAAAAATCTAAAGAAGGAAGCTAAGACAACTACACAAGGAGAAGGAAAATCCATGTGGAAAGAGAAATGTACAAGCAATCTTGAGAAGATTTAGAATGAAGAAGGGGCTGAAATAAATTCACTCTCATTAGTGTGCTGAGTTGGCTTTCTAATATTAACAAATTCTGATTATTAAATAAGGAGATGTAAATCTCCATTTTCTATTCATTTTTCCTTCATGATGTTTATATCTTTTAACAAATCACTTATGTTATGTCTGTCTCATCATGTATTAAATGATGATCAATATTAAAGTAATTTCTTAATTTCTCTTCTCATTAGATAGACTATTCTCCCATGCAATGAAATTTCCTTATCTGATTTTTACTATTTATTTTATTTTAATTTTCTTTATTTTATTTTTCTAGGTTTGGGCATCAGACTCAAGTCTTTACACAAGTGAGGTCCTCACACAAGTGAATTACCACTGTGATACACTGCTAGTTTCCTATTTTTGTCTTAGTTGTAGAGTGTTAAGAAACAAAAAATTAAAAAAAAAAACAAAAAACTATTTTCCCCCTAGCAGTTCTCCAAGCTAAATGTTTAGAAAGTAGAATGCATTGCACAGATATTAAAACTGTATTTATCAATAACATTATATAAATTATATATGTATATATATGTTACTAATTTAAAAACTTGTCAGTTGGGTCAAATAATGGCTATTATTAGCCCTAAGATTACCATGGCAGTATTATTTAGCCTACTATCACAAAAAATAAGACACAGACACCTGTTAGATTTATAATTGCCTTATTTACCCTGAGCTGGGCAGATATTGCTAGCTACACTGTCTAAATAACCTCACCATCCATCTCCCAGCCCCCATGAAGGGCCATCCTCCTTAACCATCCTATCTTCCATCCGTAATTGCTTTTATTCTTCATCTGGGACTTTTCCCTCCATTATTGGAATCTTTCCTCCTGGCCCCACATGGATTCTTCGCCAGGCTAACCCATTATGATGTCGTTCTTCCTCTCTTTCTGTCTATCTGTCCGGTGATCCTCTCTCTCCTCTAAAGCACTGAAACCTTGGCCACCCATTGTGCCTTGTCAAGGTATAGGCTTGTTTAATCATCCAATCAGATATGTGTTAGGCAGGTTTCCATAACAAAGATAGGTGTAACCAGGTCTTAAGGACCAGTAACATCCATTAGACAAACCTCCAGCAATATTTCAATAACTTGTTCTAGCATAATAGCCAGAAGCCATGTGCACTATGATTATGAGACATAAGAGAATGTGGTCCCAGCAATGTTTAATATTTAATATGTTTAAATATGAACATATTAACAAATAAATTATATAATTTTAAAAACTACAATAAAGTTAATAAGTGTAATGGATTTTGACAAGGCTGGGAGGTGAAAGAGGACTGTGAAATTTTGCCAGGCTAACTGGAAAGGTTGTGTTACGAAAGAGACAATATGAAACCTGAACTATATAAGAAGCAAGAACAGAATGATTTTGAGAAGTGATGAAAGATACCTGTTCCAAGAGTTTTGAAAAGGCTTGGGGTGACTTTATGGGAATAATTAAGGGAATGAATCAGCGTTCTTGATTCTCTGCCTTTGAATAATGTGACTTAACAGGGCTGAAGGTATAACTTTTTTTTTCCCTTTTTATTTGTAACCTAATAATTTTCAGGGTGGAGTTTCTATTGAAAAAAGAAACAGAAAACACTTAAAAAGGAATCTATCTTATCCAACAATTAAAAAAAACATGTAAAAGCACAAAATGGTGGAACAACATCCATACTCAATCTCAAACTTGAAATGACCGGAATGAATCATCCATGGAGTTGATACCGTCCATCTGTCCCACAGAGAACACAACCACCCTGCAGCCTTTCACATGTACTTGAGCGTAGGAAATATGCTCAAGTCTAGCTCAGCAAATCTGAAAAACACAGTCAATCTTAGCTGTGTTCTTTTACTTAGATAAATTTAGAATGCTGTGGAGAGAGAGGCAAAGCTATAACTATCACTCTCGATCAGTCCAGGACCATTAAAATAATTGTCATCCTTGTGATAAAATCTACGCAGAGCATAAACTGCTCATGTAGCTGAGATGCTTTTGGTAAGTAAGGGAACATTATGTATTGATACTTGATATTCTGAACACACCCTTAATAAAATCATGAAAACACCTTTTTCTGCTTATAGAATCAAGCACAGTGATACCATTTTTTTCCTCTCAGAATTTGAATACTCACTAGAAAAATAAATACAGCAATGCAGAACACATCATTATTTTCATACAGAAATATGTTTATGGATTCATTCATCAACATTCACATAAGCGATGTTCCTTTTTTCTACTTCTCCCAAGTTGTAACTACATGTCATCACCTATACAGATACCACTTTAACATATAATATCAGAACTGAGTCCCTGATGAAAAGGGTAACAATGGGCTTGTTAAAGCAGTGTCTTGAAAAGAAGCTAGCTCATACAAAGCTACATAGTAAATGTGAGTAGAAGAGGAAATAAAAAGCAAACTTCAGCTTCCAACCAGTAAGTCCTAACTGGAACATACATGTGATGCCTGGTAACTTTTACATTAAACACTGACTTGTTGTTGAGAGCAAGGATGTCCTTAAACTTTCATGGTGAAGGACTGGGTCTGCAACAAATCCAAAGTTCAACATCTGTTCATTCTTTGTCTCAAATCTTTAGTTTTGGATTTGCAAATCTTTGGTGAGCCATGGAAATATGAATTTAAAGTGAAATTTCACAAATAAACTTCAGCAGAGAAAGGCAATTTATACAGAAAACTGTAAGGCTCAAAACCAAAAGCATCCGGGTTAGTGTCAGGGATAGAATCATCTTCAAGTGCATATGGCCTGTACAAGGATCCTGGTTGACACAGAGTCTCCAAAGACTAAATTGAGGGCTATGTACTATCTCCCTTCTGATTCTTGTCAAATGTTTAAATCTACACATTGAACGTAGAGTCTAGTTTGCCAGTGAGAATGTATTAACCTCTAGTTGGCATTTCTTGTTTCCTATTCCCACCTTGTTTCCTGTGTCTTCTGGATGATTTCTCTGTCGCATACCCTCCTACATCAGTATAGTAATTGTTGTCGCCTTCCACTAGGCAGAGGTACACAGAGAGCATGGGAAACACCATACACAGAGTTGTGGGGTACGCCTCCATGTGCATTTAAGGGCGCACACCCAATCTGTGAAGGTCTTCCTGTCAAAACTAAGCAAGCGAAACTAAGCACAGAACACATATCTTTAAACAGGAAATAAAAATCACCACGAGAGGTAAAAACAGAAACAGCAAAAAGAAAAACATTTTCTTTTGAACAAGAGTCTCAACATTTTCATTGAACGGAAGAATCTGTGTTATATTCTTGCCGGCTATAACTTACTATGTACTATTGTTTTCCCACACAAAACTGAAATTTTTGTTTTCTGCTAAAGCATGGTGCTCCCCGGAAATAGCATAATCTTAATAAGAAACAGCACTGGGTGGCCTCTGAGCTGACTGTTTCATGATTATTTTGGATTCTAAATCAATTTAAACATACAAAGCGGCTGCTTATCCTCTGCCAAGCCATGGGAGTAGGTGTCCTTTTCAAACATAGCATCAGAACTGGAAAAGGCTTTTCATGGAGCCCATTTCATAAATATTCTCTAGGGTCCAAACACTCTGATCCCATAGTTAAATTATATTGTAGATTAGACATGATTAAGTCACATGGCTTGGAAAATGCTTGTACAGAGTTTTTCTACAGGAAAATGTGTCTAGGTTCTAAAACAGAGAGATGGATTTGAGATTCCAGCCTGTTTGTATGCTACATGCAGTCTGACAGTGCTGCATTTTGGGCGATTTCAGCTCTAGCTGTTAGGGATATGGAAATTAAATACTGCTGACATACCCCTCCAGCTCTGCTCTGCCCCACCTCTGTAATTAAAAACTCTCACGCCAGCAGCACAGTTAGATCTGTACCCTCCCTTTCCAGTCATTTGTACTTATGTCTTTTCGTTAGTCATCTTTGTATCTTCACTCGTTAAAATTTAAATGTGCAAAAGCTCATGCAAATTCCTAATTGAAACATAAAAGGGCACTAAGCATTCATATAAAAGTGTTCTGAACTACTGGCAGCCTTCCTTCTTCTGTGATACTGAGGAATACAGTCTTTAGGGCGTTTTAGCCTTGAATACAGACAGATTATTTTCTATGGAGTGTCAAAAGTAAATACATCTTTGAATCCTGTTTCTAAAACCCAAGTTTACCATGAAGGCAGAGTAATTGGGAGAACATCATTCCAGTAAGGAGACTTAAAATTTATAAACATAACATACAGCTTGCACTTTCTGACACAGCCACAACAGATATATAATTTAGTATTTGTGCTCATTATCAGGGACCTGTGCGCATCAAGCACCTTCCCAGATAGCTTGTATGAGATGCTGACAGGTGGTATTTAAATTCAGGTCCTAAGATGCAGATGCTGTTCCACATTTTCTTATGACATGGGTTGTCAAGAGCATGACAAAAATAAGAACTGGGTCTGTCTGCACTCAAGTATTCTAACCAAAACAATATTTCAAGCCCACTAAGTGCGTATGCTGTTTACAGGAAAGGGATTTTACAGTTTTATTTTATCATGGACTATATTTCCTCCAAGTATGACAATCAAATTATACATAGTACAAAAAAAAAAAGAACAAATAAAGACTTTGGGGAAATTAAAGGAAACTAACAGAGTGTATGTAGTTTAAATGAAGATGCTTAGAAACTAGATACAGGAGGTGGATCTACAAGTTTTCTTCTACAAAAACAAAGAAAAGTTAGATGCACATCCACTGGGCTAAGAATAGACTCTGAGGCTCCATGGTTACATCCATGAGCCACTGATCTGATCTTCTCCATTCTTCTATGAAAATTTTCCTAGCCATATATTTCTATATTCAGAACTCAGGAAGAATCTTATATTGAGAATGACATAAATTTGATCACTCAGCATCTTCATGACTAAAGATCTAATTTTGACATCGTAAGCCTGTCCTCCAGACACTGTTAGGTAATATATATATATATTTTTTTTTTCTGTCATATTTTCTCATAGACTTGCTAACTTTCTCTTGACTCTACTTTTTTCTTCCTCAAATATTCCTGAATATTTGTTTGTCCTAGTTCCTTTTCCAACATTTGGTTTCTATGCCAGCCAAATAAAGGTCATTTAATTATTTTCCTAATAGTGCGCATTTATATTAACCTTCATAAAATGTAATCACAGAAAAACATGTATCGAATATATTACTTTGCAAGCAGAATGGCATGACACGTTTATGTACACACACCAAATATCTAGTTTTAAAACATTGTAAAAGTAACGAAATTTCACATGTTATACAACCCTTTTATATTTTCTTGTTTCTAAATTATGACTAAATTAAAATTAATGTATAATGATATAGATAAGAAAAAGTCAAATGTCTTGAATATGAGGTAGACTTTTAAAAATATCTTATGAAGTTTATTAAGCTTAGAAGATTCGAGGATTCATGAAATAAATTTGCAGACCTGTTATTCTCAATTTTTTATGTAACCTAATAACTACTACTCTCCTATCCTAATTTTTATTTAACTTCTAGCAAATATCCTTCATATGTTTATATATCTTATAAATACCATATATTTTATAATATATATATATAGTAATTCAGACATGGATTTCAAAATAGTTACTTAAAATAAATCCAATATTTAATTTCTGTATCACTAACATCCTTAGCTGAATATTACTCAAAACAAAATTAAAATATTTAAAATTTTAAAAAGTGTATATCAGAAATGTCATCACCACAAATGATTATGGGTATATAGTAATAGATAGATAGATTCAGTAGCTTGAATAAATCATTCAGTAACATATATATATATGACAAAATATCGTTTTATAATTAAAGGTACAAGAGTTATTCAGTTAAAAAGGAGTTAAAAAGTATACCAACAGAAACCCTGTAAGAGATAAATAAATTAATAAATAATAATTTAATCAACTCTATGTTAAAGTTTTCTTGTGTTTCACAGTAAAGGTGTTTTTGTTGGGTTGTTTTGTGAAAGAGGTTCTCTTTGAGGAAACAACTAAGGTACAGCCAGCATGGTGAATGTTGAGAGGGTTTTCATGGGTGCTGCAGAAAACAGTGGAGGATCTTACTTTCCAATAGCAGCTATCACAGGGGGAAATGCAAACGCAATTATGTAGTAGTTGATGAAAATATAAACTGTCATGGCAGTTTCTCTTCTCATGTAGTCATCTATGTAAGTAGTATTGGTACATGTGAATTTGTATCTGTATACATCTCTCTGTCATTTTCCTATTGAATATACCAATGTTCAGTTTGTTGCCACTAGTCAGTTGAGTGTGATGAGGTGCTCAGGTATAAACAATACTGCAGCTTTCTCTCCTAAAAAATAGGAGGCTAGGATTATATCCATGATTAAAGAAGAATATATTTAGAAAACTGAGTTCTTAGACACAGCTTATTTATGTGCTTATTAACATATCTGAAAACATACATAATTCCTTCTCTTCCTTTGAGAGTCCCTGTAGACCTACAGAGAGATGATCGTTTGTGTGAAATAGATTTCTGTTTAATGAGGCTGTCATTCAAGTTACCTGAATCAATTTTTCTGGCTTCTCTTTTATCATGATCATACGTTACTTTATGAAGCTCTACCCAATTAAATGATTTAAATATTTCTGCATGACAATTAAGCATATGCTAAAAGAGTGATAATTGCAAATGACAGGAAGGAAAATCAATTCAATAAACCATATTAGTGTGTTCATAAATTTTGCGTCACTGTGACCAACAATCTGAGAGGACAACTTTATGATAAATGTTTTATTTTGGCTCATGAAGTCAGGCCATGGTTACTTTAATCCATCCATTTCATTGTGGCAGGCACATGGAGATGGGAAACCTTTTCAGCTTATGAGAGCCAGGAATCAGAGTAAAAAGAGGAACAGAGTCCAGTGGCAACTACTAAAAGAATATCCTTTAATCCCTCTTGCTCATTAATAAAAGGCTAATTCTGATTCTTTTTTTCTTTTTATTATTATTATTATTTGCAATTTCTCCAGTTTGTATCCTGGTTGTAGGACCCCTACCTCATACTGTCCCTGTCTTACCCCCTCCCTCTTCATCCCTTATCCTCCTCCCCTAATCCACTGATAGGGGAAGTCTTCCTCCCCTACTATGTGACCTAGCCTATCAGGTCCCATCAGCACTGCCTGCATCCTCTTCCTCTGTGGGCTAGCTAGGTCACCCCCCAGGGAGAAGTGGTCAAGGAGCAGGCAACCGAGTTCATGTCAGAGACTGTCTCTTCTCTTCTTACTAGAGAACCCATATGGAGATTGAGCTGTCTATGAGCTACATCTGAGCAGGGAGATCTTAGTTCTCTCTGTACATGGTATTTGGTTGATGCATCAGTCTCTGCAGCCTCCCCCACCGGGGCCCGTGTTTTTTTTTTTTTTTTTTTTTTTTTTTTGTGTGTGTGTGTGTGTGTGTGTTTGTTTGTTTGTTTTGTTTTGTTTTGTTTTGTTTTGTTTCTTGGTGTCCTTGTGGAACTCCTGCCCCTCCTGGTCCTTCTATATCCCTTTTCTTCCATAAGACTCCCTGCACTCTGTTTTAATATTGGCTGTGAGTCCCTGCATCTGCGTCAATCCCCTGCAGGGTGGAGTCTTTTAGAGGACATCTGTGGTAGACTCCCAATCTGTTCCCTCTCTTCCGCTTCATGAGAATGACACATCTTCCCTAGGGTCCTCCTTGTTGTTCAGCTTCTTTAAGTCTTGATTTTAATGTTTATCCTATTTTGTGTGGTTAATATCCACTTATACCATGTGTGTCTTTCTGCTTCTGGGTTACCTCACTCAGGATGGTCTTTTCTAGTTCCCACCATTTGTGTAAAAATTTCATCATTTCCTTGTTATTAATATGTGAGTAGTATTCCATTGTGTAAGTGTACCACAATGTAAGCCTCATTCTTTTATATTTTTCTTTTTTTTTTCAATGCAGTTTATTCAGGAACCTTGAACAATCATCTGACCCTGGGGAAAGCCAGCCCACAGCTTAAATAGCCTCTGGGTAGCCAGCCCCAGCATGCCACGTGGGCAATGCAGATAGGTCCACATACATGGAAGCAAGCCAGATCCTCAGCCTTAGCCAAATGTGGAGTTGTTCGTGACAGAGAGCACTCACCATCGGGAAGGTGGAAGGCGGAAACCAGCTCCATCTTTAAGGCACAGCATTACACAGCTCTCTACCTTTTAGCCAATGTAGCTCATGCCTTAGATGTACAAAAAGGAATTAATGCTCAACTAAAAGGAGGCTTGATGGTGTTCAATCAGAGGATTGACCTCGTGCAGGAGCAAATTGATACCATGGCAAATCGCTCAACTTGGCTGTCAATGAAAGTATGCTGGACTTTGAGTCACTAGCATACAACATGAGAATTTTCCCTGTGCTGCAAATCTGTGTAAACAATTGTCTAGCTATATTTTAGGTAATTGGACTGGAGAATTCGATACTACGATGGAGCAGCTGAGAGTGGCCATTATCACGGTAAATTCTACCAGAGTGGACGCAGGACTAGCCACAGGATTATCATCATGGATTTCTGCAGCCATGAATCATCTGAAGGAATGGGCAGGCATGGGAGCGTTAGCAGGCCTTCTGGTGTTGGTCTCCTTGGTTTGCCTGTGGTATACATGCAAGATTAGAGTCTCACAACAGCATAATGCAGCCATGACCATTCAGGCCTTTACAGCCATTGAAGCAGGACAGTCTCCCCAAGCATGGTTGGCTACCATAAAAAGCTAAAATGTTATGCTCAGGATGCGAGGCTAAGCACTGCACTCAGGGTCAGCCGCTTTGGACCCAGAGAAGAGCATGTCTCATTGCATGCGGGTTGATGCCCCAGGTCCCGCCTCTGAGAAAAAGGTATCAGTCGGGTCTGATGCTCTTTGGGTGGATGACACCTAAATGAACATCTGTACAAAGTCCCAATTTATTTCTAATATCAGAGATCAGACCTCTACTCTTGCCTGATGCATCTAAAACAAAAAGGGGTAACTGTAAGCCTGATTCTTAAAGGTTCTAAGAGCTGTTACTATTTAGTGGCTACATGTTGAATACATGATCCTATTAAGAACATTTACCATTCACAACAACACACACACACACACACCAGTGGGAGCGTAAAACAAATGGTCCCCAATTATCAGAAAAACATCTGGGCCTTGTACTAATAATAGTATGAGGTTAGGGTGTTAGCAGTACAATTTTCTTTTCACCATTCATAAGTTTTGTTTTGAAATGTAATATGTTATGGTAAAATGATTTTCTTTCCCTAAAACTCATATGATGAAATTCTAATCTCAAAATAACAGGAGTGAGCAGAAATGTCATTAAGTCATCAAGCCAAAACCTATGCAAAAAGTGCACCTGTTGTGTTTAGACTGCCTGTTAAATGTAGACTTTATACGTATTAGACACACCAAGGATGAGAGTCCTGGTAAGAATCTGTTCATTACACTGACCTATGGGCATTTTTGAGGGACATTCTTGAGTCTCTCCAGGAAGGATAGTTTACTGTGGGTGGCATAATTTCCCAGAAAAAGGATTGTGGATTTAAAGAAAATATTAAAACATCTAACACTATCACATGTTAATTAATTGCTCTTGGCTTTTGAATGCAGGTTTAATATGGCCAACTCTTTAAAGCCCCTGACAGTGTGGTTTCCCTGCTATAATAATGGAGTATAACTGACCCAAAGGAAATCCTTTTCCCTGTAACTTGCTTTTGCCAGGTTATATCTCATCATTACAACTGAAAATGAAACTAAGACAACCTGTATACAATAAATCCTAGAGTGTTAGCAATACCAGTAGACTTCTTTTTTAATTAATTTTTTTGTTTTTTACATTAATTACATTTTATTCACTTTGTATCCCAGCTATAGCCCCCTTCCTTAATCCTTCCCATTCCAACCCTCTTTCCTTCATCTTATCCCATGTCCTTCTCTAAGTCCACTGATAGAAGAAGTACTCCTCTCCTTCCATCTGACCCTAGCTTATCAGGTCTCATCAATCCTCACTTAGAAATACAAATGGGATGGACATTGGAAGAGGAGGAAACAGGCAGCAGGACAGGAGCCTACCACAGAGGGCCTCTGAAAGAGACTACTCAGCAGGGTATCAAGGCAGATGCTGAGACTCATACCCAAACTTTAGGCAGAGTATAGGGAATCAGATGAAAGAAGGGAGAGTTAGTAAGACCTGGACAGGACAGGAGCTCCACAAAGAGAGCAACAGAACCAAAATATATGAACACAGGCATCTTTTCTTAGCCTGATACTCCAACCAAGATCCATTCATGGATATAACCTAGAACCCCTGCTCAGATGTAGCCCATGGCAGCTCAGTATCGAAGTGGGTTCCCTAGTAAAAGGAACAAGGACTGTCTCTGACATGAACTCATTGGCTGGCTCTTTGACCACTCCCCCGGAGGGAGGCGCAGCCTTGCTAGGCCACAGAGGGGTTCATTGCAGCCAGCACTGATGAGACCAGTAGACTTCTTAAGGCACATGGTGAAAGGCATGTCCAGAGAGCACAAGTTGTTAAACCAGAAAATGGGTTCTTTTCGGGATAAATTAAAATTAAAGGTTAATAACTTAGTAAAATAACCAATAATTCAAATTTTATTAATAAGAATTCAATAAAAATCATAATTTCTCATTACTATTTTACAATAAAAATAAAATCTATTTGGGGTAGAGTTGATATAATATTTAAATATGTATTTAACTTTTAATGAAAAAACAAATTTTAATGAATTTTTAAATTTTTAATTTTTAATTAAAAAGCTATTTACTTTTCTCACTTTATTGTTCTCAAAGAAAGAACAATAAATAGTGAGAAAAGTAAATAGTTAGAAAACTTGAAATATAAATAGCAGTAAAATATTTTTATTAAAGAATAAAAGACATTTTTTGGAAATATGAGCTATATTAAAAGGTATTCAATGGAGGTATAAAACCTCAAAATAATTAAAAGAACAATAAATAATACTATAGTTAAGTAAATTCTGAAATAACATGTTAGTAATAGATATCAATAGTTTAAAATACATGTGAAAGGCATGAAATACATAGAACCAATATAACTTCCAAAACTGAAAAAGTAGTAGTCTTACAAGAGTTATTAAATATATTACAATTAGAGAAAACTAGAAAAGAATAGAATAAATGCTATATATTGTGTAAGGACACCAAAAGGAAAAATTAGACACACATATGTTGCACTAAAGTGGATGTTACTGGAGAGTAAATATCAGAGAAAATGAATGATCAATACATAAAATATTTTATAGTAGAAAATATATAGACTAATAAAGAAATATAGAGAGAAATAAAGATTCTTAAGCTGTATAACAATCTCCTAACAGCTGAGAGGAAAATAAAATGACAAACAAAAATGATTTAAAGGCATATTTTTAAATACCTTGTGTCACAGAGAATGTAACTTGACACTTCAAATCACACAATCTCGAGGATGCACAAAGCAAAACATGACTTCTTGTGTTGACAGCGATTTGGATGTTCTTTTGGTCTCATCTCTGAATAACTGTGTCAAAAGCAAAACTTCACAAGTTAGTTTGGCAACGTGAATTTTATTTCTGTCTCACTGTAAAAACTTTTTTATTTTGATCATTTTTGAGTGTTTAAATGTTATATAAACATTATGTAATAACTCATAAATGATTTATATGAACTCCATATTTGGAGAAGATAGTACAAAGAGAAACAGGTGCATTTATTTTAGCTGCTGACAGTATGGACATCAGATGATGACTGATGATCCAGGTTTTCTGGCATGCAGATATGCTTGATTGCATCAAGCAGGAGTTTTGGCTTCCAACTTCAGTTGTGTTTTGCGCACTCAAGGCTGAGTCACTCACATCACTCTGTAGGTAAAGCATATTACCGTGTATCTCTTCGAAAACAAAGGTAAATATTCTCAGTCAAAACTGTTGTCATCTAAAATTGGAATTGCATGTTGCACATTTTTAGTTTATCTGTGAATGTTGAAAACAACACCTTACAGCCAAATCAATAATCGTGTTTTCATTGTACTTAATTAACGATGTTCTGTATCCACTCATGAGTGAAACTCCTGATTCAGAAAACTACTGGTGAATATTGATCTCATCTCAGTCCACATTTTTATGTTTGCCTCATCATAGCTCAACACAGGCAACTGCCCATCATGTTTAATGAGATGCTGCAATGTTGGTGTTCTCAGCTGTTTAACTTTATAAGTCATGTTCTGGGAGTATACCTAATTTTTACTATTTCTAAAACTTAACATAGGTTAAAAAATACTAAATATAAGCCTGTCAAAATGTAAGCAGAATTTTAAGGTGCTAGATCACAGGCTTTGTAAATCTGCATCAATTACTTTCATAAAACTCAACACAACACAAGTCACACAGGTTTATTATTTAAACTGTCCTACAACCTTTTTAAAAATAGTTTTTCTGTGCTGAGACTTATGGCCAACTGTTAGGCAATGTGCATGGAATCTTGTGTAAGAAGTGGGAAATAGTAAGAGCTGGAGAGGACAGGAACTCCACAAGGAGAGCAACAGAACCAGAAATTTGAGCACAAGGGTCTTCCCAGAGACTCATACTCCAACCAAGTACCATGCATGGAGATAACCTAGAACCCCTGCACAGTTGTAGCCCATGGCAGTTCAGTGTCCAAGTGGTTCCATAGTAATGGGAAGAGGGACGGTCTCCGACACAATCTGATTGGCGTGCTCTTTGATCACCTCCCCCTGAGCGGGGAGCAGCCTTACCAGGCTACAGAAGATGACAATGCAGCCACTCCTGATGGGATCTGATAGACTAAGATCAGAAGGAAGGAGAGGAGGACCTCCCCTATCAGTGGACTTGGGGAGGGGCATGGGTGAAGAAGGAGGTGGGAGGGTGGGATCGGGAGGGGAGGAGGGAGAGGCTTATGGGGGGATACAAAGTGAATAAACTATAATTAATAAAAAAATAAAAATAGTTTTTCTGTGGATGTAACCCTTTTGAAACTCATATTGATGTCTATTTAATCCCCAAGGGGTCAATAGTACAAGGGAGTCTATGAGCTGAAGGGCTCTAAAGGTTCTACTTTCATACATGTGATTGGGGTTCATAAAAGGACTTTAGCCCCATCTTTTTTATCTTTATTTGTCTTCCATTGCATGGTATTAGATTGGCAAGCATAAACAAAGGTGAATCAGTCTCTTGTTTTTTCTTTTTAAATTTTTTATTATTATCATTTATTACATTTTATTCAATTTGTATTCCGGCTGTGGCCCTATCCCTCTTCTCTTCCCAATCCCACCCTCCCATCCTCTCCTCCTTTATGCCCCTCTCCTTCTATTTGACCCTAGCCTATCAGCACTCTTTAGGACTGGCTGCATTGTCTTCCTCAGTGGTCTGGCAAGGCTGCTCCCCTCTGAGCAGGAGGTGATCAGAGATCCTGCCACTGAGTTCATTCTAGAGTAAGCCCCTGCTCCCCTTAATAGGTAACCCACTTGGAGACTGAGTCCATGGGCTAAATATGAGCAGGGGTTTTAGGTCCTTTCCAAGCATTGTCCTTGCCTGAGGTATGAGTCTCTGTAGGACTCCCAGGGTTCAGTTTTATTGGCTCTGTTGGTCTTCTTTTGGAGCTCCTGTCTCCTCGTCTTTCTATCTGCCTCTTCTTTCATAAGATACCGGCACTCTGCCCAAAGTTTGGCTATGAGTCTCAGCCTTTGCTTGCAATTCACGGTCAGTAGAATCTTTCAGAGGTCTTCTGTGGTAAGTTCCTGTCCTGTTACCTGTCTTCTCCTGCTTCCAATGTCTATCGTGTTTGTCCTTCTGAATGAGAATTGAGCATCTTCCCTAGGGTCATCCTTGTTTTTTAGCTCTTAGGAGTAGAGATTTTATTATGTTTATCCTATATTATATGGCTAATATTCAGTTATATGTGAGTGTATACCATGTGTGTCTTTCTACATCTGGGATACCTCACTCAGGATGATCTTTTCTAGTTCCCACCATTACACCCATCAAAATGGCTTAGATCAAAACCTCAACTGACAACACATGTTGGAGAGGTTGTGGAGAAAGGGGAACCTTCCACGATTGTTGGTGGGAAGGTAAACTTGTGCAACCACTTTGGAAATAAATCTGGCACTTTTTCAGAAAATTCATAATACTACTACCTCAAGGTCAAGCAACACCACTCCTAGGCATATACCCGAAATATGCTCAGCTATACAACAAGGACATTTGCTTAACAATAAAAGCTCTATTCATAATAATAGCTCTATACATAATACCCAGAAGCTGGAAACAATCCAGATGTCCCTCAGTTGAGGAATGGATACAGAAATTGTGGTACATTTACAAAATGGAATATTACTCAGCTATTAAAACCAAGGAAATCATGAAATGTGCAAGCAAATGGTAGGAACTAGAAAAGATAATTTTGAATGAGGTATCCCAGAAGCAGAAAGACACACATGGCATATACTCACTCATAAGTGAATATTAGATATATAATATAGGATAAACATACTAAAATCTATACTCCTAAAGAAGCTAAACAATAAGGAAAACTCTAGGGGAGATGCTCAATCCTCATTCAGATAAACAAATGCAATAGACATTTGGAAGCAGAATACAGGGAACAGCACAGGAGCCTACCACAGAAGGCCTCTGAAAGACTCTACTGATCAAGGTGCGGAAGCAGAGGCTGAGACTCATAGCCAAACTTTGGTCAGAGTTCATGAAATTTTATGATAGAAATAGGAGATAGAAATGCCTGTAGGGGACAGGAGTTTCAAAAGGAGACCATCAGAGCCAAAAAAAATCTTGCACCCTGGTGTCCCTGAAGAGAATGATAGGCCAACCAAGGACAATGAATGGAGAGGACATAAAACCTGGGATCAGATGTAGCCCATAGGCTCAGTCTCAAAAAGCGGGCCCTAGTCCTGCCTGCTATGAATTCAGGGGCTGGCTCTCTGATCACCTCTCCCTGGGAGATGCAGCCTTGCCAGTCCACAGAGGAAGACAATGCAACCAGACTGGCTAGGGAGACCTGATAGGCTAGGGTCAGTTAGAAGAGGAGGAGCATTTCCCCTATCAGTTGGCAAGGGGAAGAACATGGGGGAGAAGAGGGATGAAGGGTGGGATTGGGAGGAGATTAGGGAGGGGCCACAGCCAGGATACAAACTGAATAAATTGTAATAAGTGATAATAATAATAAAGCACTGTTAAAAAATTAACAAGGTGTACTTTGGGAGAGAAGTAGAAGAACTATATCTACTTTAAACTAGACATGCCCATATGATATATAGAATAGCATTGGTATAATATACGAGAATTTAGGAGTAGGCTTTCAGATAAAGATAAAAACAGGACTCATGAGCCTGTAAATGTTAAAACACACAGAGATTCTTTTATTAGTAATGATGATTTAATGTCTTAAACACTTAAACATTGAAAGTCAAAAATATTCTTTCTCTTAAACTCTTTCAACTGTGTATGGCTATCTGATCGAGTACTTAAATTATTTTATGTACTTACACATTTTGTTTCACGGTCTTTTACATTTGGTAGTTTAATAGAATTACTGTCTTTGTTTTTACTACAATAGCATTTGAAACAGGACAATGCATTCTAACTCACCTATTTTTGTAGTATTTAAGATTTTGCCTGTTCCAACCTATAGCTTCTGTTTTCACTTACTTAATGAAAATGAATCAAATCTATATTTCTGCATTTTCTAAAGTAATACAAACCTAAGACAGGGAAGTCCTTGGATGTGAGCCTGAGACTCATAACTGGACAGAGATGACTTGGATATAACTCATTGTTACTTTGTGAAAAACACTTCCTGGAGTCTGCAACAAAGTGACTACATGTAACTTCCCAAGGCCTCTTACTTCCTTTGGGTACAATACCAGTAAGCATGATCACCATATTTGGTGTAGGCGAGGAATTAGGCCAGGTCAGAGAAGCCAGAACTTTTTGTCCCAGTTCAAACTATGTGGCTGTGACCTGTGGCACGATTTAATGACTCACCACAGGAAAAGGTCCTACTACATTTATTCATCCACACTCTAACTCCTGCTGAACCGTGAAGTTGGTTTTTGTTTTTAGAGATAACATACTTTGTTGCGGCCTACTGTGGTAGACAGCATTTTGCATTTGCAGTAAACGGAAGGTGCCACAGACCATAGAAATATATTACCATATGTAATGTGTGATCACATATTCCATTTTAGTTCTTAAGCCTCTGCTGCCTCTTGTATTTTCTTTCCAATAAATAGGCCATTGCTTCTATTTGTCATGCAGGATGGTTTAGGCTCTCTGTCTGTCACATCCACCATATAGCCAAAGGAATATTTCACTGGAGTGTATCATCCTGTGAAATGCAACTGGAATTATAAATGACAGACAATGTTATCTTTCACTCTATTGTTGAGGAAAAATACTGAGGTATTAAAATGTGGGTTTGTGGAAAGATCTCTTTGCCATTCTAGAGTACATTGTTAATGCTGTGAAAAACAAAACAAAATGAAACAAAACAAACAAACAAACAAACAAACAAAAACATGTCTCAAAAACCTTCCATAATCCAATTAACACATTGAAACCTGCTGGAAAAATATTTAGTGGCTTCAAAAGTTCAGCACCTTGTAATTTATGGAAAAAGTCAGGCCACAATTAGAGTTTCTGCACTAATATCTGTGTTTAAAAGAATCATTGCCCCATTACTGATATTATGAACATTTTATGAACACAATTTATCCTAGCTCTTCTCTTACTCTGTGTCTATTGATATATGGCCCACTGCAGTTTATTAGACATGTTATCACAGGGAGTAGTCTCTAATTACTTTCACTGATTAAAGTTCAGATACATCAAAGATCCCAATCTTACATGTGTCCACCTAATGGGAGGAGTTGTGCTTTTAATTACTCTCTGCCATTAAGAATAAAACAACAGCACTACTATCAGTAAAATCTTTACCATGTTCTTGTTTCTTTCTAATTTATGAATTGATCAATACCTTAGTCAGTGTATACGGGAGAAAATAAAAAACTACTATGACAAAAGGTATCATGTGCTAATTTTATTTTAAGGAAGAACAAAGTTGTGTATCTCATAAAAAAATTTAACCTCTAGCAAATGAACCTTCTTCAGAGATTTCCTGTTATGGTTTGAGCTCAGATTTTTTTTTTCCCAGAGAAAAACAACGATAGTCTGAGCTGTTTCCAATTTATACCCCCATAGACAGAGTTCTGTAGACATTCTAATTTTAATTATAATGAGGGTTTAAACAACTGGAATGAGTAATTAAACCTTTACCATAGGAGATAGATTAAGAAAATAAAGGTCAATATGTTTTTTTTTTCCTAAACAACACAGAAAAATAGTTTATATTTAGAAATTAGCAAACTAAAGTTCGTTTGGTTTTTTGTTTGTTTGTTTTCCTCCATACCAAGTCCAGCTAATGTATACACAAACACAGGAATGAGTCATTGGGAACCTCCATGTATTCACACCTCCAAAGAAACGGGACACTTTTTCCCAGGACAGTCCTCAACTACCTATAGCTCCTCGGCTAAGAGTAGAGTCCTTCCCTGATGAAAATTTTACCTTGCTTGACCTTTCTAGGTCTTGTGGACTTAGCACAACTACAGTGTTTTGACACGTGCATTAGCAATGCCATGTCTAATACATTTCATAGAACTCCTCTTCATCCTTCTTCTCTGGGATTCCTTACATCCCCCATTCAAAGATAATCTCTGAAGTTTGGGGAGGAAAAAATCTTTTCTGTCCCAGCAGCCTACACAAACACCTTCCAGCATTACAAGATCCAGTCAAGAGGGAGAGGTTTGTGGTCAGTTGAAAATTCATTTCTACATTGAATGAATATATATTCATTTCTGTACCTTCAACCAAAATGAGCTGGTATCTTCAGCACGAAGGTTTTACCAACTCTCTATGGGAGACACAAACAGCAAGAGCAAAATCTTGTGTCGTCTACTACTTACACTTTTGCTTGGCTAGCAAGAACATAGGTTCCCAAATAGATTCCTTTTGATTAACCCTTCCCTTGCCTTCCAGTTTTCCTATCCCTGCCTCTCCGTTACCTACTTGAGCTCTCTTCATCCATAGTTTTCCTCCTCTTTACTTACATCTCATTTATATTTTACTGTATTCTCTCCAGAAATGTAGTCTGCAGCAAATCACCCACTTCTACCTTCCTAGTTTCGATGTAAATTCCAGCTTAAACACATAAAACAAAAGATTTGAAGCTAAGCCCTATGTATGTAAAAGAATATATAACATTTTTCTTTTGGAGATGGGCTGAACTTCATCAGGATAATTTTTTCAGCTCTATTTATTTATTCGTAAGTTTCATGGCTTCATTTTTATTTACAGCTGAATAAAATTTCATTGTGAATATGTATCACATTTTCATTATCCATTTATCAGCTGATGGACCACTAGGTCGATTCCATTTCTTGGCTATTGTGAATATATTATCAATGACTATGGATATGTAAGAATCCCTGTAGAAAGATATAAAGGTTCTTGGTCATATGCCTCAGAGCAGTATAACTGGATTTTACTATATACTGATTTCTAGTTTCTCGAGAAAGATCTACACTAATTTTCAAAGTTTCTGTACAAGTCTACATCTCCAACAACAGTGTATAAAAGTCACAATTTCACCACATCCAGATCAATGTTTGATGTCACTTGTATTCATGATCATGGAAATTCTGACTGGGTGATATGGTAATCTGCAGTTATGCTCTAACTAAAGATTTTGAGTGGTATAACTGGATCTTGAGATAGCACTATTCCTAATTGTCTGAGAAATTGCCAGATTGATTTCCATAGTGGTTGTGCAAGGTTACATTCCCACCAGCAATAAAGGAAAGTTCCCCTTTCTCCAAATCCTCTACAGCATGTGTTGTCTCTTGAGTTTTTGATCTTAACCATTCTGATGGGTGTGAGGTGAAATCTAGGGTCGTTTTAATTTGCATTTCCCACAACATTCCTAGGCATATATCCAAAATATATTCAAGTATACAACAAAGATATTTGCTCAAACATTCATAGAAGCTCAATTCATAATAGCCAGAATCTGGAAACAACCCAGATGTCCCTCAATGGAGGAATGGATACAGAAATTATGGTACATTTACACAATGGGATCCTACTCAGCAATTAAAAATAAGGAAATCATGAAATTTGCAGGCAAATGGTGAGAACTAGAAAAGATCATGTTGAGTGACATATCCCAGAAGCAGAAAGATACAATGGGTATACACTCACTTGTAAGTGGATATTAGACTTATAATATAGGACAATCATACTAAAATCTGTATGTCTAAAGAAGCTAAACAAGAAGGAGGACCCTAGGTAAGATGATCAATCTTCATTCAGAAAGGCAAGCAGGATAGACATCAGAAGTTGGAGAAAACAGGGAACAAGACAGGACCCTACCACACAGGGCCTTGAAAGACTCTGCCCAGCAAGATATCAAAGCAGATGCTGAGACTCATAGCCCAACTTTGGGCAGAGTACAGGGAATCTTATGAAAGAAGCAGGAGATAGTAAAACCTGGAGGGGACTGGAGCTCCATAAGGAGAGAAACAGAACCAAAAAATGTGGGCTGAGAGGTCTTTGCTGAGACTGGTACTCCAACCAAGAGGCATACCTGGAGATAACCTAGAACCCTTGCACAGATGTAGCTCATGGAAGCTCAGTCTCCAAGTAGCTTTCCTAGTAAGGGGAACAGGGACTGTCTCTGACATGAACACAGTGGCTGGCTTTTTGATCACCTTCCACTGAGGTTGGGAGGGGCAGCCTTACCAGGCCACAGAGGAAGAAAATGCAGCCAGTCCTGATGAGACATGATAGGCCAGGGTCAGATGGATGGGGAGAAGGACCTCCCCTATCAGTGCATTCTAGAAGGGGCATGGGGGGAGAATAAGGAGGAAGGGCAGGATTGGGAAGAGACAAGGGAGGGGGCTCAAGCTGGGGTAGCTGATCTTTGACAAAGATACTAAAAACATACAATGGAAAAAAGATAGCATCTTTAACAAATGGTGCTGGCCTAACTGGATTGTATAAATGTAGAATAATGCAAATAGATCCATACTTATCACCCTGAACAAAACAAAAATCAAAGTGAATCAAAGACCTCGATATAAAAATGGACACACTAAACCTGTTAGAAGTAAATTGGGGAAGAGCCTTGAACTCAGCACAGGAGAGAACTTCCGAACAGAACACCAAGAACACATGCTCTAAGATCAACAATCAGTAAATGGGACCTCATGAAACTGAAAAGCTTCTGTAAAGCAAAAGACACTGTCGTCAGAACAAAACAGCAGCCTACAGACTATGAAAGGATCTTCACCAACCTTATATCTGACAGAGGGCTAATATCCAGAATATATAAAAAAAACTTAAGAAGTTAAACAGCAGCAAGTCAAGTAAGCCAAAAAAAATATAGGGTACAGAACTAAACAGAGAATTCTCAATAGAGGAACATCGAATGGCAGAGAAACACTTAAAGAAATGCTCCTGTATTATATGTCTAGTATCCACTTATGAGTATATTCTGTGTGTTATCTTTCTGTTTCTGGGATACCTCATTCAGGTTGATCTTTTCTAGTTCCCAACATTTGCCTGCAAATTTCATGATTTCTTTCTTTTTAATTGCCGAGTAATATTGCATTGTGTAAATGTACCACAATTTCTGTATCCATTCCTCCGTTGCCCTCAACTGGGTTGTTTCCAGTTTCTGGCTATAGGATAAACCTACAAAAATCTGTACACCTAAACAACCTGAGCTACAGGGAGAACTTTGGATAAGATGATCAGTCCTCACTCAGAGAGGCAAACATGATGGAAATTGGATTAAAATGAAAAGAAGAAACAGGACAGGAGCCTACCACAGAGGGCCTCTGAAAGACTCTGCCTAACAGTGTATCAAAGCAGATACTGAGACTCATAAACTTTAGGCAGGGCACAGGGAATCTAAGGAAAGAAGAGGGAAATAGTAAGATGTGGAGAAGGCAGGCCCTCCACAAGGAGAGCAACAGAACCAAAATATCTGGGTACAAAAGTATTTTCTGAGATTGATACACCAACCAAGGCCCATTCATGGATATAACCTAGAACCCCTGCTCTGATGTAGCCCATGGCAGGTCAGTATTCAAGTGGGTACCGAAGTAAAGGGAACAGGGACTGTCTCTGACATGAACTCAGTGGCTAGCTCTTTGACTGCTTCCCCGTAATGGGGGAGCATCCTTGCCAGGCCACAGAGGAGAAAAATGCTGCCATTTCTGATGATACCTGATAAGCTAGGGTCAGATGGAAAGGGAGGAGGATTTCCTTATCTGTGGACTTGGAGAGAGTCATAGGAGGAGATGAGGAAGGGAGGACGGGATTGGGAGGGAATGAAAGAGGGGACTACAGCTGGGATATGAAGTGGATAAATTGTAATTAATATAAAAAATAATAAAAAATTAATGCTCGACATCATCAGTTATCAGGGAAATGCAAATCAAAACAACGCTGAGATTTTACCTTACACCCATCAGAATGGCTAGGATCAAAAACTCAAGTGACAACACATGCTGGAGAGGATATGGAAAAAGAGGAACCCTACTCCATTGCTGGTGGGAATGTAAACTTTTCAACTCCTTTGGAAATCAATCTGGCGCTTTCTCAGACAATTAGGAATAGCGATACCTCAAGATCCAGCTATACCACTCCTAGGCATATATCCAAAATATGCTCAAGTATACAACAAGGACATTTGCTCAACTATGTTCATAGCAGCTTCATTTGTAATAGCCAGGAATGTGCAATTATTAATGGGATTCTATTTATTCATTGTTGCTCTCTTTCCTGAGCTTCTGGAGTCTTAATCAGAGAATCCTTTCTTGAGGCAGTAAGTTGAAGTGCTCTTCCTGATTTTCCTCTAGCAATTTCAGTGTATCTATCAGCTTTTATGTCGAGATCCATGGTAGATATGTCATACTGTTTTACAACATAAGGAAATAGAGTCATAATTTTTTTTTTCTGCAAGTAAAATCCTATTTGTTGAAAATGCTGTATTTTTTTACAATGTATACTTTTGGAATCTTGGTTAAAGTTCAGGTAGCTTTATTTACATAGATTTGTATCAAGGTCTTATTTTATATTCTGTTGATCCACATGTCTGTTTCTGTGACAGAGCCATGCCGTTTTATTACTATGATTTTGTCATATAATTTGAGATCAGGTGTAGTAATACTCCCTGCAATGTTTTTTGTTTTATGTTTGCTTGTTTGGTTGGTTGGAGTTTTTGTTTTTATTGTTTTTTAGCATTATTTTGGCTTTCCTTCACACTTTGTGACTCCAAATAAAAGTTGAGAGATCATCTCACCCCATGTCCGCTCAATTGATTATCGTTTTTAGGTGTATAGATTTCATTATGTTTATCATATCTTATAGGTCTATATAAGTGAGTATATCCCATGTTTGTCTTTCCCCTTCTGAGATATTTCACTCAGAATGATCTTTTCTAGATCCCACCATTTGCCTGCAAATTTCATGATTTCTTCCTTTTTGATTGCTGAGTAGTATTCCATTGTATAAAAATACCACAATTTCTGTACCCATTCCACCGTTGATGGACATCTGGGTTGTTTCCAGGTTCTGGCTATTACAAATAGAGCTGCTATAAACATGGTTGAGCAAGTGTCATTTTTGTGTACTTGAACAAACTTTGGGTATATACGTAGCAGTGGTATAGCTGGGTCTGGAGGAAGCACTATTCCTATTTGTCTTAGAAAGCGCCAGATAGCTTTCCAGAGTGGTTGTACCAGTTTACATTCCCACCAGCAGTGGAACAGGGTTCCCCTTTCTCCACAACCTCTCCAGCATGTGTTATCGCTTGAGTTTTTCATCTTGGCCATTCTGATGGGTGTAAGGTGATATCTCAGGGTCGTTTTGATTTGCATTTCCCTGATGGCTAATGAGGATGAGCATTTCAATCCTCGTTTAGAAAGACAGATGGGATGTGCATTGAACGTATGACAGGAGTCTACTGAGCGCATCTGAAAGACTCTAACTAGCAGTGTTTTCAAAACAAAGACTCATGACCAAACCTTTGGCATAGTACAGGGAATCATAAGAAAGAAGGGGAGTTAGTCTGATGGGGAAAGGATAGGAGCTCCACAAGGACCAAATATATCTGGGCACAGGGTCATTTCTGAGACTGACATTCAACCAAGGACCATGTATGGATATAACCTAGAACCTCCACTCAGATGTAGCCTGTGGTAGCTCAGTAACCAATTGGTTTCCCAAAGTGAGGGGAACAAGGACTATTTCTAACAGGAACTCAATGACTGGCTCTTTGGTCTCCCCACCCCCGAAGGGAGGAGCAGTCCTGTTAGGCCACAGAGGAGGGCTTTGCAGCCAGTCCTGAAGATACCTGATAAAACAGGATCAGATGAATGATAGGTCCCCCCCTTGGAAAGGGGCACGGTGGAGATGAGGGAGGGAGGGAGGGACTGGGAGGGAATGAGGGATCGGGACACGGCTGGGATACAGAGTTAATAAAATGTAACTGATAAAAAAAATAAAAAAAAGTTGAGAGATACTTTCTTCTATGTCTGTTAAGACAGGTTCTGGTGTTTTGATTGGCTTGCATTGAATCTGTACAATCTTTGTTTTAGGACGGACATTTTAATAATACTTACCTGAAGTTAAATTGGTCGTGTGTGTATGTCTGTGTCTTTATACTTTCATTTTCTGTGTCTTTGTCTATCTACCATATGTAGATATGGGATTAAATTCCCTTGAAATGGAGGTACAGAAGGCTCTGAGCCACTTTACAGATGCTGGGACCAAGCTTAAGTCCTCTGCCAAAGCAGCCAGTGTAAACACTGAGCCATTGCTTCAGTGCCTGAAATTAATGTTTTTATGTGACTTTTTTCATCATCATCATTATTATTGAGTACAATTTATTCAGTTTGTATCACAGCTGTATCTCCATCATCTTCTCCTGGTCCCACCCTCCTTTTCACCCCTCCCCCTACTCCCCTATGTCCCTTCTCTAGTCCACTGATAGGGGAGGTCCTCCTCCCCTACTATCTGACTCTAGCCTATCAGGTCTCATCAGAACTGTCTGGATCTTCTTTCTCCATGGCCTAGTAAGGACACCTGGCCAGGGAGAGGTAATCAAAGAGCAGGCAGGTTATTTAGTTTATGAGAGTTTTGCTTCTTTAAGGAGCGTTTTAATTAAAATCACCAACACAAAATGCTTACTGTCAATTACATTTTAAATAATATTTGAGGCTATTCTTTTAAAAAGGAAAAACATATAAATAAGTGAGATCATTTTTCAATCACAATAAAAAAGATAGCAATCTTCCATGCGTTTAATAGCTCATTAGCAAGAAAACAATTGAAACAATCATAAAGAGAAATCAAATGTCCAAAACTCTCTTAGCAGGAGTCCAAATCATTATGAAAATTATTCTTTCAATTGAAATAAACTGCTAAGAAGAAAATTTCAAGTAGCCTGAATGTGCCATAAATACTATGATATGTACTAAATATTTAAGTGGCTACTATCTAAGTGGCTTCTGAGTCCATCAATTTAGAACATAGAAATATAGTTCAATTAAAAATATTAAATGTACTTTCTAAGCAATAAAGACTACAGAGATCAGCAAAGCACATACTCTTCATGACATTCCAGTAGACAGTAAATTCTAAACAACATCTGTGATGTACACAAAGCCAAAGAAAACAAGGTGTATATTTAATCACACTAAAATCATAGGTTCCACTTCTGTTTATTCCATTATACAATTGCAATTAAGACAAAGACAAGCTTCTCTTAGGTACACAATTTAAAAAATGAAAATAAAGAAATAAAGACTAAGCCTTTGGAACAAATTTATTGTAGCTCAAACTATGGTTTTATTTGTAAAAGTGCTACTATTCATGTTTTCACTACAATTTAATCCTGGTTCTCAGAATCAAAAAGAATCTATAACTTCAGCCTTAAAATAAAATAATTTCTTCTCAGAGTTATTCTTTTTTTTTAACTGCCAAATGTCTGGTATAATAAAGAAAACAAAATGGAGAAGCTTCTCCTGCTTCAAGATTCAGAAAGTCCCATACTTGTTATCAGAGGAGAAACATACTTTCACCATTCTTTTCCAGATGGGCGGTTGAAAACGGTAGAAAATGGTAACCTGTTTTCTTTATCCTCTGTTCCTCCATTAACATCTCAGCTATTTCATCAACTAAGATCATTTTAATGCACAGATGGCTATTGCTTGCTGTTATTTTAATTAATGGACATTTATTATATGCTGCATTTCACTTAATTTTGTGATTATAGTCTACATTTAAAATGTAAGCATTAGAAGTTGACAACCTTGGTGAAGAGCACAAAGCTGTTAAGTGTGAGAATTTAGTCATTTTAAGCATATGTTCTTATTACATCTAATATATAAATGTACATTCTCTCTGTACACTTTTTGTTAATTAAATTTTGGGAATTAATTAAATTAACTGGTTGTCATCAAATGTCCATGTTATTATCTGAACTTGATAAACGAGGTTGGAAAATGTAGAAAAATAGAAATGAAATATTTATTAGTGATTGTTGCATACAAATGAATATGGTAAAAGACATATAGCCTTATAGGAAAAATAGCACAAATCAGTAACATTTCTTATTTGCAAAACATGTTCAAATATTTAGGCAGAAGAGATTTTTTTTTGCTATTGCAAAATATATTGAGACCCTACGCTGCTTAAGACTTATTGATGAATATGTAGTTTTATATTTTAAATTAGCAAACAATGACATCAGCAATCTGACTGAATAGTCACGCCTGGAATTCTTACCTCCCCAATGAAAACCAAAATAGATAACACTGAAGGCCATTAGAAAAAGTCATGTAGATATCAACTTTCTATAGAAGCTACCATGTGTGTATGGAGGGAGAGGCAGAGGCATACATAGAGACAGAGAAATTTAAAATGGATTTACTCTACAGCAAGTGTGTGTGTGTGTGTGTGTGTGTGTGTGTGTGTGTGTGAATTAAACACCAGAAGCTGACAAATAAGATCCCCAATTACAGGAATCGTTACTTCTTTTGAAGTTGGTGGCCAGTTAAGGCTCTGTAGACTCACCCACCTCCAAGGCATTACAGACTATTGCCTTTGTTCCTGGTTAACATCCAAAACTTGAGAGTAAGATCCTGTTCCTGAACATACTACCTACTTGAGCCATAGAATATGGAGAAATAAAGTCAGCATTGACCTGGAAATTTATCCCTCCTGGATAGATTCCACAGTGTTAGAAAGTCCCATACTTGTTACCAGAGGAGAAACATACTTGCCACCATTCTTTTCCAGATGGGCAGTTCTGCTCTCCACAATAGTGACTGTCCTGACTGTTGCAATAGTGGGAAAGTACATCATGGGGGTGAGGACAAACTCTTTTTGACTGGTTTGATTGATTTCTTGTCTTTTTTATTTAAATTTATTTGCTTTTAATGAATTACAGTTTATTAACTTTACATACCAACTGTAGCTCCCACCCTTGTCCCCTCCCAAACGTCCTCTCTTTCTTCTCCACTCAGGCCCCTGCCACAAGTCTACTGATAGAAGAGGTCCTTCTCCCCTTCCATCTGATCCTAGTCTATCAGGTCTCATCAGGAGTGGCTACATTTTTTTTTTTCCTCTGTGACTTGGTAAGGCTGCATCCCCCCTCAAGGGGAGATGATCAAAGAACCAGCCACTGAGCTTATGCCAGAGACAGTCCCTGTTCCTACTACTAGGACATCCACTTGGACACTAATCTGCTATGGGCTACATCTGAGCAGAAGTTGTAGGTTATCTCCATGAGTGGTCCGTTTTTGGAGTATCAGTCTCAGAAAAGACCCCAATGCCCAGATATTTTGGTTCTGTTGCTCTCCATGTGGACCTCCTCTCCCCTCTTGGTCTTTCTATCACCCCTTCTTTCATAAGATTCCTAGCTGATTGCATTTTGCAGTACATTTACACAATGGGATATTATTTAACAATTAAAAAAAAAGAAATCATGACATTTGCAGGTAAATGGTGGGAACTAGAAAAGATTATCCAGAAGCAGAAAGACACACATGACATGTACTCACTTATAAGTGGGTATTAGACATAATTTAGGAAAAACCTACTAAAATCTGTACACCTAAAGAAGCTAATCAAGAAGGAGGACCCTGGGTAGGATGATATATCAGGAGGGCAAATGGGATGGACATTGGGCAAGGGAAAAAAAACAGGGAACAGAACAAGAGCCTACCACAGGGCCTCTGAAAGATTCTACCCAGCAGGGTATCAAAGCAGATGCTGAAACTCATAGCCAAACTTTGGGCAGAGTGCAGGGAATCTTATGAAAGAAGGAGGAAATAGAAAGGTTTGATTGCTTTTTAAGTGTCATTCCACACAATAAAACCCACATCCGGCTTTGTTATTGGGCCAAGAACCTAGGAGCAGCCAAGTCATTGGACAAGAGGAAGAATCTACTACTAACATTCTTCTAAACTAACTCCTAATAATTTATGATTATGATCATGGATTAATCACACTCAATCCTCACCTGAGGATTTGCAGTTTATATTGATTAGCACAGAGTGCCACACTTGGCCAACATGCACAGAATAAGAGACTGTTGGATTTTCAGAATGGAACATATTTGCCATATCCCTCCTCCTGTGAAGGAAGGAGAAGAAAGTTTAGGAGAACCAGAGGCAGTCAGTTACTATAAGAGAACAGTATTTTTTGCACACAGCAGGGCAGCTACTCACTATGAATTCATACTGATTGTGACAGAATACACAAACCCTATGCAAGACCAAGCAAGACAAAATCCTTGCATGGAAATGGTTGGAAGACATGCAATTCTACCTCTAGTCACAGAGAGAGTTTCATCCACAGACATTTCTAATTTCATTAAAAGCTGAGCAAATTGCATGGAAGCTTCTTAAAGCACCCACCATAGTCATCACACAGTAACCCATGTACAATTAGGGCATGCCCACAGGGAAAAGCCTTAAGAGAAGTTACAAAATGAGTACAAGCAAATGCCCTGTCAGATATTTTTTTTAAAGGCAGTGACACTAATCAATGAACAAATAAGGTAACCTGATACCTCTAAATACTTATATGACTTATACAGCAATCTCCCATTAAGGAAAACTGCACTGCCTGAAAGAGAACACCCGTATTTAATTAAGCTAGTGTTTAATGTAGGTGTTAGGGCTCTAACTCAGGAACTCATACTTGCATGGAAACTACTCCACCAATGGATCTTTCTCCTCATCCTGTAAATATGGATTTTTAAAAATTGATTTTGGTTACAAAAGCCACATTGTTTTCCATTTTGCATATCTAACCTATATCAAACTCTTCTACCTTAGTATTAGTTAACATGTAAAATATTGTTATTCATAAAATATAGTTTTAAATTTTTAAATAAATGTTCCACCTTAATTTTAAAAATATCTAACAACATTTTTTTTTCTATTTTCATTGGTGACGACTATCCAATTTCCCCCTAATAAAACTGTGCTTGCTACACCTGTAAATTTCCACCTGTTCTTATTTTTTTGTGTCTTTACCAATTTCTTTTAGAAGTAGAATAAATTACTCTATTGTAATATGTGGTTCTATCACTGTATACCAGCAGTCTCCAAACTTTAAACACATGAAAGTATACCATGACAGAGTATGTGTCCTTTTAAAAAATTACAATTCGGGGAACCAAGATGGTGGCACCGCGTTTGAGAAGCACTCACCGTGCAGAGACCAGGAGACTGAACTCTGGGCCCTGAAACTACATCAATCGTGTTTCCCAGGTGAGCGGAGGCTCCCACGGTGTGGGAATCAGTCGGGTCCACTCACAGCTACCCAGCCAGAACCCGGAAGAAATCCCGGGTAACGCGGGCTTTGTGTCTCTGGGCTGGAGCCGCAAGCGTCCGTGTCCCAATCACTTTCCCAGACTGATCCGTGAGCACAAGGGTGCCAGAGGCTGGGAGTCCCAGCCACAGGGGGACCCCACTGGGAAGCAATCTTGCCAGACTGATCATGGGTCATCCAGTCTTTCCCCAGAAGGTCGCTAGGACGGCGGGTACCCACCGCCAACACAACTGAGCTCCTGCCACGCAGAGATCTGCGCGCTCAGCTCAGTGGTACAGACAAGCTGTGCGCCCCAGTACAACAGGGACTGGGAACCCCTGTCCAGAGAGGACCCCATAGGGAAGGAAGAAACCGTGCTGCTGGGGTCACCTAGGTAAAGTCTAGCAGCCTGCAGATCGCAGACAGGTGAGTACGCCCAGCCATTACAGATCTGGGCCCAAACAGGGAGCACAGAGTGATCGGAAACTCAGCTTCCGCAGACTAGCAGGCGGACGCACGCTCCACCAGCCCAGAAGCCTGCATTGTACCAAATACACCTTACAGGCAGAACTGTGCGCCCCAAGACACCAGAGCAGTACTCACCTACCACAAATTACCTCTTGGGTTCTGGGGCACAGAGTCCCAACCTCAGACCTACAAAAGACTGGGAACCCTGAGATCAACCCCCCAGATACTGCTTTAAGGGGCAACCAGTTATCCCTAACAAAACCAACCAAACCATGGGAACACAGGTTACAGCAGTTGATCACTAAATTTACAGCAAGAAACCCAGAAGGAAACTGTCTCCAGGACTTCTCCCAGTGAGAGGAGAGCCCTCTCGACTAATCAGGACCACAGTTACTACCCAGGTCTCTAGGCCTGAGGTGAGCTGTAGCAACTCCTGAAAAACACTGGACATCCAGTGACTATACCCAAAAAGCTGGAAAGGCTTCCTTCAGGAAAAACCATCTTCATGCCAAAGGGATTCTCTCCACTACAAGAGTCCAGGAACAACCAGAAACTAAATTCAAACAACTAAGTTAGCCCAATGGGTAGAGGACAGCGTAAAAGTCCAACCAACAAAAGCCAGAGCAAAATGGCATCTCCAGAACCCAGTTATCCAGGGGCAAATAGCCCTAGACACCCCATCAAAAATAAAATTCAAGGAGATGACCTAACATCTATGCTCATGAAGAAGATAACAGAGGAAACAAATAAAATACGAAAAGAAATAGAGGAAGATAAAAACAAACAGATAATGGCTATCCGTAAAGAAATGGAGGAAATTAAAGACAAGGAGATTATGACCATCCGTGAAGAAATACGAGAAGCTGCAGCCAAACAGTCTGTGGCCTTTAGAGAGGAAATGCTTAAATCACTGAATGAAATAAAAGAAACAGTGGATTGTTCAAACAAACAGCTGAAGGAATTGACGGAAAAAACATGAAAATACAGTCAGACAGGGGAAGGAAACCAACAAAATAGCTCAAGACCTGAAGATAGAATTGGAAAAATTAAAAAAAAAAAAAAACACAAATGGAAGAAATTGTGGAGAGAAAGAACTTAGGGAAGAAAGCAGGAACTACAGAGGTTAGCATAACCAATAGGATACAAGAAATGGAAGAAAGAATCTCAGGTGTGGAAGATACAATGGAAGAAATTGATGTATCTGTCAAAGAAAATGTTAAATCTAAAAAATTCCTGACACAGACTGTCCAAGAAATTCAAGAAACATAAAAAGACAAAACCTAAGAATAATAGGAATAGAGGAAAAAGAAGATTCCCTGCACCAAGGCCCAGAAAATATTTTCAACAAAATCATTGAAGAAAATTTCCCCAACTTAAAGGAGAGACCAATAAGAATACAAGAGGCCTATAGAACACCCAATAAATTAGACCAGAAAAGAAAATCCTCCCGCCACATAATAATCAAAACCATAAGTATACAGAACAAAGAAAAAATACCAAAAGCTGCAAGAGAAAAAGGCCAAGTAACATATAATGGCAAACCCATTAGAATCACACCTGACTTTTCAACAGAGACTATGAAAGCCAGAAGGGCCTGGACTGATATCATGCAGACCCTAAGAGAACACAGATGTCAGCCCAGGCTACTATCCCCAGCAAAACTCTCAGTCCTCATAGATGGAGGAAACAAGATATTCAATGACAAAAACAAATTTCAATAATACCTACAAACAAATCCAGCATTACAGAAGACACTGGAAGGGAAAATACAACCCAAGAAAGCTAGCTACATTCAAGAAAACAGAAAATAAATAACCCCACTACAGTAAAACAAAAAGCAACCAAGCACACAACCGTATTACCACAGCCAACATCAAATTCAAAGGATCTAACAGCGACTGGTCATTAATCTCTCTCAATATCAATGGACTTAATTCTCCAATAAAAAGACACAGACTAACAGAATGGATGCATAAACAAAACCCAGCAATCTGTTGTATACAAGAAACACACCTAAGTCACAAAGATAGACATTACCTGAGGGTAAAGGGATGGAAGACGGCTTTTCAAGCAAATGGATGCAAGGAGCCAGCAGGAGTAGCCATTCTAATATCTGATAAAATAGTCTTTCAACCAAAATTAATCAAAAGAGATGGGGAAGGACTCTTCATACTCATCAAGGGAAAATTCCACCAGGAAGACATCACAATCCTGAACATCTATGCCCCAAATACAAGGGCACCCACATTTGTGAAAGAAACATTGATAAAACTCAAACCACACATAGATCCCCACACACTAATAGTGGGAGACTTCAACACCCCACTGTCAACAAAGTAAAGGTCAACTAAACAGAAATTAAACAAAGAAACAATATCTCTAACAGAGGTCATGAATCAAATGGACCTAACAGACATTTACAGAACCTTACACCCAAACACAAAAGAATTTACCTTCCTCTCAGCACCTCATGGAACCTTCTCCAAAATAGACCACATAGTTGGTCACAAAGGAAGCCTCAACAGATACAAGAAGATTGAAATAATCCCTTGAATCCTGTCTGATCACCATGGAATAAAGCTGGACCTCAGTAACAACAAAAATAGCAAAAAGCCTACACATACATGGAAACTGAACAACTTGCTACCAAATGACAGCTGGGTCAGGGAAGAAGTAAAGAAAGAAATTAAAGTCTTCCTAGAACTCAATGAAAATGAAGACACAACATACCCAAACTTATGGGACACAATGAAAGCAGTGCTAAAAGGAAAGTTCATAGCACTAAGTGCCTTCAAGAAGAAATTTGAGACAGCTCATTCAAGCACCCTAATGGCTCACTTAAAAACCCTAGAAAAAGAAGAATCAGACACATCAAGAAGGAGCAGACAGCTGAAAATAATCAAACTCAGGGCTGAAATCAATCAATTAGAAACAAATAAAACAATTCAAAGAATCAATGAAACCAAAAGTTGGTTCTTTGAGAAAATCAACAAGATAGACAAACCCTTAGCCAAGCTAACTAAAAGGCAGCGAGACACCATCCAAATCAACAAAATCAGAAATGAAAAGGGGGACATAACTACAGACACTGAGGAAATCCAAGCAATCATTAGGACTTACTTCAAAAGTCTATATGCAACAAAATTTGAAAATTTAAATGAAATGGACAATTTTCTTGATTGATTCCACTTACCAAAGCTAAATCAGGACCAGGTAAATCAATTAAATAGTCCTATATATCCCAAGGAAATAGAAGCAGTCATCGAAATTCTCCCATCCAAAAAAAGCCCAGGACCTGATGGTTTCAGCGCAGAATTCTACCAAACATTCAAAAAAGAGCTAAATCTACTTCTCTTCAAACTATTCCACAAAATCGAAACAGAAGCAACATTACCAAACTCACTCTATGAAGCCACAGTCACCTTGGTACCTAAACCTCACAAAGACCCAACAAAAAAAGAGAACTTCAGGCCAATCTCCCTTATGAACATTGATGCAAAAATAGTCAACAAAATACTCGCAAACCGAATACCAGAACACATCAAAGATATCATCCAACATGACCAAGTAGGCTTCATCCCAGGTATGCAGGGGTGGTTCAATATACGGAAATCCATCAATGTGATCCACCATATTAACAAACTGAAAGAAAAAAACCACATAATAATCTCCCTAGATGCTGAAAAAGCATTTGACAAAATCCAACATCCCTTCATGTTTAAAGTATTGGAGAGATCAGGGATACAAGGCACATATCTAAACATAGTAAAGGCGATATACAGCAAACCTATAGCCAACATCAAACTGAATGGAGAGAAACTTAAAGCAATCCCACTGAAATCAGGGACAAGACAAGGCTGCCCACTCTCTCCATATCTCTTCAACATAGTGCTGGAAGTCCTTGCTAGAGCAATAAGACAGTTGAAGGAGATCAAGGGGATACAAATTGGAAAGGAAGAAGTCAAATTATCACTATTTGCAGATGATATGATAGTATACGTGAGTGACCCCAAAATCTCTACCAGGGAACTCCTACAGCTGATAAACACCTTCAGCAAAGTGGCCGGATACAAAATTAACTCAAAAAAATCAGTAGCCCTCCTATATACAAAAGACAAAAGGGCTGAGAAAGAAATTAGGGAAACAACACCCTTCACAATAGCCACAAATGATATAAGGTACCTCAGAGTAACCCTAACCAAGGAAGTCAAAGAATTGTATGAAAAAATTTCAAGTCTCTGAAGAAAGAATTAGAAGAAGATATGAGAAGATGGAAAGATCTCCCATGTTCATGGCTTGGCAGGATTAACATAGTAAAAATGGCCATTTTACCAAAAGCAATCTACAGATTCAATGCAATGCCCATCAAATTACCAACACAATTCTTTATAGACCTGGAAAGAAAAATTCTCACCTTCATATGGAATAACAAGAAACCCAGAATTGCTAAAACAATCCTCTACAATAAAAGATCTTCTGGAGGTAACTCCATCCCTGATCTTAAGTTGTACTATAGAGCAACAGTTTTAAAAACTGCATGGTACTGGCATAATAACAGAATAGTGGATCAATGGAAGCGAACAGAGGACCCAGAAATAAACCCACACACTTATGGACACCTGATCTTTGACAAAGGCGCCAAAACCATACAATGGAAAAAAGATAGCATCTTCAACAAATGGTGCTGGTCCAACTGGATGTCTACCTGTAGGAAAATGAAAATAGATCCATACTTATCACCCTGAACAAAACTGAAGTCCAAGTGGATCAAAGACCTCAACATAAAACCTGACACATTAAATCGGCTAGAAAAAAAAGTGGGGAATACCCTAGAACTCATTGGTACAGGAGAAAACTTCCTGAACAGAACACCAACAGCACAGGCTCTAAGAGCAACAATCAATAAATGGGACCTCATGAAACTGAAAAGCTTCTGCCAAGTAAAGGAGACCATCACCAAAACAAAGCGACTGCCTACAGTTTGGGAAAGAATCTTCACCAACCCTTTATCTGACAGAGGACTCATATCCAGTATATATAAAGAACTAAAGAAGCTGGAAAGCAGCAAACCAAGTAATCCACTTAAAAAATGGGGAACATAGCTAAACAGAGAATTCTCTGTAGAGGAATACCGAATGGCAGAGAAGCACTTAAAGAAATGCTCAACCTCACTAGCCATTAGGGAAATGCAAATCAAAACAACCCTGAGATTTCAACTCACACCCATGAGAATGGCCAAGATCAAAAACTCAAGTGACAACACATGCTGGAGAGGTTGTGGAGAAAGGGGAACCCTTCTCCACTGCTGGTGGGAATGTAAACTTGTACAACCACTCTGGAAATCAATCTGGCGCTTTCTCAGACAACTAGGAATAGTGCTTCCCCATGATCCAGCCATACCACTCCTAGGCATATATCCAAAAGAGGCTCAAGTACACAAAAAGGACATTTGCTCAACCATGTTTGTAGCAGCTTTATTTGTAATAGCCAGAAGCTGGAAACAACCCAGATGCCCCTCAACTGAAGAATGGATGCAGAAATTGTGGTACATCTACACAATGGAATATTACTCAGCAATGAAAAGGATGATCCAATGAAAGGATCATCCTGAGTGAGTTGTCCCAGAAGCAAAAAGACACACATGGTATATGCTTACTCATATAGTCATACAACATAGGACAAACCCACTGTAACCTGTGCATCTAAAGAAACTAAGCAAGAGAGAGGACCCTAACTAAAATGTCCAATCCCCATCCGGAAAGGCAAAGAGGATGGACATCAGAAGAAGAAGAAAACAGGAAACAACCTAGGAACCTACCACAGAGGGCCTCTGAAACCCTCTGCCCTACAGACTATCAAAGCAGATGCTGAGCCTGATGGGCAACTGTTGGGCAGAGTGAATGGAATTTTATGTAAGAACTGGGAAATAGTAAGAGCTGGAGAGGACAGGGTCTCCACAAGGAGAGCAACAGAACAAGAAAATTTGAACACAGGGAACTTCCCAGAGACTCATACTCCAACCAAGGTCTATTCTTGGAGATAACCCAGAACCCCTGCACAGATGTAGCCCAGGGCAGTTCAGAGTCCAATTGGGTTACATAGTAACGTGAAGAGGGACTACCTCTGACATAATCTGATTGGCCTGCTCTTTGATCACCTCCCCCTGGGGGGGACCAGGCTATAGTAGAGGACAATGCAGCCACTTTTGATGTGAACTGATGGACTAAGATCAGAAAGGAGAGGAGAACCTCCCCTATCAGTGGACTTGGGGAGTGGCATGCATGCAGAGGGAGGAGGGAGGGTGGCATTGGGAGGGGAGGAGGGAGGGGCTTATAGGGGGATGCAGAATGAATAAAGTGTAATTGAGGAAAAATTAAAAAAGGGGGGGAGAAATAATTTAAGAACCTTAAATGACTTTCAAAAGTGGAGCAAAACATGGAGTTAGTCAATTTGCATGGAGCATGTCTTTCCCCTGGGGGCAATGGTCTCCTGAACCTACTCAGACCTCGGACACCACCACTGCTAGTTCTAGAACTGATGTAAGATGTTTCAATGAGGGGGTTAAGGCTTCTCATAATATTTCCTATAAGCCCACACCTGTTTGTTTATATCCCCCATTTTTATTCATTATTAGCCAGATAGAGCCACGTAATTATGGTGATGATACTTGCTTTTTTGCCCAATGCTGGAATGCTAGTGAATTTAGGTATGCCCTGCTTACTCGCATGCCTCGCTGGGGGCCTGTGCCCATTGATGCCCCTCACGCTATGACTCTCTTCAGACAGAAAAGGGATCTTGGAACTACAGCCACCACTGTTACTGCCATCTCATTGGTGGCTATTGGAGCTACCATGGTGGCATTAGCCATGAGTCATACTGTGCAGACTGCTCAGACCCTGAATAATCTTTTAGCCAATGTAGCTCATGCCTTAGATGTACAAAAAGGAATTAATGCTCAACTAAAAGGAGGCTTGATGGTGTTCAATCAGAGGATTGACCTCATGCAGGAGCAAATTGATACCCTATGGCAAATGGCTCAACCGGGCTGTCAATGAAAATATGCTGGACTTTGTGTCAGTAGCATACAACATGAGAATTTTTCCTGTGCTGCAAATCTGTCTAAACAATTGTCTAGCTATATTTTAGGTAATTGGACTATTGAATTCGATACTATGATGGAGCAGCTAAGAGTGGCCATTATCACAGCAAATTCTACCAGAGTGGACACAGGACTAGCCACAGGATTATCACCATGGATTTCTGCAGCCATGAATCATCTGAAGGAATGGGTGGGCATGGGAGTGTTAGCAGGCCTTCTGGTGTTGGTCTCCTTGGTTTGCCTGTGGTGTATATGCAAGATTAGAGTCTCACAACAGCGTAATGCAGCCATGATCATTGAGGCCTTTACAGCCATTGAAGCAGTACAGTCTCCCCAAGCATGGTTGGCTACCATAAAAAGCTAAAATGTTATGCTCAGGATGCGAGGCTAAGCACTGCACTCAGTGTCAGCTGCTTTATACCCAGAGAAGAGCAAGTCTGATTGCATGCGGGTTGATGCCCCAGGTCCCGCCTCTGAGAAAAAGGTATCGGACAGGTCTGATGCTCTTTGGGTGGATGACACCTAAATGAACATCAGTACAAAGTCCCAATTTATTTCTAATATCAGAGATCACACCTCTACTCTTGCCTGATGCATCTAAAACAAAAAGGGAGAACTGTAGAGAGCTGCGGAATGCTATGCCTTAAAGATGGAGCTGGTTTCCGCCTTCCACCTTCCCGATAGTGAGGGCTCTCTGTCACAAACAACTCCACATTTGGCTAAGGCTGAGGATCTGGCTTGCTTCCATGTATGTGGACCTATCTGCATTGCCCACGTGGCACGCTGGGGTTGGCTACCCAAAGACTATTTAAGCTGTGGGCTGGCTTTCCCTAGGGTCAGATGATTGTTCAAGGTTCCTGAATAAACTGCATTGAAAAAAAAAATTACAATTCAATAAATACTAGGAATGATCTGCAAATTTTCATTTCAAATAGATTTCCAGTAACTGCTCAAACTGTTGGCCAAGAAAATATACTTGGTCCATAATTGCTATGTAATTTCTTAAAATCTATTATGCTAAATGTCTTTATTGCTTTTTAAGCAGTGGATTATAATTAAAAGTATTAATCTTAATTATTAGGAAGACAATCCAAAGTGTATTCCGTACTATGTGCATTGTTTTCTCTGCTTTTTTATTATGGAGAACAATTTACTGTTCCCCTTATATTTTACATTGCTACACTGTGACACGGGAGTTTTATCAACCATTATTTGCAAGGACGTCACCTAACTTTATAGCGATTGTGACACACTTAGAGAGAAGAGTATATTTTGGGTTTATAAAAATGGGTCTTGTATATCACCTAAGATGAAAATCTAAATAGACAAATTATCAGATAATGTAATTCCTTGATTTAAGCAGAATCTTTGCCCCACTTGATGCAGGGCTCACCTTGGCTAAAGAGTCATCTGGCTAGAGTATCCCCTTCCAGAGATGAATGACAGGGTTTGAGCATCTACTAACATGTTTCATTCAGTCCAAGGAGACAGAGCTGTAAGGTCATGTTAGCTCTCTCGAGTATATCTTATGTTTAGACAACTCAGGTACTCAGTCTCATGGTACAGAGAAATTCCTATTTTTTCTCATTCCCAAGGCTGTCAACGGAACCATCCCCACGTATGGACATAAAAGAAAAAAGTGACATTACTCCTAACTTCTATGACCGTTAACTTCCCAGAAAAACTGCCTTCCCTCAGAGCTAGATAAGGCTATATGCAACCCCATACATTGGGTTCAAAAAAAGGAAAAAAAAGTTGATGAGAAGAAAATTCATATAGAAACTGGGGCATGGGATCATATCCTATGTACAATTCTGCTGGAGAGAGCAACACGCAAGTGTCACTAAAACACCAGTTTGTCCTCTAAAGATGAAAACTGCAAACTGTGAACTAGAAGGCTCATTATTCATCATATACTCCTGCTGGATTTTCAATGCTAACAAACTGGAATTTCTCATTATTTGGTTTGCATTTCTATAACACCTTTTGCTTTCTGAATAAATTCATTCATGGTTTTAAAAATAATTACAGTAAAATTATCAATGTTTATGAAACTGAGTGAACAAAAGTTGTTATTCTATATTACATTAATACTTAATTTTCTTTGTTCAATGGATATTAAGCATCAGAAATGTCTCAGCAAATGACCAGACTGGCCCTACAGAGCATACAAATCTATCATCAGTGTAGAATCAATAAGCTCATCAATAATGTGAAGAACTAGCAACATCTTTACTTACGGAGAAGAGCAGATGATCTAATTATTGTCAAATATGTCCATGTCCATGGGTTAATTAGGTTGTCTGTACTGTCACTTTCAGTGTGACTTTGTAACTTTGGTCCAGTTGTTTAGAGGTTATAGGGATGCCCACATATGGACAATTCCTGACATGGAGAAGTAGTGTTGTGTTACTGTTATAGCTAGTAAAACTCTTTTCTGTGATTTACTGGAATAATTCTCAAGTGAATGTAAATCGTTATTACTCAGTAATTATGATAGCCAAGAGGGATGGAGATCAGTTGTAATTGTCAGCATTTGTGGAAATGGCTGGATTTCCACCATTCCCGGTTCTCACTTCTTCTCTCAGAGAATCAGGAGGTCCCTCGTGGGTACCAACCAACCCTGGCACATTAAGTCGCTGCAATACTAGGATCATACTCTCCCACCGAGGCCAGACAAGACAACCCAATTTGGGGAACTGGATCCAAATGCATGCCTCAGAGTCAGAGAGGGCCTTCTGCTCCAGTTGCTGGGGGACCCACATAAAGACGAAGCTTTGCATCTGCTAATATGTGCAGGGGGACTAGATCCCCGGTCCATGCATGCTCACTGGTTGGCGGTTCAGCCCTTGTCAGCCCCCATGGGCTCAGATTAGTTGACTCTATAGATCTTCTTGTAGAGTCCTTGACTCCTCCAGCCTCCTCAATTGTTCCCCCAGCTCTTTCAAGCTCTCTCTAACGTTGGCTATGTGTCTTTCTATCTGTTTCCATGACCTTCTGGGTGAAGCCTCTCAGGAGTCTTGCTACGCTCCTAACTACAAGCATAGCAGAGTAACCTTCATAGTATAAGGAACTGATTCTCTACCATTTGATGGGTCTCAAGTAGAACCAGTATTTGGTTGTCTATTCCCTCAAACTTTGCTCCATCTTCGTCCCGGCATGTCTTGTAAACAGGAAAAATTTGGTGTCGAAGATTTTATGGGTAGGTTGGTGTCCTTATCCTTCCACTGGAAGCCCTGACTGGCTATGGGAGGTGGCCATTTCAGGCTCCATATCCCCTGATGCTAGAAGTGTCAGCTAGGCGACCCCCATAGACTTCCTGGTTCCTACCCCATCCCTGGTCTCTGGCAAATACCGGAGATGTCCTCCATCTCAGAGTTTCTATTCTCTCACTTTCTCTTTCCCTACTCAAACCTACTCTCCTTCCCATCCCCTCTCCAACCTGGTTCCGTCTCTCATCTCAAATGCCTATTTTATTCTTAACAGCTATTGTATCATAATGGTGAGAATGAGAGGAACATAGTGCTTATGAGTCAGGAGTTCTGTTTCAAACAAGTTAAAATGTGAATAGCTGGGCATCTACACTACAGTGAAAAAAAGATTGGTGATATAAATTTCATGATCCTAACAGAGAGATGCTATGGCCATGGCTAGGAGACTAGATAAAATCACCAAAGTATAATTATTGTTGAATGGAAGTCACAAGAATGAGTAGCAGGAAATTCCCATATTCAAATATCAAAAGGAAGGGAAATACAAAAAAGAAGGAATATATTTACTGAGGAGTACATGACCTAGGTTAAATTTAGAAAACTTGCTCCTACTACTACATAAATAGTTAGGTATGTTTTATTAATGCAGAACTATGATGAATATTGAACACAGACTTCCTTCCAGCTAAAAATAAATTATACAGAATCCAATCAGGGATAGTATAAAGTAATTGATAAAGATATCTACAATTTATACATTTAACTAAATTCACTCACATGGCTTACGTATGTGAAACTTTCAATATAATCTGTAATAGCTGAAGACCCTAGCCAGTAATCATCAGGGCCTCAGTGATTCTATTCAAAAGAATTGAATGCATTTGCTCTGGTTTAGGGAGGTAACTTTATTTTTGAATCCATAAAACATCTTTATTTTTCTGAAGCAACACTGGGTAAGATAATCCTGGTAGTATGCCTTTCTTGCAAGCAATTCTATACAAAAATTACACTGTGACTCCTCTCAGCAGACAGTTTCAATTGTTGTCAGAGGAAATCAAGTCAAACAAAATGTGGTTTCTGTGCATTAAGGCTGTATGAAAGAATTCCCACAATAGCTGTTCGCTAAAGGCAATGTTTTATAGTCTTAATTATAAAACCTCTAGAAAATCACAGGGCATACAAAAATTCATTTACCTCGTTTATTTCTTACCCTTAGGTGTAATATTGTAAACATGTGTATTTGAAATCCAAAACAGAGATTTATTTCACACCACTGTTTGTTCATTTCTAGTAAAATGGATTTTCTTCAAGCACTATGTCATCATAGATAATATTTGGCAAGCTGGAACTTTAATTTCATTATATGGCACATATTTTATAACTCCAAATGTTTTCCACCATTTGTTGCTGAAGAACTTAGTAATAATTGGAAAATGTGAACTTCTGATTACTGGGAAGATATTTTGGTAAAGTACGTATTTCAGTAATTACTGCCTCTATTAAAATTAATGTAAATGAACAAAATAAATATGCAGAAAAACTATCATAATGCCTTCCCCTGTCACTAAGTAAAAGTCTAGTCATCTCTGGGAGGTAAACATTCATTTGTTTTGAACGGAACAAAGCATGCTGAATTAAAGCGTCTCATGAATGCAATGAAGTCTAACCAGGAAATCAGACAGATGATTTTTCCCATCTGTTACTCCCACATCTTAGTCTTATTATCTACAACAATCGTTGCATTTTGTATTAAATTCCTCACTGTCCAGAGTTCAACCCAAACTGTAATAGCATTTCCAATACGTAAAAGATTTATCTCTGAAATTAGGAATGAGGGGCACGCAGAGAATGGAAACCATTCCTTCATACCCCACTCTATGAAGATATCAGACTTGTCTGTGTTCTGTTTTCATCCTACCTTGTATCTCTAAGAAAATCAACACCAGTAGAAACCAGAACCTTTTCAGAAACAAACTAATAATCTTTCAGAGATTTGTTCATGACTGAGCTTGCTATGTTTCATTGCATTCAATAACTCATCAAGGGAAGACAGATGAACTGGCAAAACTAGTTTTCTCCTATTAATTACAAATGTAAAAAGATAAAACTAAAAGTCAAACTATGATTAGAAAGCATAGAATGTTAATGTTAACAGAACCTTTAGAAAAACATGCCAACCCCTAAGAAGTGACTTCCTGAACAGGCTCTTCCAGTAAAACCATAATTACAGCTATTGAGTTGAGCACAATACTGCTTCTGTGCTTACAAAACAATCATAAGAAGCCATAGACACAAAGGAACCATGGCCACAAAAGCTTACTCTATCATAGAGCACCCAGTTTTATCCTAACCGTTGATGAAGTCACACACAGGAAAACTCTAAGCTATTTCAGATTATTATGTATGTCTAGTGAATACTAAAAGAAGAAACAAGAACTGGAATAGATGGACATCAAGTATTTTGTTTAGTATAGTTGCTGTCAGAATCCACTTTGGCCTAGGAAGTTTTTTGGAACCTAGTCACTGTTGCCCTAAAGAAAACATCTTCTCTGTAGTCATTTGGCATCTAGTCTATTTTTTTCCAGTGTTTTTAAACCCAGAACCATGTCTATGATAGGTAATTACAATAAGATGTGGTAGTTAATACTGTCATGTAAATGTGTTCCTGGCAACCTGTAACATTTGAATTTGCCAATTATAGTGAGAGACAAAAAAAAAAAAAAAAAAAAAAAGACCCTGGTTTTAGTTACAAGAGAGACACAAATCCAAGGGACAAGATTCATGTGGCAATACCACCAAATAGCAGAACACTGTGATTACCACGATCTTTTCCTGCCTGGTACTCAGAGAAAACTTTGTGAGTAGTTCCTTAACGGTCACTTAACTGTGTAATGTGTAACAATGTAAATCTCTATATACTATACTTATATGGTTTTATGCATTATGTAGAACAGCTAAAATACTCAAGTGAGGTATGGAACATTCTGAAGTGAATCACTTCAGTTAAGAATTTTATCTTTTCACTGAATTATAATTATTCTTTTAGATAACAACACTTTTGTAATAAGACAATGTTGGGTACTCGTGGAGAAAAATTCTATAATGAAACTCCGTATAAATAATAAGTATGCATCTCAAGCTTTTCTCCAAAAGGTAAATACAAGGTTCCCACTCAACTCTAACTCTAAATTTGTATAGTTCCTCGGCAATCATCAATTGGTTTTCAAGATTAAATAAAAATACTCTATTATCCTATGTTCATGCTTGAGGTGATCACAATGAGGTATTTGGCACCCCGTTTCCACCATTTCCAGGGAGTAAAGCTGCTATATAAACATTTGTTGAAATCTGTTTTGTACAAGAATCTTGGGTCAGAGTTGTTGGAAGGACAAAGCTACTGAAGTCCATGAGTTATAAGATTATAAATAAAAGCAATTGTGTCCTGCTTTAAAAGTCAAAGAGCTAAGCATCATTATCTACAGAGGCAGAGTAATGATTTACATGACAGCTCATTTGGAGCCTTATTTGACCAGAGCCATAGACAGATGGGCCTTTGAGAATGGCTGAATTATCATAAGCTTCATTAGGAGGGGTTTCTCATTACAGCTGCTGTTCCAGATGTGTAGCTAGAACAAATCGGTGAGTAGAAAAGGACATAGAATCCTTAATATCTTCCACTAAAAGAAAATTTTAATAGTAGATCTTGCTGTCTCCTTGGCATCATGGAATGACAGCCTAAAGTTAAAAAATACTTATATTCACTACATTTTTTTTAGAATATTTATTTTATATTTGGATGACTCGAAAGCTTTAGGATAGATGTAAAGGGAAATGAGACACAGAATTTTCCAAGTGTCAGGTTAATTATGTGTCACAAGAATACTTATTAAAGGCTATAATGTCCAATAAAGATCAGATCACTCATATCAGTGGTTCAAAATGTCCCAGTCAGGACCGTTAACAGTAAGGTTAACCTCTGTCACTTTAGTGTGTTTTTACTGGGTGTAGAAACACAATAACTAGAAATAATATATCTAAATGCCAGTAACCTGTTTATACTCATTTACTCTTAGTTGTATTCTGCACTCTGATCCTAAAAGTTATCCTTTGTAGAATGCTTTTGCAATTAGATTCAGATTAGGGGTAGGCAGTGGAAAATAGTGATTATAAATTTGAAGGCATGGTAAAGAGGCAAGGAGATGGGTTTTTTGTTTGTTTGTTTTGTTTTTTCCAGTATATTCTGTTGCAATAACTTTATCTCTCTAATTTCAAATCCTACCAGGCATCTACAGCAGGAACCATATCTGGCTTTGTCCTTCCTGCCAAAAGCTCCTGTTGTCTTCTGAAAAGCTGCTCAACCCTCAAATTCTTCTTCCATCTTTGTAATCATTTTCCTAAATGAGTCTGGACCACAGGCAGCTCCCAGAGCTATGGGAGAAGTTCACACTGGAGCCGGACTTTTGGCTACTTGATTGGGTTCTTTTCCTTACCTCCCTACACCATCCCATCCCTTGTAAAATCTTGGTAGGAAAAAGAGAAAATTAGAGGGGAAATATGAGTTGATATTGTTCATCTTCTTCCTGATGATTAGGGTCCTCAGGCTCCTTGGGGCAAATTTGACCTCGCCTACAGGATATGCAATTCCCCATTTCTTTTTTTTTAAAATTTTTTATTAATTACACTTAATTCATTTTGTATCCCCCCGTAAGCCCCTCCCTCCTCCCCTCCTGATCCCACCCTCCCTCCCCTTTCTGCATGCATGCCACTCCCCAAGTCCACTGATAGGGGAGGTTCTCCTCTCCTTTCTGATCTTAGTCTATCAGTTCTCATCAGGAGTGGCTGCATTGTCCTCTACTGTGGCCTGGTAAGGCTGCTCCCCCCTCAGGGGGAGGTGATCAAAGAGCAGGCCAATCAGATTATGTCAGAGGCAGACCAGGTTGGAATCCTTTCTTAAATTTTTTCTGATGCACCCCCCCACCCCCGAACAGGGAAATGCTATTCTTACTCCCTATGAGAAACTGCAAAACACAAATAACAGTAATTCCTTTATAATTTAACTTATATTTTTATTAACCATATTTTTATGGTATTCTGTTAATTTTGTTTCCTTAAGAACAAAATCATTCACAAATACTCTAAGAAATAATAAGATTGATTTACAACTTCTTTCTAAACACTATTTGACTGTGAAAAAAAGGAATAAAAAGCAAAGGAATAAAACTTACTAAAACAATTTCCTCATTTTTGATTGCTGAGTAGTATTCCATTGTGTAAAAATGTCACAATTTCTGTATTCCCTCGTTGATGGACAACTGGGTTGTTTCCAAGTTTTGGCTATTACAAATAAAGCTGCTACAAACATGGTTGAGCAAGTGTCGTTGTGTACTTGAGCACGAGGAAATCATGAAATTTGCAGGTAAATAGTGGGATCTAGAAAAGATCATTCTGAATGAGGTGTCCCAAAAGAAGAAAGACACACATGGTACATACTCAATTATATATACCTATAAGATATGATAAATGTAGAAGATAAACAAGAAAGAGAACCTGGAGTAAGATGATCAATCCTCACTTAGAAAGACAAATGGGATGGACATTGGATGTAGGAGAAAAGTAACAGGACAGGAGCCTATTGCAGAGGGCCTCTGAAAGACTCTACCTAGCAGCTTATCAAAGCATATACTAAGACTCATAACCAAACCTTTGGCAGAGTGCAGGGAATCATATGAAAGAAGGGGGAGTTAGCATGACGTGGAAAAGATAGGAGCTCCACAAGGACCAAATATATCTGTGCACAGGAGTCTTTTCTGAGACTGACATTCCACCAAGGATCATGTATGGATATAACCTAGAACCTCTGCTCGGATGTAGCCTGTGGTAGCTCAGTAACCAAGTGGGTTTCCCTAGTAAGGGGAATAGGGACTATTTCTGACATGAACTCATTGGCGTGCTCTTTGACCTTCCCATCCCCCAAGGGAGGAGCAGTCCTGCTAGGCCACAGAGAAGGACTTTGCAGCCAGTCTTGAAGATACCTGATAAAACAGGGTCAGATGAAAGGGGAGGAGGTCCTCCCCAATCAGTGGACTTGGAAAGGGGCAGGGAGGAGATGAGGGAGGGAGTGTGGTATTGGGAGGGAATGAGGGAGCAGGATACAGCTGGGATACAGTGTTAATAAAATGTAACTAATAATAAAAAAATAAGAAAAATGAAAAAATAAATAAATTTTACTAATTTGTTTTTTTTTATTTATCTATTATTAAGTACACTTTATTCATTTTGTCTCCCCCCATAAGCCCTTCCAAAAATTACTAAAACAGAAAACTGAAAAGAGTAGAGTGGATAGACAGACAATAATTAATGTGTTCACTCTGACAAAGCTAAAAATAAGCATATAAAACACATGGAGGAGGAAGAGGAGGAGGAGATAGAGAGAAAGAGAAGGGGAGGAAGGGGAGGGGAGAAAGAGGAGGAGAATCTCAATTAGATCTTATGCAGAATCTAATTTTTTAATAAACTTTCATTTGTCAATAAGCTCCCCACTTTAAGTATAGAATAAAAGTATTTTTTATCATCAATATATCATAGGTAATTTCTTAAATCATTTCTTTGAAGGTGACTAGAAGTAGTATGTAGCAAAACAATAAATCAGTGAAAGATAATATGGGACATTGGACATATATACATACATATATTGTGATATATATATATATATACATATATAATATGTAGAAACATTTTAAGAGGTCCTCAGGATAGTCGTATGAATTTGATCTCACAAGATGGTGCCTAGTGGATCTATACAACACATAAACTGGAAGAGAAAGATAAGATTAAACAGCAATATCCAAAAACAATATATCACTGATCAATGACAATGATATTCTTTGTGCTAGAAGAATTATATATTTCAAGTCAGTTTAGATAGACATTTTAAAAGAATGAACAAAATTTTAAAAAGATAGATTTTGAAATTAAAAATATTGAAAAAATGGATCAAAGCTGACTGCCTTACACAGAAGAAATATAAAAGAAAAGTTTGTCATTACATTACAGTGTTTTATAACCTACTGAAACTGAATAGTGGCCTGAGAAAAATTAGACAGATGTATAGGAGGATGCAGGTGCACCTGGTAATAGCATGTAGAGAAAAGATGAATCTGCATGTCATTCTAGGAAGTCAGTGTTTAACTTGTGAAGACGTAGATGAGGAACGATCACATGCATACACAAATGTGAATGCAAATTATCATAAGTGTCTGTTAAGAAAGTGAGAGCAAAGGGAGTCTAGAACAGGCATGGGTCAGGGCAGGCTCCAAGGAGAGTGGTTATAAGATATGCTAGAGAACTGGGTGTTTAGCTCTGTCATGATTTTATCCCACGCCTGATATCATGTGTTCAACTACCAGGACCCAGAGGGTAGAAGAAAAAAAGTAAACTGACTCTCGCTAGTTGTCCTCTGGCATTCATGCATGTATATACTCAGTAATGATGATGATGGTGATGATGGTGATGAAGATGATGCTGCAACTTATAGTTCCTTAAAACATAAACCTTTAATGACAGTAATGTACAACAAAAGGTGTGACACACCCACATGGTCCGTCCTCTGATAAAATCCTGCTGCGGATCAAGACCTTCCTCACCTGTGTTAGTACAGGTGACACCTCTGTCTCATAATCTTTATATGGCATTTTTCATACTTTCTGATTTTATTCACTTAATTTTAAATTTCCAAGATGTGTTTACCCTCAACTCTTCCTAATTTAAAAACAACAGCAAAACTTAACTCAAAAAATAAGACCTTCTTGTCAGTACACAGTTTAACATCCTGTGTGTTAAACTCATTAAAATTTGCACAGTAACCTACACATACATGCCATTCATTTTCCTTTTATGTTTTCTCGGTATAATTATGTTATGAGCAGCGCGACTGCAGGAGCTAAGCATTTGTATTTTAAGTCATTCTTATAACAAAAAGCACATTGTTTTTTTTTTTTCATAACAGAAGCTAATTGGCAAAATTACTTTAAAATATATTTGTATGGCTGAATGTTGATCACATTAAATTGGTAGCCATCAGTATTAAACCACCGTGGGATTTATTACCTACAAAGATCACTTCCTTTATACAAAGTAAATACGTTTGAAAAGTAGGGCTCATGAGATTGGTAATGCATATAGGATGCTAAGAATTAAATTGCTCGTTAAAATACTGTTGATAATATTTTAACCCCAGAGCTCAATTGAACCTTTACCTTGAACTTTTACCTTTTTACAAGGCCAGTAAGTATACTTCCTTACCATGAAGCTATAACAGGATAAATTTTGTAATTCTGAGTAGCGCAGTCAGTTCTGGAAGTGAAATAGGAAAAGTGTGCACAAATTAATGATTTCACCCCTGGTGGAAATGGACACAGCAGTTCAATTTTCAACATATGCACTCACTCTGGGGAATTCTTTTGCAAATGCTGGCCAAATATATTAACACTGTGTCCATCTATGAATGGAGTATAGGAATGACACTGTCATGCCAGTGGCCAATCTGTCTATGTGCTGTTCTGTCATATAATATATGCATATGTATTTACTCTGGTTCTATGAATGTTTTAAGAATACATAAGAATTTGTCCCTTGAACACTACCCTTCTCCTTCTCATGTCTGTCTCATTGTGAGTGTTTGTGGCTGTGTTGTGTTTGCCTGTGCCTATGCATCACACCACAGGACCACACAGATGCTAAGCAAAAACTCTACATTTGCTGTTTGTATTTTGGGTATTTTCTCATTATAGATCTATCATACTACAAGATTTGTTTTCATTAGTGTGTTAAGATATATTTTGTTCTTATTAATATAAGTATCTGGAAAAGGTCTAAAATTTACACAACAGTGATGAGACTTCTTTAGGGTACACAGTGGTTTTCCTTCCATGATAGCCATTGTACCTCCTGCTTCTCAATGGGAGAATACTGATTTTCCTCCCAACAAACAGAGACTGTTAGTATTGTAATTGTCTTCTCCTCTGTAACATAAATACTTTTAGTTGTTTCCTCCTGTGGTATAATCTCTCAGTTCTCTGTCAAACAGAAGACTAATCTGGACTGACTTACAACACTGTGTCTCTTTGAAAATAAAATTTCAAGAATGGAAGAGGATATTCAGTTCTGTATCTATATTCATCCAAAGTATTAATTGTTGAGGTTAAAGTGATGCTCCCTAAAAATACAGCAGAGTAGACACTAAAATATATTTACCTACATGACAGTAGATATGAAGCAGCAACTCAGTACCTGAATGTCAAGGAAATGGAAAAGACAAAGATGCTGTTCAACTGGTGGATGGATAATAGGATTGTAGTATATATTGAAATTCTCTTTGGTTGTGAAGAAAATGAATCATGAAATTAGCAGGCAATTCGATGTTGCTGAACAATATTATACTGAGTGAGATAACACAGACCAAGAAAGGCTAATACCACATATTTTATTTTCTTTGTGGACCTTTTCTCCAAGTCTTTAGATTTGTGTATATAATCTCAAGTAACTGTATAAGCTAGAAAAGTAGAAATGGACAATGTCTGAGGGAAAAGGAACTCTACAGAAGGATATAAAAAAACATGGCGCTAAGAATGGAGAGGAGGAGTGGGTAGGGATAGACTTTGAGTGGGAAAAGAGGAGAATAATACAGAAGAGGGACAGAGCAGAGATAAATAACCCTAAGGCTGTTTCAGAAACCCACAAGAAGACAATGTTTTATAAGTTTACATAAAATTACAATAAAGTAAAAAAAAGAAGGTCAATGGGAGCATATCTAAAAGGGGATGCAGAAAAAAGCTCTGTAAGTGGGGGAATGAGAAAAATAGTGAGGGACTAACTGAAAAGACTGGAAGAGAGACACTACAGATGGCAAGGGAGAAAAGAAGGATAAGTAACACTAAGGTTGTTTTAAAATTTCATAAGGGAATGCAAAGTTTTAAATTCACGCGAAAATACATAGAAGTATTGTAATTTTATGTGTATAAGCAAACGCACATGTACATACATATGTACTATATAGAAGAGTATGTGTGTGCTCGCAAGTGTGTGTGTATGTACGTGTGCACATATATGTAGCTGGTAAGGGAACAGGGATAGAAGCAGAAAGCAAAGCAAAATAAAATATAGTGTTATAAAGGTAAACTAAGAATTAAATGGAGAGTGATATGTGAGGCCATGCTAAATGAAAGAATATGGGAAGAGACAAGCGAAAAAATGGGCCTTTTGAAAAGCCATATGGAAGCCAACTATTGTAGGCTCTTGTCTTAGTTAGGGTTAATACTGTTGTGATTATATGCCACAACTGGGGAGAAAAAGTTTATTTCATTCATACTTTTATATTATAGTATACCACCAAAAACCCATAGAGCAGAATGAAAATAAAGCAGGGCAGGAATCTGGAGGCAGAGGCAGAGGCTAAAGCAGAGGACATGGAGGTGTGTTTCTTATGCTCTTCTCAGCCTACACTCTTGTAGAACCTCACAATACCCTCTCCCATCAATCACCAGTCAAGAAATTGTCCTGCAAGACTGCCTACAGCCCTTTCCTAAGGGGGCATTTTCTCAGTAGATGCTACTTTCTCTTAGATGACTCTAGCTTGTATCAAGTTGACATAAAATTAACCAGCACAGATCTTCCTCAAAAATATACATATATGAAAGTGATTTAAAGAAGTCGCCATATAACAGAGGAGATAATGCCCCATCTTGACATCTTATATCACTGAGTAAAGCCTCTAGTGTCAGGAATAGTTAGTTGCATCTTGTTAAGATACTGGACAAAGGGTTCCTCAGAAATCTCAAATCATCACAGGCTATTTCCATTCTTATTGGTTGTTCTGCATCAGCTGGTGGTAACGATCTAGTCCTTAAGACAGCAATTACTTATGTCATTGAACTTGGGGAAATTAAATTTGTACCCAACTCAAATCTTCTGACTATCATTCATGGTACAGCAAGGTACTTTGTATAATACTTGAGAAGAAAGGAAATAATAATATTAGATAGGTGTGATCCTTAGAATCCATAACAAACACTTGCATACAAGATATATTGATGCAGTAGTGGTACAAATATTAATTGAGTTATCAACCACCTTTTGCTTTGATGTAAAACCCACTGCATGTGTTGCGACACATATATTGAAGGCCCAAGAATCTGAGCCTGTAAATGTCATGCTAAATAAACATTGCAATAAAATCATTCCTGATAATATGTCACTAGAACCATAGATCACAGCTTCACTCAGTATTAGCCAGAGAAGCTTCTTCTTAACAGAGATGACAATTAATACAGACACCCACACCTGAAAATGTACTTCCCTAAAGAGACTTTGCAGGACTCATTATTAAATCTTCCCACAGATTTCAGGGATCTCTGTAGAAGAGGAGATGGGAAGATTTTAATATCCAGAGGTTGATAACTCCAATGAAGACACAAGATTTATATACATATGAAGGCACAAAGAAGACGACAGCAAAAAGAAGACCTGCACATGTTCAAATTAGAGAAAATGCCAGCAAGAAGAGGAAGTAAACAGAAATTCCCACCCCTAACCAAGTAATTATTTGCAATTGATACCTGCTGGGGAAAAAAAGCAAACTAGTTTTTTCCAATGGAGTGTTACCCTCATGCCGTATATCAAATATCAATCACATTACAGGACAAACTCCATGCCCAGGAGTAGTTGGTCAGTACAAACTGGATTTTGTTTGTGTCTCTTTCTCTCTCTCTCTCTTTCTCTCTTTCTCTGTCGCTCTGTTTCTGTGTGTGTGTGTGTGTGTGTGTGTGTTTATTTTTTTTTGTTGGCTTTTTTAAATTGAAAATAGATGAGATGAGGGAGGGAGGGTGAGGGAGGGAATGAAGAAGGAAGCTACAGCCGGATACAAAGTGAATAAATTATAATGAATAAATATTAATTAATTAATTAAAAAGAAAATAGATCCTTCTCTTATACAATACATCACAAACATAGTTTTCCCTCCCTCCTTTCCTCCTAGCTCCCCTCACCTCCCTTCTCCCACAGATCCATTGTCCCTCCATTTCATGTTCTGAAAATACCAGGCCTATCAGAGATGACAGTCAAACAGGACAAATCAAGATATAAGACAAGGTGAAAGCCCTTTAGATTGAACAAGGCAACCCAATTGGAGGAAAAAAGAGTCTCAACCACAAGCAAAAGAGTCAGAGATAAAATCTCTCTGAATATTAGGTGTCTCACAGAAAAAAACCAAGCTAACAGTGGTAACACATGTGCAGTGGACTTCATGCAGACCTGTGCAAGTCCTCTGCTTTTGCTATCAGTCTCTGTGAACCCATGTGAGCCTTGCTTGGTTGATTTGGTGGACCATGTTGGCCTGGTGTCATCCATCTCCTCTGACTTCTACAGTCTTTTCTCCACCCGTTCTGTGGGATTCACTGTTCTCTGAGGGAAGGGACCAAATGGAGACCTTCAATTTAGACTCTCTTTGCATAACATCTGGCTGTGGGACTCTGCACTAACTGCTGTCTGCTGTCAGGGAAAGCTTCTCTGATGCCAACTGGAAACAACAGTGACCTTTGAGTATAACAAAGCATCATTAGGAATTATTCCTAATTATTCAATTTTTGTTTCTTTGTTTAGAGATTTTTTTTTAACAAAAGAAAAATGGAAAGAAAATTAAGTTTCTTGGATAGACAGGTGAGAAAATCTTGAAGAACTGGGGAGGGGAAATATGGTCAAAATATATAACATATTTTAAATGAAAACTTAGTTTAAAAAATAAAATAAAAAAAAATTAACAAAAAAATTTCCAACCCAGTTTTAATGGTCTGTATCTGAAAAATCTTTAATCTTGATTGTGACTAACAAACTCAAAAATATTTTAGAGGTTTACAGTGTCCCCCATTAAACTTTCCAGTGAAATTTTAAAGCTTATGGTTGCTTGTGGATCCCATTTCAGTGCTTCTGCAATATACTACATTATTGTGAATTGATACTTCCTAGGTTTATTTTGTCAACATTCTTCTTAATTTGGGGCTGTGCATTAAAGTGTGTAGGGGAAACTCTTGAACCTCAATTATACAACCCTACACAGTACTTTCTTTTGCTAGCGTTGTGTTGCTTGTAGATGTGATAAATGGCTCTTCATTCAAGTTACGGATAAAAATTTATAGGCTAAATAGTGAATCTTGTGATAGATCACACCAGGCATCTTTTCAAGGGGAAAATTATTTATTAAACAACACATGTGGTAGTATCTGTGCATTTTATTGAGCTGTGCTGCCACTTAACATATTTCTCTGTCTTATCTACATCCATGTCTTGCCCAAGAGGATTTGCAAGTGCTTTACTGCATTCTGATAAGACATGACTGATATTCCCCTCTGTTCATAAATATAACAGAGGTGGTCTTGGTGAGGAAATCAGTGGACATTTATTGAGCCTTTAATCCTTCAAAATACAGAATTTATTTATGGATAGAGTCTGGGATGACCTTTTATGCCCAACAAACAAAAGTACAAAAGGGAATCAATAGGTCCTTGAAGTCATAAAATAGAAAACAATAAGTCCTAGGGTTTTCCCACATATAACCTCCTACTAGCCATGTGACATTAAATACGTTTGTTAAAATTGCCATATATTACATATTTTTAAATGTATGCTCAAGTCTTATCATTTGCATACTAAGTTTTGAGATTTTTATTGACGATAAATGTAGCATAAAATAAAAATACAGTGATTAAAATGAAGGAAATCTTCTTGTACTTGTTATTTTTGTTGTATTTACACATTTAAGAACGTGTATGTGTGAAGTTTGTGTGTGTGTTTGTGTGTAACACAATTAAAGAAAACAAGGCTTTGAACTTGAGAAAAAGAGGGTTACATAAAGAGGTTAGAAGGAGGTGAAGAACAAGGGAAAATGATTTTATTCTATTTTAATCTCAAAATGTAAAATATTACTTAATTTAAAAGTTCTTAATGTGGAGTACAATGTTTTACACATCTCATGATCTCTTAAGCGTTTGTTTGCTTTGATGTTGCCTGAATATTTCCATGGATGGCCTCAAACTCGCCATTTGCTGGGCCCATCCTCCTCAGTGCTTTTGTTATAAACGAGTTCCAAACAAGCCCAGGGATACTGAAATTATTTAACTTTATTTCTGATTCATGCAAAGCTCCACAATTTTGATTTCAGATTAATCATGATTGGGGTTCCAACTTTATTAATCATGTCAAAATTCTAGACATAATAAATTGTCAAAATTAATGTACAGAAGAGATTTATTTCAGAAAAGAAAGCATCGTGACACTTTTGCCTAAGGAGTGTCTGCTTCTGCTTGGGAAGCTAAAAGGAAACAGGTTATTTTACATTACACTTTCCTGCACATATACTCAAGTATAAACTATAAATTCTTATATATTGGGTAGAGAGAATGGATCTGGTAAAAGAACAAATATCTACTATAAATACCTTTAAAGTACAAAATAAATTTATACATTAATGTCTTGAGAAATTTTAGAGATTCTAAAGATTTTATCATGATTAAAATGTTTAATAAGTATCTTATGACTTCATGTTTTCATGAGATATATTCAGTTTTAAACAAACATTAGTGAAGTGTCCCAGGCACTACAAAAGGCATGGGGGTTTTGAGAATCAACAGAAGACGTGACCCTTGTGCTAAGGTAACAGAAAGTGCTGTGTAGGAGATAAGACATTGACAAAATATAATTATTTTATTATGAAATTGTATATAAGACTTGAGAATAAGACTTGTATACAGACTAATAATAAATTAACTAAGCCTAGAAGAGTTGAGTAGCTTCAAGTGTGTATTTAGATTGCTATTTAAGGTAAATTAATGAGTAAATATGGTATGTAATAAAAAAGTGCTGTTGGTCAATGCAGTCATATGGGCAAGCTTTACATTGGAGTCAGAGTAGTAGAATGATGTCATATAACTATGGTGCTTAATTGAAAGAAGCAGGGTAGAGGGAAACAAGACTGTTAGAGGTTAAGTGTCATTCCACATATATCCAAAAGCAACAGTACACCCTGAAGAACTGAAAAAGTTATGGATAAGCTCCAGGGAAGGTTTCTTGTTTGTTCACTGTTAGCAACAAAAATGCAATATCCAAACCTAGGAGATAGCAGAGGCCAGATGGTTACTGCAGCAATTAGTAATTCAAATGAGAAATGATAAATAAGAAGGTGCCTTCCCAAAGTCATTCTCCTTCTTATTGCTTAAAACCATTTTTAAAGTTTGCTTTGTAGTTTATAGTCTAGAAACTCTTATTCATGAGGGACCAAAGATATTAGTAGATTCAATGATTTCCAATTTTACCATAATGCATTATTGCATTTATTTTACAGTGTTTAAAATACTGCCCTGTGTATTTCTTAAGTTACAACAGCAGCTTCAACAGGTAGAAATCATCAAAATTAATCATAACATAGGAAATGTGTCAAGAATGACTCTTGGGTTGCTTAACTTTATATATATTCAGCATGCCTATGAAATTAGTTACCTGCATGGAAAGTAATATTATTTAGAGGGAGTAAGTAACTTTCCCATCTGTACACAGGAATTTATGTACATAATCAATTATATCTATTAACAAGTGAGGTGTTCAACTCTCACTCACTCCCTATCTGCACATATTCTGTTTAAATATTTTGTTTAGTTAGTAATAAGCAACATATATCTTTGCATTCTATTTCTAAGCTTTTTGGAAAAGATTACTGTGTGCCTTACCCTAGAGGCCTTGCAGGTATGGCTGCTGTGTCTACAGGTGGAGAGGAGAGATGCTATGTCTATGTTCAGTGTTCTGACTTAGGAATATCGGAATATTGTCCTAACATTCCCTAAAGAAGTGAGACAACCAGTGCCAGGCTGACACGGACAGAGCAAGCTGGGGAAGAGAAGAACCCCACCTGGGACCATAGGCCCTCCACAGTTGTGAGCCCTAGACAGATGACCCTTGCATGGGACCACTTGGAGGAGGGATTTTAGGGAGCTGGCAGGCTGACCAGCTCAGATACATTTCAGGCTTGGATTTAGGGCTTTGAATCTGGCTATCCTAACATCTACTCCGTTGGTGAAATTCGGAAGTCCATGAAGGGACTGGTTTTTTGGATCCAAAACTACAGGATCTTCATGACACAGGGCAACAGGAGAAATTCCAGTGAAGTTCCTGTATTGATAGAGCAGTGGAAGCCACAGGATTTGTAACAGACACCAATTGGGATTATTGACAGAATACCAGAAGGCAGGGGCTTTATAACAGACCTCAATCTGGTCTATTGATTGAGCAGCAGGATGCAGAGGCCTTCTTCACAACCACAAGTCATTGCAAAGAAAATTTGCAAGCAAAGAAGTGTAGAAAAAAGGGTATAATGTGAAACATACTACAACTTCCAAAAAAGATATCTCTCTCTCTCTCTCTCTCTCTCCCTCTCTCTCTCTCTTGCCAGGGAGGTTGCAAGAGTGGAGGGTGGCTATGAGGGAAAGGTGAGTTGAGTGGGGATGGAATATAGGAGGTGAAATTCACAAGGAAAGAATAAAAAGTTTTTTAAAGATAATAATGTGTTTGAAACTTCTCATAAAGTGGTGCTCTCTGAGTCTTGCTGCTGCTTTTCCAAATAAGATTACTGTTCCTCAAAGAATATGGAACAGAAGGCAACCTGATGAATGCAATGCAGTGCTGGGAAGGTGTTTAGAGATGATAATGTGCCTGCACAGAAACTTCCGGCCTATTCAAGCAGAGCATTTTAAGTAGGAACCCTTTCTGGCTTATGCTAAAATGCGTGAAATTGCTGTCTGACATTCCACTGCTTCATTAATCTCCTTTTGCCAGATTGCAATTTAGACATAGTTTATTAACAATAAAAAGATTTCAGGTTTCTAGGCCAAATGTTACATAACATAATTTGATAATTCTATCAAATTTATAGTTAGATTATTAATACAAGATCACATTACATAAAAGTTAAGCATTTTTGATACACTTGGACTTTAGTTGTGTGCAGGGTGATAATGTGGATCCTTGTGCACTTTTCTACGGTAGACATCCAGTTAGGCCAGCACCATTTGTTGAAGATGATGTGTTTTTTCCATTGTACGGTTTTAGATTCTTGGTCAAAATCAAGTATCCGTAGGTGTGTGAGTTTGTTTCTGGATCTTCTATTCAATTCCATTGATCCATCATTTTGTTTCTATGCCAGTACCATACAATATTTTTTACTATTGCTCTGAGTTCAGAGATGGAGAAGATCTATTGCTGTACAGGATTGTTGTAGCATTTCTGGGTTTTTGTTTTTCCACATGAAATTGAGAATTTTTCTTTAAAGGTCTTTAAGGAATAGTGTTGGTATTTTGATGGGAATTGCATTGAATCTGTAAATTGCTTTTGGCAGGATGTCCATTTACACTATGCAATCCTACTGATCTTTGAGCATGTGTGATCTTTCCATTTTCTGTTATCTTCTTCAATTTCTTTAGAGGCTTGAAGACTTTTTCAAATAGGTCTTTCACTTGCTTGGTGAGAGTCACACAAAGGTACTTTATGTTATTAGTGGCTATTGTGAAAGGTATAGTTTCCTTAATTAAAACCAGACACACTAAATCTATTAGAAGAAAGAGTGGGGAAGAGCCTTGAACTTATTGGTGTTGGGAGACAATCCTGAACAGAACACCAACAGCACAGGCTCTGAGATCAACAATCAATAAATGGGACTTCATGAAACTGAAAGCTTCTGTAAAGCAAAGGACACTGTCATCAAAACAAAACAAAAGCCTACAGACTGGAAAAAGATTTTCACCAAACCAATATCTTCACCAAACACAATATCAAGAATATATAAAGAATTCAAGAAGTTAAAAAGCAACCAGTAACATAATCCAATTAAAAAATGGGGTACAGAGCTAAACAGAGAATTCTCACTAGAGGAATATTGAAAGGCATAGAAACACTTAAAGAAGGGGAGGAGGATCTCCTCTATCAGTGGACTTGGAGAAGGGCATGGGAGGAGATGAGGGAGGGAGTATGGGATTAGGAGGGAATGAGGAATGGGGCTACAGCTGGGATGAAAAGTGAATAAACTATAATTAATATAAAACATAAAAATAAAAAAGAAATTCTCAAATTACTTAGGGAAATGCAAATCGAAATGACCCTGTGATTTCACCTTACTCCCATCAGAATGTCTAAGATCAAAAACCAAAGTGACAATACATGCTGGAAAGGATGTGGAGAAAGGGGACCCCTCCTCCACTGCTGGTAGGAATGTAAAATTGGACAACCAGTTTGGAAATCAATCTGGCACTTTTTCAGAAAATTAGGGATAGTACTACCTCAAGATCCAGCTACACCCCTCATGGGCATATATCAAAAAGATGGTTAACCATACAACAAGGACATTTGCTCAACCATGTTCATAGCAGTTTTATTTATAATAGCCAGAATCTGGAAACAAACCAGATGTACCTCAACTAAGTAATGGATACAGAAATTATGGTACATTTACACAATGGAGTACTACTCAGCAATTAAAAGAAGGAAATCATGAAATTTGCAGGCAAATGGTGGGAATCAGAAAAGATCATCCTGAGTGAGGTATCCTAGAAACAGAAAGACACTCCTGGTATATACTCACTTATAAGTGGATATTAGACATATAATGTAAGATAACCATACTAAAATCTGTACACCTAAAGAAGGTAAGCAAGAAAAAGGAACCTGGGCAAGATGATCAATCCTCATTCAGAAAGGAAAACACAGCAAACATCAGAAGAGGGAGAAAACAGGAAACAGGACAGGAGTCTACCACAGAGGGCCTCTGAAAGACTCTACCCCGCAGGGTATCACAGCATATGCTGAGGCTCATAGCCAAACTTTGGGTAGAGTGCTGGGAATCTCATGAAAGAAGGGGACAATAGAAAGACATGGAGGGGACAGGAACTCCACAAGAAAAACAACAGAACCAAAAAATCTGGGCAGGGGTCTTTTTGGAGACTGATACTCCAACCAAGGATTATTCATGGAGCTAACCTAGATCCCCTGCACAGATGTAGCCCATGGCAGCTCAGTATCCAAGTGGCTTCCTTAGTAATGGGGACAGGAATTGTCTCTGACATGAACTCAGTGGCTGGCTCTTTTATTTCCTCCTCCTGAGAAGATTGAGTATCTTATCCAAGGTCCCCCTTCTTGCGAGAAACTTAAAGCAATCCCACTGAAATTAGGGACAAGGCAAGGCTGCCCAACTCTCCATACCTCTTAAAGATAGTACTAGGATCAGAAGGAAGAAAAAGAAACCCTCCCCTACCAGTGGATTTGGGGAGAATGTATGGAGAAGGAGGAGGAAGGGAAGGATTGGGAGGGGAGGAGGGAGGTAACTAGAGGGGATATATAAAGTAAATAAAGTATAATTAAAAATAAAAAATAATGAAAGAATTGGAAAGAAAAAAAACATAGTACTTGAAGTCCTTGCTAGAGCAATGTGACAATTAAAGGAGAGTTATTGCTTTTCAGTCCTGTTGTTCCCTGTATTTCTCTAAGAATCCCTTTCTACCCTCTGATATTAAGAAGGCTCCATTGTTTCAAGAACAGGGCAATGCAGCACAAAGAGCAAAAAACACTATCATTTTCTCATTAATTTTCAAAGTTCCATCCTCTAGTAGTTGCATGAAACTCCTTTAGCAATTCTTATTCAGTAAATAAGATTGATGGAAAAACAGAGGACAAGGAGCCAGGTCCCTCAATTCTACCCTTGCCCTAACTGGCAAATCTTGAAATCTCTGATGTGTCTGAGTGAATGGATAGACTTTACCTAAGTTCCTGAGCTTAGGTCAAGAACGCAAAGCCACGGAGAAAGGCTACTTTTAAAGCATACTGCCTTCGCATTCTAGGGTATAGCTAGAGCCTATGATGACTCTACACCTTGCCTAGGTCAGCAAGAGAAAAGAGATATCTTTGAGGTTCAGGGAAAGAATGCAGTCTGAGTAGACATGTGGCAGGTGAAACTTGCCCTTCTTTCTGAGAATTTAACTGAGTTTAAACTAAAATGATTTAGAAAAGCTCAATATGACTGCATTATGACATGTGCTTTATTACATTTTCTGCCAGCATGTAGAATGTGACAGAAATGTCTTGAAGTAGAAATTTCATTCTGTTTCATAGGAATGCTATTACGCTTGCAATCTTTAAAATAGTATAACTAATAAAATTAAGAAACTAGTATATGAATGCAGAAATATATTAGACAACTGACAGAGTCTGTTTTTGTTGTTTGTGTTCATATGGTTTCAGGGATGAGAACTTTATATTGGACAACCAGCTAGAGGGGCTCATGCCTCAAACAGGCTAATTCTTACTTTCCCAGTAGTCCTCAGATGCCTGCACTTCCTAGTACAGGTATATGTCCTTGTGAGACTTTTCCCTGTAGTGTTAACACGTCTATTAATACTTCCGTTAAGATCTTCTTTATGCAGCCATTTCTATGAGAAAGTTGTTCACAGCACACTTTCTGGTATGCTACATAATCTTTCCCTGCCCTCTTCGGTGGTATTCCCTGAAACATAGATATATAGATACAACTTTGTGAGACATATATACAAATATATGTATGTATATATATATATATATATATACATATATGTATAAATACATAGATAGATGATAGGCAGATAGATAGATAGATAGATAGATAGATAGATAGATAGATAGATAGATAGATGACTGGGTTTCCCACAATCTGTTCATGTCTGCATGGTGTTTAGTTGTGGTTTCTGTGATAGACTCTATTGCCTGAATAAAGAAAGCTACATTGATTAGGAGTGCTAAATAAACTTAACATCAAAGATTAGGGTCTAGGAACTGCGTATGAGAGCATATATATGACATTTTTCTTTTTGGGTATGGGTTACAGACTACAATATAATCTTTTCTTGGTCCATTCATGTACCTGAAAAATTCTATTTTCTTTGTATTTATTACAATTTATTCACATTGTATTCTAGCTGTAGTACCCCCTCTTTCCTCCTCCCAAATCCACCTTCCCTCCTTCTTCTCCCCCTATGCCTCTCCCCTAGTCCACTCTTTGAACATAGGACTGATTTCACTAAAATAATATCATCACATTAGATATTATTTCAGTTTGACTGGTGTTCTCAAATAAAAAGGAAATGAGTTATCAAATAAATATCTTAGAAAAGTGACTGTGGTAGTTTGAATGAGAATGCCTTGTCCCTATCAGTTCATATTTTTGAATGCTTTGTCACCAGAGAATGGAACTGCTTGAAAGGATTACAAAGATTAAAAGGTGTGACCCTGTTGAAGTAGGTGTGGCCTTATTGGAGGAAGTGTGTCATGGGTGTGGGGGTCGAGGCTTTAAGGTTTCAAAGTCTATGCCAGGTCCAATCTCTCTTTTTAACTGTGGACCAGGATGAAGCTCTTAACTATTTCTCCAGTATCATGCTGCTATGTATGCCAGTAAAATTCCCACTATCGGGTTTGATCTGGAGCTACTATGTGTTCTACTTGCCACTCAGAATCCTTGTTGTCCTATGAGAGGTTTCTCACATATTCAGGATGACTTTGTGTGAACCTTGTCTCCCAAGTTTTCCCTGACTGGAAAATAAAAGTTGCTGACAGCTTATTTGGGCAGAGCAAGAAGGGAAGGCTGGACTTACTGGGAGAGAGCAATGAACTGGGAGAAGAGGCAGGAGCAAAGGCCTTTCACCAAGAGACTAAGAGTAGACAGATGTACCTGGAAAGTATAGCTAGCCATATGGCTAGATGAGGCTAGGGGATCACATTAACTTAGGTGAGCTAGTTGAGAGTCTGCCCAGCTAAGGCCTAAGCTTTTAAAAACTAAAAAGGAACAGAAAGCGAGCCTACCATAGATGTCCTCTGAAAGTCTTCACCCAGGAGGGGATCAAGCAGATGCTGAGAATCATAGTCAAGCTTCAGGCACAGCACAGGGAGTCTTATGAAAGAAGGCAGGGATAAAAGGGCATGGGGGACAACAGCTCCACAAGGAGACCAACAAAGCCAACAAATCTGGGCACAGGACGGCCATTAAAGACTGATGAACCAACTGAGGACCATGCATGTAGAAGACCTAGACCCCCTGCTCAGATGTAGCTGATAGGAAGCTAAGTTTCCATGTGGGTCATCTGATAAGGGGGGCGGGCAAAGACTATCTCTGACTTAGACTCTGATGCCCATTATTTGATCACTTCCCTTTGGTGGACATCCTTGCCAGGCTACAGAGGAAAAGGATGCAGGTAATCCTTATGAAACTTGGTAGGCTGGGGGCAAATGGTAGAGAAGAGGGATAGGAGGGGAAAAGAGGGAGGAAGGGACCAGGAGGACATGAGGCAGGGGATTACATTTGGGATAAAAAAATGAATAAATTATAAAAACTAAAATAAATAAATAAATAAAAATATCGGTATCCTTATTTTTATGGGAAGAAGGGCCTCTAGGTTCCTAAAATATTCCACCATTGAGTTAAGAGATTAAGGTTCTAAAAGTGGAAGCAAGGCTTCAGTTAAACACTTTCCTTCATAAAAATTGTTATGATGATGGTGTCTCCTCATAGCAATAGCACAATGTCTTCTAGGCCATGGCACTAGTATGTAATAAAAGAAGGATATGAATCTTTATTTTTCAAGTAGTTTTTCTAGTAGTAGTTATTCTTATGTTTCTACTACAAAAACCTGACACAGACAACTCAAAAGGAAAGTTGTATTTTTAATCAGAGTTTGTGGAATTTAATCCAGAATTGTTAGCTACCATGTGTTTGGAAAGAATACCAGAGTAGCAGAGGTGTGTGAAGGCAACGTGTTTCCCCTTTTGATATAAAGAAACAGAAAGTATGTGGAAGAGATGAATAATCAGGTTTTCAAATCACAGTCTTCACTTACTTTTTTGTTATTCCCATGCCTGCCTCCTAAGGTTTTCAGAGACTTCCACAAGAAATGCTATCAGTAGAGGACAGAGCTCCAGCAATACAGTCTTTTAGAATGACAGTTCATAACCACACCTTAATACTTAAACACTTTTTACTATATCCTTGTGCTTCTTCAAGAGAGAGTCAAGGTAAAGAGCAACAGCAAAGAGTACTGTTTCATAACCATGGATGAGCTCGTCTTCCTAAAACTGTAGCAGAGAACTTATGATTTTACTTTTTAAAATAACTACTGTCCTGCAGTCGTCAATCGTAGGCAGTATATAGTTCCAAGTTCTAAAAATTATTAAATATTCAATATTGCTTAATTTAAAAAAAACAGAATGTATAAAAGTGTTCTTCATTTATCTCTGATTTCTCCTATGACTCTCATAAATCCTAGTATTTTCTGACTATTGATCTACAAGTTAAACCACATTCATTAGTGCTTGGTTGTTCTATGTTCTGTGGAACCTAAAAAAAAATGATGAAAACGTGATATGAAGAGAGCAAACCTCTTAACTTAAATAATAAAGTTCTTTATGGTTCTGGGTATGGAACATATTTAATAACTAGAAATATGATTAAATCTTCTCCATAAGTGGACTCAGGGGGTGAAGATTTCAAAGGACATGCACCACAATAGAAAGGATTGTATTTTAACATCTATAGGATCCAGCCTGGTTAAGGACATAGTTTAAAATAGATTGAGCCACAATGAAGATTTTAATAATGGATTTCACCCTGTCTTAGAAGTACTTAAATTAAAGATGAAACCAACTATTTCTTTATCTAGGCCATACCCTGGGGGGGGACTAGCATGGTTGTTCTTCACAATTTAATGCCTTTGATTCTGGGCAGTCTGACTCCACATGATTCTGGCAGTGGGGTATCTACAGTATCATTTGCAAAAGGTAATTTTGGTACAATTGATCTTACACTTAGGAAATCTTTGCAGATATTCTGAATAATTTTCTCATTTGTTTAATCACATAGATGCGACAATTCTCAGTTTAAAGCTGCATACTAAATTAAATACTGGTCCTAACGAAAAGAACCTGTTTTCTTTTTTTGTTGTCAGTAAAGTTATGGGGTACTAAAAGATGCACTCAATATAAGCACTATTTCCTCAATTTGGCATCAGAGGGATCCAAAGAAACGTTGGCTCCTGTGCAATGCCTTAATTACATTTTATTAACACATCTTAGTGGAACCAGTAATTCACTAGCCTTATTTGAATTGTCCTCAGTGCTGAACTAATTAAATAAGTCTAACTGTGGTAATTAAACTATCAAGAACAGGGTTTAAAAAGGCAGTCTACAGAGCCAGAGAGATGACTTAGGGGAAAAAAAAACTTGCTGTGAACACATGAAAACCTGAGTTCAGATAACCACCCATGTGAAAAGGCTATGCCTTCTGCCACTATCGTGCTGTTCTGTGCTTAGAAAGGAAGATCCCTAGGGCTTACTTGTTGCCAGCCTGGCTCCAGATCTAGGAAGGACACTATGGCAAGGGAGTGAGGCAGTAATGATGAGCAGGATAGCTAACATTCGTATTCATGCATGTGCATGCTCATATACATGTGCATATAAAGCTCCCCCTCCTCTCCCTTCCTGTCTTTGTCTTTCTGTCTCTGTCTGTCTGTCTCTTTGTTTCTCTCCCTCTCTCAACACACATTTCTGTTAGAAAAAATCATGTCTTGTTGATTATAGCTTCCAGTTTATTATAGCTTCTTAGTTGGCAGTCTAGAAAACTGAAATACTGGGCAAAATACCGCTTTAACATTCCTCATTGAAAAAATACCGTAAGCTCAGGAATAAAAAATGGAAGAAGAATAGAAAAGGCTAGCAGTGATGGTGGAGAAAGAATGGAAGAAAAGTGGAAGAGACAAGGGAGAAGGCAATGGGGAAGACAGGGCATGAATATGAGGAGATGGTCAGCAGATTTTGGCCAGTAGAGCTTTTTGATAACAGCAACTTCGTTTTGTAACACAATCACTTTAATGCTTATCTTTACAAATTTCTTGAAATTCTATGCATGCTCTATTCTTTTACCTTAGAACCATTACACTTGTTTTTTTAAACATACACCATTACTTATGCTTACTGTAGTCTGTAGTCCTTAATTTAAACATCGAGCTTGTAAGGCAATCCTAATGGTCAGATATTGTCTAATCCATAATAAAAATATTTTGGTTGTGTTAAATTGTGTACCAATCAGAAGACTCAACAGCGCTCTTGTGCACTGATTTCCAGATCTAAGTCCATTAGAGTCTCTACTTTTTCCTCCCTGACTATATTTGCCACTCAGTGCCAGAGAATATTGTTTTCTCTTAATCATCTCCTCTAGGTAACTATTATTGTAGATCCTTTAGTCATCACAAACCTCCTGATAAAGTCAATAGTTCTTGCTCTATTTTGTGTTAATATTTTGTGCTTCGAAGCTTTAATACACTTGGACAATTTGCATTGATCATAACCATCCACTACTCCTTCACTGAAATTCTTTCCTTGCAAGATTTTATCTCTCATCTCAGTCAGAATGGCCAAGATAAAGAATACAAAAAACAACAAATGCCAATGTGGATTTGAGAGAAAAAGGAAGATTTATATTTCACTGGTGGGAGTAAAACCTAATGGAAACATTTTGGAGCTCAGTCTAGAGGGTTCTTAAAACTATAGAAATGGAAATATCATATAACCTAAATATATTATGTGAAGAATTACACTCACAGAACTTCATAATCTACTACAAGGACACTTGTGTCCACGTTCATTACTCTATTCACAATGTCTAGAAAACAGAATTAATTTAGATGACCATCAACTAATGATGTTATGATGAAAATGTGGCACATATTTAATAAGAAAGACAGTAGAATATTGCTCAACTGTAAATAAAAATTAAGCCATTAACTTTGCATTGAAATGGGTAGAAATGGAGAAAATATATATTCAATGAGGTAATCTGAGCCTAGAAAGAACACTGCTGTTTGTTCTCTTTCATTTGTAGATCCTAGGTCCAAACTAATTATTTTGTGTTTTTTATTTGGTTGGATTTAGAACCCCAAACAAGGCATGGGTAATTTGAAAGGGGATTGCTAGAGGAGAGATGATGGTAGAACATAGGTAAAATAAACCACAGGGAGGTGGTGAAAATGCTCAAGCAGAGGTGGACTGGAGAGAGAAGGAAAGTAAGATTGGGTAAGAAAAGAGGTAATTATAATGAAAGGTGAATGAAAAAATCTATCTTGGAACTCATGGTTTTTTAACCTAAATAAAAATATAATTAGAAGATGGGAAAGCAGCCATATAATTAAAGAATGGGATGACACTGGAAGTTTAGTGTTTAAATAGGAATAGTATTGGGAGACCAGGAGAAAAAGAAGGGAAAGGATAACCAAAATCAAGGATGTATAAAGAAGCCTTAGATATACCCATGAGTTTGTAACATAATTAAAAATAGAACTTTTAAAAAGTGATTCTTAATCTCTTACTCAATGATGATTCATGTCAAGCAGAAAGAAAGAAAGAAAGAAAGAAAGAAAGAAAGAAAGAAAGAAAGAAAGGAAGAAAGAAAGAAGAAAAGGAAGAAAGGAAAGAAGGAAGGAAGGAAGGAAGGAAGGAAGGAAGGAAGGAAGGAAGGAAGGAAGGAAGGAAGGAAAGGAAGGAAGGAAAGAAGAAATTTGGTCACAAATTAATTCCTCATACTCTGCTAGTCTTTCTCATCAGAGATAAGAAAATTTTAGTTCCCTCCCAATATAGTTAGTGTTGATTGTTACCTTGACAAAACATAGAATAACCTGTAAGAAGGGACTTTGGACACACCAATAGGGAATAATCTTGATCAGATTACTAAGGTAGAAACCCTTGACCACTGTGGTAGCACCATTTCTGACTAGGATCCTAGACTTTTTTTTTTAAGGAGGTGAGCAGAAGCATGCATATTTTTATCTGTTTCCTGCTCCTTTTCTGAGAATTCAATGAGACTAGCTAGCTACTGAAATAACTTCCTTTAAGTTTCTTTTAGTAGAGTATTTCGATTAATTTTAAGTTTTATTTTACTTTTACTCATATGTGTAAGTCTGAAGCTAGGTATAGGTATGTGTATGAGATTGTGCAGAAGAGGATATAAAATCTCACAGAAAACAGTTATACAGTTATGGAACCTCTGCAAGAGAAGTTGGTACTGTTAATCACTGAGCAGTCTGTCCAGTCCCTTTTCAGCAAAAGAAAAAAAAAAGAAACTAAAACAGATACTAAAACCAAGAAGTTGAGCTAGTCTTGTGATAAAAGTGACTCTGTGGCATTTAGATCTTTGGAACTGTTTTATGGGTAGAATGTGCAATATTTTAGAAGTTTAAGATAGAAAGGCCTTGAATTCTTTTTTTTAAGAAGGAGGTGGTTTTTTTATCTTGTATGTATATGTTATTTTAATTTTTAAAGTTTATTCACTTTGTATCATGATTGTAGCCCCCTCCCTCATCTTCTCCCAGTCCTACCCTCCCTCCTTCTTTCCTCCCTATCCCTTTCCCTAGTCTACTGAAAGGATGTGTCCTCCTTCCCTATTTTCTGACCTTAGCCTACCAAGTCTCAAAAAGACTGCCTGGATCCTTTTCTTCTGTGGGCTAGTAAGGTCTCCTCTCCAGGGGAAAGTTATCAAAGAGCAGAGAAGATTTCATGCCAGAGACAGCCCCTTCTTCCCTCAATAGGGTACCCACTTGAAGTCTGAGCAGCCTGTGGGCCATATCTGAGGAGGGGTCTAGGTCCTTTCCATGCATGGTCCTTGGTTGATGCATCAGTCTTTGTTACTCCTCACCACACTGGGCCCGGATTTTTTGGCCTTGTTGGTTTTTTTTTGGAGCTCCGTCCCCTCAGTGTCCTTCTGTTTCCCCTACCCCCCTCTTGCATAAGATTCCCTGTGCTCTGCCCAAAGATGCAGGTCTCTGCATCTGCTTCAATCTGCTGCTTGGTAGAGTCTTTCAGCAGACTATGGTAGACTCCCAGTCTGTTTCCTCTCTTCTGCTGCTTCTGCTTTCAGTGTCTATCCTGTTTGCCTTCTGAATGAGAATTAAGCATCCTTCCTAGCAAAATCCTTGTTCTTTAGCTTCAACGGAATATTAAATGGTGGAGAAACACTTAAGGAAATGTTCAAAGTCCTTAGTTATCAAGGATATGCAAATCAAGACAACTCTGGGATTCCATCTTGCACCCATCAGAATGGCTAAGATCAAATACTCAAGTGACAACACATGCTAGAGGGAATGTGGAGAATGGGGGACCCTCCTCCATTGCTGGTGGGAGTGAAAACTTGCACAACCACTTTGGAAAACAATCTGGAGATTTATCAGAAAATTGGGAATAGTACTACCTCAAGAAACATCTATATCTCTCCTGGGCATATACCCGAAAGATGAGCCAGCATATAAAAGGACATTTGCCAACTATGTTCATAGCAGCTTTATTCATAATAGCCAGAACCTGGAAAGCACCATAGATGTCCCTCAACCAAGGAACGGATGCAGAAATTATGGTACATTTACACACTGGAATACTATTAAAAACAAGGAAATCATGAAATTTGTAGGCTAATTGATGGAAGTATGAAAGATCATCATGAGTATGAGGTAACCCAGAAGCAGAAAGACACCCATATTATATACTTACTTATAAGTGGATACTAGCCATATAATATAGAATAAACATACTAAAATCTACAGACATAAAGGCCTTGAATTCTACAAGCAGAGTTTCATAGCTGTTCATGTTAAAGTTTAGAATCAAGAATGATAATAGTGTCATCCTTTTGACATTTTGGCCAGGATTCTGGTTTCATTTTTCCTGTTTTCTAAAATCTTGATTGAAGTAGAATTTAAAAATGAAACTGTAGAGACCAGGAGGACAAAGCTATGGCTTAAAAGTAACATGTTTCAGGGAGTGTGGAGTTGACAAAGTGTGGCCCCTGTGGTGGTTAGCATTGATTGTCAACCTAGTGAAATCTAGAACCACCTGGAAGAATGTCTCTGGGCATGCACTTCTGGGATTTTCTTGATTACAAGAATTGAGGAGAAAGCCTCATTCACTGCGAGTGGTACCTTTCACTGTTAGGAGGCTGTTCTGTGTAGGAAAAGTTCCCGATCAACATGCATTGTTCTCTCTTGACAGGAGCTGCTTCTGTAACTTCCTTGCTATGATGAAATGTAACCAGGTATAAGGAGCTAAATAAATCTTTGAAGTTATTTTTCCTGTATATTGTATCACAGCAACTGGAAAAGAAACTTTTTAAATAGTAACTATATGAAATTAAATATTAATTAAATATTTAATATTAATATAAATGTTAATTTAAACATTGGTTGATCATCTTTTGGTTATCATTTTGCCAAATAAACACATTCTATAAAGATACAAATTAGTCATTTCTAAGCACCTTGGACCCTTTAACTACTAGACCTTCAGGAATCACTTTGTTCTCAATTTTTGTACCTCAGTCCACTTTATGGCCATGTGATAATCTTCATTACAGTTAAAGCAAAATCTTTTTGAAACATTTTTTTAAATGGCACAAACTTAAATGAGTAGAAAAGGGGTAAAGTGGTGAAGACTTGCAGATGTGAATATGATCAAGACCTACTATATGTAACTCTCAGAGAAATACTAAACATATTATCTGAAAGTTTAAAGAAAATGGTATGTATTTACATGCTAGTTAGCATACATTTCTTATTTTGCTGTTTTTTTTTTTCAGAATGTGAACTTTTCATACTCCCATTATAAAAGATTTTTTTTTTTGAGTGTTAAAGAAACTTTTATTCGCCAGTTTCAATTGTTGTCTGGGAGGCTTATTGCCTCCTTCTGCTAACCTAGGCCTAGTCCTGGAAGCTTCTAGCCTCCTACAATCTACCTTATGCCTACAATGTTTGCTGCCTCTGAGACTTACTGTGTAATAAGCCCATCCTTTTTTATTTTTATTAATTAAAGTTAATTCACTTTGTATCCCCCCCATACTTCCCTCCCTCCACCTCTCCCAATCCCACCCTCCCTCTTCCTCATCCCATTTCCTCTCTCAGTCCACTGAGTTTTTGTTTTTTTTCTAAGAAAAGTCTTTAAATTACACCTCATCATAAAACATTCGATCTCCAGAAAGTGCATTCATTCTTTCATTCTTCAGCTTTTATCTCATTTAAAAAGCTCCATGATATATATTCATTTCACTGTAAGGCAACCCCCTGGCTTTCATATTTTTTTATTATTATTTAACAGGATTACCTATCTGCCAAGATCTCATTGCAAGTATCTTAGTAATAAACATAAAACACAATTAAATAGGTGTTTTGATCCATTTTGAGTTGACATTTGATCACTCCTCTATTTTGTATAACGTCTTTGTGTAATATCATTGAAAATGCACTATTTGTTGTTCATAATCTCAGTGGCTAATATTATTGCCTTCACTCTAACTTTGAAAAAATAAATAAAAGCACTCAGTTTCTTTTTGAAAGTTTTGGTTCATGACACACTATCTAATTTTGATATATATATATATATATAATCTCAAACGTTATCTTGTTTTGATTTAGAAGTTCATAATAGCTTTATTTTCTTTTTCTTCAAACTATATTCAAGCACCCACATCCCTGTTTATTATTCCATCTCTATACATATGCATATACATGACTCACGTGCATATGTGTCTATGGCAGAGAATTTGTGGTTTAATAACTTGCCTGCAGCCCTTCCTCAAGAGTAATGGCCTTCTAATATTTTCTCTCCCTACACTGGCACTTCAACGAATAGTGTCTTTTTCATGTATTGTTTAGGTGGCAACAGTTATGAGATTTTATTGAGTATAGCTTCCCAATCATAGAAAGAATACACTATCACATATTGTTTTTCTGAATCTTGGTTCTACAATAATCTTTGAGCTTTTGATCTAGAAGCTGTATTATAGAGGGATCAGTTGAGTTCCTAAACATGAGTTGTTCTCAGCATCTTGACCATTTGTACATCTTCAACTACTACAAAAAGAATTTTCTGAAAATGAGATGGTTTTAGATAAAAGCAGGGTCCCTTTATATTCCAGAGTGAGGAGCTCCACTTTTACAGATAGCTCTCTAAATTATAGGAACAGGTATCACTGGCAGGCCTTGCAGGCGCAGATGGCTGAGCTCCATGCTTCTTGCTGATGCAAGCAAGTTCTCACTTTATGCAATTTTAATTACTTAAGGATCATAGAGAGAAAAATGTCTCCTTTTTCCCTCCTAAAAATGCTAACCTCAGGCCATTTCTATTTTTAAATTTGGCCAGACACTCCCATTCTGGCTGCGAACAACACTATGCAGTGTATTTGTGGACTTATAATTAAAACTGTTTGCTTTGGTGATGGGACATATGGTGCTTCTAAACCCTAATAAGCTGTTTGTTGGAATCTACCTATTAGCTCTTGGTCCATCACACACAGTAGAATAGGGCCAGTGTGAAATGAACAGTTTGTGTTCACATGCCTCAGTGTATTTTGAAGTTGTTTGCACACCTGCACTTTATGAAAACCCTATGCAAATACGCTTGTACTCGTTATCCGGAGTAAGCTCATGAAAATTAACAATTTTCATATCTTTATAAAGAAAATACATACTAATTAAATCAGTAAATACTTTTTTCTTCGTCTTACCTCAAGTCCAGATATAAGCATTGTCATAAGTTGGGGTATATTCCATATTTAAAAATGGCAAGAAGAAATAGTGGGAAAACGATGAGAAGGAACAGAAAATTATGAATACAAACATATTGCTTTCTTACTTTACTACATATTTACTACAGAAGAGGGGCAATTCTGTGTATTTCATGTTTTGTCCATTTGATTTTGTGCAATCATTAAACTACCTGATTATAAAGATGAAGAAACAAAGGCACATATTAAATCTTCTCTGTTCAAAGTATGTGTACCAGAGTCAGAATTACCAGTCAGTTATTTTAGAACACAAAAACAACAAACACTAAGCAAAATAAAACTTCTGTCTATGGCATTACATTTTGGGTTATTGTGTTGCCCTTTGACTAAATTATTTCAGGACTATTTGTTGAGCTCTAGCTGTATGAGAGCCGCTGGAAATCCAAATATCTTGTGAGACAACAGCCCAATAGCAAAACTCAAATAACAATTCATTTCCATTAGGTAAGTTGAAAAAAAAAAAAACCTGAGCAAGTAAGATGTACATAAACAAATGCACCACCCAGATTAGTTTATATGATTGTGGTATCTTTGAGGTCTAAAGCTCTTGATGCAGGTCCACAGAAAGGGTGTATTGGCCTCCTGGAGCAAGGTTTGAAGCTGCTGGTCACAAATGAATTCCTCTTCTTCAAGGCAGCCTCAGAGCCTGTCTACTCAGGTCTAACCAGATTATGCGGGATAATATAATAACTTAAAGTGTCTGTAGATGTGAACCATGGCAACAAAATCTCCTCACAAAACCATGAAATGAGTGTTTTATTGGCTAACTGATTGAGTTAACACATGAACATTATCATCGCATAACATAAATCTGTCCATTCAGATGACCGCAAGAAAAGCATTCCAGTAAAGTTTGATATGGGGAAGCCATGAAGATAAGTTAGCAAAGACAGAGGGCAGGCTATTTGTATCCATTAGGAAATTTTTAGTGTGTTTATTGACACACAGACCAAGAAGATAGAGAACCTACTATTAAACTGTTTTGTTTTTATCATTGTTGGAAAAAAGCACTTGAGGAAGCCTGGTCCTAAAGTTTGGGGCCTGATCTGAAAGTTTACACAGCTGTAAAATAATTCTTGTCACAAATCAGCAGAAAACATTGAGATATTGAAGGAAAGGTGTTACTTTATAAAACCTGCTTTACAAGTTCTCAAGAGTTATAATGAGCTAAAAATACCTTTTCATGTGACAGTGTCAACAGCACTAATGACGACCAACATGGGAGGCTCAGCTATACAGTGAATACCAGCAATGCCACCACTGCCTGGAGATTGCTTTTGCAAGTGCATCATTGTGAGATCAGTTTCATCACTACAAGTTGTTCCTTGTTACTCTAAATTCCTAAATTGTGGTTGTTTTCCACCTCCATTTTCTATGGTTGGTGCTCGTGTGAAGCACAAAGGAGAAACATATAGTTTATTTGCGGATTAGAATCTATAAGCAATATCACCAAGAGATCATGTTATGTATCATCCTGGTTGTATTTTGAGTTTTCCCCTGGAGACTGATGAGTCTGGAATCGATAACGAATTCACTGGTATTTTTTGTTATCCAGAACAGAAAACTGTAGCGGGGTCTGCATACCTTAAATGGAGATTATGCTTCTTCTTTCATAGAACATGTACTGGAACATTGTCCTTTAATTAGGGAATAACTCTCCAAGTACTTCTGTGTTATTGAAACTGTGTTAGTAATTATCAACTATCGAATATCAGTATGTGGGTAATACCCAGGCCGAGGCAGTTAAAATGTAATTTTCCTAGTACTATGCTCTCCTTTGCCTTTCTCTGTGGTACAGAGGAACTCAAGCTATAATTGGATGATATGATCACAAGTTAGAAAATACCTGGATTTGAAACTCACTCACTTTTCTTTTAAAAACAACAAAAAAATCACCAACAAATCAAAAAATTATCATTCAACTGCTGTATGACTAACAAAAAGCAAAAGCCAAGCTGAAAAAATCTATTTTGTTATGCTAACCTATTGAAACTCATGAGATATTTATCATTGAACTTGTTCACTAGGGAAGAATGGTCAAAGCTGTTAGTTCAGTGATGAATTACAAAGAGCTGTGATATCATTATCTTTTACTGGCAATTATTCTAATACCTACATCTGACTCGCATTCATCCCCAAAGATTATTATATAAGTGATTTGAACTAAACTTAAAGGTAGTAGATACACAAACATACATGAAAAATAAGTCATAGATAGATATAGGTAGATAGATGATAGACAGTCAAATTTAAGGTTGATTAGATAGATCGATAGATATACATTGATACATACATACATACATGCATACATACATGCATATACACATACATACAAAGAAAGACCAGCTGGCATTTTGGGTGTCAAAACAATATATACTGTTTCTAACTAAATATATTATTTTTTATGACCTACAATTTAATATATTTAAATTTGAAATATTTGAAATTTACCACACTGTCTTACTACCTTTATCCTGCTTTCCACACCCACTGGTCTCTCCATTTTCCTCATTACCTTACATATGTGGTTTAAGTTTTTCTTATACTTTAAGATGATGACAAAATCCACTTTGATCATCATGGTAGAATTCAGAATATTGTTACTTCATAGTTTTCCGTTTACAAATAGAACTGGCCTCCTAATCTTATAAGTCTCACTATTTTAAGAATTCATAACATGTCTCCATCCCCATTTTTGTTTCTTAAAACATCATAGAAATATAATAGCAGTACCATTTACTGTGAGCTCATTACTGCTTCTAATTATGTTATAAATAAAATGATATTTAATACACAAATTAGTCTGACAAACTTAGCTACAAATTATCTGAATTTAATAAAATGTATTTCATGTAGAAATAATACATGGAAGGCTTTAATGCCATACATCTTAAAATGTAACCCTTAGTCTTAGACATAAAACCTTAGTCCATCAGTCATTAACTCTGTGCACGCAGCAGATTTTGTCCATCATGAAGTAATAAGAGCATCTACTCAACGTGTGTGTACTATAGCCATATCTAAGTGAGAAACTCTTCTTCCAAAACCTTACAGTGTCTTCACACAACTTGATAAAATTTATTGTCATATCCATGAAATTTTAAAAATTCAGCTCAATTCGGCCTCCTCTCTTGATGTATTTTTCATCATCCTCAAAATGACACTTAGCCCATTGAGGGATCCTCTCTAAGGAGAAGGTCTTCCCTACTCCCATAGCACGGTGCGTCAGTAAACACTGAACTACTAAAGCAAATGGAACCAAAAACACACCATAATGACTTAGATACTAACAGAAAAGTTTCATTTTTCATATAATCATTCACCATGAGAATTTCCACAGGGAATGAAGGGCTGGCGTTCCATTCATTTGGAGTAATGCCAAGTTTGAGAATGATGGCATCTTAGCCATCAGTACAAGGTTTCCAAGGTTGCTGTTTGTTCTTAAATTCCACAAGCCATCCCTGGAAATAGAACGGTGACTCTTCTTTAACCTCTTTTGCACTACCTTGATCACATTAGATTATCATTTTTCACATATAATTGTAGTTCCCAACTGTTCCTCGGGTACAACTCTATTGCAACATGACAAAAACAAAGAAAGAAACAAACAAAACCCACACAACTCTGGAACAATGTACCACACATGGTAACCAAATTTTCCCTTACTGTTGAAAGTAAAAGACAAATATTATTTGTCCTGAAACAACTATCCAGATGCTATTAATTGTAGTAAACACCTTGGTTGTGTCTCCCATAGTCAACTGAATAGTTTCTATTAAATGGCAAGATTTACTTCAGTGGAAAGACAAACTGATGAGTCTTCAAGTTCTCAACATTTAGAACATTTCTTAGCACATATATTAAATTAAAATGATTAAATAAAATAAAACAATAAGATATGGCACACATCTCTCCAGAATTCATTCCAATAAAGAAGACCTCTCAAACATGAGAGATTGGTTTATGGATACTACATGATAGAAAGGTTACATTCTGTACTTTGCAGAAACAAATTAAGTTCATGTCTTTAAAAAAAAAAACTAACTAGTTTTAGCTAAAATGTGGAGGTGAGCATATAGAGGTGCTGAGCAAAAGGCAAAATGAAAGGTAAAGCAACCTGGCTGCATACATCTAGGGAGGATTTTGATTTTGATTATTTTAAAGATGGAATTCTTGGTAATAAAAGTATTGTAGGACATGGAAAATAAACAGCTTTCCTCATTGTTCCCAAATGTTTAGACTTGATTCAATCATTTCATACTAAGCAAAAAAAAATAGCATGTCCTCAGGCATTCAAGGTTAATCATATGCGAATTTGGATTTTCATCTTCTCAGCTGGGAAAAAAAGTGTAGTTTCTCAAGGAGCTGAGCGGTTGTATAACTACACAGACCTATTTTATTACCGGAGTCAGGGAATTTTGAGTGACTTTGCTTACAAATATGTTCTAAGCCTCAAAAGGTTATTTTACAAAAAAAGCCTTATTCTTTCTTTCTATCTTGGGGTAACCTCTGGTTTCATTTTCAAAGATAAAATTTAAATTTGATGTTCTTTTGACAGTACAAGTGTCAAAATAAGCTACAGGAATATTTACCTCTGCTCAAATGAAGCCATTTTTTTTACAAGAGTATTGCACTTTTCTGAGCCTATGTCAAAAACAAAAATCCTCCTCAGTATTTTCTTGCTACACTTTTCTTTTCCTTTCATTCTGGATTCCAGATCTCAGAAATCTTTCAATTGTGGAAAGAAAAACTGATTAGAATATGTTCAGGATTTTGGCAGAGGTAGAGGATATTTATCCATGGGGGGGGGAGTCTTCAACTCTCTGTTCAATTTTAATTTAATATCACCATGGTCATTAACAGCTTTCCAGAGGTATCTAGAGATAAATTCTGTGAATATAAGATATGATGAAGAAAGACCTTGACCAAATCCATTTCTTTTTCCAGTTTGGGGATCTTTGCACCTGACTTTTTGCTCAATGAGTGTGGGTTCAACAGCTGTACTGTTTTTGTTTTCCCATTGGACATGATTATCTAGAACATCATCAGTCGTGGGTTATCAGATAGTAAACATAGCAGGTAGTTTCACTGTTGGCCTAGTGACGTCCCAGTTCTTTCTTAGCACCATTGCCTAAGGCCTGGAGTTGCAGAGGTTTGGGTGATTCTTAGGAAAACAGTATTTGAGCTATAGATAGATACAATTGCTGTGGAGACAAAGCTTTATTTACTATTGAAGAGAACTCTGGAGGACTGTGACTGTGTCTGTTAGGAACACAGCACATTTGTCTTCACAGTTTTTGTTCTCTTTCAAAGAAAGCATTTCAGATAATATGAATTAGTTGTTATAAAAGAGCCAGCATGATCAATGAATTAGGAACTATGAACCCCTAGAGGTAAAATGCTTTCTATCTATATTTAAGAAAGTCACTTTTCAAAAATTAAAACTGAAATAAAAAATAAATAAATAAAAAGAAAGACAGTCCCTTTTGTCTAGTAAAATTCACCTTTAAATATAGCAAACCTTCCTTGGAACAAACAACTGCCATTGCATCAAAGATCAGTTTGAAGTTGGCATGCTAGGCATTCAAAAAGGTGAATTAATTTTTTTTTTTCTGAGTAATAATTTGCAAGAAATGAGATTAAACTGTAGGGCTTTTTTAGTTTTTTTCAATTATCATTTAAAACAATTCCATTTGTGTGAGAGGATCCTATCCTATCTTTGCATGGGTGTTATCTGTATTGTTTTTAGATATGGTGTGCTTATTCACATGGATATAGGCATAGCCATGTAGGGGCACACATGTGTGGGCACAGCTTACGTGTACATGCATTGGGAAGCCAGAGGTTGATGTCTGGTGTCTTCTAAAAGATGGTTGCTTTCTGCTTCCTAGGGTGAGGCAGTGTCTAAGCTTTAAAACTGCTGTGTACTGATTCCTAGTATACCAAGCCAGGTTACTAATGAGACGCTCTGTGTGTGCTTCCTAAATGCTGGGCTTTCAGGCAAGCTTCAAGCCCACAAGGCATTTAGGTAGGTTCTGGCAGTGTGAATGTTGGTCCTCATGCTTCTGTGGCAAGCCCTTGACAAACAAAGCCATCTCTGCAAGTCAATATTTATAAGGCAAATTACCTGCCTTCAATGAATAAATCACCATACTAATTTAACTAACATGAAATTCTTATTTTTTTTCTTTTTTTTTCAATGCAGTTTATTCAGGGAAAATTTTCTCTTTTATGTTAGATAAATATTAAAAATATTTTGAGGTGTACTATAATTATTCCTCAAAAATAAAACAAAGAAACATTCTCCATTTTCAAATATGCTTTTGAGATTCAAAACACCTACCCAAAGCTTCTCATCTCTAAAAATGCAAAATTAAGGTTTTTTTTGTCAACACAATGTCTAATGTTAGAACATTTTGCCATCTTTAAAATAAAGCCCATAATCATCATTATTGACCTTTTTGATTGCCTAGCATCCCTATGCTCAGTTTTATTTTTTTAATTTTTAATTTTTATATTAATCACAGGTTATTTACTTTGTATCCCAGCTGTAGCCCCCTCCCGCATTCCCTCCCAATCCCACCCTCCCTCCCTCATCTTCTCTCTGCCACTTTCCAAGTCCACTAACAGGGGAGGACCTCCTCCCCCTCCATCTGACCCTAGCTTATCAAGTCTCCTCAGGACTGGCTGCAGTGTTCTCTTCTGTGGCCTAGCCAGGCTGCTTTTCCCTCGTGGGAGGGGAGTGGAAGATGTGCTCAGTTTTAGACAGTGATGAGTTCATGTTAGTTCTTTTACTTGCTAATTTTAGTTATTTTGTATGAATGCTATAGGAAAATAAGCAGCTGTCTGGGATTAACTTTTTTTACTATAACAGTTTTAAGGTTTTCTAATTTTTAAAATTGGAATAATGCATTTTTAAAATGCAATAATGCATTAGTATGCATTACAGAGTCATTTCCATTTTTTATTCATTTGTCAGGTGGTAGTAATCTGGGTGTTTCCCATTACAGGCTCTTTTACTATGAATAGTTTTACTACAAAAATCAGAGTACAGGTTTTATGTGCAATAAGTTCGAATTATCTTGCACAGGATTGGATAATGGGCATACAGCAATCCTTTGTATGCCTCTTACAATGGAGACTTACATTAATATTTAATTTTTCTTCATACCCCTCCAAAAGATAAAACCATCTAGGTAACAATTACTGTTGTAGAAAATCCATTTACTTCTTATGTTGTTTGAAGAAGAAAAGATCATCTACCCAGAAGACACACACATAGAGAGGGACTCCTCTTTAGAGAATAGACACTGTATATGTTATTATGATTTATTAAGACATTAGGTCTCTTCATTCCCAGAGTCCTGCAGGCATCAAGTACAAGATAAAACCCCTCCCCCATAGAAAGACCTCCCACCAACACATGGAAACTGATGCAGGGACCCACAGCAAAACATTAAGTGAAGCTTGAGAAATCCTGGGGAACCAAGGATTGAAGCAGACCGAGTGGTCTAGTACACCAAAGAAAAACCTACAGAATCAACTAACCTGGGCCCATAGGGGTTCATTGAAACTGAACTGCCAACCAGAGGTCATGAGATCATACACGGGATAAACCAGGCCCTCTTCACATATGTAACAGTTGTGCAGCTGGCTTTTCGTGTGGGACTCCTAAAGTGCGAGCAGAGGGGCTCAGGGTCCCTCTGACTACTTTTCTATGCCTTTGCATCCCTTTTCCCTAACTGGGTTGCTTTGTCTTGCCTGTATAGAAGAAGATGCGCCTAGTCTTACTGTATCTTGATATGCCAAGGCTGGTTGTTGATATTCATGGGAGGCATTCCTTTTTCTGAAGAGAGTAGGGGGAGGAGTTAGATGTTGGGAGGGGAGGGGGGAGGTCAGACTGGGAGGAGAGAAGGGAGGGGAAGCTGTGATCAGAATGTAAAGTAAATAAATAATAATAATAAAAGGCATTAGGTCTCTCTGAAGTTATTCTAGCAGAGTTCTTAAAAAACAATTAATTTAAATACTTTATTAACAGAGTAACTAGAAATATTACAAACTTTATCAAAATACAGGAGGGTAGAGTCAGCTGTTTTTCATATAAGTAGTCAAAGTATTGCTTCCATTTTACTTCAGGATATATATTCTGTGTCCTTTTTAAATAGTAGGTCTGTTTATTTTGCGCTCATTTCACATAGTTAAAAGAAATGTGACTCAGTGTATCAAAACCTGAATCCAAAACTTTGATACCTTGATGATTTTGGAAATTCTCTGTTTTCATTTGAAAGAGAAAGATGGCGTGAAAAATACAAAAAAAAAAAAAAAAAAAAAAAACAACCAACCAACCAACCAACCAACCAACCAAACAAACAAACAAACAAAAAAAAAGTTCTAACAAACCCTGATCAAACTACAGACTGGCTTGTTTTAAAAATCTAATGATATGATGGATATGAGAAAATAGACATGAACTGTAGCATCTGACTGGAATAAAATATTACATAGATATGGCCTAGGTCTAACAACATTCAGCCAGGGGAAGAAGTAACCACATAAGGGGTAACCACTGGAATGTTCTGCCTACATGTTAGACTGAAGAAGAATGCTAGAGACACAGTCCCAGGAGAGTTTTGACATAGTATAAGTTTTCTCTTCAATTTCTCTAGCAACACATCCTCCACATCTGCCTCATAATATATGTATGTATAGAAAATGTTTAACTTGAAAGCTGTTCTGTGCTTACAGTAAATAGCTGAAGTTGTCAATACTTAGCTTATATCTAGAACCTATGGGAAAGAAGATGGATATATCTGTGAAGCAAAGACGTTTTCTTGGTTACGACTCTCACTAAGAATAAAAGGAAGACTCAAGTTGGTCACTGAATTCTGAAAGTCAATAATTTTGAATAGTCCCAATGTACTTGCCCGATTCTTAAGTCCAACTCACTAATACCTCTGACATTTTCTTTATCTCTCATCACTAACTGTTTGGGCAATCAACTCATTTTCTATGGTGTTTAAATTTCTGTTTCTCCAATTTGAATGCAAAATAAGAATAGCACTTAAATCCTCAGATAACTGCAATGGTGTTATGAAATGTATGAGAGAAGAATAAAACAAAAACAACAATAAAATAAAGAATTGTACAAGACTATGTTATTCAGAATCCATCTGTTTTAGCATCCCATTATTATTCTTTCATTTATAAAGGTTATGGTAGTATTGTGAAAATGCCCTTCTCTGTCCTATACTAAGGTCTGAAATTCCAAACCAGTTCTGTAAATAGTCACCTCCTTCCTGTTTTTTCCTTCCGTTAAACTAGCAAAAATGCTGCAGTAACTTAGCCAAATGGATGATCTAAAGAGAAAGACATTGTTGTAAAACATGAAAACTAAACTTTAAAGGAAAGAAAATTTAATTAAATGGATGTGAATAATTTTAGTGAGAATTACTAGGGGATATGCCATAAAAAGTGTGAATTCAGAAAATTTTTTTGGTATTTTTTATTTTTATTTTTATTAATTAGTTTATTCACTTTGTATCCCCCTCCTGTAGCTCCCTCTCTCCTACCTTCCCAATCCCACTTTCCCTCCTTCTTTTCCACTCATGCCCCTCCCCAAGTCCACTGATAGGAGAGGTCTTCCTCTCCTTCCTTCTGAGTCTACTCTATCAGGCCTCATCAGAAGTGGCTGCATTGTCTTACTCTGTGGCCTGGTAAGGCTATTCTCCTTTCAGGGGGAGGTGACCAAAGAGCAGGCCAATCGGTTCCTGTCAGAGACAGTCCCTGTTCCCATTACTATGGAACCCACTTGGACACTTATTTAAAGATGCTTAATGAGAAGAACTTGAAATCTGGGGATTTTTTATGGCTTTAGCAAGAATAGTAAATAATAGTAATAATAGTAAATAATAGTAAATAATTTCTCCTGGTTTCATTCTTTTTTGTTTTACTTTGGTTCATTCCTATCACTGAAAATATTTTTCAGCAGGACAGTTTATGAATACAAATTTTCTTTATTCATACTCTGATAGCAAAATGTAGTTTTCTACAGCAATCAAATGAAAGCTGGGGTGTCATATTGGGATTAGGATAGTTAGTGGCTCAGGCTTAATCAGAGCACTCAGTTAAACCCATGAGTGCTGCAGCTGTGCTTCTGACTACACTATTGCTCTGATCCTTCAACTGCTACCCAAAGAACTAAACAGCTAACTCTCAACCAAACCTACATTTTTGTTAAAAGGAGGTAAAGGAAGGAAACTATTGCTCAGGAGAAAATAAATCTGTGGTTAACACAAACAACAACCAAAGAAGTCATCAAAGCTCGTAAATACAATACCATTCCCTTTACTGCCAAAAGGAAGCACTTGGGCAGAATGCATTTACAAAACCTACACACTAAAGTCAAATACAACTGGAGTTGAATTATAGATCTAAAACTTTCTTTAGATGGGATTATTCACTCATCAGGCAAATGTCAGTATCTACCAAAGGCTGTTCTGGGTGTTTCAGTGGATGAAATAGGTACCCAGATCGTTTGACTTTCTACTGCACTGGCAGTTCCAGATAACAGCAGCATTACAAGTAACTGTCTTATAAAGTATGTCAGAAGATAAGGAAAATAGGGAGAGAAAAAAAAGTCAGAGAAGTTGCAGCTTTAAAGTATGAAACTCATCATGAAGTAGATATTTTAAAACTTATGAAGTGAAGTTATCCCAGGATGATACAGCGAGAGTAGTCTTCCAAGCTGTGGGACAATTCAGAGCTAATATAAAAATAAGATGGCAGGAACACGCCTAAGAAATTCAGAAATAGCAGAAGGGACAAATTGCGTTAGTTCCATTTTGGGCTTGTGACTTTAACAGCTCTAGTCCAGGACTGGGGAGACCCATTGCTTTAAGCCAGGAGATGATAATGGTATGGAATACGAGGTACATCACCTCGAGACTAGGAAAATAAAATGGAAGAACATGACAATAGTGTTCCACCATCTGGTGTCTAGTGACCTGGCATCCTACTCACAGCCCATCTTAAAGTTTCTACCACTTTCCTCTGTACGCCAGGATGGGAACCAACCTTGATTACATTGGCTTTTCAGAGTAACTTATTCAAACTACACTTTAGGCAAAACAACATGAGCAAGACGAGTGAGGGAGAGGAAGACAAAAAACTCGTGGGGCTGTCAGGAAACGGACACTAGTGGGCACAATAATTTATTGTTTCTGAATATACACTCACTTGTATCATAGTGCATGTTGACACTGTGTAAACCTGTACATGTATGGACATTCATTGTGAAGCTATGAAAATTTCACTTGCATATGTATTTGCATTATTCACATATGTACACTTAATAACTGTCATCCTGTGTAATGCTCTTCAAGATCAAACAACTAGCTTTAATAGTGTTTATTTCTAACACTAAGAGCAGAAATCACTGGAGAATTGTTTGTTAATATAAATCAGAATCCTATGAATGTTTCCAATAGATATGTGTAGTTACTATTTTATTATGCAATGTAAAATTTTAAAGAAAAGTGCACAGAAATAAATGAATAGCTGAAAAAATATTAATTAACCAACATTTATGAAGCAAATGTCATGTCAAGAAACAGAAACAAATGCTATAAATAACCCACAAGCAGCTATCTCTGCCTATTCTATCACGCTGGTATGCGCTGCCATGAAGGAACTCAACATGCAGATCCTTATTATAACTACTCTGTTATTTTCCCTGTTCTTTTTAACTCAGAAGGAGCAACCTCTGTAAAGAATATATTTATTTTATATTATTTCCATCATTATTTTGACTACATTCATTATTTATCATTTATATTCTTATTTTGGAACCATTTTTCAATGACTGAAATTTATGGTATTTATCCTACTTTTGAGGAGAAAAGATGTAGCTGTTAGAGCCCCTGTGGGGAAATTGGGTCATTGGCAGCATACCCTGGAAAGACATGGCTCAGCCAGAGCTTTTATCTGACCATTCTTTTGGTTCCTGGTTATCATGAAGTGAATTGTTGGGTCATGTTGTCAAGGTGATGAGCATTATCACAAGCCTACATCAAAGGAGCCAGACAATCCCTGAGTGAATCCTCTCAAACTGTGAGCTAAAATGAAACTTCCCTGCCTTAAAGTTAATCTTTCAAGTTCTCAGGGATGAAAAGTCGAACACATCCACTTTTCTGTTACAAGAAGTTAGAATTTATATGTCCTAATGCCGAATTGTTTTCCATCTTATTAATCAGCAATTAAGTATTCATTTTCAAAAGAAATTACATCCACTTTTAACTGTTGAAAATAGCACTACACTGCGTGTTCTGGTTCCGGCCTCTAGGAAGGCACACTGGCATACATCTGATTTTTACTGTTTGTGGTTTTGTTTCCACTCTTATCTGAGGATGAGATTCTTTCTACGAGTGAATGCACACATTCAAAACTTTCCAATTAAGATGTGAAAGTTTCTGATATCTTATTTTCATATTAATTCTGGGTTAAAACTTTTCAGTTAAACCACTCTCTTCTGTAGTGCATGATTGAAGGTTGAGTTTCCATCGTTTTGTTGTAAAGGTTGGTAGGGTTATGCGTGTTTATTGGTTACGTGGATGCTTTTACATAAATCATTTTAATCTGTCATTGTTAGATTGGGTTTCACACTAGTAAGTAACAGATCTGTCTCTACTGGATATGAGTCTGTTATTTTATAAATTTCTTTTTACATTTTAATTTTTGAAATGCTTCATTGTCTTTGCTAAATCAAAGTTCTTAGATATTAATGAATTTAAAATTATTATATTTCCCTTAATTCTTTAAATCTATTTTGTTTTTCTGTGTCCAAAGTTAGGCTTTACACTATCTTCTAGATGCTTCATCAAAGCTTTCAAATTTAGGTGTTGGTTCACCTATTGATTTGTTGAATATCCTGGGAGGTAAAGTTTTAATCTATTACCCATATACTTAATATAAGTTCAGCATAATTTATTTTCAAAGCAAAGCTTCCTTGATATTTTACTAGTGTTATTTAATTTATTTATTTTATTACTTTGAGAATATTTGTTTAACGTGTTTTGATGATATATCCTCCTGTCAACACCCCCTTCTCTACTCATTCCACTTTTTTTCTTCATTTTCAGTTTGTAAAAAGAAATTATTATTCTTTCATATTGCATTCCAAATGCAGTTTTCCCTCCCTGCACTTTTCCCCGCCCTGCCTCCACCACCTTCCCTTTCTCCCAGATCAACTCCTTCTGTTTTTCTTCAAAAAAAGGGGGGAAAGAAGGAAAGAAGAAAGAAAGGAAGAAGGAGAGAGAGAGAACAGGTTTCCACAGATATACTCTGAACACAGCCTAATGATACAGCAAGACTGGGCACCCTAATATTACCTGCATGTAGAAAAATATATTCCCAAGTGGAGGCAAAAGAATAAGACACAGACCCCACTGCCATTGTTGGGAGTCTCACAAGAATACCACAGTACACAAGATTACAGTGATTAGCAGGCTACACATAAGATTATATAGAAGACCTAGCTCACACATACAGGTTCTCTGATTGTTGCTTCAGGCTCTGTGTGCTGCTACGAGCCCTGCTTAGTTGATTCTGTAGGCTGTGTTCTTGTGGTCTTTAACCCCTAGAATCCTTCCTGCCCATCTTCTGATGGGATCTCCTACAAGTTTCTGGGTCCCTGCATCTGTTCCCACCAGTTGCTGGATGATAAGCCTCTAATAACAACTTGCCCAGGCATCAATCTGTAAGTATATCAGAAAACAATTAATCAAATAATCAATATCATTAGGATTTATTTCATTGCCTTTTCTTTTTCGGTTGTATTTGGTTCCATCTTGGGTCTCTGGGCTTGCCAGCCAGCCTGTGGCTCCTGACCATCCAGGCAGTGTCAGGTGTGAGCTGCCTCTCTTGGCTTGGTCCTCAAATTGGACTTATCATGGGTTGGCCACTCTCGCAAGTTCTGTGAAACCATTGCCCCTTTGTGACAAGGTTGACATTCCAATCCCACTGACAGGAACCTTGCTTTTTCATAGAAGATGGCTGGTTCAGGCTTTGTATCCACCATTACTAGGAGACTTTGTCACTATTACAGATTCCAAGGAGTTTCCACTGCACTAGGTTTCTAAATCATCCCCCAAATAGTTTAATCTATGAGTCATAGTTGTGTTGCATATATATTAATGGATGTATGGCCTTCTACAGTAGCATAGTCAACAGAGGCAAAACACTATTACAGAAAACTGACTCTTCTTTCCGAACAGCTATCAAATGCTAATAGTTCCTTAGCTACTGATAGGTTCTTGTTCCCACCTCTTCCTCTCCATGTTGTGGTTATGCCTTGTTTGAGCCTGCACAGATATTGTGCATGCTGTCATAGCACTGTGAGATTGAATGTGCAATGATTTATTTCAAAACCATTGTTCATATAATAATGTTTATGACTGTTTAATCCTATCATTCCACATGATATAAAGAGTATTGGGCCATTTGGACCATTTGCATTTCTTTATTTTCTTTTAACTTTATTTAGTGGTTAACTTTACATCCCATCATAGCCTCCATTCTCTTCTCCTCCTGATTCCACACTTCCACTCTTTGGCTGTGAGTTGCCCATCCATGCAGTTTCTACATGCAACCCTGGGCCAAGGTTAGTTGGCTCTGTTGATCTTCTTGTGAAGCTCATGTCTAGTCTTGGTCCTTCTATCCTTTCCCCAGCTCTTTTACAAGGCTCTTTTTGTTCATCCCAGTCTTTGGCTGTGAGTCTCAGCATCTGTTTCCATTCTTCACTGGGTGGAGCCTCTAAAATTTAGACAACTCTGTTAGGCTCAAGTCTGCAAGCATAGCAGAATGTTATTATTTGTGTTAAAGGTTGGCTGCTCCCTTGGCTGTCTTGGGCTGGGTCTCAGGTTGGGCTAGGTAGTGGTTTGAAGTTCTTTCTATCTCTGCTCTGTATCTATTCCTGTACATCTTAAAGGCAGAGTAAATTTTGGGTCAAAGTTTTTCTGGGGGTTGATGTTCTACCTTCCTCCACTAGGAATCCTGCATAGTTAGAGGGTAATCTGTACAATCTCCATGACCCCAGCTACTAGGGTTCTCAACTAGAGTCAACCCCATATCTTCCCTGGAGCTTATCCTGTTGTAGGTCTCCAGCTTGTCTCAAAACTGCCCCCTCCCAGGTTTCTCTTCTCTCTGCAAGCCCTCTCTTCTCCTGGATCCACCCTGAATATTTGCTCCCTACATTTTTACCCAACCTTGTCTTCCTTCCTACTCTCTTGAAATCCAAAAACCATCTTTTGGGTCTTCCTTGTTACTTACTTTCTTTTGGTCTGTGCATTATAATATGGTTGTCCTGTACTAAATGGCTAGTAAGCACTTATTAGTGAGTTCATACCATGTATCTTTTTGGATCTGGGTTACCTCCCTCAGGATGGTCTTTTCCAGTTCCATCCATTTGCCTTCAAATTTCATGATTTTTTTTTTGTTTTTAATTGCCTAGTTGTATTCCATTGTAAATATATCAGTTTTTTATCCATTCTTCGGTTCTTTATCCATTCTAGGTTGTTTCCACATTCTGGCTAACATAAATAAAGCTGCTATGAACATAGCTGAGCATGTATCATCAAGCATCATTTGGGTATATGCCAGGAGTGGTGTAACAGGGAACTGGGTCTTGAGGTAGAGCTATTGCCAATTCTCTGAGAAATCTCCAGATTGTTTTAAAAAGTGGTTGTACAAATTTTCACTCCCACCAGCAGTGGAGGAGTGTTCCCCTTTCTCCATATCCTTGCCAGCAGGTGTTGTCACTTGAATTTTTTATCTTCATTTTTAAGTTATTACAGTTAATTCATTTTGTATCCCAGCTGTAGCCCCTTCCATTGTCCCCTCCCAATCCAGCCCTCCCTCCCTCTTCTCCTTGAATGCCCCTCCCTAAGTTCACTGATAGGGGAGGTACTCTTCCCCTTCCATCTGACCCTAGCCTATCAGGTCTCATCAGAAAGGCCTGCATTGTCTTCCTTTGTAGCCTGGTTAGGCTGCCCCCACCCCAGGGGGAGGTGATCAAAGAGCCAGCCAGAGTTCATGTCAGAGACAGCAAAGCCCCTGTTCCCCTTACTAAGTCCTCACTTGGAGACTGAACTGCTATAGATGGGCTACATCTGTGCAGGGGTTCTAGGTTATCTCCATGAATGGTCCACAGAGACCTCTGAAAAACTCTACCCAGTAAGGTATTAAGCAGATGCTGAGACTCATAGCCAAACTTTGAGCAGAATGCAGGGAATCTCATGAAAGAAAAGGGAGCTAGAAATACCTAGAGGGAACAGGAGCTCCACAAGGAGAGAAACAGAATCAAAATATCTGGGCCCAGGAGTCTTTTCTGAGTTTTTGATCTTAGCTATTCTGATGGGTATAAGATCAAATCTAAGAGTCATTTTGGTTTGCATTTCTCTGATGACTGATGATGCTGAGAATTTCTTTAAGTACTTCTCAGCCATTCGAGATTCCTCCATTAAGAACTCCCTGTTTAGCTCTGTACCCTATTTTTAAATTGGATTATTTGGTTTGTTGGTGTTTAATTTCTGCTTTTTATATATTTTGGATATTAGTCTTTTGTCAGATGTAGGACTGGTGAAGATCTTTTCCTAGTCTGTAGCCTGATGTTTTGTTCTGTTGACAGTGTCCTTTGCCTTATGGAAGCTTTTCAGTTTCATGAGATTCCATTTATTAATTGGTGATCTTAGAGCTTGAGCTGTTGGTGTTCTGTTCAGGAAATCTGTCTCCTGTGCCAAGGAGTTCAAGGTTGATCACCGCCTTCTCTTCTAATAGATTAAGTGTGTTTGGTATAGTGGCAAGCATAATTGCCTTCCTTTTCATTTCTAAAGATTGTTTTCTCAGGAGCTACAAGAGTATTAAGAATTTTATTGTAATTATAAGAATTACATTTAATTTATTCATCATTTTATTTCTTTTTAAAATAACTAAAATTTATCTTTAATATTTTACTTTTAATTTGATATGGTATTCAACAATAAACTCACATAAAAATATGTTGTGTTTTTAATATATTTTTCCTTGTATATTTTTTATTTTTTTATTTAACTTTTATTAATTACACTTTATTCATTTTGTATCCCCCCATAAGCCTCTCCCTCCTCCCCTCCCGGTCCCAACTCCCCCCCTTTCTGCATGCATGCCCCTCCCCAAGTCCACTAATAGGAAAGGTCCTCCTCTCTTTCTTTCTGATCTTAGTCTATCAGTTCTCATCAGAAGTGGCTCCATTGTCAGGGTTCTAGTTTATCTCCATGAGTAGTCCTTGGTTGGAGTATGAGTCTCTGGGAAGTTCCCTGTGTTCAAATTTTCTTGTTCTGTTGCTCTCCTTGTGGAGTTCCTGTCCTCTCCAGCTCTTACTATTTCCCACTTCTTACATAAAATTCCATTCACTCTGCCAGACAGTTAGCAGATTCCGAGGTTGTTTTCCTGTTTTCTTCTTCTGGCTTTCAGAGACCCTCTGTAGCAGGTTCCTAGGTTGTTTCCTGTTTTCTTTTTCTTCTGATGTCCATTCTCTTTGCCTTTCAGGATGGGGATTGAACATTTTAGTTAGGGAACACTCTTTTGCTTAGTTTGTTTATATGTACATATTTTAGTGGGTTTATTCTATGTTGTATGTTTATATGAGTGAGTATATACCATGTGTGTCGTTTTGCTTCTGGGACAACTCACTCAGAATGATCCTTTCCAGGTCCCACCATTTACCTGCAAATTTCATGATTTCCTTATTTTTCATTGCTGAGTAATACTCCATTGTATAGATGTAAAAGGTTTCTGCATCCACTCTTCAGTTGAGGAGCATCTGGGCTGTATCCAGCTTCTGGCTATTACAAATAAAGCTGCTACAAACATGGTTGAGCAAATGTTCTTATTGTGTACTTGAGCCTCTTTTGGATATATACCTAGGAGTGGTATGGTTGGATCTTGAGGAAGCGCTATTCCTAGTTGTCTGAGAAAGCGCCAGATTTATTTCCAGAGTGGTTGTACAAGTTTACATTCCCACCAGCAGTGGAGGAGGGTTCCCCTTTCTCCACAACCTCTCCAGCATGTGTTGACACTTGAGTTTTTGATCTTGGCCATTCTGATGGGTGTAAGGTGAAATCTCAGGGTTGTTTTGATTTGCAGTTCCCTAATGGCTAATGAGGTTGAGCATTTCTTTTTCTCTACAGAGAGTTCTCTGTTTAGCTCTGTTCCCCATTTTTTAAGTGGATTACTTGGTTTGCTGCTTTTCAGCTTCATTAGTTCTTTATATATACTGGATATGAGTCCTCTGTCAGATAAAGGGTTGGTGAAGATTCTTTCCCAATCTGTAGGCAGTCCCTTTGTTTTGATCCACTTGGACTTCAGTTTTGTGCAGGGTGATAAATATGGATCTATTTTCATTTTTCTACATGTATACATCCAGTTGGACCAGCACCATTTGTTGAAGATGCTATCTTTTTTCCATTGTATGGTTTTGGCATCTTTGTCAAAGATCAGGTGTCCATAAGTGTGTGAGTTTTTTGTCTGGGTCTTCTGTTCAGTTCCATTGATACACCATTCTGTTTCTATGCCAGTACAATGCAGTTTTTATCACTGTTGCTCTATAGTACAGCTTGAGATCAGGGATGGAGATACCTCCAGAAGATTTTTTATTGTAGAGGATTTTTTTAACAATTCTGGGTTTCTTGTTATTCCATATGAAGTTGAGAATTTTTCTTTCCAGTTCTGTAAAGAATCGTGTTGGCAATTTGATGGGAATTTCATTAAATCTGTAGATTGCTTTCCGTAAGATGGCCATTTTTACTATGTTAATCCTGCCAAGGCATGAGCATGGGAGATCTTTCCATCTTCTCATATCTTCTTCTAATTCTTTCTTCGGAGACTTGAAATTTTTTCATACAAGTCTTTGACTTGCTTGGTTAGGGTTACACCAAGGTACTACTTTATGTCATTTGTGGCTATTGTGAAGGGTGTTGTTTCTCTAATTTCTTTTTCAGCCCTTTTGTCTTTTGTATATAGGAGTGCTACTGATTTTTTTGTGTGTGTTAATTTTGTATCCGGCCACTTTGCTGAAGGTGTTTATCAGCTGTAGGAGTTCCCTGGTAGTTTTTGGGGTCACTCATGTATACTATCATATCATCTGCAAATAGTGATAATTTGACTCTTCCTTTCCAATCTGTATCCCCTTGATCTTCTTCAACTGTCTTATTGCTCTAGAAAGGACTTCCAGAACTATCTTGAAGAGATATGGAGAGAGTGGGCAGCCTTGTCTTATCCCTGATTTCAGTGGGATTGCTTTAAGTTTCTCTTCGTTCAGTTTGATGTTGGCTATAGGTTTGCTGTATATAGCTTTTACTATGTTTATATATGTGCCTTGGATCCATGATCTCTCCAATTCTTTAAACATGAATGGATGTTGGATTTTGTCAAATGCTTTTTCAGCACCTAGGGAGATTATCATGTGGATTTTTTCTTTCAGTTTGTTAATATGGTGGATCACATTGCTGAATTTCCGTGTATTGATCCACCCCTGCATACGTGGGATGAAGGCTACTTGGTCATGGTGGATGATATCTTTGATGTGTTCTTGTATTCGGTTTGCAAGTATTTTGTTGAGTATTCTTGCATCAATGTTCATAAGGGAGATTGGCCTGAAATTCTCTTTCTTTGTTGAGTCTTTGTGAGGTTTAGGTACCAAAGTGACTATGGCTTCATAGAATGAGTTTGGTAATGTTCCTTCTGTTTCTATTTTGTGGAATAGTTTGAAGAGAATTGGAGTTAGCTCTTCTTTGAAGGTCTGGTAGAATTCTGCGCTGAAGCCATCTGGTCCTGGGCTTTTTTTTGGATGGGAGACTTTCGATGACTGCTTCTATTTCTTTGGGGGATATAGGACTATTTAATTGATTTACCTAGTCCTGATTCAGTTTTGGTAAGTCAAATCGATCAAAAAAATTGTCCATTTCATTTAGATTTTCAAATTTTGTGGCATATAGACTTTTGAAGTAAGTCCTAATGATTGTTTGGATTTCCTCAGTGTCTGTAGTTATGTCCCCCTTTTCATTTCTGATTTTGTTGATTTGGGTGGTGTCTGTCTGCCTTTTAGTTAGCTTGGCTAATGGTTTGTCTATCTTGTTTAGTTTTCTCAAAGAACCAGCTCTTGGTTTCATTGATTCTTTGAATTGTTTTATTTGTTTCTAACTGATTGATTTCAGCCCTGAGTTTGATTATTTCCAGCCATCTACTCCTTTTTGGTGTGTCTGCTTCTTCTTTTCCTAGGGTTTTAAAGTGGGCCATTAAGTTGCTTGAATGAGCTGTCTCAAATTTCTTCTTGAAGGCACTTAGTGCTATGAACTTTCCTCTTAGCACTGCTTTCATTGTGTCCCACAAGTTTCGGTATGTTGTGTCTTCATTTTCCTTGAGTTCTAGGAAGATTTTAATATCTTTCTTTATTTCTTCCCTGACCCAGCTGTCATTTAGTAACAAGTTGTTCAGTTTCCATGTGTGTGTAGGCTTTTTGCTATTTCTGTTGTTGTTGAGGGCCAGCTTTATTCCATGGTGATCAGACAAGATACAAGAGATTATTTCAATCTTCTTGTATCTGTTGAGGCTTACTTTGTGACCAACTATATGGTCTATTTTGGAGAGTGTTCCATGAGGTGCTGAGAAGAAGATAAATTCTTTTGTGTTTGGGTGTAAAGTTCCGTAAATGTCTGAGGTCCATTTGATTTATGACCTCTGTCAGAGTTATTGTTTCTTTGTTTAATTTCTGTTTTGTTGACCTGTCTTTTGTTGAGAGTAGGGTGTTCAAGTCTCCCACTATTAATGTGTTAGGATCTATATGTGGTTTAAATTTTATCAATGTTTCTTTTACAAATATGGGTGCTCTTATATTTGGGGCATAGATGTTCAGGATTGTGATGTTTTCCTGATGGAATTTTCCCTTGATGAGTATGAAGTGTCCTTCCCCATCTCTTTATTAATTTTGGTTGAAAGTCTATTTTATCAGATATTAGAATGGCTACTCCTGCTTGTTTCTTGGGTCCATTTGTTTGGAAATTCATCTTCCAACCTTTTACCCTCAGGTAATGTTTATCTTTGTGCCTTAGGTGTGTATCTTGTATGCAACAGATTTCTGGGTTTTGTTTACATATCCATTCTGTTAGTCTGTGTCTTTTTACTGGAGAGTTGAGTCCATTGATGTTGAAAGAGATTAATGACCAGTGGCTGTAGATCCTTTGATTTTGATGTTGTCTGTGGTCATAAGGTTGTGTGCTTGGTTGCTTTTTGTTTTACTGTAGTAAAGTTAATTATTTCCTGTGTTTTCTTGACAGAAGCTAATTTTCTTTGGTTGTATTTTCCCTTACAGTGTCTTCTGTAATGCTGGATTTGTCAGTAGGTATTGTTGAAATTTGTTTTTTGTCATTAAATATCTTGTTTTCTCCATCTATGTGGACTGAGACTTTTGCAGGGTATAGTATCCTGGGCTGACATCTGTGTTCTCTTAGGGTCTGCATGATATCTGTCCAGGCCCTTCTGGCTTTCATAGTCTCTGTTGAAAAGTCAGGTGTGATTCTAATGGGTTTGCCATTATATGTTACTTGGCTTTTTTCCCTTGCAGCTTTTAGTATTTTTTCTTTGTTCTGTATACTTACAGTTTTGATTATTATGTGGCAGGAGGATTTTCTTTTCTGTTCAAATTTGTTGGGTGTTCTGTAGGCCTCATGTATTCTTATTGGCCTCTCCTTTAATGTGGGGAAATTTTCTTCAATGGTTTTGTTGAAAATATTTTCTGGGGCTTGGAGAAGGGAGTCTTCTTTTTCCTCTATACCTATTATTCTTATTATTCTTGTCTTTTCATTTATTTACTAATTAATTATTCACACAGTGTTAATTATTATTCAGATAGTGTTCTGCCTGCATGTGTGCCTGCAGGTCAGAAGAGAGCACCAGATCTCATTATAGATGGTTGTAAGCCACCATGTGGTTGCTGGGAATTGAACTCAGGAACTTTGGTAGAACAGCCAATGCTCTTAACCTCTGAGCCATCTCTCCAGCCCAGGTTTTGTCTTTTCATATTGTCTTGGATTTCTTGGACGTTATGGAGGCTGGTAACTGAGGGCTCCACTTTGGTCTGAAGGCTGGGTGCCTCACTCTGGACCGGAAGCTGTGTGTCCCTGTCTGGGATGGCAGCTGCAGGCACTGCTCTGGTCTGGATGCTATGGTTGCAGCCCTCTTGAAGGACCAGGTATTCCCACAGTTTTGTCAGTCTAGCTAGGGATAACTGGCTGATCCTTGGCACAGTATCTGAGGGCTGCTGTAATGGCTCTCTGTCCTTTGTAGGTCTGAGAATGCAGCTGTGTGCCCCAGTGTCCCAGGGGTACTCAATAATGGTGGCTGAGCACAGTGCTCCTGCCTGCATTAGAAAGCTAGAGCCTAGAGTCTGCGTGAATCCAGAAAGTCTTTTGGTGCTGGGTGTCCTGAGTGTTAGACCTGATGATCCCCGCTGCTGTGGGGTTTCCTCCTGCCAGAGACACCTAGTCTTTGCTTTGGGGACTGCCATTCTGTCTGGGGTGGCAAGTAGAACCCACATGCACAGACGCCTGCCTGTGGCTCAGCCTTTCTGGCCTTTGAGAGCCTGGATGTCTCCCTAAACTGGGTAATTTTCCCGAGACCTTTTTGGGGTGGTGGTATCAGCTGAGTGCTCTGAGATCAGACCAGCCGTTTCTCTCCCTGTGGGTTTGTACCCAAGGGTGAAACTGAGTCTCTCGTGCCCTGGGGCCCACAGTTTTAACTGAGGTGGTGAATCAGGTGAGCAGGCAGGGCTCTGTGCAGGCGACTGGGTCCCCGGCTCTGGCTCCTGGCTGGCTCCTGGGGTGCCCTCTGAACAGAGTCTTTTCCAGGGGATGTCTGGGTGACCTAAGGTCGGTCCAAATCATTTTCTGCTCTGTGGGGTTATCTCTCGACAGGAAAATCCAGTTTGTGATGTTGTGGACCCACAGTTCAGTCTGGGACAGTGACCTGATCACACTGGCATGTGGCTCTGAGCTGGCGACCAAGAGCATGGCGGCTGGTGGAACCAGGATCTCTTCTTCGGTTTATCCGGGTGAGTTAAAGCTGATTGAATCCCCCACCATGGGGTATCCTCTCACCTGGGAAACACAATCACTTGTGTTTTATGGCCATGAGTTTTGATTGCTGGTCACTGTGCCTATCCTGCTGTGCAGCTGCTCAGAATGAGAGTCCTCCTGGCGCCGCCATCTTGCCCTGCCATCTTGCCCCACTTCCCTCATTGTATATTTTGATCCAAGTATTTTTTTATAATTTATTTTTGTCATCATTGATAACTAATATGTGTAGAGAGTGATTTCATCAAGACATTTAACACCTGTACACAATGTATTTCAACCACGTTCACCCCTTTACCCTCTCTTTTCACTCTTCTCCTAATTCCACTTTCTCCCAAATTTGACTCTTGATTATTTGGTTTTCTGCTGCTATGTTAAATTACCAGGATCAAAATCAACATCAGGAGAAAGAGTTTATTTTGACTAATTGTTTCAGAGATTTGGAATTTATGTCAGGGGGAAGGGAGTCACTGTGGCATCTGACAGCTGGAGCAGAAAGGTGGCTGGATATTCTGCCAGCACATCAGGTAACAAATACAGACATGGAAGTGGGGAAAGGCAAATTCTGCTTCTCCTAAAAGTTCAATAACATAACCTCCCCAAACAGCAGCACAGATTGCAGAACAAGGATTCAAATACAAGGTCCTATGGGGAATATTACTTCTTAAAACCCTCATAAGCCCCATTCTATTTTTGTTTTCTATTTTTTATTTTTAGATACATCCATCTATTATGTACAACATGGTGGTGCTCTCTGTCAGGAACAACTCCACATTTGGCTAAGGCCGAGGATCTGGCTTGCTTCCATGTATGTGGACCTATCTGCATTGCCCCCGTGGCATGCCTGGGTTGGCTACCCAGAGGCTATTTAAGCTGTGGGCTGGCTTTCCCCGGGGTCCGAGGATTGTTCAATGTTCCTGAATAAACTGCATTGAAAAAAAAAAAAAAAAGAAAAAGAAAAAAAATAAATAAATAAATAAATAAATAATTTAATGACAATCTAGACTAAAAATACAAAAAAAAAAAAAAAAAAAAAAAAATAGATACATCCATCTATTATGTACAACATTTACATATATGAGTATACACATATTATGTTGTATGTATATACATATTATGTGTATGTATACATACACATATGTATACATATGCATATACACACAGCCTACTTAAGTAGATCCTATTAAGTGTGAACTTTTCAGTTTGCAATATACTAATTTCTATATTTTATTTGACCACAGTGATAAAATAGAGATGCTAATGAATTTTTTATAGTGTCTGTTGCACTGAGTTCATTATGATGATAAAGTTAGAGGAGGAAATATCAAGATGTGATTGACACTCTAGGTTAGTGGGAAACAATGAACTTCAAAACTGTTTAGGCCGTAATTCCAAATTTTCATCTTGTGGAAAAGCCTCAAATCCAATCTAGCAGTTGGCACAGCTTGCCTGGCAAAATGGTACTGCCGCTTGCTGGGTTCAGGGCTTAGAAAGATCACTGATATCTTTTCTCCCCCAGCATCCAGGATAAAATCTTCTTGTATTATTAATGCTAGCCTGCAGAAAGATGCCCAGTTGGCTGGAGATGGATTTTGCTATGTCATGCAGCCCTGTTATGTGGTGACTTCAGTTTTAGGATTTCACCACACAATTGTGATTAGTAACCAGGAGAAATGAACATACCTTATGATGTTTCTCTGAATTCTGAAGTATCCTTCACCAGTAGCTCAGGTGGTCTTATTCCATCTCATGTAGTGTAATTTTTATTTAATATTCCATGTCTTCTGAAAGTTACGCTGCCAATCCATGCTGAGGAGTTGCATTATAACTTATTTTTAAAACTTTTGTAAATTGTTATTTGAATTTAGGTTTCAAACCAGTAGGTTCCCGTAATGTTTTTTTAATAATCCTTCATTTAAAAAGCCACCAATGCTTACTCTTCCCTACTCCCTGAGCCCATCCATGCTTAATCTCTGAACACTTACATTTTGAACACTCAGTAAGTCTTCTAGAAATTAATTACTTTTGTTTACCTATGAAAGCTTCCCTATCTCTTTCAATTTTTACATAGATGTTCACCAGATTGAGAATTTTATGTTGATAGTTTATTTCTCTCAAACATTCTATTATTTTCTTCACCTCCTTTACTTGCATGGTTTCTTGGGAGAAGTCAGATGTGATTCAGTCCATTGTCCTACCACAGGTAAGATGTTTATATCCTTTGCCATCTTCGGGAATTGCTTCACTTTTAGATTTTTATGTACTTTGAAAATACAACATGGATGCATCTATGTAGTAGTGTATTTGGATTGTGGTTTGAGGTTCCACATATTACAGAGTCTTAGATATTAATGAGCTTGTACCTCTTTAGCAGTTACTCTTACAGGTCTTTCAGTTCATACTTTGTTTTGTCAAGGAAGACAGTGCCACAGGTTGGCACTGAATATTTCCATTCCACCATGTCAGTTAGGCTTTCGCAACATCCCAGAACTTACAGCACTGTGTTTGCAATTTTTCCCAAGAAAAATCCATGTTAAAGACACCACCACATCTTACTTAAGATTCCATGCACTTTGCCCATCAGTTGGCCTTAAGTCTCAGTGTCTGCTTTGATAGTCTGTAGGGCAGAGCCTTTCAGAGGTCCTCTGTGGTAGGTTCCTAGGTTGTTTCCTGTTTTCTTCTTCTTCTGATGTCTATCCTCTTTGCCTTTCAGATGGGGATTGAGCGTTTTAGTCAGGGTCCTCTCTCTTGATTAGTTTCTTTAGATGGTCAGGGTTTTAGTAGGTTTATCCTATGTTATATGTCTATATGAGTGAGTATATACTGTGTGAGAAATAGTAAGATCTGGAGAGGACAGGAACCCCACAAGGAGAGCAACAGAACCAGAAAATTTGAACACAAGGGTCTCCCCAGGGACTCATATTCCAACCAAGGAACATGCATGGAGATAACCTAGAACCCCTGCAGAGATGTAGTCCATGGCAGTTTAGTGTCCAAGTGGGTTCCATAGTAATGGGAAGAGGGTCTGCCTCTGACATGATCTGACAGGCCTGTTCTTTGGTCACCTCCTCCTGAGGGGAGAGCAGCCCTACCAGGCCACAGAAGATGACAATTCAGCCACTTCTGATGAGAACTGATAGACTAAGATCAGAAAGAAGGAGAGGAGGATCTCCTCTATCAGTGGACTTGGGAGGGGCAATTGAGAAGAAGAGGGAGGGGGAGTGGGGCTGGGAGGGGAGGAGGAAGGGGCTTATGAGGGGATACAAAGTGAATAAACTGTAATTAATAAAAAATAAAAAAAGATAAAAAGATACCATCACAGTATAACTTTTATAAAATACTGCTATTTCCTTCTTAGTAGTGGAAACTAAAGGGTTTGATTTTTTTTCCTCTCTGTTGAATATTATTAGAACTTGGTTGACTTTTCAGATGTAATATTACAAAATTCTAACTTTTGTAATATTAAACAGAATATTGAACTCTTAGCATTATTCACATCATCTTTCAGGACTTGCCAAGCACAGTTCATGTCCTACACTGTACTTAGGTCCAAGAGTGGACTATCTTAAACTCTTGCTCAATCAAGCCTTGACTTCCCTTGTTTACTGATCCAGTGCTCCCCAATTGTAAGGGAATGGTCTTCTTGGCGCCCTTATATCTCTTATGGGTTCTAGAGTTGATACTTCTTTAGTTCATTTGATGGAGAGTCAAAATAACTCCATAAATCTTTTTTTAACAATTTATTAATTTTATATCCTAGTTATCTTCCCCTTCCTAATTTCTTCCTGGTCTCACCCTCCCTCCTTCTTCCCCCTTATCCTCTTCCTTTTCTCCACTAAACTGGGGAGTCCTCCTCCCCTGTCATGTGACTTAGCTTATCAAGTCTCATAAGGACTACCTGGATCATCTTCTTCTGTGGCCTGGCAAGGCTGGTCACCAGGGGCAAGTGATCAAAGAACAGACAACTGAGTTTATGTCAGAATCAGTTCCTGTTCCCCTAAATCTCAGTATACAAGAAAACCTAGAACATGTAAATTTAGGGTTCACATACAGGAGGCTACTACTGTGTAAAAACAGTTAAAGACATAAATATTTTTGAAGATTCAATGATGAGCTTATTTATGCCCCTCATGTGTATCATTGAAAAAGGATACAATATGGTGAAATTTAAGAAAATATTAAGGTATGTTTACTGAATAATTGAATAATTATAAGAATAATTATAAGAATAATTGCAGTAACAGACAATGATGACAAAGATGACTCTCTTTCATGGGTGCAAATAGAAAAACGCTCACAATATTTAGACATACTTACAAGCAGGGTTTGTTGTTGGTGGTGATGGTAGTGGTGATGGTGTATTTGTTGTTTTTGCTGTTGTTCTGGACAGTGGTGGTGGTAGTAGTTGCTTTGATTCTAGGGATCAGACCTAGTGCTGAGGAAAAAAGGGGTGTTGACAGTTGAGTTCACATTATGTAAAAAAGTTAAAATGATGATTAGTAAAAATTTGAAGAAACAAAATTGTATGTCACAAAGGAAAAGATTCAAAAACTATGTGAAGGGACACAGGGGATATGATTTACAAATAGGAACAAATAATATTTTAATATTTTTTAAACATAGATTAACTGTTCTCATTAATTATTGTAGCGACAATTACACAGTACAGTTAATTAGATTCTGTTTTACCATAAAACCAACACATTTATTTGAAGCTCATTTTAATTACAGACATTCCACTGAAATGGATAAAAATAAATTGCTAATATTGGTGTATGGATTTTAGGTTTTTTATTTTTATTGAAATCTATTGAGCAACTTGGAAAAGGTTGGTTCTTAATTGCTCTAGGTAATTGAGTCTGTCCTGATTTAGTTACCAAATAATTTCTTATGGAGAAAAATAAATAGTTATTGATTAGAGGTCTATGACTATCCTAATTAATTTTTAAAAAGTAAAATGTAAGGTTTTGATTTGTTTTCCTAGTCTTGCTATTGTTGTAAAGGAAATTGGCTGCGTGTGTTCTGAATTGAACACCTGTCCTGATTGTTCTTCTTTTGGGCTGTAGACTTTTCAGTTTTCAGCTGTCTCTTAGCCAGTAAAGACTGAAAATAATAAAAGCCTGAGAGGTTATGCAACAAAAACCAAAGCATCAACAGAAGGAGTTTGTTGACGTGTTTACCACAGGATCCTTTAACCTACACAGAAGACTTCATTCTAGTATATGTACAGCAAGAGCTACAGTTTGATTTTGTACTATTTTGAACCTTCATTCTCTACTAGAGTATGGATTACCTTGCAAGTGAAGTGATTCTGTGCAAAAATTTATAAAAATTACAGAAATGTTTTACATTTCTTATTAAATTCTTTTAAATTATTTTTAAATTTTCTTTCTTTATTATAATTATTTATTACAATTTATTCACTTTTTATCCCAGCTGTAGCCCTTCCCTTATCTCCTCCCAGTCCAGCCCTCCTTCCCTCTTCTCCCTCTATCCTCCTTCCCTAATCTACTGATAGGGTAGGTCCTTCTCCCCTACTATCTGACCTCAGCCTATTAGGTCTCCTCAGGATTGTCTGGATCATCTTTTTCTGTGGCCTAGTAAGACCACCTCACCAGGGGAGGTGATCAAAGAGCCAGCCAAGCCAGCCACTGAGTCCATGTCAGAGACAACACCTGTTGCTCTTACTAGGGAACAACCATGGAGACTGAGCTATCCAAGGGCTACATCTGAGTAGGGGATCTAGGTCCTCCCCATGCACTGTCTTTGGTTGATTCATCATTCTTTACAGGACCTTCTGAGCTCAGATTTTTGGCTCTGTTGGTCTCCTTGTGGAGCTCCTGTTCCCTCCAGGTATTTCTATCTCCCCCTTCTTCCATTAAGATTCCCTGCACTATGCCCAAAGTTTGGCTATGAGTCTCAGCACCTGCTTCAATACCCTACTGGGCAATGTCTTTCAAAGGCCTCTGTGGTAGGCTCCTGTCCTGTTCCCTTGTCTTCTGCTTCCAATGTCTATCATTTTTCTCCTTCTGAATGAGTATTAAGCATCTCCCCTAAGGTACTTCTTGTCATTTAGCTTCTTTAGGACTATAGGTTTTAGTATGTTTATGCTATATTAAATGGGAAATATCCACTTATAAGTGTGTATATACCAAGTGGGTCTTTTTGCTTCAGGGTTACCTCACTCCAGATGATCTTTTCCAGTTCCATCCATTGCTTGCAGATTTCATGATTTCCTTGTTTTTAATTGTTGAGTACTATTCCATTTTGTAAATGTACCATAATTTCTGTAAGAGGGACATCTGGCTTGTTTCCAGTTTCTGGCTATTACAAATAGAGTTGCTATGAACATGATTGAGCAAATGTCCTTGTGGTATGGTTGAGCATCTTTTGGATATATGCTCAGGAGTGGTATAGCTGGATCTTGAGGTAACGCTATTCATAATTTTCTGAGAAAACACCAGATTGATTTCCAAAGTCATTGTACAAGTTAACATTCCCACCAGCAATGGAGGAGCGTTACCCTTTTTATACAACCTCTCCAGCATGTGCTGTCACTTGAGTTTTTGATCTTAGCCATTCTGATGGGTGTAAGGTAGAATCTCAGGGTTGTTTTGATTTGCATCTCCCTGATGACTAAGGACATTGAGCATTTCTTTAAGTGTTTCTCTGCCATCTGATATTTCTCTGGTGAGAATTTTCTGTTTAGCTCTATACTCCATTTTTTTAATGAAGACCCATTTCCCAGTGCCACTCATGAGGGGCCCAAGTTCTTCTGTCAGGAAGCAGAGCAATGTGGGAAATGTACCATAAAAGATTACATTTTTGTTATTTGCAATTGTAATCTAAATTACAGAGTTTTACATGTTCCGTGGTTGCTAGCAGTCAGTACAATCGCCACATTTGTACATTAAATAAGTTTCCAGGTAAAATTACGATGCTTTAAAATTTACAATGAATCATTATTGTGGTGCAGTTCAGATCATGAAAACTTTGCAAGCTGTAGTTGACCACAAATCACCTTAAAGTTAGTGAGCTATGTTGTTTTGCCTCTAACATTTTCTTCTGTATTCCAGTTATTGTCTTGAAGTTCTAGGTTCTAAGCTTTGATGATCTGTTGTTCTGACTCCTAAAAATATATGACATAAATAGCCAAAGGCCTCTAAATTCTATCAATAAAATGTCCTATTTACTTATGAGCAATAGGCAGATAATTGCTACAAAACACTTAAAGGGATCAACATCAAATACTTAGAAAAACACTGAAAATATTTTGTTTTTAGTAAAAGCAATGTGAAAATAGAATCAGCCATGTGTACAACAAAGAGGCGATCTAATCAATCTCTAGTCCCATGGAACCAATAACAGCTAGCTCAAGCATAAACAAATTAAATATTCTTAATGTATGCCAGCTCAATGTCAAGCACATTTAGGATATGGCTGCAAAGTTTATCCTAGTGATTGAGAAAGTCGTTAAACCCTGAGCATTTATTTCTTTTATTTCTGTTCACTGTGTCCATAAGATTGTAGTGTGAGCAAAGCATAGTTAAATAAGATAAAATTTACCAATCCATCAACTATAAACTTATGCAGATTGTATGTTTGTAAATATTTACATTGAGATATCCATTCATGTTTTCTAATTTGAAATAGAGATTATTATTACAAAACAAACATGAGTGAATAAGGAAAAGGATAATACTGAATGAGAGAAGAGTTACATAATTTTCTTTGACTACTTTACTATATGTTGCTTAGTTGCTTAAGACAGGACCATGACATATTGTAAGAAATAAGAATTAAATAAGTTTTATTATTATGGCTTTATGTTCGGTTGGCTTAAGGATTAAATATTTTGAAGGGCTCTATTTAATAATCACGATGAAGATTATATTATACAAATACAATGTCATTACAGTGTCATAAGTGATTCCATGTGTTTATTTTAATTACTCACCATCACTGATACCATTTGTGCAGGGGGAAAACAAGTGTTAAGGCAATGTGCCTAATATGAAATCTCCAGTAACTGCTGGTTCAAAATTCACTCAAATTATAGAGCTTATATCCCTATCCAATTCAGCACTTATTTCAGTATTTATACTTGTTAAGAACAGACATTTCTCATTCATCTTCTCATATTAATATTCAGATTTGTGAATGGATACAGTAACATGTACTTTTAATTGTTTTTAATTTTAGCTGTATTTTATGTGAATAGGTATTTTTACCTGAATATACATATGTGCATTACATGCCTGTCTGGAGCCTGACAGGGAAGGGCAGAAGAGGACATTGGATCCCTTAACACTGGAGTTACAGACTGTTATTAGCTTGCATGTGGATGCTAATAACTGAAGCCAAGTCTTCTGAAGCAGCAGCCAGTGCTCTTAAGCACTGAGCCGTTTCTTCTGCACCTCCATCTACATTTTTTAATTTCATAAACTCAAGATTCTAGGAAATCACAGATATGACTCCACTTAAGATACTCAATCTCCATTCAGAAAGGCGAAGAGGATTGACATCAGAAGAGGGAGAAGATAGGGAAAAAGGAGTCTACCATAGAGGACCTCTGAAAGGCTCTACCCTTCAGGGTATCAGAGCGTATGTTGAGACTTATGGCCAGACTTTGGGCAGAGTGCAGGGAATCTTATGAAAGAAGGGAGAGATGATAAGACCTAGAGGGGACAGGAGCTCCACAAGGAGAGCAACAGAACCAAAAAAAAAATCTGGGCACAGGGGTCTTTTTTGAGACTGATACTCCAACCAAGGACCATTCATGGAGATAACTTAGAACACCTGCACAGATGTAGCCCATGGCAGTTCAGGGTCCAAGAGGGTTCCACAGTAATGGGAACAGGGACTATCTCTGACATGAACTGATTGGCCTGTTCTTTGTTCACCTCCCCCTGAGGGTGAGCAGCCTTACCAGGTCATAGAGGAAGACAGTTCAGCCACTCCTGATGAGACCTGATAGACTAGGATCAGAGGAAGGAGAGTAGGACCTCCCCTATCAGTGGACTTGGGGATGGATATGAGTGGGGAAGGGGGAGAGAGGGTGAGTTTGGGAGGTGAGGAGGGAGGGAGATACAGGGAGGATAAAATGTGAATAAACTATAATTCATAAAAATAAATAAATAAATAAAATTCTTTAAATATAAAAAAGATTCTTGGTGCTGTGCTACAGAAAGCATTCCAACCGTATACTGTAATATTTACATATAAACAATGACTGTCACTTCCTAAACCATTGAAAGTGCTCCATTTTCTTGGCTAAAGATAATTTTCCTGGCTGAGTCAAGCAGCACAACCTGAAGACAGCTCAGTTGTAATTCCTGAAGCAAAGTACACACTATAGAATGAATCATTACTGTAGCCGTAGGTTGTGGCATAGTCACTGAAGTAGAATCGCGCTGTTTGAGAGATGACTGGTTTTCACTTTTGTGGCATCTGGATATTTCTGTAATAACATATAAGTCAAACAATGGGTAATAAAAGATATGGATAACTGAGAGTTGCAAATGGCAGTTATAAATTGTTGAGAATAGTACGGGGAAAATATAAAACCTACAGGGTCCACAGTTTCCTACTTCCAGGGTACAAATTCATTCCTCTAGGAAGAGAAATGATTGTGAGGGTGTAACTATAAAGAGCTGTGATTGATTTCTTGGATGGCTAGAAGCCATCAGTCTCTTCCTTCTGAATTACACCTCATATGTCACAACTCAAAGAGCCTTAATGCTAGTTAATATCTGCACCCAGGAAGAACAAATAATGAATTCGTGGATTGCCTTTCTTTCTACACTTCATTTACGAAAGCTAATTGTTTAGGGAATAGATGTTCCTTGGCTCATTGGCTTAATAATACAGGAAACTCTCTTGGAATGCCACACAAGGAAACCAAAACTGCTCTTAAATGAGTCATCCTTCTTTAACTCACATCTGTGAGAAGAAGCCAAAAGCCTTATTAAATCTAAACCAGTGGTTCTTTCCTGCTGGGGCATTTAGCCTTTAGCAGCCTTGAGTTCTAAACTGTGCAGAAAGTAAATCCTCATTAATTTGAAGCAAAAGAAAGTCACAAATGGAACATTCACTTACAAAAATTTTACCTTCTAACTCAAGTGATAGGAATTTGGAGTGAGAGATCTGTGTTCTCTAGGCAGCTTGTCAGGTCACAGGTGGAAGCAAACAAAGGTGTCTGCATGTCTTCGCAAAACTGGAAGTCAAGGGAACGTGAAAGATTTCTAAAAAATTCTACAAAAATGAGTGATGAAGCCAAGGAAAAAATAAAGAGTCCAGAAGCTGAATTTTAAAAGACTATTACGTCCTCATTGAATAATGCATGGGTGCCATTCTTTCTTCTTTTTTATTTTTCTGGTTCTTTCTGGAAGCTTTTGATGGGCTTATTTTGAATCTTCATTCTTCCATTCTATCCCTTACCCAACCATTCAATCCCTTGACTTCTCCAAATATCCTAACTAGATAATTAGTTACATTACAAATTGATGCCTAGATTGTGTGTGTGCATAATTGAAATGGCCTGTTTTCAAGTTATAAAAGCACTTATTTTGCCAAGTAGTGCTTGACAATTTATGTGGTGACTCCCTTCTTGCTGAAGGGATCTCCCCTCTCAGGAGAGCCACTGAGTTCATGTTAGAGACAGTCCCTCCTCCCTTTACTAGGGAACCCACTTGGAGACTGAGCTGCCATGGGCTACATCTGTGCAGGGGTTCTAGGTTATCTACACGCATGGCCCTTAGTTGGAGTATCACTCTCAGAAAAGACCCCTGTGCCCAGATATTTTGGTTCTGTTTCTCTCCTTGTGGAGCTACTGTCTCCTCCACGTCTTTCTATCTTCCCTAGGGTGAGATGGAAGGGGAAGAGGACCTCCCCTCTCAGTGGACTTGGAGAGGGCATGAGAGGAGAAGAGGGAGGGAGGGCAGGTTTGGGAGGGGAAGAGGGAGGGCACTACAGCTGGTATACAAAGTGAATAAATTGTAATTAATAAAAAAATAGAAAAGAACACCATTAAAAAAGAAATAACAATAAAGAAAAAAATTAATAAAAAAGAATATGATCATTTGTGGCTAATGTCCATTGTACTACTCTTCATAATTATGGATCAGATCAATGCTAGAGAAATTAGCCGTTGCATACATTTATTTAAAAAGCAGGTTCTTTTTCAAAATTTCACAGAATCCTAATTCATCCTCTAGAAATTTCTCTTTTCTGTTTTATTCATACTTATATTTGGGAAAAGATGACATAAATTTGAAGAGTAAATGTTGTAAACCTACTTTATTTGCATTAGAAAATTATACATGTCTGATTTATATTATGACATTGTTTTATCTGGCAAAAGTGCTTATTACAGAATTACTTTATTTAGAAATACTAAGCTTCTGTACCCATTCCACCGTTGATGGACATCTGGGTTGTTTCCAGGTTCTGGCTATTACAAATAGAGCTGCTATAAACATGGTTGAGCAAGTGTCCTTTTTGTGTACTTGAACAAACTTTGGGTATATATCTAGCAGTGGTATAGCTGGGTCTGTAGGAAGCACTATTCCTATTTGTCTTAGAAAGCGCCAGATAGCTTTCCAGAGTGGTTGTACCAGTTTACATTCCCACCAGCAGTGGAGCAGGGTTCCCCTTTCTCCACAACCTCTCCAGCATGTGTTATCGCTTGAGTTTTTCATCTTGGCCATTCTGATGGGTGTAAGGTGATATCTCAGGGTCGTTTTGATTTGCATTTCCCTGATGGCTAATGAGGATGAGCATTTCTTTAAGTGTTTTTCTGCCATTCGATATTCCTCTGTCGAGAATTCTCTGTTTAGCTCTGTTCCCCATTTTTTAATTGGATTACTTGGATTGCTGCTTTTCAGCTTCTTTAGTTCTTTGTATATACTGGATATTACTCAGCAATCAAAAAGGAGGAAATCATGAAATTTGCAGGCAAATGGTGGGATCTAGAAAAGATCATTCTGAGTGAAATATCCCAGAAGGAGAAAGACAAACATGGGATATACTCACTTATATAAACCTATAAGATATGATAAACATAATGAAATCTATACACCTAAAAAAGATAATCAATTGAGCGGACATGGGGTAAGATGATCAATCCTCATTTAGAAAGACAGATGGGATGTGCATTGAACGTATTACAGGAGTCTACTGAGCGCATCTGAAAGACTCTAACTAGCAGTGTTTTCAAAGCAAAGACTCATGACCAAACCTTTGGCAGAGTACAGGGAATCATAAGAAAGAAGGGGAGTTAGTCTGATGGGGAAAGGATAGGAGCTCCACAAGGACCAAATATATCTGGGCACAGGGTCTTTTCTGAGACTGACATTCAACCAAGGACCATGTATGGACATAACCTAGAACCTCCACTCAGATGTAGCCTGTGGTAGCTCAGTAACCAATTGGTTTCCCAAAGTGAGAGGAACAGGGACTATTTCTAACAGGAACTCGATGACTGGCTCTTTGGTCTCCCCACCCCCGAAGGGAGGAGCAGTCCTGTTAGGCCACAGAGGAGGGCTTTGCAGCCAGTCCTGAAGATACCTGATAAAACAGGATCAGATGAATGGGGAGGAGGTCCCCCCCATCAGTGGACTTGGAAAGGGGCACGGTGGAGATGAGGGAGGGAGGGAGGGAGGGACTGGGAGGGAATGAGGGATCGGGACACGGCTGGGATACAGAGTTAATAAAATGTAACTGATAAAAAAAATAAAATAAAATAAAAAAAAAAGAAATACTAAGCTTCAAGCCAGGTGTTGTGGCACGTACCTTTAATCCTAGCACTGGAAAGCAGAGGCAGGTGAATCTCTCAGTTCAAGATCTGTCTTGTTTGCAGAGTGAGTTCCAGGACAGCCAGGGCTAAACAGAAAATCTGTCTCAAACACACACACATACACACACACACACACACACGCACACCAAAGGTAGAAACATTAAGCCACAAATGTAGGAAAACTTGTAGAATGTGCTACATATCACAAACTCCAAATATTATAATTATGAAAAGAGCAGTTCTACTTTATTGTAATCATAGTCACACTTCTGTTACTCATTGATTCATTATGTCAGATGATCTACAATATAAAACTCAGAGGGCAATTTTATGTATGTTCTTTTTGTTCTTCCACCTACATAGACTTTGCATATGAGCATTGTTTACTTCTTTAAATTAAAAATAAAATGTTAGACATTTTCATTTTTAACCTGTTAATTTTCAGACATACAAATGGTGTTTTTTCACAAAGAAATTATACAAGTCTAGGAGCATAGCTCTTCCAGGCATAATTCCTGAAATTTCAATCCATTCTTCCCCACTCTGAATTTGCATCTCAAAAAGTAAATGCAAGAGAATGTTACTACAGGAGTAGTGGATTCTATGAAAACTAATGAAAACCAGTAATGTAGTACAATGGACATTAAGCGCAAATGACCGTATTCTTTTTTATTAATTTTTTCTTTATTGTTGTTTATTTCTTATTTAATGGTGTTCTTCTCTCTTTTTTTATTAATTACAATTTATTCACTTTGTATCCCAGCTGTAGTCCCCTCCCTCGTCCCCTCCCAATCCTGCCCTCCCTCCCTCTTCTCCTCTCATGCCCTCTCCAAGTCCACTGAGAGGGGAGGTCCTCCTCCCCTTCCATCTGACCCTAGGGAAGATAGAAAGACCTGGAGGAGACAGGAGCTCTTCAAGGAGAGAAACAGAACCAAAATATCTGGGCACAGGGGTCTTTTCTGAGAGTGATACTCCAACTAAGGGCCATTTTCTACATTAAAAATATAGTTGCTGTTTCCAAACATTAACGTTGAATTAATCTAAAGGATATGTTCTTGGATTTTGAAGATGAACTCCTCACCAGAAATCATACTTCCTTTTAGCACTGTGATACAATGCTGACTTTTTTCTCAAAACTGCAAAGGTTCAATTCTTTATGTCTGATGACATAAATAGTAAAGTTGTTAGTAGAACAATTGAAGACAGAAAAAAATCCAAAGTTACAAATGTTCACATGAATATACAGACTGTAAAAGTATAGAACTAGAAGGCTAGAGGATTGAGACTTAAAAACCTTCTTCATGGGAAGATGGAAGTGTTGATATAGACAGTTTTTCAGAGGAAAAGGTAATTGTGTTTAGGGGAAATGAATGGGACCAAACAATACACAGTAGCCTTGGGCTTGCCAACTTGAAATGTGTGTTATGAAGTCTACTGGCCTCTTTTATATTGCTGATTCATCCGGAGAGTGGTAGATATTTTATAAAATGCTTTCCTTCTAAGAATGGAATTTAATCAGAAAAGAAAACTTCAGAGAATGTTACTCCCTACACTTCTGGAGAAAAGAGTGATGAGAGAAGATGAGAAAGAAGAAGATGTCGGAAAGAACTGTTTTCTGACTAGTTTGAGAGAGGTTATTCTGGAAGACTTACAGTAGAGATACTGGGCTCAACTCTGAAAACAAGAACACCTAAGGAAATATGCCAATTATCTGAGAGAAGGAGAAGGAGAGGGAGAGAGAGAACCAGTGAGGACCAATGTTATCACTTACACAGAAGGTCTCAAACAAGCAAAAGGAATTTTATCAAATTCAAACAAGTATTTTTCATGAAGGTAAGTCAAAGATTCAAACATTAATGATGCAAAATAATAAAAAAAAAAAAAACAAAACAAAACAAGAGCTAACTCCAGTTCTCTTCAAACTATTCCAAAAAATAGAAAAAGAAGGAACACTACCAAAATCATTCTATGAAGCCACAGTCACCTTGGTACCTAAACCTCACAAAGACCCAACAAAGAAAGAGAATTTCAGGCCAATCTCCCTTATGAACACAGATGCAAAAATACTTGCAAACCGAATACAAGAACACATCAAAGATATCATCCACTATGACCAAGTAGGCTTCATCCTAGGTATGCAGGGGTGGTTCAGTATATGGAAATCCATCAATGTTATCCACCATTTTAACAAACTGAACAACAACAACAACAAAAAAAAAAAACACATGATAATCTCCCTAGATGCTGAAAAAGCATTTGACAAAATCCTACATCCATTCATGTTCAAAGTATTGGAGAGATCAGGGATACAAGGCACATATCTAAACATAGTAAAGGCGATATACAGCAAGCCTATAGCCAACATCAAACTGAACGGAGAGAAACTTAAAGCAATCCCACTGAAATCAGGGACAAGACAAGGCTGCCCACTCTCTCCATGTCTCTTCAACATAGTGCTGGAAGTCCTTGCTAGAGCAATAAGACAGTTGAAAGAGACAAGGGGATACAATTTGGAAAGGAAGCAGTCAAATTATCACTATTTGCAGATGATATGATAATATACCTGAGTGATCCCAAAAACTCTAGCATGGAAATTCTACAGCTGATAAACACCTTCAGCAAAGTGGCCAGATACAAAATTAACACACAAAAAAATCAGTAGCCCTCCTGTATACAAAAGACAAAAGGGCTGAGAAAGAAATTAGGGAAACAACACCCTTCACAAGAGCCACAAATGACATAAAGTACCTTGGTGTAACCCTAACCAAGCAAGCCAAAGACTTGTATGAAAAAACATTTCAATTCTCTGAAGAAAGAATTAGAAGACATCAGAAGATGGAAAGATCTCCCATGCTCATGCCTTGGCAGGATTAACATAGTAAAAATGGCCATCTTACCAAAAGCAATCTACAGATTCAATGCAATTCTCATCAAATTACCAACACAATTCTTTACAGACCTGGAAAGAAAAATTCTCAACTTCATATGGAATAACAAGAAACCCAGAATTTCTAAAACAATCCTCTACAGTAAAAGATCTTCTGGAGGTATCTCCATCCCTGATCTTAAGCTGTACTATAGAGCAACAGTTATAAAAACTGCATGGTACTGGCATAGAAACAGAATCGTGGATCAATGGACTCGAACAGAAGACCCAGAAATAAACCCACATAATTATGTACACCTGATGCCAAAACCACACAGTGGAAAAAAGATAGCATCTCCAACAAATGGTGCTGGTCTAACTGGATATCTACATGTAGAAGAATGCAAATAGATCCATACTTATCACCCTGCACAAAATTAAAGTCCAAATGGATCAAAGAACTCAATATAAAAGCAGACACATTAAATCTGTTAGTAGAAAAAGTGGGGAAGACCCTAGAACTCATTGGTACAAGAGACAACTTCCTGAACAGAACACCGACAGCACAGGCTCTAACAGCAACAATAAATAAATGGGACCTCATGAAACTGCAAAGTTTCTGTAAAGCAAAGGACACCATCATCAAAACAAAATGAATGTCTACAGATTGGGAAAGAATCTTCACCAACCCTTTATCCAGTACATATAAAGAACTAAAGAAGCTGAAAAGCAACAAACCAAGTAATCCAATTAAAAAATGGGGAACAGAGCTAAACAGAGAATTCTCTGTAGAAGAATATCGAATGGCAGAGAAACACTTAAAGAAATGCTCCTAATCCCACCTTTCCTACCCCTTCTTCACACATGCCTCCCCCAAGTCCACTGATAGGGGAGGTCCCCCTCTCCTTCCTTCTGATCTTAGTCTATCAGATCTCATAAGGTGTGGCTGCATTGTCATCTTCTCTGGCCTGGCAAGGCTGCTCACCCCTCAGGGAAAGGTGATCAAAGAGCAGGCCAAACAGTTTATGTCAGAGGCAGTCCCTCTTCTTATTACTATGGAACTCAATTGGACACTAAACTGCCATGGGCTACATCTGGGCAGGGGTTCTAGGTTATCTCCATGCACGGTACTTGGTTGGAGTATGAGTCTCAGGAAAGACACCTGTGTTCAAATTTTCTGGTTCTGTTGCTCTCCTTGTGGAGTTCCTGTCCTTTCCTGATCTTACTATTTCCCACTTCTTTCATAAGATTCCATGCATTCTGCCCAACAGTTGGCCATAAGTCTCAGCATCTGCTTTTATAGTCTGCAAGGCAGAACCTTTCAGAGGCTCTCTGTGGCAGGTTCCTAACTTGTTTCCTGTTTTCTTCTTCTTTTAATGTACATCCTCTTTGCCTTTTGGGATGGGGATTGAGCATTTTAGTCAGGGTCACCCTGAATGGCATCAAAACAAGATGTAGCAGAGACAAGATCCTCTGCTTTGGCAGTAATATATAGAGATAAATATGGTATCACACTCAAGCCAGAAGCATGGAATCCATTTGTCAAGCAGATTCCTTAGGTAAGTAAAAAGAATGTCCATCGTGGCATTGCTTCCATCAAATGAGATACAATGCAGCCATTTTAAATGTGTCTTCAGAACATTCAGTGACTTGTAAAACATTCCTATTACATGAAATGTAAAAGGTGGATCTTCCCCCTGAAGACTGTTTTGCTAAAGAGAATTTAAAAGAGGAGAATGGAAGAGAGAGTCCTGTGTTAGAGGCTTTCTTCTGTGGACGCTGGTACCAGCTCTACCCCTTTTACATTTATTTTCTGCTGTTATGAATTATAAATTCTTACTGCTCAATAGTATGTAATTGTTATATGAATTTATTGCTTTTAAAACCAAGAAAAAAATCAAACTGGGGAAATAAAGCCTTAACATTTATGGTGACTTTGGTGATCAATAAAGTGAATAAAATTCAGGCTGAACTGTCTCTATTTCCTAATGTCCTGATTCTAAGTTCACGTAGGGATGTGTTGAAAGCCAAAAACTTTCACTGGCATCTACCCAATGCCTATATTTCACAGCATGTTGTAAATGAAACATTACTCTGTACTGTAGCTATAAAAAGTGGTAGGCAAATCAGATACAGTTTATAATTGCTCCCAGCTACAGTGTTCCACAATTCCCCATTCTGTGATTCACTGAAAGAGTTCTTACACATTCTCAAATTTTGATGCAGATTAGAAATTTCATTTGGTAAAAACAAACACAAACTTAAGACATACTACCTTAGAGTCTATTATAAATGGAGACCCAAGATAGATAAAATTGAGACACAGTCATCATGGCGATGTGGAGGCCTTGGGTGCCACAACTTACTTACAAAGTATATGACTTGAGACAAAATTTTTCCTTCTCTGTGCCTCAGGTTTTATATCTAATAATAATAACGCTAATTGCTGAAATCATAGCACTGGGCTGGAAACCAAGTTAATTAATTAATGCTGAACACTTAGAAAAGGATAGGACCAATGTACAATGAATCTTAGCTATTGTTTTCCTTAAGTCCTTGTGTAGGAAAATAAAATAAAACAAATCAAAAATTTACTTCCTGGGGATTGAAGCAGTTTATCCTATATTAGAAAAGTACTGAGAGGAATACTCACAGTGTCTCAGTTGAAACACCCTTATTAACTTCATGGTTGTTTCTCCTCTAAAGCCTGCTTTTGATCTTTAGTAATATATGGAGGAATGCTTGTTACATGTTCCTTAAGATGGTGAGATAGTTATCAGATTCTAGCTGGGAATTGAAGGATTTTGTGTCTAACATAGTTTCAAAATTCAATTCTCACCATGTCTTTGTGGCCACCCACGAGCCATCTCACCATGCCTCCAGGGCAGCTCAAATGCCATTTCCTCTGGGAAATTTTCCCATTATAGTTTTGTCTTGGCACATGCATTACTTTTCACAGACTCATTGAATGAATAAAAGGATAGAGTGTGTTAACAAGTTATTTAATATACATTTGATACTGTATGTTATAGCCCTAGTTTTAACATTTTGAGAATATTATTTTATTTGATTATTATGGTGAACTATGAAATCAGCCATAATTCTTCACATCTGCGCTTGCTTAAACCTCCTTACACAATGCCTGTGCCATGGCCATGCTTCCCCCATTTTTATCTACACTTCAAACTTCTGTGGTTCTGATAGTTTGTTTGGATAGAGCAGAAAAGTTATTTTGCTTCTCAAAGATTGAGGCTAAGAAGATCACTGTCCACGATATCAATATAAACTAGATGTGACATTGTTCACTTGTAACACGAGCAGTAAAAGGAAGTGTTTGACTCCTGATCTGGCTGCACAGGCATTGTCTTATACACAGGCATAACACTGTTAGGCGAACCTGCATGTTGTGTACATGACATATCCTCAACAAATAGCACATGTGAATCATGATGGCATGGCATTCAACCTTTGCTTAATATATCACACCCGTCCTTTTACAAATAAGCTCATAGTCATTTCTTGTTTGTGTTGTTCCATTGCAGATCATATATGCCATAAAATATTTCATAATCCACCTATACAGCTGTTAGGAGTCATAATAGCCTTGTAATGCCTATATGGAATATATTTAATTTTCATTTTTCCTTTAAGATTCAACTCAATAGTAAGAGACTTCAGAGACAAATCACCTTAAAATGTGAAAACTTGTGAAAGAGAAAGTAATTCAATAAAGTGCAGACAAACAAACTGTTCTATCAAAGATTTTAGGTTAAAAGGCTTTTGACCCCAAATACGTGACAGGGAAATTAGGGTTCTACAGTGGATAACCATGCCATATTCCATCTCCACGGAGAAAAATTATGAGTTCTTCTTTATCATCATCTTCATGGATACACACACACACACTTCATTTTTGTTTCAATAGGATATATATATACTGGCTATTTAACTTAATTCCAGAGAAGAAACCAAAGACAGCTTATGTGAACCTCACTTGCTAATACAATCCAGAAACTTTTGATTTATAATTAAATGAATAAATATCACAGATCCTTAGCAAGCTTAAATATCAGCCCTCCTGACCTATTCAGATGCTAATGTCTCATTGAAGTTTCTGCCTTTGCCTCAGGAAAATAGAACTCATGGGAGAAACATGAATGGCAGCCCCAGGAAGTTGAACTTTAACAGCCAATGTAAACATCAGGAAGGCAAGATCTATGTAAGTCAAGAGGATGTACCTAGAGAAAAATATAAACATGTTGTCTCTTCTGCACTGGCTCTCCTCCCACCCGTTTACCTTTAGACATCAGAGGCCAGCAAGAAATATACCAGATTAGCAAAATGAGTTCACTTGTCAAACTTTGGCAAAAATGGAAAGCACATTAATTGAAATTTCTAATGATTTTAATGTAAAGATCTTCACATTCTACACAAGACCATGATACCTTAGACAAAACTTAATTTTAGGTATGAAGTGATACGTGAGACACTTGTGTGTAGGTTTCATTGTGACTAATTTCATGTTTCAAAATGCCAAAAAACAAAAGCACAGAAGCAAGAAGTTAAGGAGAGGAGAAAAGGATGCAGCATGTTATTATGGAAGCTTGAATCGAGGATTCAGAAAGATAAAAGGATTTGTATATTTTGTTTTTTCTTTCTTGTTTTTTTTCTTTTTTCTCTTCTTGCAGAACTACATTAATAATAGAGATATTTAAATCTTAGACTCTGGATTTAGAACATAATAGATTCAATGCGGATACAGTGAGTAATAGATCATGTGCGTATCCCTGTGTTCACAACCAAAGAAAAGAATGATCTGAATCTAAACTAAGCTGTTCATGTTGATGTAGTACATCTTCCAAGTTCCCGCCTTCGTAGGTGAAAGGATTTGTTTCAAAGCCTAGAAGTCACATTTCTTTATGTATTTGTCCCCGCAGTAGTTAACTAAGAGATCCTCATGGAAATGAAGATGAGGGTAAAATAATCTTTTGATCTCAATACATGATAAAACTTAGTTTAACTCTAGATCCAAACTAGCCTTGCCTCTGTCTTTGTCTTCCTATCTTCCCAGAAACATTTCAAATTTAAATTGTGAGACCCACTGGGAAAGGCTGAGATGAGCTGTAAGGCAAACTCTGAACATATAAGCAGACATTTGAATGTAGGGTCAAGTTTATTCAGCACTCCAGGAGATAGATACATGACAGAACAGGAGAGAGACAGACCAGCACTGCCTTCAAAAATATCTTAACGAGCCCCATAGCAACAGCAGAGTAACAGACTCCTCTTTGGGTCACAAGGAATGAGTGTGAGAGTGGAGAACTAGCCCCGAGTGCTTTAATGCCACTTCCTCCCTCAAGTAGAACAAAATGCCACCAGCGAATAAACAAACAAAGCAGAAGTGCACACTCTGGTGAGAGGCTGAAACTGCTGAAACTTAGCTTCTACACAAAGCTGACAGAACAAACACTGATTAAATAAGTTCCTAAAAGACAGAGATTCTATGCACAGTCCTTTTATTGCTTTAACAATGAAATTTAGACATGAAGAGGGAGGGGTGAGCAAACAAACAAGGAAAAGAGAGGGTGGGCAGGGTTTGGTGATGGAGGGAAGAATAGATTATGGGAATCTATCAAGTATTTGCTTATGTTTAAAACAATGGGGATTGCAGAGTAGAGACAGAGCTGTATTATCCATTTAAGGATAGAAGACAGTTTAATATTTTCTTTTGAAAAATCACTCCAGCAAGATATTTTCAAATCCAAAACAGTGCAAGAAGAGTTTATTCAAGGGCACTGGCAGAGCAGACCAAGTCTGAACTCAGTTCCCTGGAAGCCTGGGATGCTCAAAGCTATAGAGAGGAGAGAGGGTACAGCTCAAAGGCCATCTGTGTTTTATTGCCTTTACCAAAAGGAAAAGACAGGCACAAGCTTCCTTTAATTTTCTTTTCTTTTTTTTTTTCATTCCTTAACCTTGAGGCAGTTTTAAAACTTGGATAAAGTCTTTATCACGATTAAATTCTAATCCTCATCAAAGCACCAATGACATTTTTCACTTTATGTAAGAAGCAATCTTTAAATTATGAAGAAGCATAACAGGCTCCTGAGAAACCAACAAAATTTGAATCCAAAGAAGAAAGCTGAAGACATCAAAACCTGATTGTCCTGTTGAGTTAGGATAACTATTATGAAAATACTTAAGAAAAAATACAGTAATTATATAAAGAAAAGTAACTCTTGCATACTGTGGACACATGTCTTTTGATCCAGCATTTCCTGACTAGCACCGTGTCCAAAAGAAATTATTTCATCCTACAAATTATGCCATCCTGGTTTCCTGTGGTACTATCCAGAGACTTACACACAGTATGTTTCCCATCAATGCATGACTGGAAAAAGAAATTGTAGTATATGCACACAATGGACTTTTTCTCACTGTCTGGCCTGGGGCAAAAACGGATAGAAGTATTCTTCCTCACAGTTTCCAAATGAAATAAGTTACAGGAAGACAAGGAACCTATGTCCTTTCTCATGGGATAACTAGTACCCCAAAATGAGCAAGCAAAATGTTGAAGTGAAGGAACAAGGGACAAGTGGCAAAGGAGAGAGGTGGACTGGATACTTGATACAGTGCATGTCTGATACAGGTATGGAAGTGCCACACTGAATGTATTATAGTCTACGGTTAACACAATCCAAAAAAATAAGTTCTTGACCACTATTGCCTTCTCCCATACAGACGGAAACTGGCCTCCGGTAGCGCTGTCTCCCTTGATGACTACACTTCAAAGAGATACTTTCCAGGTCTTCACAAAGGTACTTTAAGATTGAAAAACTACAAAAAAAATTTCAGAAAAAAAAATGTTTACATATTTGACACAGAGAACTGGTTTACAGTAACAAGCGACTTCAACTAAGGTGAAAAAAAAAAAGAACAACGGAGGTCAGAAACAAGAGTCACAAGAAAGCCTCTCGAAAGCTGAACTAGAGAAAATGAAATGTTAAGTTTCATCTTAGTCAATGTGATAAACAGGGCTTCCAGAGGAGAGGAAAATTGGGAAGAGGGCATGATTAAAGAAATGCTGGATCTAAATTGAGGCAAAGAAGGTTGTTGCCTGGGGAATGAGAGTGTGCACTTAGTGAGGATCTAAGATCTCAGGTTTACAGAAAAAAAAAAAAGCTGCATTGAAAGACTGAACATTAGTTCTGATATGACTTGTGAGGAGGTGGATTGTTAGGGGGCTCCCCTTTTCTCAAGAGTAGGGGACGGAGAGAGAGGGAAGAGAAATGGAGGGTGGGACCAGGAAGACAGAGAGAGTGATACAATCAGGATGTAAAGTGAATAAATTAAAAAAAATAAATAAAAAGACTGAGCATTGACTAGAGGTTGCACTAAGGGAGGCTGATGAGATTGGTAAGATTCCCTGTCTGTCCAGGGCCTTAGCCTCATCAGTATATGAATTTAGATGGACATAACAGGCTAGGTGAACAATTTCCTTCAAAGAAGCAATGTCCTGTAAGAAGCAAACCAAGCCAGGCTAGAAATTACACACGTGAGACCCTGCGGGAGTTGCTTGACTGTTTTAAATAGGTCAGTGACGTTGGGGGAAAGGAGATGATCAGCTTGGCCTATTTGACTCGATCCTTCTTCTACAGCAATTATATTATGGAATGAGTTATACAACTCTGCCCTTGGCACATGCATAATTAACTTGGAGTTGAGGGAAAAACACTCTAAAGATAATTTTTCCTTCATTTGCCCTTACATAGTTGTTTGGAAGGGGTTTTAGAGAGCTGTGAATGCTCTGGAGTTTTATAGTTCTTGATAATTTTGAAAATGCAGGAGGGCATCTGCCTTTAAAAAATATTTTCCTTTATGAATATTCAATGTGATACCAGCATGTTCCATGTTATATGCAAGAACCAGGAGAGGCAAGTATGATGAGGGGATTGACCACTATCCTTTGTCCCTGATTTTCTGCCAGGCAACTGTTTCTTATCACGATGAAATAATGTCAGAGGAATAAAAAGCACTTGTGTTTCAATGATTGGAGCCTGGTCTCAGTACTGAATTTTTTTAGTCTATTTACATCTTAAAATTAATCATAAGGAAACTCAAATGCATTAAAATAAGACAATTAATGAATGTTTATTAACATGAAAGAAAGGGGAAGGACCGTACTGAGTTGAATATTGTAGTATTAATGGGAAGATGAAAGGCCCCTTACCCATAGAACTTTTAAATAAAGAGATCACATTAAGAAAGGGAATTAAAATGCAAACATCATTAAAAAGAAATTAAGCTTCAATATGAATTATGATAAGAATACACAGCCATTTAAAATTAATTTATAATCCAGGTCCAAGTTTCCAAAAGAAATCATTTTGAGTCTGAGCAGTCCAGTATAGCAAAGAAGACCGGAATATTCACAGAGTTCAAAAGTTATATTAATAACAAAACAAATGACACATACAAACTCTTTTACTTAAATGGTGAGAAAGGTAAATTTCCTTTAAAATTTTATGAGTCAGGCATGTATTTACTGTATAATTCATATACAGCATGGGTGTTGCATTAGGGACTTGAAATAATAAATGATAACTCATGTACAAAAAATAACCATTTCTTAAGATTAAATTAAGTTTTCATAACCCTCAGTGTCTAATTAGTTCAGTCCATATGTGTGTGTGCAAAGATACTCCCACTGAAACTTAGGTAACCTACTAAGGCCTAGAGAACACTGGCCTCCCCTGGCAGCATCAGGTATGATAGTTCCTCAGCTAGGTCTGGGGCCTTGTGTTTCCTCCCTTGACTCATGCTGGAATATTGACTCTCCTGATTCTGTGTTTAACTTCTGAAGGTGGCCACAGCTATTGAGAGTTTTTGTGAGTGCATTGGCCCTGTCGTATCCAGAAGATATATTTTGTAGAGGGTTTTGATGATGGGAGGGGGACAGAATTAGAAGGAAGTAGAGAGTATGAGTGGAAACAATCAGAATGCATGTTATTTGTATGAAAATTTAAAAGATATAAATACATATTTAAAAAGAATCAATTTAATTTTTCATTATCAATTTATGTTTTGCAGTGTTATAAAATATAAGCCTATTTTGAAAAGTGTGAGATGCCCTATCAATGGACTTGGAAAGGGGCATGGTGGAGATGAGGGAGGGAGGGAGGGACTGGGAGGGAATGAGGGATTGGGACACGGCTGGGATACAGAGTTAATAAAATGTAATTGATAAGAAAAAAAATAAAATTAAAAAAAAAAATAGAACCAAAAAAAAAAAAAAAAAAGAAAAGTAAGAGATGGATTACAGATATTGTCTGAGTGGTTATAGAAAATATTCTTTAAAAGATATTACTGTGAACATTGAAAAAGTATGAAAAATATTATATATTTTGTCATTTATGAAGACTTAACAGGCATTAGTTTATGAGGGAAAGTCCAGATGATTAAGGCAAAAATGATTAAGTATCTATTTTCACATATTAAAAGTCCTTAAGTTTTAAATATATGTAAGGGAAACCATACCTAAGTATTTTCAGCCACTTTCATGTTATTATTATGTTGCATATCTAAAACATATCTTTGGTAGTAGTGTGAATACTACAGTTAATAGCTTAGGATTTCTCTACTGAGAAGAGACCTGCGAATATCAGATAGGTAAAGTCTGACTTAAGAATTCCCCTGCTCAGATGTAGTCCATAGACTCAGTCTCCAAATGTGTGCCCTGGTAAGGGGAGCAGGGGCTGTCTCTGACATGAACTCAGTGGCTGGCTCTCTGATCACCTCCCCCTGGAGGGAGGTAGCCTTGCCAGGCCACAGAGAAAGACAATGCAGACAGTCCTGATGAGACCTGATAAGCTAGGGTCAGATAGATGGGAAGGAGGTCCTCCCCTATCAGTGGACTAGGGGAGGGGCATAGAAGAGAAGAGGAAGGGAGGGGTTGGGTGGAGACTAGGAAGGGAGCCACAGCCGGAATACAAGTGAGTAAATTGTAATAAATAATTAATTTTTTTTTCAAAAGTTTCTTCCAAAAAAAAATTCCATCCTTTTTTGTTTTTGTTTTACTACATTTAAAAACTAGTGAATGTCAGGTCATTACCATTTTCAAAACTCATTCCTTAGAAACTTTCTGATATTGGTTTTTACTCTTATTTATAAATTTTACTTTCTGCCTCCTCCCAACATAATGTAATTGCTTTTTAACAAGTCATTCAGCCACTCTGTGGCTTTTAGGTTTTCCTTCCATTTGCTACCACTATGGAGGCAAACCATCACTCCAACCCTGCTTTCACTGAAATAGCATCAGAGCATGGCATTCAACCAGTTTTCTAAGTATACTATCTCTTTAGCATACATGCACACTTCCCAAAGACTACTGCAGTTTGTGTGTCTCTGCCCACTGACTATTTCCCTGTGTTGTGTTCAAACCTAAAGTTTATGTCTGCATTTTGAAGACAAAACTGGGATAACTGTACCCCTTAACCTGCTCTTCACAAAAACATTTTGATTAAATCTCTGCTTTTTCTCCTTTACCATTAACTACATATTTGATTTGGTGTTTTGGATGAGTTGCCTGTGCTTTTGACAAAAACCAGCAAGAAGCGTAATTTGTATAGTGTGATGTGGATTCTTAAAGTAGTTATCTATTTACTCTTATGGTTATCACGTCAACAGGCAATTCCATAGGTTTTTATGTCTCAATGGCTTCTCAGAAGCAAACTTTCCAAATTTCCACTGATCTTATTTTTTAATTGTTTATTATTATTAGTTACACTTTATTAACTCTGTATCTCAGCTGTATCCCACTCCCTTATTCCCTCCCAAACCCACCCTCCCTCCCTCAGCTTCTCCCTGCTCCTTTCCAAGTCCACAGATTGGGGAGGACCTCCTCCCCTTTCATCTGATCCTGTTTTATCAGGTATCTTCAGGTCTGGCTGCAAAGTCCTCCTCTGTGGCCTAGCAGAACTGTTCCTCCCTTGGGAGGTGGGGAGTCAAAGAGCCTACCATTGAGTTCCTGTCAGAGACAGTCCCTGTTCCCCTTACTATGGGAAACCAATTGGTTATTGAGCTACCACAAGCTTCATCCGAATAAAGGTTCTAGGTTATATCCATAAATGGTCCTTGGTTGGAGAAACAGTTTCAGAAAAAAAACCTGTGCCTAGATATATTTAGTTCTTGTGGGGCTCCTATCCTTTCCTTGTCATACTAGCTCCTCTTCTGCCGAAGGTTTGGTTATGAGTCTTAGTATCTGTTTTGAAACACTGTTTGGTAGGGTCTTTCAGATGCCTTCTGTGGTAGACTCCTGTCACATGTCCTATGCACATCTCATTTGACTTTCTAAGTAAGGATTGATCATCTTACCTCTTGTCTGCTTTCTTGTTTATCTCCTTTAGGTATGTAGACTTCATTATGTTTATCATTTCTTGTAGGTCTATATAAGTGAGTATATACCATGTTTGTCTTTCTCCTTCTGGGATACTTCACTCAGAATGATCTTTTCTAGATCCCACCATGAAGATTCTCAGCCTCATATGGAGAAACAAAAAACCCAGAATTTCCAAAACGATCCTGTACAACAACAGATAATCTGGCGGTATCTCCATCCCTGATCTCAAGCTGTATTACAGAGCAATAGTAATAAAAACTGCATGGTATTGGCATAGAAACAGAAAGGAGGATCAATGGAACCAAAGTTAAGACCCAGAAATAATCCCACACACCTATGAATACTTAGTTTTTGACAAAGCAGCCAAATCCATTCAATGGAAAAAACAAAACAAAACAAAACAACAACAACAACAAAAACCAGCATCTTCAACAAATGGTGCTGGTCCAACTGGATGTCTACATGCAGAAAAATGAAAATAGATCCATATTTATCACCATGCACAAAACTAAAGTCAAAGTGGCTCAAGGACCTCAACATAAAACCAGATACCCTAAATAAATTGGAAAAAAAAGTGGGAAATAGCCTAGAACTCATTGGCACAGGAGACAACTTCCTGAACAGAACACCAACAGCACAGGCTCTAAGAGCAACAATAAATAAATGGGACCTCATGAAACTGAAAAGCTTCTGTAAAGCAAAGGACACTGTCATCAAAGGACGACTGCCTACAGATTGGGAAAGAATCTTCACCAACCCTTTATCTGACAGAGGACTAATATCCAATATATGTAAAGAACTAAAGAAGCTGAAAAACAGCAAACCAAGGAATCCAATTAAAAAATGGGGAACAGAGCTAAACCGAGAACTCTCAATAGAGGAATATCGAATGGCAGAGAAATACTTAAAGAAATGCTCAACCTCATTAGCCATTAGGGAAATGCAAATCAAAATGACCCTGAGATTTCACCTTACACCCATCAGAATGTCCAGGATGAAAAACTCAGGTGACAACACACGCTGGAGAGGTTGTGGAGAAAGGGGAACCCTCCTCCATTGCTGGTGGGAATGTACACTTGTACAACCACTTTGGAAGTCAATCTGGCGCTTACTCAGACAATTAGGAATAACATTTCCTCAAGACCCAGCTATACCATTGCTAGGTACATACCCAAAACCTGCTCAAGTACAGGACATTTGCTCAACCATGTTTGTAGCAGCTTTATTCATAATAGCCAGAATGTGGAAACAACCCAGATGTCCATCAACGGAGGAATGGATACAGAAAGTGTGGTATTTTTACATAATGGAATACTAATCAAAAATCAAAAATGAGGAAATCATGAAATTTCCACTGATCTTATTAACAGTTCAATTCCATAATGCTCTTATTGTAAATTCCTATAAAATATAAGGTAATTCATATATATATATATGTGTGTATATATATATATATAATATTTATATAATTTATGTGTGTGAGTAATTGTCTGTGTGGGAAATTGGGAGTATTAGTGCAGGAGCATGAGAAGGCCAGAGATTGCCTGAGGTTTTGAGCTTTTCAACATAGCTGATATGCCCTGAACTTGGGTCTTCTGGAAGAGCAGTATGTGCTCTACTTTTTTTTTTTTCTGGGCTTATTTCATTTAATAAGCACTGAAATGCAAGTAGTGGCCAGTTTTTCCTGTATTCTATTCTCCTTTCTAACAATTGTTTTAGCATATTCCTTGAGAGGCATTGACTTCCTGTTTCTATCAGTAACATTGATAAAATGTCCTCATCCAAGTCATCAGAGTTCCACTTGAATGTGGATTGAATTCTGCTGGAAGGATTTACTGATCATGTGCTTATGGTATTTCATACCAGAAAATTAGATTCACATGTGGGAGGATCCCAATATCTTTGTGAAAGTCTTCCTTTGTCACTAGGTTTTTTCTGAGTTGGTACCCATTGAAAGCAAGTTAAACCTATGATGCTTTCAAATCACCCTTACTTTGGCTCTTTCCTCCTTGCAACTGATTTAATAATGGCTACTTCAGCTTTCTTTCTTCCTTTTTTTTCCCCAGCCTTGGAATAACTGTTTTTTTTTTTTTTTTTTTTTTTTTTTTGTTTTTTTTGTTTTTTTTTTTTTTACTGGTTGCCATCTTTTCTGACGTATTCAGTGACCTGGAGTCATCATCCAACTGTGAAAGGAAGACAGAAAAAGATTCCCAGAAGAAAAAGACTGCCTTTAAACCTCTAAGATAGGACAATGGAACTACCAGGAGAAGTATCCAGGATACTAGATGCCACCATTGCTGAATGGCCTACACACCTCCATAAATTTTACCATAATGATGCCGCCTGTTTGAAGTTTAGAACTGGTAAGACCCCCATATCTGCTTAACAAGCTTGGAAGTCACTTCATGTCTGATATTCACCTTTGGGCTTCTCCTCCTCATCTCTGCACTTACCCTAAGAAAAGTCAACAGAACTACCCAGAACACACATGCCAGTCACTCACATGACTCCTTGCCATTGCTACTGCAGCTCCTGTCTGGAATCCTGCCACACCTTTCTTCTCATGTCTGATGCTTTATGATTCTCTCAGAGATTCTCCCCCTGATAAAGTGCACATGCTTTTCTCAGCACTCCACTGGGTTGTAATAGACTAAATCAGGCTCTATCAGAGCACCTGCTTTAAAAAAAAAAACTAGTTGGTATATATCTCTATGTGTCTTCCACAACTTTAAGAATCCTCTAAGTTCTGTTTTCCTTTTCAGGGTACATAATCTTTCTTAATGTAAGTGCTATTCCCATTATGGTTGAGAACATTACTCATTATCTGCACTATTTTCAGCATTGTAAAATGTTTGTCACCCATGACCCCATCTCAGCAAATATTTGTAGGACTCCTGGTCAAAATTTTAAATGCTAATTAATTGTTTCCATTAGTCACAGCCAAAATGTATGAAATGAAGAGACGGGAATATGTTCTAGCTAAAATAATAATGAGTAAAGAAATAAACTATTGCTTTCATGAATGAACGCCCTTACCTTAAAATAAGTCATAATTTTGTTGTTCTTCACTAACAAATTCTAACTGAAGCAGTATTTCCAAAAAAATATCTCCAATTACTCTGAAACAATGTTTTAAAGATGTACGTACATGGGTGAGTGTGTGCATGTATGTGTGTGTGCAAGTGTGTGTGTGTGTGTGTGTGTGTGTACACGTGTGTGCCTGTGTGTGTGTATGTGTGTATGTACAGGTCCCTATGCACCTGTGTATGTGGAGACAACTGGTCAGAAACTGATCAAATAAGCAAGTTTGACTTCTCAGAGAACCCTGAGGATCTCCTCTCTCTTCCTTCCCAGTGTGTGGGTAACAAACACCTGCCTTATTTTACTTAAGTTTTAAGGATCAAATTCATGTCTTGATTCTCACAAAGCAATCATTTTACCAGTTGACATAGCCTCCTATGCCCTGGTTTAGAAAACTAAAACTGATAACTTTTAAAAACTATGTTTATGAAATTCATAGTTATTTAACACAGTTTTACTTCATTCCAGATAATTTTTAATGAACATAACATTTCTGTTAACTTTAAATTATTTATAGATATATATGTTCATAACATTAGACAGGAATGCCTTTCTTACAATTGATACAGAGTGACTTCATAGATAGCTGCTGGTAAAATAAGTCCACTTCATGAATCATAACACACAACAATATCAGTTTCTAGGTGTATGATCAGAGTTGCTATTAAAATTTTCAGTAGCTGGATTCCTACATTCGTGTGTCCTGTTTTGAAAAAGTGGAGATAATGAATCATTAAATAGGATTTGTTGACACTTTAGAATTTCAAAACAATTTCCCCCGGTTGCCTTAAAAATGTAGTCTTTGTAAGCATGGAAATACGAGTCTAGTCAGGATAGAATTATTCTTTTGCCAGTCCCTCTTCAGGAAATAGAAGGTGTTTAGATGATCATTTGTCATTTAAAAACAGTCATTTCTTCATATTATTATATTTTAACAGGAGATTTCTCATGGCATTTTCACCTGGTTTTCTCCCCAATAGCTCTGTTCCCTCTCTGCTTGTACCCTCTGCCTCCAGTATTCTGCAGACCACCTTCTTCTCACATGTGAATAAGAGTAATTTTTGTGTTAGTCGTGAGCGTAACTAAGTCTTCAGGCTGAAAAGTAAACCTGTGTAAGTCATACATTATTTGTTTAAAAAGTTTATGCACAGGCAGATATGTACAAACTTGCCCTGGAAACATAATCTTTCTCTTAAATTGTTTCATAACACACTAAAAAATATATTGACATTTTTGGTAAAGAATTATCCCTCAAAGATTATATAGGAAAAGCTTTATACAAACCATGAATACTATTGTTGCTTGCCCCTCAAATCTTTGGACTTCTACAATAATTAATCTTTCCTCTGCCCTATACTTATTCAATTCTGTCTCACTTAGAATCCCCCTTCCATAAACAGCCATGCCCTGTCGGGTCTTAGAGACCTAGAATGGAACGAGGTTACAGAAAAGAGCATGGATTTAGCTAGTATATGGATTTGTGTCCTCTACTGTCTGTCTGATCTTTGAGCTTGTCTGAGACTGTCCCTTTATCTACAGTTAAGGATAAATATGATGTAAACTTAGGAGTTTAGACACAGCTATATCTAAATAACTAAACTGCCTGAAAAGATAGGCCAATCACAAGACTTGAAATCTTAGGCCTTGTTCAGTACTCTAAAACAGATACTGGATAACAGCCTATAATAGAATATATCCAGGTTAGCTGAGGGGGCGTCTCATCTGACTTCATAGCACTGACTCTTTTATGTAGCTTTAGCATGAGGGCCAATGAAATTATTTTTAGATATGCCAAGAGAAACAGAAAGGTGTGTACTATCAAACTCATGACCTATAAAAACATATACCATCTCTGAATAAGAAACATGCTTTCCTCTATCTCTTTTTCTCTCTTCTTTTATAAGAGATCCTATATGCTTCTTCCAACTCTTGTTGAAACCCTCTTTCCTTAAAGAGGGTTATAATTTACAGCCACAAAACACATTGCTTTGAACAAACTATTTTCTTAAGAAGAATCTTGTTGAAAATGTGTTTGTGTGTACTTGCACGTGTGGGAATATGCACCATATGTTTGCCTGTTGCCTGCAGAGGCTAGAAAAGGGTGTCGGATCCCCTGAAACTGGAATTACAGGTGGCAATGATGTGCCATGATCGTGTTGTGAACCACCATGTGTGTCCTCTGGAAGAGCATCCACTGCTCTTAACCACTGAATCATGTCTCCAGGTCCCGAAGAGTTATGTGTGACAGCTTGTCAGATGGATTAGATAGAAATGCTTGCCAGCAAGCCTGAAAACCTGAATTTAATCCCCATATTTGTAGTTATAAACAAATGTAAACTTCCTGATGTGAGTTCCAGAAATTGATCTCATATCTTCTCAAGAAAAGTGCTTGCTCTTGACCAGTGCAATCTTTATCCTAATGGCTGACTTCCACAGTGATGGAAGGTGCCTCTGATGCTGTTGTAGGAGGAAGAGTGTTGCTAAGCTCACTGAGCTATGAACCGTGAGCCCTGCAATAATGACAAATCTGGCAGAATATGCTCACCAGTACTGTGATGGCAATAATGTCATGGAAGGTTCCAGTCACTTTCTGATTGGATTTAAGATCTACTTCACATACAGATGCTTGTGTATGGCATCATTATTGGGCACAAGACCCTGTGGTTAGAGGGGCCACAGCGGCCCAGAGAAAGAAAGACTACTACTCTGATGAATGGGTACAATGTTAAACATAATAATTATGTCCATTTATTTTACATCTTTCAATGTTCAATCTGATCAAAGTGCATTGAATAAAATTCTCAAAGAGCTAATACAAATGAGAAATATCCCAGGCATTAGAAAGAATCGTTATATATTAGATTAAAAAAGAACAAGAAAAATAAATTCTTTCAGTTTTGAACTTGCTTTACTTGTCTAATGCCTTTTGTTCTTTATGCTTCTGGTTGATAACCTATATCATTTTTCTTTCGTAAAAATTGCAATGTAACTTGTCATATGGGCTTAGAACCAATAACCTACTCAAATTTCTTTGCAGAGAAATTTTATCTCTAAGTTGATAAGTGTGTTTTTGTTCTGATAATTTGCTCATTTTCTTCTTGTTTTAATGGATTCTGATTACCCCACAGAAGGGAAAATTGTTTCACCTAGCTTCCGTTTGTTCTATTTGTTTGTTTATCTTAGATTTTATGTAGTTTGGCTGCCTGGCATATCTAAATATGGTTTTGTGTCTTTGTTTCTAAAAAATCTACTAGATATTTTCTGGGATTTCAGAATCTGTGACTTACAGCTATGTAACTTCCAAGAAGGTCAACTTAGTTCCTGCTACACAGGTACCTTCTGTCCTCTGAGCTTAAACTTCTGTTGTTCATATACATAAACTACGTATATAATTATATATATATTATACATATATATTTCTTGCATGTTCTGATTTTTCTGATTCATCTCTTTCTCTGCATTCTCTTTTTCTTCAGTTTAGAACTCTACTCATGTATTCTAAAACTTAGAAATTGTTTTTTTTCAGTTTACCAATGAATCTATACAAATATTAAAATCACACGAGTCTTTCTAAAGTCTCACTTTTTTCAGTTCTTTTTCAAGTTTCCCATGTTTTCTTGCCCATCTGTTCTTCATGCTGTCTGTTTTACTCCTTAATTTCTTAAATATAATAATTGCTGTTGTTTTAAGTTTCAGAATCATTAAATCCAAAATTCCCAAAGCAATGCACTACAGTTTAGATGCTTGTTTTTCCTCCTTAAATCAACATGGTCCTCTCAGTTTGCAATATAATATTTTTCTTGAAAGCCAAACATGATAAGGAGGCAAGAAAACCCACTATAAATAGACTGCTAATGATATAATAGGGATGTGAGACCCAATCTAGACCCCATGAGAATTTTCTTTGATGAGTTAGTGTCTCTAGATGGTGAACCCAAAGTGTTTCTTAACACATCAGGCCACCTAATCAGGGAACAATATCTGGAAGATGATGTAATTTGATATTTCTCTTGACTAGGTGAGCTAAGCTTGGATGAAACCCCAGTGGAGGCCATTATGGTAAAATAGCTCTTCTTAGGGCAGATCTATTGAACAGAATGCTCTAATTATTCCCTTTCTCTTCCCACTAAAAAGTGCAGCACATGAAACTCATGGGAGCCTTATAGATACTACTCTCTCTTTGTAATGACAGTTCAGATTTTCATCCTGAATTGTGGTTGGTTCCTGCCTAAGTTTCTGTGTGTCTATATTCCAACACACTGTGCTTCTTTGGCTCTTTTTATCTGTAGTTTGGAAGTAGGGCGTTCACAGGAGCTTAATTTTCTGGTAAGCAAGAGAAGAACTGGTGTGTTTTTATGAGCCTTTTCACTGTCGATAGGGCCCAGAGGTGACAACTAAGATTCACATGTGTAAAATCTGAAACTTGCTGACCTACCTCTTCTCCATAACTTGTTAACCATCTTTCCCATTCAGTTATCTCAATAGCAAACTTCACGTTTGCCTCCTCCCTCTCTCACCTCTTTTTGTTATCCCTCTGTCTTCTCTATTTGGTGAACTTTGTGTTGTATTCAGGGCCTCATATATACTAGACAAATGTCTCACTAGTGAGCTAAATCCACTGCCATTATTCTGTAGTTTTAAATTTGAAGACACTGTCAATTCAGTTGCCCATGCTGACTTTCTACTCTGGTCTCCGGTCTCACCTTTCCTTAGAGTGGTTTTGAAGTTTTACTTTAAAGTGCAGTACTTTCTCTCACAGGTCTTCCAGTGGGTCCTAGTGGAGTGAATTCTGTGCAACAGCATTATGCACATCTTTTTCTTATCTCCAATCCAAAGCATAAACAGAGAAACCTCTTTTAATTGTATATCATCCTACAACTAATATTTTGTTCATTGGAACTTAGTAAAACTTCCAAATATTATATAGTCATGCTACCTATTTCATGCTACCTATATTCTCTTAAACGGAAACTCTGTCTTCCATACATACTTGTTTATTTGTTTATTTGTTTTGTGTGTGTGTGTGTGTGTGTCTGTAGTGCACTGCATGTATCTAGGCATCACAAAATATTGAAGAGGTTATCAAGTCCACTGTAACTGGCACTACAGGTGTTAGTGAGCTGCTACGTAGATGCTGGAAACTAAGTCTCAGAATTCTATAAGAACAGCAAAGGTTCTTTACCACTTAACCATCTCTTCACCTCTTAGCTCTTTCTTTAACCAAAGAAAACCTATATTCCTTCCTAAAACGCTTGTAAAACAATCCATTTTAAGGACTTTGATAACTTTACTGTAACTAAAATTAATAGCCAGTACTCTATTACCTCTTTATGTGGTAGATGCATTTCAGAAAAAAAAAATCCTATCATTCATTATTTTACAATGATTTTTCTTTAATTTATAGGCCTCTTCTAGTTATTTGTACCACATTAGCTCTTTTCTGTGTGTGTGCCTGTAGGACCGTATATTTATGTATGTGATGTGATGTACACAAATGTGTGTGTGTGTATGTGTGTGTGTGTGTGTGTGTGTGTGTGGAGAGAGAGAGAAAGGAGGGGGAGAGAGGGACAGAGCAAGAGCATGAATTCATGGGTGTCAGGACAGATACATGTGCAAATTTAAGAGGAAAACTAAATTAATGGAATTTCATTTTTTATAATGCTGGAGCCTAGAAGGTCCAGAAAAAAAAATGGAGATAGCACTTTTAGTTTGTGATAAGGATACACACCTCATGAATTTCAACTTTGTCTGCATTCTCACTTATGGAAGAGACTAGAAGTCTCTCTGCATTATCTTTTATGAGGTCAAAGATTTCTCACGACACAATTAACTCTCAGATGCCTAGTTTTTGCTTCTAGAGTTTTCACAAATTTCACATTCAGACTGTGGAATGTCCTAGCTCCCTTTGCTGCTCTCATATTTTTTCCACCAATCTTCACTCCAATTTCCTCTCCAGTGACACTGACATTCTTATTCTGCTCAGGTTGACAGCTCCTTGTTCAAAACCTTCATACTTTGTTTTTGTATTGCTTTTGGGAGAGGGTAGTTTTGGATTTACACAACAATAACATGAAGTATACCTTGAATTCTTATATACCTCCTCAATTTTTCCCTTCTGCTTTTGCTAGTATTTTGCATGCAAAGTTCCTTTGTTACAACTGATGAATTAGTATCAGTGTATTATTGGTTGCAGGCCATTGCTTGTGTACTTACATTAATGCTACTCTTTCTAAGCGTCAACTCAAAAACCACAACTCTCATATTAAAGGGAATAAAAAATAATTTATTCTGCAGCCATTTTGAGTTGCCATACCCTGTGAACACAAATTAAGTTATCTCAAATTCCAACTTTCATGAAGCTTTTATACTTTTACTGAACAGAAGCAGTCATAAATAAAGGCAAATTTAAAATGAATTGGTGGGTATATCAGTGAGGCACATACATCCATATAAGGTAAAGTTTTCTATAGGCCTCAGATGCTATCTGATGACATTCTCAGCTTTTGGATTGGTAGGCATTAGTTAACTGCAAATGTAATAGATTCTAAACATTTTTTTTTTTAAAATCAGTTGTCATTGATGTTAGTTCCTACAAGAAAGGACAAGGAATGACTGGATGAGAGCCAGAATTTAGCCTGAGATAAGGTAATTAGCCTTTGGACCTGCAACATTTCAGTCCCCTCATAGTTCTGAATTCTAATCAGCCAATACCAGTGTAAGCAGACATGGCTTCCTTTCAGGATTTTTAAGCTAGACGACTGCTTTTCAGAGGTTTTTATTCCCATAAGTTTATGCATCTTGAATACCTGTAATCACCCATATTTCTTTTTATTCATAATAGTCTAGCTGTCCTGGAAATGGCTTGTGCTCCACTGATTTGTTCCTCTTTCCTAGGAACTCCTGGACATGATTTCACTGGCTTTCTTTTCTAAAATGTTCAAATAGTAGAATTCTATATTGTGAAACTTGTTTGTGTTGACTTATTTTATTACCAGTACTTATCTAGCTTCCTTTATGTTTTTCATAGCTCAAGAGCTTATTTATTTCAGATAGCACAATAATCTGTCACATAAATGTACCACAGCTTGTTTTTAGCTCTTAAGTTTTGCAATTATGATCACAATTGCTTTAAATGTTCATTTCCAGGAGTTTGTTTTGGCACAAGTTTTCAGAATGTTTCACATGACTTTGGATTGCACCACAAAAATTATGCTCAGTTTAAAATGGAAACCTATCCAATGATCTTCCAGACTTAAGCCTTTTTATAAAATCATATTTCAAACTGTAAACTCTAGTCCTCTGTCATGATGTTGAGATTGTTTATAACACAGAAAATTATTATTTCTTCCAAAATTAATATGTTGAAGCTGGACTATACCCCCATGCCCTGCCAACTCTTCTGTGATGATATCTAGTTGGTGTCACCTCTGGGAACTGATGTTAATGAAGGCACAGCTGTCATGAACCAGTGTCCTTGATCAATGTCATCCTGGATAACACCTTCATCTCTTCTGCCCTCTGAGGCCACACTGATTAGATGGCCATCCATAATACAGAAAATGGATCTTTACCAGCTACCAAATCTGCCAATGATTTGATCCAAGGCTTTTCTAGCCTTCAAAAATGTAGAGAATAATGTTTTTGATTGTTTGTTTATATGCAGTCAATATACTGTCCTTGTTTATAGTATTCTTAGTTGATTAGGTTCTGTTTTTACTTCAGAACACTAATCCAAATAATCAATTATAACATATTACACATCATTGGATACCATTAGTATGGAAGTCAGGTAATAGTTGGGGGTACATTTCCATTTTCCTCTTTAAATACCTTATTTTCAAATCTTAAGGTGTATAGATTTCATTATGTTTATCATATCTTATAGGTCTATATAAGTGAGTATATCCCATGTTTGTCTTTCTCCTTCTGGGATATTTCACTCAGAATGATCTTTTCTAGATCCCACCATTTGCCTGCAAATTTCATGATTTCCTCCTTTTTGATTGCTGAGTAGTATTCCATTGTATAAAAATACCACAATTTCTGTACCCATTCCACCGTTGATGGACATCTGGGTTGTTTCCAGGTTCTGGCTATTACAAATAGAGCTGCTATAAACATGGTTGAGCAAGTGTCCTTTTTGTGTACTTGAACAAACTTTGGGTATATACCTAGCAGTGGTATAGCTGGGTCTGGAGGAAGCACTATTCCTATTTGTCTTAGAAAGCGCCAGAGAGCTTTCCAGAGTGGTTGTACCAGTTTACATTCCCACCAGCAGTGGAGCAGGGTTCCCCTTTCTCCACAACCTCTCCAGCATGTGTTATCACTTGAGTTTTTCATCTTGGCCATTCTGATGGGTGTAAGGTGATATCTCAGGGTCATTTTGATTTGCATTTCCCTGATGGCTAATGAGGATGAGCATTTCTTTAAGTGTTTTTCTGCCATTCGATATTCCTCTGTCGAGAATTCTCTGTTTAGCTCTGTTCCCCATTTTTTAATTGGATTACTTGGATTGCTGCTTTTCAGCTTCTTTAGTTCTTTGTATATACTGGATATTAGTCCTCTGTCAGATAAAGGGTTAGTGAAGATTCTTTCCCAATCTATAGGCAGTCGTTTTGTTTTGATGACGGTATCCTTTGCTTTACAGAAACTTTTCAGTTTCATGAGGTCCCATTTATTGATTGTTGCTCTTAGAGCCTGTGCTGTTGGTGTTCTGTTCAGGAAGTTGTCTCCTGTGCCAATGAGTTCTAGGCTGTTCCCCACTTTTTTTTTCCAATTGATTTAGGGTATCTGGTTTTATGTTGAGGTCCTTGATCCACTTTGACTTTAGTTTTGTGCAGGGTGATAAATATGGATCTATTTTCATTTTTCTGCATGTAGACATCCAGTTGGTCCAGCACCATTTGTTGAAGATGCTGTCTTTTTTCCATTGAATGGATTTGGCTTCTTTGTCGAATATCTAGTATTCATAGGTGTGTGGATTTATTTCTGGGTCTTCTATGCGGTTCCATTGATCCTCCTTTCTGTTTCTATGCCAGTACCATGCAGTTTTTATTACTGTTGCCCTGTAGTACAGCATGAGATCTGGAATGGAGATACCTCCAGATGATCTGTTGTTGTACAGGATCGTTTTGGAGATTCTGGGTTTTTTGTTTCTCCATATGAAGCTGAGAATCTTTTTTTCAAGGTCTGTAAAGAATTGAGTTGGTATTTTGATGGGAATTGCATTGAATCTGTAGATTGCTTTTGGCAGTATGGCCATTTTCACAATGTTAATCCTACCAATCCATGAGCACGGGAGATCTTTCCATCTTCTGATATCTTCTTCGATTTCTTTCTTCAGAGACTTGAAGTTTTTCTCAAACAGGTCTTTCACTTGCTTGGTTAGAGTCACACCAAGGTACTTTATGTTATTAGTGGCTATTGTGAAGGGTGTTGTTTCCCTAATTTCTTTCTCAGCCTTTTTGTCTTTGGTATATAGGAGGGCTTCTGATTTTTTTGAGTTGATTTTGTATCCTGCCACTTTGCTGAAGGTGTTTATCAGCTGAAGGAGTTCTCTGGTTGAATTTTTGGGGTCGCTCATGTATACTATCATATCATCTGCAAATAGTGACACTTTGACCTCTTCCTTTCCGATTTGTATCCCCTTGATCTCCTTTAGTTGTCTTATTGCTCTGGCTAGGACTTCAAGTACTATGTTGAAGAGATATGGGGACAATGGACAGCCTTGTCTTGTCCCTGATTTCAGTGGGATTGATTTAAGTTTCTCTCCATTGAGTTTGATGTTAGCTATAGGCTTGCTATATATTGCCTTTACTATGTTTAGGTATGTGCCTTGTATCCCTGATCAAATCTTAAATCAGTAGATCATAAAGGCCATTTAAATATTTATTAATTGACTGTCATTTGAATGTAATTTCTAACGTCTTTTAAGGTCTGAGATTTTAATCTATTTACAAGCTAAATCAGTTTGACATGATTTTGTGGATGCTGGAGAAGATAGAAGACCACTATGTTGGAGACTAAAATATGATACAGCAAGTGTAATCTAAGGGTTGTAGTTAGTTCAAGGACAACCTGGCCTACATGAGACCCCCTTAAAGTAGTTAGACAGGTAACTAAAACAGATTTTATTTTGTTAGGTTAGCTAAAGTCATGAACTTAACATTGGCTGCATGGCTGTATATATAACCTTAAATTTGTTACTCAACAAAGATTTTTAAAGTTCAGTATAACAATGGCAGCATATCTACTGTACTAGTCAAAATAATTGCCATTTTGCTTCAGATAAAGAGGTCTCATCTCTCCCTGGTCACTCTGTAGGAGTTGAGCATTGTTTAAAATCCTGCTTTTAAAAAATCACTGTTAATGTTAAGTGCTAAGTTCTTAGGTAAGCACTCTTGCTGATGTTGGTTTTCTTATGAGGAAGAATAAGATACATGGGGGTCTGTGTCAGCTTATTCCTCATCTTACACTTTCTGTATTCTGCCATGGTATCCTGCTGCCATGAGTGAGTTAAATGGCAAGCAGGGTTACCTTTCTGCCAGCAGTAGCCACTATGCACACTCAACAGATGACATGTAGCTTGAAGGAGCTACATGACTAATGAGTAAAGCTGCAACACAACTCAGGTTCGTTAAGGTGTGCAGCATCCTTCCCCCACCCCCGCCCCCCAGCATTGACTGTTTAAATGTGCAGAATGTGAGACAGTGACAAACTTCAGTGTAACACTAGATAATCCTGAAAACTTTTCCATCCCAGCCAGGAAGAAAAAAAAATTTTTTGAGGGCCAGTGGAGGAACTGTTGTGACAAGAAGGAGGGTTTCATGAAAGCTTCAGTACAACCCTTAACTTTCTTGAAGGTCTGCTTTCATCGCTGACTTCTCTACGAAAGTAAACTGACCCATTAGGCAAGTTGGCTGGGAGGCACTGTATTAACTACTTTTCCATGATAAAACTTCATGATCAAAGCAAGTAATGAGGGGAGAGTTTAGTCTGAGCTTATTGCTGAAAGAAAATTTGAAGTCCATGATGGTGGAGAGGACATAGGAAGGAGGAGCCAGCAGGAGCAGCAACTAAGAGCTCACATCTCCAACCACAAACAGGAACATGAAGAGAGCATTCTCCTAATGCTGTGAGTATGTTAAAACCTCAGAGCCTTCCCTCAGTGACATACTTCTCCAGTTAGGCTTCCAAGTCATTATCCACACACATCCACCTATTAAAGACTAAGCATTCACATGCCAAAGACTTAGTGTAGAACATCGAAGAAGACAAACCACCACTGGTATCTTCTGTGGCCACTTCTGGTGCTTCAGACATTAGGGCTTTTGGTGGTACTTTTTTCCTAATGTTGACATCTATCTTTATTAGAGCTGGTTCATTTGTTAGCAAAGATGGAGTGATGGCAGTGGCCCTGGAGGGTGAATCAGCAGTGATAGTAGAGAAGCAAGGAATAAACTTTATGAGCAGGAGAGGCACGCAGTAGCCAGTAACTTTATAAATGTTAAAATGTCCTTGCCAGCCTCAACAGCGTGATCAGAGGAGCTTCAGAGCAGCTATGTTAATGGCACAATCGGCAGCAAAGGCAGGAGAGGAAAGTGGTACCAACCTGCTGCTGGCGTCAATAACAGGAAGCATCTGCTAGTTCAGCAGAGCACTCAAGTAAGAAACAAGAGAAACTACCCAAGTATAGAGAATCTCTCTCTCTCTCTTGGAACAGAGAGGCTGAGATGAAAACAAAGAATGGAAGGCTGTAAGGAGCCAGAGGAAATCAGGCCCTTGACCCTGGCAAAGACGCCCTAGAACTCTCACGCAATGGTGTGGGTTTTCCTCCCCCAGAGGATCCATGCCCACCAGCTCCTGGGGACAAAACTAGCCTAAGTGAGGTGTTGGGGGTGGTTGGGGGTGAGGGGTGTTGCTCAACTTTATTAGTAGCGAACAACTATATAGTTGAGTAGGTGGAGGGTGCCCAAGTAGGGGTACAGTCTTGGCTGAGGCTTTTAGAACTAGCAATGCTTTATTGGTTTTTGGCTGCAAGGTCCTATCATATGAACAGGAACATAGTACCTTAATTATCCTATGGGTACATGGGGAGAGGAACTGTGTCAAAGTTATATTCCAGATACATTAGAGGCATCTGTGCCTAGAGAAACTCTCTAGATGAAGTCAGGCAGAGACAAAGAAGCCCCTGCTGAGAAAGGGAGCCCTCCACTCTGCAAGAAGCTCTCCGGATGTGCTGGATTGTGACCTCAAACAGCAGGGTCTTCCGACACAATAGGATCAAAATGGTCTCAGATTCTCCAGGCTCAGGATCTGTGGCACTGCCTGCCAGCACACTTGCACAGAAGTTTCAAAGACTGTCTCTGTCAGCACAAGACTGTCTGTAGATGGGCACAAGGCACTTTAAAGCAGCAGTTCTCAACATGAGGGTCGACCGTTTGGGGCAGGCAGGCATATCAGAGATCCTGCTGTCAGAGTTTTACATTACAATTCTGAACAGTAGCAAAATTATAGTTATGAAGTAGCAACAAATAATTTTATAATCGGGGGTCACCACAATATGAGGAACTGTACTAAGGGGGTGCAGCATTAGGATTGTTGAGAACCAAAGCTTAGAGCTAAAGGTTCCAGTGTCCAAGGCCTGCAGGAGAGCTGTGACCCCAGAGGGCACAGACTTCTACTGGTCCCAGCTGTCTGCTGCTGTACTCACTTCAGCCAACTGCCAACACCTACAAATGCCAATGCTGGAGAAGCTTCATGGCTATCCTGGATTTCTATTGAGTGTAAGAGAGGACTCTGACTCCAACTAGTTCATTGATGACCATGTAATGCTATAAAAGTCATGCCATTTTATAGATACTTTTTACAGAAAAAAATACAAAACAATTAAGTACTATTTTCATAGTTTTGGGTTAGAGCCCTTAACTCACTGTGTCTTCAGAGTGAAGCAACTCAGTAGAGTTTCTTTGTTCCCTGTGCTGAGACCACAGCAATTGCACAACCTGCACCTTTTATACTCAGTTTTCTTCCTTAAACTGACTGCTTACAATATTTCTAGACATTTTATGGTTTCACTATTTAATAATAGAAAATTTCACTTTTTTATTTATCTACTTTGAATAGCTATCTGGCTTTTCTCGTCAAATGTATCTGTGAAAAAAAATCAAGTAAATTTGCTGTAAAATAAAAGAAATGCTGCCATGGAGCTCCAAAAGCTTAAAAGGAAACCCAGTGTTTTTAAATAGTGTCTTTAGCCTAGAATCAATTCATAATCACAATTAGGGTCTACCCTATCCTAAAAGGAAAATAAATTATATGAAGTAAAACCTGATTCTGCAGGCTTCTTAGAAGTTACATTTACAGTAACAATGAAAGCATAGTGCATACCCCAACAACAGTGGCCAAAGCAGTTAGGATTATGTATGAATACATGCTTCCCACAGGTTCATATAATTATTTATCTGATAATGTCATGGCAACATCCTACTTATAGTAGAGTAGAATTTGGATATGCTGTAAGGGTAAGCTTTTGGGCTAGGGTTAAAAATCCAGTAATGCATCTGCCAATTTTTTGACCTTAAACAAATGCTGTCACTTTCTGAACTTTAATACTTATGAAATGGAGACAAGAACACATGCTATTTTCATTATATGTATTATAATAAATATTTGGAGTTCTAACCACTTATGACCCATGAACAATACTAACAGGTTATGCATATTATTTCATTTAACCAACTGTTAGATTTGACAAAACTGAAGACCAGAAAGCCACATCATGTGTTCAAAGACACACAGAAAGATTTTTAAAAATGCAGATAAGAAGCTAACAATGGCTGAATCTGTCTATTTACCTATGCTATGGGATTAAAGAAAAGAATGTATATCTAGCTATGTGACATAATCCAGGCCATATTCTGACAGATATGGCCACAAGCAATTTATGGCAGATATGGCCCTCAGAAATTTTATAAATTCATATTTGTCTGGATATTTTGGGATAAAGCAATAGACAAGAAGAAACACCCAGACTGCTTGCTTTTCCATCTTTTTTAGTGATTCATACCATGAGTAATGCCAAATTAGTTTTAGGACAATGAACACACAGGACAGTGAAGAAGAAAATAGACCAGAAAAAAAATCAATGTTGGTGAAATAGTAGTGGGCAAATAGTAGTGGGGTGTTAGGGCAGGGCATATGATTATCAAACTTCTTCCAAACCTTAAGGTTATTTTACAGTCTTAAATATAAAAGAGTTGTCAGGAAGCATAAACTCATGTGTGACTCATAGTAAATAGTCTGTGAGTTCCCATTTGCTGTTTGCTTACCTTGCTGCTTACTGCCTTATTGGTTTTTTTTAAGTACTTTTAGTTTATTATTGTTGTTGTTGTTGTTAGTTAAATACATCTATGTGAAAAGTGTACAATGAGAAGGAGCAATGACTTGCTATCACATAAATATACAGGTCAGAGAACAACCTTTGGGATGCAAATCCTTTCTTCCCATGGGTGCCAGGAATTGAATTCAAATCAACAGCCTTGTAAGAAGGCTAGATTAGCTGTTGAACTATCTTGTTAGCTATAGCTTTATTAATGCAAATATGATAGATCTGTAAGTATTGCTTAAGCTTTCATGAACACAACAAACTTATTTGCTGAGCAAAAAGATATAGTTGATAGTAATATTACTTGCAAGAGCCTGTCTGGCATGGCTGAAGTTATAGGCCAATAAATTCTATAAATTTAGGTGTCTTCTCAAAAAGGATTAAGGAAGTTTAAGTTACACTTACCTAACGGTCTTAAACTTTTCATTTAGAATTTTTTTCCAAAAAGATAGAGTTATAAAACATTTTTATTCTAGAAATTCCTCTCTTGAATCTCTTTATTTCCATTGAAACACAATGAAAAAGAGCAAGAGCACCAAATCTCCCTCAAACATCTTTGCTTGCTTATTTAAAAAGAATATGCAATGAATCACACACATACTTCACATCACTGAGGCTTCTTTTTATACAAATTCAGGGTGAATTGGGCAGGATTGGAAAACTTTGTATAAATTTGCTTTTCTATCTGAGGGGGCATGCCTAGTTATAACTACTTAGTTATTTTTAATTTTTATTTTTTAATATTAGTTACAGTTTGTTAACTTTGTATCCCTGCTGTATCCCACTCCCTCTTTTCCTCCCAACCCCACCCTCCCACCCTCATCTCCTCGTTGCCCCTTTCCAAGTTCACTGATAGGGGAGAACCTCCTCCCCTTCCATCTGATATTGGTTTATCAGGTATCTTCAGGACTGGCTGGAAAGTCCTTCTCTGTGGCCTAGCAGGGCTGCTCCTCCCTTGGGAGGGGAGGTCAAAAAGCCCACCAAGGACCATGTATGGATGCAACCTAGAGCCTCTGCTCAGATGTAGCCCTTGGTAGCTCAGTATCCAAGTGGGTACCCTAATAAAGGGAACAGGGACTATTTCTGACATGAACTCAATGGCCTTATTGTTTTTTGATGTTATGGAGTACACCGTGATTTGTCCCCTTGGAGGGAGAAAGATATGGGACTTCATGGAACTGAAGTCTTATGTAGGCAAACTTCAGAACACATTTGAAATCCACATTCACATATACCTGTATCAAAATATCCTGTTTTGTGCTGCTTTTCTTGAGTATCACAAACATCCCTTTTACAATTTTGTTTTGTTTTATTTTGTTTTCCCTGGAATCCCAGTGAGTGACAATTCATTCTGACCAGGTTCTCTCCAGGATAGGTGTTAGCACAGTTTCTGGTCAATGATTCTAAGACAATGAGTGAATAGTTTTACTTATAGTATGTTAAGCTTAACATAACAAAGTGCCACAGGTTGGCTGCTTTGGGCAACAACTCTCCATTTCCTTGCCCAATGATGAAGGTGTTAGAGAGGAAGGTTTCTTCTGAGGCAGCTCTACTTACAAGTAGAGACTCACCTCTCACTACATTCACACATTTTCTTCTATCATCAAGCCCTGCTTTCTTATAAAGTCTCTATTCTGAAAGTATGAAAACTCACCCTCACAGCCTCCTGCTTTACAGTGAGTGTCCATGAGCTACTTCTGGGACCTCCCTGCAGTAATATATTACACATTATAAGGTAAAATTTAGAGATACTCATGGAAATAAAACCACAGTAAAGATTTAGTGTGCTGTTTCTGGACATTCCTGAGCTTTGAACCACCTCATTTTTTATGTGTTTATAATAATAATAATAATAATAATCAGTACAATTTATTCAAACCGGAAGTTCACTTTGGGGTCCTTTGCTCATTGTGGCAATGATACATAGAGACAAGAGAAAGCTGTAAGTATGGGGTTCAATGAGATTCTCTAGTGGTCAGCCTATGAAGTCAACTCCTTCCCTGTACTTAACTGAGGGAATTAAGAGAGGGGAAAGCAGGAATTACTTCCTGTTTTATGTGCTGCTTCCTTGTGTTTTGTAGTCTCCTAACAGGCATATGATGAGTGAAGATATTCCAAAGAGACGTTTAATCTTCTCAGCCTGACAATGAGAGTGTTGGAAAAAAATGTATCCCAAAGAAATGGGAATTTCCCCGCTGACATCTAACACAAAGGGAAGGAAACAAATGCATTCAGAGGAGGAACTTGTCTCTAAAAAAGAGATTCACATTGCTCCAACAATTTCTCATACTACTTTAAAGGATGAGCCCAGACAATAATGTGTCAATGGTGGGCAGAACTATACCTTGATAGGGACTATTTAGATGTTCAACTCCATGTCTTTCTGTTAAAACATCAATATGACTTCAAGACACCACTGACTGACTTAGGCCTATCACTGGATATATCTTTATCCATCTTCCCAATATGACTACACTAAATAAAGATTTTTTTTCCCGATTTCCTCTTTTATCCTGACTATTTTAGCTGGTTTACTTGCGAGCAATGACTGGACATAGCTTGGAGCATAAATTGTGACCTACAAGTGCAATATCTGCCTTCCCCTGACCCATGGGAGTGGGCAGGTGTGTGGTTGTGACAGCTGGTTCTAGCAGCAGCAATGAGATTTGGGCAAACATCCTTTCCCATCTTAGCCTGATTTATGGAGGACCCAGGTGTCTGGAAGGCAAATTTAAAATTAGATTTTCTTTGTTTACCAACCCTGATGGCAGCTGCAAGGCTGCTCCATGTGAGACTCTTCTGTTCTTGACCAGAAAGAGTTCATCTGGCTCTACAAATACTTTCCCCCCCTGAGGACAACGGCTACTCGTTTATGTATATGTTATCTACCATTATTAATTGTTGGAATTATTTCTATGGTGTAATTTTCCCTTCTTTCCTTTCTTTCTTCCATTCTCCCTTCCTTCCTTCCTTCCTTCCTTCCTTCCTTCCTTCCTTCCTTCCTTCCTTTCTTTCTTTCTTTCTTTCTTTCTTTCTTTCTTTCCTTCTTTCCTTCTCCTGTTTTTTTTTTTTTTTTAAGTGCTGTCTTGAGTCCAAAGGGACTAGGTGCATTGTGTAAATTCACTAAGAAATAAACAGATTTAACAGAGAGGAAAATGGCATGTTGTCCTTTGAAAGTGCTCCTAAGGGCTCAGTCTGGGCACATATTTGCAAACTGGCAATCCAGAGAACAGGCCTCTTTCTGGACTTATATTAGAGCTATTTTGACAGCTTTTGCTTTCTGTGTATGCATTCCTTACTCTTCTCTTGAGTGTTATTCTTTTTTTTAACCACTGAAACTTAGTATTTCTTCCTGCAGCATTGAAAGCAAAGTTTCAGAGAATGGCCCATTAACCACATCGATTCTAAGTCATTAGCTATTGTTAATTACATAAGAACAAAAGACCCACAAATACAGCCTAAACCTAATCACAAAACCTCAGCAAATTTTTTGACCATTTAAAAATGATTTGTTTCAGTCTATATACAGCAGTCTGATATTACATTTCTGAAATAATTTAAGTCCAGATTATAGTTACCTCCACTGAAATAAATGGTTTCTATTTCTTTTATAAGCTGCTTTTGCTCACGGCTTTCTTTTGCATATCACATTTAAGATCACAAAACTTATGGACAGCTATTCTTTGACAGAAATGAATTCCATTTTAAGAGCAGAGTTTTCACTCTCTTGAAAAATTTTGATTAATCATTTAAACCAGTGATATTGAAATTGTGGAACTGAAATGAATATTAAGTTCTCTAGGTTTGTTCATGTTGAATTTCTGGAAACATTCCAATTAAACCACTGTGTATATATTTCCAATCTGAATGATACCACTAACCATTACAAGTAACCATGAACCTATAATCATATGTGTATATTTGGTGCTTAAATCCACACTACAGAATGAAGGACTAAAATGATCAAGAAAAGCTGAAAGTAGAGTTACTGTCATTATAAAAATGAATTGCAATATTTCAACACTGGAACTGCTGATTTCTGATTTCATGCCCTGGAGAGAATGACAGAAGCCACAATATATCCCCTGTTCTGTTGATCTTCCTTTGTGAAATAACCTCAAGTACATTATAATGTCCAGTTTTGATATAAATTCCTAATAAAAAGAAGTAGATTTCTGCTTCTGGGATACCTCACTCAGGATGATCTTTTCCAGTTCCCACCATTTACCTCCAAATTTCATGATTTCTTTATTTTCATTGCTGAGTAATATTCCATTGTGTAGATGTACCACAATTTCTGTATCCATTCTTCAGTTGAGGAGCATCTGGGTTGTTTCCAGCTTCTGGCTATTACAAATAAAGCTGCTACAAATGTGGTCAGATGTCTTTGATGTATACTTGAGCATCTTTTGGATATATATCTAGCAATGGTATAGCTGGATCTCGAGGAAACACTATTTCTAATTGTCTGAGAAAGTGCCAGATTGATTTCCAAAGTGGTTGTACCAGTTTAATACCCACCACCAATGGAGGAGGGTTCCCCTTTCTCCAAATCCTCTCCAGCATGTGTTGTTACTTGACTTTTTGATCTTAGCAATTCTCAATGGGTGTAAGGTGAAATCTCAGGATTGTTTTGATATGCATTTTCTTGATGACTAAGGACATTGAACATTTCTTTAAGTGTTTCTCTGCTATTCCATATTCCTCTATTGAGAATTCTCTGTTTAGCTCTGTATCCCATTTTAAAATTGGATTACTTGATTTGTTGCTCTTTAACTTCTTTAGTTCTTTATATATACTGGATATTAGCCCTCTGTCAGATATAGAATTAGTGAAGATTCCCAATCTGTAGGCAGTCATTTTGTTTTGATGAGAGTGTCCTTTGCTTTATAGAAGATTTTCAGTTTCATGAAGTCCCATTTATTGATTGTTGCTCTTAGAGCCTGTGCTGTTGGTGTTCTGTTCAGGAAGTTGTCTCCTGTGCCAATGAGTTCAAGGCTCTTCCCCACTTTTTCTTCTACTGATTTAATGTGTCTGGTTTTATGCTGAGATCTTTGATTCACTTGGACTTTAGTTTTGTGCAGGGTGATAAGTATGGATCTATTTGCATTTTTCCACATGTAGACATACAGTTAGACCAGCACCATTTGTTGAAGATTTTATCTTTTTTCCATTGTATGGTTTTGGCATTTTTTGTTCAAAAATCAGATGTCCATAAGTGTGTGGGTTTATTTCTGGGTCTTCTATTCTGTTCCATTGATCCACCATTCTGTTTCTATGCCAGTACCATGTAGTTTTTTATTACTGTTGCTCTATAGTACAGTATACTCTCTCATAAGTGGATACTAGACATATAATATAGGAAAAACATACTAAAATCTGAACACCTAAGGAAGCTAATTAGGAAGGAGGACTCTGGCTAAGATGTTCAATCCTCATTCAGAAAGGCAAACAGGATGGACATTGGAAGAGAGAGAAAACAGGGAACAGAATAGGAGCCTACCACAGAGGACTTCTGAAAGGCTCTACCCTTCAGGGTATTGAGGTAGATGTTGAGACTTATAGCCAAACTTTTGGGCAGAGTACAGGGAATCTTATGAAAGAAGTGAAGATAGTAAGACCTGGAGAGGACAGGAGCTCCACAAGGACAGCAACAGACCTTAAAAATCTGGGCACAGTGATCTTTTCTGAAACTGATACTCTAGCCAAGGACCACTCATAGAGATGGCCTGGAACCCCTGCATAAAGATGGCCTGGAACCCCTGCACAGAGTTCAGTATCCAAGTGGCCTCCATAGTAATGGGGACAGGGACTGTCTCTGACATGAACTGATTGTCCTGTTCTTTGATCACCTCCCCCTGAGAGGGAAGTAGCCTTACCTGGCCACAGAAGAAGACAATGTAGCCACTCCTGATGAGACCTGTTAGACTAGGGTCAGAGGGAAGGGGAGGAAGACCTCCCTTTTCAGTGGACTTGAAGAGGGACATGGGTGGGGAAGAGGGAGGGTGGGATTAGGAGGGAAGTAGCAAGTGAAGTACATCGGGGATACAAAGTCAATAAACTGTAATTAATAAAAATAAAAAAGAAATAGATTTCATATAACTTTATCTGTGTGACCTTCAAACCCATTTTCAATAAGACCATTTCAGTGTTTGTTTCTGTCTTCCTATTTTCCTCTTATAGTGTTACACTGTTCATAGAGATACACAAGCAAACTTTTACTTGACTAATAGAAACTCTATGGTAGACTGAAATAAAGATACCACGAAAGCCTAATGTATTGACGCCTCAGTTGTTTTTTTTTTGGGGGGGGGGTATTGCTGTTATATAATATCATGACCAAAAAGCAAGTTTGAGGGGAAAAGATCTGTTCAACTTATACTTCCACATTGCTGTTTATCTCAAAGGAAGTCAGGAAAGAAACGCAAAGAAAGCAGGAACCTGGAGACAGGAGCTGAGGCAGAGGTCATAGGGGGTGCTTCTTACTAGCTTGCTCCAAATGGCTTGCTCAGCCTGCTTTCTTACAGAACCCAGGAACACTAGCCCAGGAATAACTCCACCAACCATGGTCTGGGCCCTCCCTCCCTTAATCACTAATATAGAAAAAGGCTTACACCTGGATCTCCTAGAAGCATTGTCCTCAACTGAGATGCCTTCTTCCCTTATGACTCTGACTTGTGTCAGGTTTGATATACAAAACCATCTGGTACAGTGACCTAATTAGTTTTATTGAGGCTACTTACAGGTGTATAAGCGAGGGTAATTCATAGGACCAAAAATGACTGAAACACAAGTGCCTCACCAAAAGCCCACTCAAGCTTGAGTGACCCCTCATGAACATGGAAACCTGTAGGGAGTTCAACGGGTGAAGAACGTCCTATCCAGGTTGCTCAGTTTGTCTTTCTGTCTTCCCTGTAGTTCAACTGCCTTCTAAACAGATTGACTGGTCTTTGCTTCTTCTAGGTGATTGGCTTGGTTCAGCTACTTCTAGGCAACTCAGCTTATATGAACATCTTTTAGACAGTTCACTGGGCCTGTCTCTTTGCTGTTGCTTGACTGCACTGAACATATCTCTCAGAAATCTTTCCTACTTACATGCCTAGGGAGGGAAGGGCCTAGAACATTGGTCAGTTTTAGGGATTTCCTGAAGTTTTGAATTATTTACTTTCCATGGTAAACGAGGTTCCTTGCAGAGTGGAATGTCTCATCTCTTCTTACAATATCCTATAGTTTACCTTCCATTAACAGCCTGTTTCTTAGGGAACTTCCCCCCAAGATGGACAGTACTATGTCAGAAGAAATAACAAGACTGCACAATTTCATTTTCCAGCATCTTTTTTTTCTATCAGTTTTAGCCTATTTATTTTCCTCCTTACCTCTTGTTCCTTTCTTTAAAAGATCTTTATCTTGTTTGGAATATCAGTCTCAGAAAAGACCACTGTGTCCTCTCCAAGTACCATGCATAGAGATAACCTAGAACCCTTGCTCAGATGTAGCCCATGGCAGCTCCATACCCAAGTGGGTTCCTTAGTAAGGGGAACAGGAACTGTCTCTGACATGAACTCAGTGATGGGCTCTTTGACTACCCCCGCCTAAAGGAGGAGCAGCCTTACCAGGCCACAGAGAAAGACAATGCAGCCAGTCCTGATGAGACCTGATAGGCTACAGTCAGATGGAAGGGGAGGGGGACCTCCCCTATCAGTGGACTTGGAGAGGGGAATAGGAGGAGATGAGGAAGGGAGAATGGGATTGGGAGGAAATGAGGGAGGGGGCTACAGCTGGGATACAAAGTAAATAAACTGTAATTAATATAAAAAATAAAAATTTAATTAAAAAAGATCCTTATTTGAGATGATTAAAATTTACATTATATTTTAACTGGTGCATAAAACCACAAGAATTATACCTAATGATGTAATATGAAATATTTCAACATATATGCCTTCTCTGGTATTTAAATGTGATTAAAACTATCTTCTAAAATATTTGTTATCTTTGTGAAGGAAGTAGTTAAAATCTTTTATTCTACTGGTCAGAAGGACACAGTTCTTACTCATATCTAAACACAGCTCAGGAAGTGTTAGTTAATCTCGCTGCATCCCTTTCTCTACTGACTCCTGCTAGCACTGAACAGTCACCATTTAACTTTTATTTCTATGAGGTTAACTTTTATACTCCACATTTAGTAAGGTAATGCTGTCCTGGTCTTTCTGTACATAAATTATTACAACTAGGATAAGTACAGGATTTTGTTCTGTTTCTATGACTGAACTGTATTTCATTATACACATGAGTTTGTATAGATGTAAGTGCCTCATCAATGAATTTATTTAATTTTAACTTTTAAAAAGACATTTGGAAATTCTAATATACTTACAAAATTTGCCTCTTCCATTTCTTTTCTCCAAAAACCCCAATTGCTCTTTTTCAAATTTGTGGTTTCAAATTCATGGGCTCTTTTTCTTTAATTATATGTTTATTCGTGTGTATGTGTGTTTGTGTGTATTTAGGAATATATTATATGCAATTATGTATTTTAAATAGTATATTAAATATGCAGGTATATTTCTAAATTAATTAAATATTATTACAACTTTCTCGGTCTGCATATTGCCACGTGCATGGTCATGGTTCCAGGACTGCCTATTTGGTATTGGATAACCAACTGTTGTGCTCTTCCATGACGAAGACTGTTTCTCCCACTGTCACCATTCTTTTAGCTGCCTCTAGCTCTTTGTCTATGGTGGACCCTTCCATGATAGCACATCTATTAGTCTTGTCCCTTTGCAGGTGATAATCAGTCAGCTTGGTGAGATTTCATCAGTTTAGCTTTTGAATGCTAGAACACACAGTCTCCCTTACAGAAAACGCCCCTTTCCTCTGTTACAACCTTTCTGCCTCTCTTCTGTAATGATTTCTGAGCCTTTGGTCCTATCACTGTGATAGGACTCCACAATCCTACATTTTGATTTACGGTGATTTTCTATAATGGTCTCTGTTAGGGACATATGTTCCCTTGCTAAGGATTGAGAACTACGTTTATCTATGAGTACAAGAACGATTATTGAAAAAGTAGTTTGGGATTATTCTGTTTTAGTAACATGGCAGTTATACATTCTCCTCCAAGAGCCACGATTTCATCAGCTCTGAGTAGCTGACTAGGTTCCCTGTCCCACACATTTTCCTCTTGTTCAGCAGGTCATAAGGCCTGACCTAAAAGCCTCTTTTTTGAGGACTCGCTTTCATGGTAACAAATGGCACCATTAAAGCTTCTAACTTAAGGAAGAAACCAATAGTCTTACACCTATGAACAGCAATAAAAAACCAGAATGGCGTGATGCCTCCAAGGGCGCATTACTGACACCCATACCTTGGTGATCACCAACAGCCCTTATCCACGTGTCAGCTGATGGGCACTTATGTTGTTTCTTTTTTCTTTCTTCCTTCCTTCCTTTCTTTCTTCCTCTTTCCCTCCCTTCCTTCTTTCTTTCTTTCTTTCTTTCTTTCTTTCTTTCTTTCCTTTCTTTGATTTATTTTTATTATTTTCCCCTCATGTTAGCTAAGGGTAGCCTTGAAAGCATTCCTAAACTACCAAATTCTAGAGTCTGCCAATGACAGGTGTGACCCATTCCTCCTAGCTACTGTCATTTTCTTACATGCTCTAAATAGCAGTGCAATAAATGTGACTTTTTGACTAATGATTTAATTACTTTGGATATATATATATATATATATATATATATAACCATATATATATATATATATATCCATGATTAGTGGAGCATATAGTAATTCTAGTATTATTTTTTTTGAGGCACCTCGATACTGTTTTCTATAATTATGCTAATGGACATTCTGTGCAACCATTTATTTTTCTCCAGACTCTCAACATAATTAGCTATCTGTTTTTGCTTTACAATATTAACCATATTTACTGGATTGTACTGACCTTTACCTATTCTCTGGAATTCATCCTCTATTTTATCCATTCTTTTGCATTTTTAAGTAATCACATAATATCCTCTGCATTATATAATGCTTTTTCTTTTATACTAATTTTTCTCCAGTGTGTTATTTTGGGTATATGTTCCTTTGTGTATGTTTGCATGTATTTCTACACATACACATGAAATTGTATGATATTAATTTCCCCTTTCATATCTTATCCTGCATATAATCTTATAATATAAGATATGTCATATGTTATATGCTCTAATCTTATCACAGAATTTTAATGTTGGATACTTGGTGATGGTTTTTATGCTGGATCTAACAGTCTAGTGCCTTACATCATATAACTCAAATACAGAATATTGGCATCATTAGTAAAATCTATGCAACTTTCAGAATTTCAAGAGAAGAACATGTATTTTGAAGAGTTTACAAATGTAATGCTCATAAGTACTGATAGAAGTATGAGATAAACAAGAAATGTTTTCCCTCTAGGTTTTATTTGGAATTTATCATTCATTTAAGCATCTTAGAAGAAGATCTCCAAAACTGCTTTACTGTGAAACTTCTCTCTCTGCTCCAAAACTATGTGCCAAAGAGTGAAAACTGCAGGAGACTATCTAACATTTCATTCACTGTGTTTTCTACAAATCATGAAGTTAAGTTATAGATAATGGGAATGAAAGAATGAAAAGGTAGGAAGAGGAGAAGATGAGGAAAAAGATAAAGAAAGAAGGAAAGCAAGGAAAGAAGGATGGAAGGAAGAAAACCAGAAAGGAGATAGGAGGGTGTTCAGGGAGTATAGGAGAAAAAAAATAGCAAAATTTCAATTTTTTTAAGGAAATCAAATTATTTGCTTGAACTGTAATATTCTGCTTTATAGGAAAACTACCATGTTTATTTAATGATACTGGTATCTTGACTGAAGCAAAGAAGGGTCAGCTGAGATCAAAGAATGGAATCTACAAGAAGCTGAAAAGCAACAAACCACATAATCCAATTAAAAAATGGGGAACAGAGCTAAACAGAGAATACTCTGTAGAGGAATATAGAATGGCAGAGAAACACTTAAAGAAATGCTCAACGTTATTAGCCATCAAGAAAATGCAAATCAAAACGAACCTGAGATTTCACCTTACACCAATCAGAATGGCCAAGATCAAAAACTCAAGTGACAACACATGCTGGAGAGGTTGTGGAGAAAGGGGAACCCTCCTCCATTGCTGGTGGGAATGTAAACTGGTACAACCACTCTGGAAAGCAATCTGGCACTTTCTCAGACAACTAGGAATAGTGCTTCCTCAAGATCCAGCCATACCACTCCTAGGCATATATCCAAAAGAGGCTCAAGTACACAATAAGGACATTTGCTCAACCATGATTGTAGCAGCTTTATTTGTAATAGCCAGAAGCTGGAAACAACCCAGATATCCAACTGAAGAATGGATACAGAAATTGTGGTGCATCTACACAATGGAATATTACTCAGCACTGAAAAATAAGAAAATCATGAAATTTGCAGGTAAATGGTGGGACCTGGAAAGGATCATCCTGAGTGAGCTGTCCCAGAAGCAGAAAGACACACAGGGTATATACTCACTCATATAGACATATAACATAGGATAAACCTACTAAAATCTGTACATGTAAAGAAACTAATCAAGAGGCAGGGCCCTGACTAAAATGCTCAATCCCATCCCGAAAGGCAAAGAGAATGGACATCAGAAGAAGAAGAAAACAGGAAACAAGTTAGGAACCTGCCACAGAGGGCCTCTGAAAGGCTCTGATCTGCAGACTATCAAAGCAGATGCTGAGACGTATGACCAACTGTTGGACAGAGTGCATGGAATCTAATGTAAGAAGTGGGAAATAGTAAGATCTGGAGAGGACAGGAACTCCACAAGGAGAGCAACTGAACCAGCAAATTTGAACACAGGGGTCTTCCCAGAGACTCATACTCCAACCAAGTACCAGGCATGGAGATATCCTAGACCCCTGCACAGATGTAGCCCATGGCGGTTCAGTGTCCAAGTGGATTACATAGTAATGGGAACAGGGACTGCCTCTGACATAAAATGATTGGCTGCTCTTTGATCACCTCCCCTTGAGGGAGGAGCAGCCTTACCAGGCCACAGAAGATGACAATGCAGCCACTCCTGATGAGAGCTGATAGACTAAGATCAGAAGGAAAGAGAGGAGGACCTCCCCTATCAGTGGACTTGGGGAGGGGTATGCGTGAAGAAGGGGGAGGGAAGATGAGATTAGGAGGAGAGGAGGGTGGGGTTTATGGGGGGATACAAAGTGAATAAAGCATAATTAATAAAAATATTAATTGATTGATTGATTGATTGATTGATTAAAAAGAAGAAGGGCAGACTCCAAGAGTGTCTATCTGAGATAGCACACTGTAAAAGCATCAGGAGAAACTAAGTACGGAATGATGAAAACAGAGTGTCAAGACAATCTTCCATTCAGAAGATAGATAGCAGAAAACAAACCCAAGATCTGAGCTCTCTTTCTGTGTGGTAGAGCACAGGCTAGATCCACGGGTTACATGACTTTTACAATATATTAAGAGTATATATTTCAAAATCTGGGTTTGGATTCCAAGTTTGCCCAATGAAACAGTCTGTCATTAGGAAACGGACCAATGTTAATATCCACTGACATGAAAAGACCTTTAATCCACCAATGTGAAGATAAAGGCAAGAAACGTAGCTAAAGAATAGAAGCCACCCCACCCCCAACAGGCCTGCTGAACTAGATAAGGAAGTTATGGCAAAATTACATGAAGTTACAGTGTTATATTTAATTAAGTAAAATAAATATTAGAGCCAAATATGAAAAATCTCATTTGTAAAAGAAGTAAATGTAGTTAGTTACCTTTGTTGAACATGTTCTTATAGTTTCGAAATACATGAATAGATTACAAGAAAATCTCTTCTTATTATGCCATGTTTAGCATATTTGAATGGATGATAAGTTTTCTTTAATTTTTTAAAGAAATTTCAGTTGTAAATCGTAAATACCAAGCCCAAGGCAAAGAGCATAGTATTCTTGTTTATCAGCTTTAGATAACTGGTGATTTTTTTTCAAAGACAGATTATATATTCTGGATTTTTAAAATTCATATATGCTGGCCAGAAGCATTTTAAATTTCCTCAACACCACATTACATAACCCAGATTTTTCTAGCAAGAGAATTTTCAGTATAACAGAGTCTTCCCCCCATCCAGACTCTCTTCTTTTGCTAATTAGGTATTTTGGGCACCAGTGACTAATGGATAAACCCTTTAAGTGGAAAAGATAATTTAGCCATACTTGATGACTGTTGGAAATTTAGAATGTGTATATAATCCAGCGAAAGAAAATAGAATAGAAACAATTAAGGGATAAGAAGTTATCAAACAGAGTGTTTAACATTGTGCTTAAAGGAAGCTCATTTTTTACTTGATTTTACCAATTGTTGCTATGCCTGTGATTTTAACAATTGCACGGAGGCAACAAGGAGGATTTGCTGCCAGCGGTAACTAACACCAGGATCTTTCTACTTGTTGGGAATCCTGGTGGCTATTTTCTGCCGTCAATGTACTTAACCTCAGTTCTTCCCATAAAGTTCAACCTTTCTACATCCACTTTCTCTAAGAACTCCCTAGAGATGAGAATTGATTAGCTCTTGTAGCAAAGAATAGTACCAACACTCGGGCTGTTTAAACAAGTTTTGAACAAAGAATAATAATATAAGGAAGCACAATAATCTCACTGGTGGTCATTCAAAGTACTTTTTAATGGTACATTTCAGAATAACAAGGAATAATTTATGCCAGTTAGAATATAAGAAACCGCACTTAATAGCTGGTAGGATTTTATTTAAAATCACTTTGTCACAAGAAAACTTATGTGGTATGGTACATAGGAGAAAAAAGTTATTGATTCTGAGATGCAAATCATAGACAAAAAGAGACTAAAATAACATTTAATATTGTTAGTTATATATGGATTTTCATATTAAAGTATTTCAATCAATATTGAAGGTAAAATGACATCCCCATCTCTAATAAATAATAATGATTACTGTAATATATAATACTAAATATATATGTATGCATATGCATGATAAACATGTAATAAACTTAATGCAACTGGAAAAATGGTTACATAGTTTCACTAAGTTTGTATAATGGATTAAATTATATATAAATATCATATATAAGTGTGCTTCACTTTTATTTATGTCTCTCGGTGCAGTTACATGTTGTAAATGATATTTTACTATTAAATCCTTGACCAGGGAAAGCAGAATTGTTAACATATGAACAGTGATCCTCCAAGAGACATAGTCTAAATTCATCAGATAAGCAAGTCTTTTAGTTCACAGAAATTACACACAGGATCAGAAATCATGATGTTTTATGTTATTCTGTCCTGTGCTGCAAATGTGATGATATATTTCCTTGATGTGGTGTGTCTTCAGCTTTAGAGGCATTTGGATTCTTAAGAACAGTTTGCTGAATTCTCATGTTCATAGTTCAAATAAACTCTATTTTGACAAATATCCAAGAACCTTTCGTAGATTGCCAAGCTAGATTACTTAAGGGCCATCTATCACAATGATCCAATTTATGAATATTCACTGCAATAAAGAAGCACAATAGAGAATATGACTGTATTGAGTTCCACCTTGATAATGTGCAGAATATGTTAAATCTCCTTTTAACTGGAGTATAACTAATATAAGGAAGTCTGAAAAGATAAACAGCAACAACAAAATGACTAAAAGCTAACTAACCTGTGGGGTTAAAAATATCTGAGTCCTGATCAGCTGCCTATCATTGGATCCCAGTGATAACCGCTTGTTTTTAATGGATGTTTGGGATCACAATGGAAACAGAGACAACGCCCAGTGACTCGGGTGTGCTTTAGGAAATATCTCATTTTTCTCTCTTTATGTTTTCAATCACCAAAACACAGGCTTCCACACTCCACCTGCCCTTTTGTTTGGAAGGAAATTGACCCAATCGTTTCCCCTTTGTAATGGAATGGCTTTATTTCCTGTATGAATTTCAGAAATATTTACATTTCTAAAGACAAATAGAAAAAACTCTCATTTATTAAAAAAAAATGGGAATGAATTCTCAGTAATAAAATTTCATACATCAGTTCCATACATGTGGCTAATAGTATATTACAGTACTGGAGTTCCAAGTTCTTCAAATTATGATATACACAAATCTAAAATTCCTTTGCTCTTAGTCAATAATTCAAGCTTCATGGCATGGTTATTACAAAAAGCAATAACTACGTGATTTTAGTTTTAATTGTCAATTTGAAACAACCTACAAACTCCTGGAGGGAAATCTCAGTGGGGGATTACCCATATTAGCTGGATCCTGGACATGTTTGGTGGGGTTGTTTTTCCTAAGCTGATTTATACAGAGATATGAGATACACTGTGTGGGAAACATTTCTAGGCATGTATTTGAATCACATAAAACTGAAGAAATTGAACTGAGCATGAACAAACAAGCGATCATGCATGTATCCAATCCTTTCTGCTCTTCATAAGACACCATGGGCTGTTTAAAGTTCTTGCCTTGACTTAGTCACAATTATGGACTAAAATCTGGAGCTGTAAACTTACATAAATACGTTTGTTTCCCAACTTGTGTTTTGTCATGGTATTTTAATACAGAAATGGAACACTCTATAAAGCCTTTTTTTTTTTTTTCAATGCAGTTTATTCAGGAACATTGAACAATCCTCGGACCCCGGGGAAAGCCAGCCCACATCTTAAATAGCCTCTGGGTAGCCAACCCAGGCGTGCCACGGGGGCAATGCAGATAGGTCCACATACATGGAAGCAAGCCAGATCCTCGGCCTTAGCCAAATGTGGAGTTGTTCGTGACAGAGAGCACTCACCATCGGGAAGGTGGAAGGCGGAAACCAGCTCCATCTTTAAGGCATAGCATTCCGCAGCTCTCTACAGTTCCCCCTTTTTGTTTTAGACGCATCAGGCAAGAGTAGAGGTCTGATCTCTGATATTAGAAATAAATTGGGACTTTGTACAGATGTTCATTTAGGTGTCATCCACCCAAAGAGCATCAGACCCGTCAGATACCTTTTTCTCAGAGGCGGGACCTGGGGCATCAACCCGCATGCAATCAGACATGCTCTTTTCTGGGTCCAAAGCGGCTGACCCTGAGTGCAGTGCTTAGCCTCGCATCCTGAGCGTAACATTTTAGCTTTTTATGGTATCCAACCATGCTTGGGGCAAATGTCCTGCTTCAATGGTAGTAAAGGTCTGAATGATCATGGCTGCATCACACTGTTGTGAGACTCTAATCTTGCATATATACCACAGGCAAACCAAGGAGACCAACACCAGAAGGCCTGCTAACGCTCCCATGCCCACCCATTCCTTCAGATGATTCATGGCTGCAGCAATCCATGTTGATAATCCTGTGGCTAGTCCTGCGTCCACTCCGGTAGAATTTACTGTGACAATGGCCACTCTCAGCTGCTCCATCGTAGTATCGAATTCTCCAGTCCAATTACCTAAAATATAGCTCGACAATTGTTTAGACAGATTTGCAGCACAGGAAAAATTCTCATGTTGTATGCTAGTGACACAAAGTCCAGCATACTTTCATTGACAGCCAAGTTGAGCGATTTGCCATAGGGTATCAATTTGCTCCTGCAAGAGGTCAATCCTCTGATTGAACACCATCAAGCTTCCTTTTAGTTGAGCATTAATTCCTTTATGTACAACTAAGGCATGAGCTACATTGGCTAAATGATTATTCAGGGTCTGAGCAGTCTGCCCAGTATGACTCATGGCTAATGCCCTGGTGGTAGCTCCAACAGCTGTCAATGAGATGGTAGTAACAATGATGGCTGTAGTTCCAAGATCCCTTTTCTGTCTGAAGAGAGTCATAGCGTGAGGGGCATCAATGGGCACAGGCACCCAGTGAGGCATGCGAATAACCAGGGCATACCTAAATTTACTAGCATTCCAGCATTGGGCAAAAAAGCAAGTATCATTACCACAATTACTTGGCTCTATCTGGCTAATAATGAATAAAAATGGGGGATATAGACCAACAGTTGCGGGCTTATAGGAAATATTATGAGAAGCCTTAACCCCTCGTTGGAACATCCTGCGTCAGTTCTAGAACTAGCAGTGGTGGTGTCCGAGGTCTGAGTAGGTTCAGGAGACCATTGCCCCCAGGGGCGAGACGTGCTCCATGCCAATTGACTAACTCCATGTTTTCCTCCTGGGAAATAGTAAGAGCTGGAGAGGACAGGGTCTCCACAAGGAGAGCAACAGAACAAGAAAATTTGAACATAGGGAACTTCCCAGAGACTCATACTCCAACCAAGGACTATTCATGGAGATAACCTAGAACCCCTGCACAGATATAGCCCAGGGCAGTTCAGAGTCCAATTGGGTTACATAGTAATGTGAAGAGGGACTGCCTCTGACATAATCTGATTGGCCTGCTCTTTGATCACCTCCCTCTGGGGGGGGAGCAGCCTTACCAGGCCACAGTAGAGGACAATACAGCCACTTTTGATGTGAACTGACAGACTAAGATCAGAAAGGAGAGGAGAACCTCCCCTATTAGTGGACTTGGGGAGTGGCATGCAAGCAGAGGGAGGAGGGAGGGTGGGATTGGGAGGAGAGGAGGGAGGGGCTTATGGGGGGATGCAGAATGAATACAGTGTAATTGATGAAAAATTTAAGAAAAAAGGGAAAAAAATAATTTAAGAACCTTAAATGACTATAAAGCCTTTTATAGCAACTATTTGACTAGAAACACAAAAGAAAATTATAGCAATTTGATTAAAATACTGACTTATGGGAAGACCCATGTATATTAATTGATTAAAGGAATACATGAAATTATAAAGTAAATGATTAATTATGAAACAAAGTCCTCACTCAGTCATCTCCTGGCACATATATGAAATCAACAGAAAAAAATCTTTAACACTTTTTAACATTAAAAAAAGAAAGCCAAAGTCAGTTTAAGGAATGATTAGATCAGTTAATAGTTACTTTACAAATTCCTCAATGATACAGCATACTCAAACATTGCCACAATATATATCCCATAATTATTCTCATTAGTCTACACACTGCAATATAGAAGTAAAAAAAAGACAGTATTTATTTAAAGTAGATAAGTGGTTCCAATTATCTGAAGTTTCATAAGAATTTAATAGATACATTCATCTCAGAATCAAGACAGTCACAGTGAAATAAGATTCAAATCAGTACAAAATGAGTAACTTCCAGGGTCTTTGTCTTGGGCTACTTGTCCATACCATGGTAATCCTGCTACAGGGAGTATGATTCTACCACACTGATTCCTTTAGTAACATTTCCAAGAATGGGTGTTAGATCACACAGTGCTAGAAATGAGGGGAGATAAACACAGTATTTCCAGATGAACAAAACTGACTGACCAATGCAACAAATCAAGCAGGGAAGGAAATTTGAATCCAGAGAACCTGCTAGCAGTTATACATACCTGAGAAGTTTTGATGATTTAATATGTACCCACTTTGGGCTACTTGAGCTAACATGGGCCACTAGAACCCCATAATATGCATTGTTTTCTGTCCTAAAGATATATATTGTAAATGGTTTATCAGACACAGAAGTGAAGCTTTACTGTTCAGTTCCTGGTGAGAGTTGAAGGGAGTGCTATGACCTACCATGACGCATAATACAGGAAAGATCAGCATAATAGCTGCAAACCAGGCTTCACCCTGGTTTTCCACAGGTGTGGTATTCCTGAATGTATGCCCTTTGACAAGTACATGAGATAGTTAGCAGCTTGTTGCTAAGAATGCTTAATGAAGCATTAAACCTCTTCACAGACGTCTCTTTAGAGAAGAGTTTATCCCTATTCTTTGTACATCCATCCTCCTGTGTAATTATTGTTACTAATCTATTTGGCTTTGCTTTATGCTTCTAACGATAATTTTCCATATGTTGCATGAAATATTTTGTACATTTCTTTCTGCTAGGGATTTTGAACCCCCATTGTAAGAAAACTAGTTTCCAGAGGTCATGTATAACTGATATGGGATTCCAGTTGCATTTACTGTTCCTTTGCCATTTTACTTACAAGCACTATTTTGCTAATAATGGTCATGAAAGGGTTATGCAAGGCGAAGGTCAGAGAAGTATTTATGACAGACATATGAAAGCATCCAAAGCAACTGCTACTTTCTTGCTGCTGTAGTTGTGCATATCTGTAATCTCTGCTCTGGGAAGGCTGAGGTAGGGGTGTTGCCATGAGGCCCACCTGAGCTACAGGCTAGTCTAGGCTACATGGCAAGATCTTCTCAATTTTATAATAGTTCTGTATATTTAGGAATATTGTCTTCCACCGTGAATGTTAGTCACCCTTTTCAGGTACACTGATAAAATTCCAACTCGTTATAAAGTCTTACCTTTTTCTGGATTTTGTTTTGTTTAATTACCTTCACATTTCTAAACTTCTTTGTCTTTATGTTATTCCTAAGAAATTTCAGTCTTCTCCATGGGAGACAAGGTTTCCTATCACGCTTGGGGCTGTACTGGCTTATACAGCTTCACCACTGCACTCATTCTGCTTCCTAACTTACTTTCATATACCTATGTACAAAGGCTCTCACATTTGCACATACACTTTCCTATCACAAGTGTTGGGGCATCATGTTCACTGTCTGATGAGGAAATTTCGTGCTGATTACTTAGAGACATGTTCTTCTAGGAACTTTCTCCTTCTAACGCCATGTCTCTCAATAATAAGTGGAAATTTTCAAATGATTATACTATTCTATGGATTGCCTGGCATGCAAAATACACTACATTACATATATAATCAAAGAAAGGCAATGGTTGATGTAGTGGAAGGGCAAGCCACAGCAGCATAGGGAACTTTTCCTTGTGTTCTCACTCTCCTATACATGCATCCTGTTACAGGACACAAAAATCCACACTAACACATGTGAAATGCCAATCTCACCCCACTTAGCAACAGAGGCTAACTGTTCTCCAATGCCATGTTGGCATTCTAAAGCAGGTGAAATTTCAAAAAACTTACATTGAAACAAACTATCAAACAACTGAAGGGTTTCTTGAGCAAATATTTAGAGCAAATGATTATCTAATAATATTTCCATATTTTTTTTTGCAGTTCTAGGGGAAAGTTTCCTTGCCCTTGTGAACATCTTTACTCAGCAACACAGTGACACTTGTTATAAGCAAGGCTGAGGATTATAATAAAATACCATGATTATAGCACACCTCATACTCGTCAGATCCCTAGGCATCAAGAAATGACATTTCCAGTGAAGAGTATTCTTTGAGAGAATCTGGCTTGAGATCTGATCAATTTAGCTAGGAGTATACCATGCAGGAGTAGATTCTGCTTGTCATACTGCAATGTTAACACTGATCATTTCGTGTGACTGTAGAAACACTACTTTCACTCACCTTTGTATTTTCCTGCTTCAAGAAAAAAATAATTGAATTCACCAATCTCTGAAATAGGTGAATTGAACTGGATAGGGAGTGTTTAATCACTGTGCAATTGAACATATTTGTTTGTGTTCTACACTGTCAGAGACTATGTTTTTTGTTTTTTTGTTTGTTTGGTTTTGTTTTTAATTTCTATAGGACCATGCACTCTCCGGTAAGAAGCAATTTGTATGAGGCCGAGTCCATCCTGTCAAGGTGATCTGATGGCACCCACATGCCAGCACTAGCAGGTTGCTCTACCCACAAGATTGTCTTTCTTTTAATGGAACTTTGAAAGGTCACTATTTCCTGTCGGAACTGCTGTTGACAAAGATGACTATCCTAAGTAGAAAATATTTTACTGCAGGCTGACTTAATCAAGGCAAGGTGTGAGCTCTTTTTTATATATTTGGATTTATTTAGTGTGAAAGCTTTGCAGTCAGCTTCTTTCCCTCAGGCTTCTACCTTCCAGGGCGTAAGGAAATGTAAGAAAACTAGGAAGAGTGAAAGCAGTTTCGAAAAAACAAACAAACAAAACAATTATTTTTGCTGATGATTATTGTTCTTTCTCCAGGAAATAAAAGTTGAATAAAACAGGCTTTTTATTATCTTTAGATCCAAGCTGTTTGTATTTTCAACTATGAGAAATGTGACTTTCAGTATATCATATGGTCCCTGATTTAAGCTTTTCTACTGAAACCTGATTTTGCAAAATGCCTAATTCATCAGACATTTCACATAATCAAAGAATGAGAAAAGCAAGAAGTGAAAATATACTAAAGAGTAAAATGATGGTTCCTGTGATCTTTGCTCCATTAAAGTAAATTAGGATAGATTTTAACTATGGCTTTCAAAGCTGTAGTGGGAAGGACAGCATCTTCCAAGAGTTTATATGATGGTACTGATTAAGCATAAGCTGATAGGCTTTCTGTGTAAGGAAAACATAGTATTTCTTAGCCAATGTTCTTCAGAACAGTCAAATGTTAAAACGGTATCAATTTCAAACCCACAGACAGAGCATAAATAGAACAACACTTCCATAAGTCCTCTTTACTTATTGAAATGATTCCAAACATGGACACGGCCTGTTCGGCGAATGGCATATGCTTTGCTGTGATAAGAATGTGGCATATAATCCCTCTCGCCTAGAGAATGCTATGTCATACCTTATCAGACTATGTATGTGGGTTACTGGATTCCACTCTGGGCTCCAAAGCTCAATCTAACTCTCTTATCTCCAGCACAAGTGTTTCATGGATGTCCAATGGGTGCAACCAAGAGAGAGCAATTCAAACTCTGTATATACTCTGCCTTTCCAGGTGAATTATGACACAGCCTTGATAAAACTGAAAACAGGATAAATCAGGAAAGTTCATGAAAATGGCTACATGTTGTATAACTTTATAATTATGAGATGGCCAGAATAAGCAAATCTGTGATGATTAAAGGTCAGCATTGATTGTTAGATATTATGTAGGGGAGGAAACAGAGTAATGAATGATTGCTAAATATAATGACTTTCTTCACAGGATAATAAAAAGTTCTGAATATTGGTATGATAAGAAAAAAATCTACTCTGACCACTGATTCATATAATTCTGTATTTCAAAAAACTGAATTACAGCTCAAAAAAAAAAAAAAACAAAAGCTGATAAAATATTTGGAGTACAGAAAAATATAATTTTCTTTTAATAAGAATTCTCATATTTCCAAAATAATGATTTATGACATTCAACAAAAATTTAGAAATATGCTACTTTGGAGACAATAGAACTCTCTAAAAGTCTTTAGTGTATTTTAAAAGTATATAAGCAGCCAGTCTCCTCATGAGACCTGATAGGTTAGGGTCAGATAGAAGGGGCAGAGGACCTTCCCTATCAGCAGAATAGGGGAGAAACATAGGAGGAGATGAGGGAGGGAAAAAGGGATTGGGAGATGAGGATGGGGGCTACAGCTGGAATACAAAGTGAATAAATTGTAATAGATAATTAATAAAAAATTTTAAAAGTATTTAAGCAGTTATATGACTAAGTTTTTAGTACACTGATATAGATAGGTTAGAATGTTAGACTGCCTATTTACACAAATAAGAATGTAAATGTCAGTATTAACATGTGTGTTTGTTTTTAAATTTTTATTTAGTACATGGAACAACTCTGTGAACCATAGCTAAATTTCTGAATCCTCTTTAATATTGCATATTTTCTTAAAAGTTTGTATTACAGGGAGGGGCCAAGATGGCGGCACCAGGAGAACACTGAGTCTGAGGAGCAGGGCAACATTTTCAATACAGCAACCAAGAGACTGAACTCTGGGCCCTAAAACAACAGCGATCATGTTTCCCAGGTGAGAGGAAACCCCCATGGTGTGGGAATCAGTCTGGTCCACGCTCAGGTCACCCAGCCAGAACCCGGAAGAGATCCCGGATTCCGAAGGCACTAGGTCCCCAGACCAGAGCCACATGCCTGTGTGTCCTGATCACCTTCCCAGGCTGATTGGTGGGCACAAAAAACACCAGAGATTGGGAGTCCCAGTTGCGAGAAAATCCCACAGGAAAGGAAGCAAACGGCACTGACTTGGGTCACCCAGTCTTTCCCTGGAAAAATCTCACAGACAGGCGGGTAGGAGCTGCCATCACTGAACTGGGCTCCAGCTGTGCACCCAGCTCTCCAGCACAGACTGAGCTGTAAGCTCCAGGGCATCAGAGACTGGGAGTCACTGTTGGGAGAAATCCTCACAGGGAACAAAGCAAAGGGGACTGACTTAGGCCACCCAGTATATCCCTGGCCCACCCAGTATATCCCTGCAAAGGGCCCATTGACCAGCCCAACCCACGGACCTGCTGTGCACCAAATAGCCTGCTGTTACCAGGAGAGCAGTACCCAACCACCACAGATTACCACTTGGGTACTGGGGCACAGAGCCCCAACCTCAGACCTACAGAAGCCTGGAATCCCCAAGATCAACACCCAGATACCGCTCCAAGGGGCAACCAGTTATCCCTAACAAAATGACCAAACCACAGGACACACAGGTTACAGCAGCAGATCACTAAATTTACAGCAAGAAACACAGAAGCAGGGCAGCTATCTTAGGGACTTCTCCAGGTGAGAAGAGAGCCCTCTCCACTAACACGGACCACAGTTACCACTCAGGTCTCTATGCCTGAGGTGGTCAGCAGCAACTCCTGAAAAACACCAGCCATCCAGTGACTATACCCAAAAAGCTGAGAAGGCTTCCTTCAGGAAAAAACATCTTCCAACCAAGGGGATTCTCTCCACCACAGGATTCCAGGAACCACTAGAAACTAACCCCAAATACCTAAGATACCCAATGTGTAGAGGCCAGCATAAAAGTTCAACCAACAAAAGACAGAGCAATATGGCATCTCCAGAACCCAGTTATCCAGGGGCAAGTAGCCCTGGACACCCCAGCATAATTGAAATTAAAGAAGATGATCTAAAATCTATGCTCTTGAAAAGGATAACAGAGGAAACAAATAAAATGCATAAAGACCCTAGAGGAAGATAAACTCAAACAGATTATGGCCATCTGTAAAGAAATACAGTAAGTTGCAGCCGAACAGTTTGTGGCCTTTAGAGAAAAAATGCTTAAATCACTGAAAGAAATAAAAGAAACAGAGGATTGTTCAAACAAACAGCTGAAGGAATTGAAGGAAAAACAGGAAAATACAGACAGACTGGTGAAGGAAATCAACAAAATGGCTCAAGATCTGAAGATAGAATTGGAAAAATTAAAGAAAACACAAATGGAGGAAATTATGGAGAGAAAGAACTTAGGGAAGGAAACAGGATCTACAGAGGTAAGCATAACCAACAGACTACAAGAGATGGAAGAAAGACTCTCAGGTGTGGAAGATAAAATGGAAGAAATAGATGTATCTGTCAAAGAAAATGCTAAATCTAAAAAATTCCTGACACAGACCATCCAAGAAATCCAAGACAACATAAAAAGACAAAACTTAATAATAGGAATAGAGGAAAGAAGATTCCCTGGTCTAAGGCCCAGAAAATATTTTCAACAAAATCATTGAAGAAAATTTCCCCAACATAAAGGAGAGGCCTAAAAGAATACAAGAGGCTTACAGAACACCTAATAAATTAAACCAGAAAAGAAAATACTCCCTCCACATAATAATCAAAATAGTAAGTATACAGAACAAAGAAAAAATACTAAAAGCTGCAAGGGAAAAAGGCCAACTAACATATAATGACAAACCAATTAGAATCACACCTGACTTTTCAACAGAGACTATGAAAGCCAGAAGGACCTGGACAGATATCATGCAAACCCTAAGAGAACAGAGATGTCAGCCCAGGCTATTATACCCAGCAAAACTCTCAGTCCTCACAGATGGAGAAAACAAGATATTCAATGATAAGAGAAAATTTCAACAACCTACACACAAATCCAGTGTTAGAGAAGACACTAGAAGGGAAAATACAACCCAAGAAAACTAGCTATTTTCAAGAAAACACAGGAAATAATTAAGCTCACTACAGTAAAACAAAAAGCAACCAAGCATACATCCTTATGACCACAGCCAACATCAAAATCAAAGGATCTAACAGCCACTGGTCATTAATCTCTCTCAACATCAATGGACTCAATTCTCCAATAAAAAGACACAGACTAACAGAATGGATGCATAGACAAAATCCAGCAATCTATTGCATACAAAAAACACACCTAAGTCACAAAGATAGACATTACCTGAGGGTAAAAGGTTAGAAGACTGCTTTCCAAGCAAATAGACCCAAGAAGCAAGCAGGAGTAGCCATTCTAATATCTGATAAAATAGACTTTCAACCAAAATTATTCAAAAGAGATGGGGAAGGACACTTCATACTCATCAAGGGAAAATTCCACCAGGAAGATATCACGATCCTGAACATCTATGCCCCAAATACAAGGGCACCCACATTTGTAAAAGAAACATTGATAAAACTTAAACCACACATAGGTCACAAAGCAAGCTTCAACTGATACAAGAAAATTGAAATAATCCTTTGTATCCTGTCTGTTCACCATGGAATAAGGCTGGACCTCAACAACAACAGAAATAGCAAAAAGCCTACACACACATGGAAACTGAACAACTTGCTACCAAATGACAGCTGGGTCAGGGAAGAAGTAAAGAAAGAAATTAAAGTCTTCCTAGAACTCAATGAAAATGAAGACACAACATACCCAAACTTATGGGACACAATGAAGGCAGTGCTAAGAGGAAAGTTCATAGCACTAAGTGCCTTCAAGAAGAAATTTGAGACAGCTCATTCAAGCAACTTAATGGCTCACTTGAAAACCCTAGAAAAAGAAGAAGCAGACACACCAAAAAGGAGTAGATGGCTGAAAATAATCCAACTCAGGGCTGAAATCAATCAATTAGAAACAAATAAAACAATTCAAAGAATCAATGAAACCAAGAGCTGGTTCTTCAACAAGAGAGACAAACCCTTAGCCAAGCTAAGTAAAAGGTAGAGACACACCATCCAAATCAACAAAATCAAAAATGAAAAGGGGACATAACCACAGACACCGAGGAAATCCAAACAATCATTAGCACTTACTTCAAAAGTCTATATGCCACAAAATTTGAAAATTTAAATGAAATGGAAAATTTTCTTGATTGATTTGAATTACCAAAGCTGAATCAGGATCAGGTAAATCAATAAAATAGTAATATATCACCCAAGGAGATAGAAGCAGTCATTGAAAGTCTCTCATTCAAAAAAAAGAAAAAAGCCCAGTACCAAATGGTTTCAGTGCAAAATTCTACCTGACCTTCAAAGAAGAGCTAAAACCAATTCTCTTCAAACTATTCCACAAAATAGAAACAAAAGGAACATTACCAAACTCATTATATATAGCCACAGTCACCTTGGTACCTAAACCTCACAAAGACCCAACAAAGAAAAAGAATTTCAGGCCAATCTCCTTTATGAACATTGGTGCAAAAATACTCAACAAAATACTTGCAAACCGAATAGAAGAACAAATCAAAGATATCATCCACTATGACCAAGTAGGCTTCATCCCAGGCATGCAAGGGTGGTTCTATATATGGAAATCCATCAATGTGATCCACCATATTAATAAACTGAAAGAAAAAAAAACACATGATAATCTCCCTAGATGCTGAAAAAGCATTTGACAAAATCCAACATCCATTCTTGTTTAAAGAATTGGAGAGATCAGGGATACAAGGCACATATCTAAACATATTAAAGGCAGTACACCGCAAGCCTATAGCCAACATCAAACTAAACAGAGAGAAACTTAAAGCAATCACACTGAAATCGGTTTCAAGACAAGGCTTCCCACTCTCTCCATATCTCTTCAACATAGTTCTGGAAGTCCATGCTAGAGCAATAAAACAGTTGAAGGAGATCAAGGGAATACAAATTGGAAAGGAAGAAGTCAAATTACCACTATTTGCAGATGATATGATAGTATACCTGAGTGACCCCAAAAACTCTACCAGGGAACTCCTACAGCTGATAAACACCTTCAGCAAAGTGGCCAGATACAAAAGACAAAAGGGCTGAAAAAAAAATTAGAAAAACAACACCCTTCAAAATAGCCACAAATGACATAAAGTACGTTGGTGTAACCCTAACAAAGCAAGTCAAAGATTTGTATGAAAAAATTTTCAATTCTCTGAAGAAAGAAATAGGAGAAGACATCAGAAGATTAACACAGTAAAAATGGCCATGTTACCAAAAGCAATCTACAAATTCAATGCAATTCCCATTAAATTACCAACGTAATTCTTTACAGATCTGGAAAGAAAAATTCTCAACTTCATATGGAAAAACAAGAAACCAAGAATTGCTAAAACAATCCTGTACAAAATAAGATCTTCTGTGGCAGGTTCCTAGGTTGTTTCCTGTTTTCTTCTTCTGATGTCTATCCTCTTTGCCTTTCGGGATGGGGATTGAGCGTTTTAGTCAGGGTCCTCTCTTAATTTGTTTCTTTAGATGTACAGGTTTTAGTAAGTTTATCTTATGTTATATGTCTATATGAGTGAGAGGAAAACAGGAAACAACCTAGGAACCTGCCACTAAGGGCCGCTGAAAGGCTCTGCCCTGCAGTCTATCAGAAGGAAGAAGAGGAGGACCTCCCCATCAGTGGACTTGGGGAGGGGCATGTGCAAAGAAGGGGGAGGGAGGGTGGAACTGAGAGGGGAGGAGGGAAGGGCTTAAGGGGGGATACAAAGTGAATAAACTGTAATTAATAAAAAAGAAAATAAAAAAGAAAGTTTAAATTCATCACACACACACACACACACACACACACACACAAAGATCTTCTGGAGGCATCTCCATCCCCGATCTTAAGCTGTACTATAGAGCAACAGTTATAAAAACTGCATGGTATTGACATAGAACCAGAATGGTGGATCAATGCGCTGGAACCGAAGACCCAGAAATAAACCCACACAATTATGTACACCTGATCTGTGACAAAGATGCCAAAAGCACAAATGGAAAAAAGATAGCATCTTCAACAAATGGTGCTGGTCTAACTGGATATATACATGTAGAAAAATGAAAATAGATCCATATTTATCACCCTCACAAAACTAAAGTCCAAGTGGATCAAAGGCCTCAACATAAAACCAGACATATTAAATCGGTTAGAAGAAAAAGTGGGGAAGACCCTAGAACTCATTGGTACAGGAGACAATTTCCTGAACAGTACACCAAAAGCACAGGCTCTAAGAGCAACAATCAATAAATGGAAACTCATGAAACTGAAAAGCTTCTGTAAAGCAAAAGACACCGTCATCAAAACAAAACGACTGCCTACAGACTGGGAAAGCATATTCAACAACTCTTTATCTGAAAGAGGGCTAATATCCAGTATATATAAAGTACTAAAGAAGCTGAAAAGCAGCAAACCAAATAATCCAATTAAAAATGGGGAACAGAGCTAAACAGAGAATTCTCTGTAGAGGAATATGGAATGGCAGAGTAACAATTAAAGAAATGCTCAACATCATTAGCCATTAGGGAAATGCAAATCAAAAGGACCCTGAGATGTCACCTTACACCCATTAGAATGATCAAGATGAAAAACTCAGGTGACAACACAGGCTGGAGAGGTTGTGGAGAAAGGGGAACCCTCCTCCACTGCTGGTGGGATTGTAAACTGGTACAACCACTCTGGAAATCAATCTGGCACTTTCTCAAACAACTAGGAATAGTGCTTCCTCAAGGTCCAGCCATACCACTTCTAGACATTTATCCAAAAGAGGCTCAAGTAGAACAAAAAGGACTTTTGCTCAACCATGTTTATAGCAGCTTTATTTGTAATAGCCAGAAGTTGGAAACAGCTCAGATGCCCCTCAACTGAAGAATAGATGCAGAAATTGTGGTACATCTACATAATGGAGTATTACTCAGTAATGAAAAATAAGGAAATCATGAAATTTGCAGATAAATGGTGGGATCTGGAAAGGATCATCCTGAGTGAGCTGTCCCAGAAGCAGAAAGACACACATGGTATATACTCACTCATATAGACATATAATATAGGATAAGCATACTAAAATCTGTACATCTAAAGAAACTAATCAAGAGGTAGGGCCCTGACTAAAATGCTCAATCCCCATCCTGAAAGGCAAAGAGAATGGACATCAGAAGAAGAAAACAGGAAACAACCTAGAAACCTGCCACAGAGGGCCTCTGGCAGGCTCTGCCATGCAGTCTATCAAAGCAGACGCTGAGACTTATGGCCAATGGTTGGACAGAGTGCATGGAATCTTATGTAAGAAGTGGGAAATAGTAAGATCTGGAGAGGACAGGAACCCCACAAGGAGAGCAACAGAACCAGAAAATTGAGCAAAGGGGTCTTTCCTAAGACTCATACTCCAACCAAGTATCATGCATGGAGAAAACCTAGAACCCCTGCACAGATGTAGCCCATGGCAGTTCAGTGTCCAAGTGGGTTACATAGTAATGTGAAGAGGGACTGCCTCTGACATAATCTGATTGGCCTGCTCTTTGATCACTTCCCCCTGAGCGGGGAGCAGCCTTACCAGACCACAGAAGATGACAATGCAGCCACTCCTGATATGTTCTGATAGACTAAGATCAGAAGGAAGGAGAGGAGGACCTCCCCTATCAGTGGACTTGGGGAGGGGCATGCATGAAGAAGGAGGAGGAGAGAGTGGAACCGGGAGGGGAGGAGGGAGGGGTTTATGGGGGGATACAATCTGAATAAAGTGTAATTAATAAAATAAAATAAAATTAAAAATATTTTATACAAATATAAAAAATAAAAAAATTGTATAACAAATAAAATGTATAAGAACACATATGCAGGTATAATTAAGAGAAACACATATACTTTAGTTTCCTGAAGCAGAAAGGTGATTAATAGCTAATGGCTGGTCATAATTCAGAAGTCCATGTTGAAGCCCATATGAAAAATTCACATCCTAGTTGAGAACAATTTGGAAGTTTGTAATAAATCATTTTCCCTGAAATTTCACTTTAAAAATTCATGCTATTTTATTTAATCTTTCATTCATTATTTCAGATCTCTCGCCATTTCAGTTATTCTCACTCTTTTCAGTTAAAGTATTTAATATTTGATGGATCACAAGTATTATCAAGTAACTGATGTAAATATTTTTTACGATTATATTTTTTTAAAGTTGTGTTTTGTATTTGAGGATGTGTGTATGAGGAGCCGCATGACTGTGGAACACAGAGGACAGCTCTCCTCTTCCACTTTGTCCCAGGCAGCAAACTCAGGTTGTCAGGCTTGACAGCAAGCCCTTTCCCTGCTGAATCATGTTGCTGCTCCCACAATTCTTCTTAAAATAAATATAAAAATAGGAGATGTCATGTATGCCTTTTCATTTATCTATCAAATAAGATCCTGGTAGCATATAACAGTACTTTTAGACATCGTGCAGGAAGTTTAAATAAAAAACTGCTGACATACAAAGTCTTTCCACAATTTAGTTGAAAAAAAAAAGAACAATGACAAACATTGTTCTAAGTATCTGCTAAAGGACAATTCTAGAAACAGGCAGCCTTTTATTAGTTACAATCTGATATCCATTTCAAGAAGCCATGGATAGGAGGTGGGTTTCACAAATAGAAACTCTCAAAGAAAGCGGAAACTATATTTAATAGTGGATTTTGATTTTTAAAGTTAATGTTTAGGAATAGGAAAGATAATACTAAATAGGAAAGAAAATACTGAACAGAGAATACTGAATAAGAAAGATACTAAAAAATTACTAGTTAACTAACATGGGATTGCCTCATGTTACTTCTTACATGAGCAAATTAAAGCAAAGCTGCCTCTGTCAGTCTAAAAACAACTGGCATCATATCGAGATTGGCCTGTTATTTTTCTAACTCTGATTTCTCACACAGGCTTTCAGTCCTTCAAGAGTATACAAAATGATTGTATCCTGCTGCTGTCACATGACATAAGTTAGAGATAGGCCAAATATAACCAGGTGTTATTAGAAAAGGAGTATGTTCTATTTCCCACATCTCTCTCTTTTATCCTGTTTCCCCGCATAGGTAAGTATGCTGGTTAATCTTTCTCCTTGTTATACAGGGGGAGGCAGAGGAAGAACAGGAAATCCTGATAACAAATATTTTTCATATTCAAAATAAACACTACACTAGTAACAAAGAGAAGAAAGTATTAAACTTCACTTGGAGTTTTTCAAGTATTTAAAAAGATCAGAACAAATAGAAAATATTTGAGTGTTTTTCTGTGCATTCTTCAGATGGACACATGGAATCATAGCACTAAGACTAGATTAGGAAGAGAAGAAAAGGAGGAATTTTGGTGAGTAGATGGGGTCCCACTACTTAGAGGGGAAGTACACATAAGCTCCCGTCCTTAGCAACGAAGCCATCTCAATCTGACAACTCAAAGGAAAAGTTAGGATTTTATTTTATTTTATTTTATACCAGTAGAACCTTTATATAACATAAACCACAGTTAAGGTCATCAGGTATATAATATAAACCACAGTTAGGGTAGGGGGCAATATTCTCATCAGATGGACAGCTCAAGATGGACTCAAAGGTATTTTTTGAGAATTTTTTTTTGTCTCAAATATCTTTCTTTTGGCATATTTTTATCTTATGACCATTTGCTTTAATGTTATGGTTTTTTAATTATATATTTTTATGGTGTGTGTGTGCGTATGTGTGTGTTTGTTGTTTTACTGTGTTTTTTTCTTCCTCTTCTTTTCTTTTTTTATTTGCTTTTTTTGAGAAATCAACAAAAATTTTTATTGAAAATTCATTTGTAAAAGAAATTAAGAAAGAAAGAAAGAAAATTCTAAAGCATTTTTAAAACCAAATTTACATATAATGTGTTGTTAAGTGCCCTTTTGCCCAGTATTCCTTACCATGTCCTGTAAACAGGCGACACTTCCTGGGGAGTGATTGGAACACCAACCCAGATACAAACCTACAATTTGTCCTGCCTTCAAAAAGTGCAGAGTAAAAAGTGGTGCAGAAATTGTGAGAGTGGCCAGCCAATGACTGGTCAAGCTTGAGACCCATGTTATGAAAGGGAGCCCACTCCTGACATGGCCCACAGGGACAGGAATCAGAGACTGCATATCCCAGAGACCCATAACACATATGAGAAAAATAAAAGTCAATGAAATGATTCCTCTTGTTATTCTGCTATACTCACTGATTGGCATCTAGCCCAATGTCATCAGAGAGGCTTCATCCAACAACTGAAGGAAATAAATGCTTAGACCAACAACTAAACATTAGGTGTAGCTTGGGAAATCCAGCAAAAGAGGGGAAGAATGATTGTAGGGGCCAGAAGGGTCAAGGATACCACAAGAAGACCAACAGAATCAATTAGCTTGGGCCTATAGGGGCTCACAAAGTCTAAACCACCAACCAGGGAGCCTACATGAGCCTGACCTAGGCCTTCTGCACATACATCACAGTTGTGTAGCTTGATATTCTTTGAGACTCCTATTCGTGACAGCAGGAGCTGTCTCTGACTCTGTTGTCTGTTCTTGTAGCCCTTTTCCCCTACTGGGTTGTCTTGTCTAGCCTTAACAGAAAAGGAGGTGCCCAGTCTTACTGTAACTTGATATGCCATGGCTGATTGATAGCCACAGAAGCTGGACCTTTCCTAAAGAAAAATAAAGGAAGAGTGTACAGGTGGGTGGGTGGGTGTGAGGGAAGCAGGGAAGTATGTGAGTGTGTGTGCGTGTGTGTGTGTGTGTGTGTGTGTGTGTGTGTGTGTGTGTGTGTGTGTGTATAGGGGGACTGGGAGAAAAGGGAGGAGAATAAACTATGATCAGAATGTAAAATAAATAAAGTAAAATAAATAAAAATTCAGGTCAACCCAGTAGTTGCTGGAGCTAAAATGAACATGATGAGGGTCTGACTTTGAACTTGTCATTACCTATGCGATAGGTATCTTATGGTCTCTTTGGTTAATTATTCCTAAAAGTTACTGCAGCTTTCTATTTTCTAGCCTGTGTTCTGCATTAAAATACCAGGCATAACAAACACATGAGATAGAACCAATCTGTCAGAACTCTAAATACTAAAGAGGAAAGACTCAAATGACAATAAAAGCAACTATTCTGTTTGCAGCATGTTTTTGCAATTTACAACAGCAGTGTTGGTATACTCTATCCAACATGGTGGTTGTTTATCCAAGTTATATTTTTTTCTTTTGTTTGAATTGATTAGTTTCCATTTAGTGTAAGAACATTTTAGCATTCATAAGCATGTAGATGTCAAAGTGGTATATCTCTATTAATATTTCTAAGTATCTTTTGTGCTAAAAGTATAATAGATGCTCAAGTTGTTGACTTGAGTAGCACATACACATAGGAACACACATAAACATGCACAGACACACAAAGAAAGAGAGAGAAAGAAAGAAAAAGAAAGTGAGGAGAGAGATAAAAAGAGGAGAGAGAGAAAGAGAGAGAGAGGGAGAGAGAGAGAAAAAACTGCCCAACTGATGCAGAAGAGCCAATATTACATTTAATATTCCTCTCTTGGTCTTTGTCCAGGGACTGAAAAATGTCAGAGAGGCTTCTTTTGTCTGTAAATGGTAGTATGTGTGTCCTTAATATTACTAGACTCTCTTTTTTCATAGACTTTCATAATCAGGAAAGGCAAAACTTATGAAAACTAAACTGAAAATTTAGTCTCAACTTTTCTTCTAGAGCAATGAACAATGAACTTCACTATTGACTTTATTTCTCTCCTTGACTGGTAGTCACTGGTTGCTACAAGCAGCTTTTCAGAAGAAGGAAACCATCTCAGCTTAAGTAGCTGCTTACAGTTTTCTTCATTTTCGTGCTCATCAACTTCACATTCCTATCATTGCAGTGTTGACCAATTTCAGTTCATCTTACCTTTAATATTTGATGCCACTGTTTTCTTCAGTAAGATTCCTTGATGTAGCTACTTCCTTTGGTTTCTTGTAAGCCTACTTGAGGCTAATCAAGTTCTAACCTTTAATGACAGAAATTGATCAGAAGAATCACACTTTAGGCCTCTTCCTAAGAGAGAGAGAGATCGTAACTGATTCTTGTGAATGTATTGCTGACATGCCAACTAACTGTTCCCCATATGGTGATGAATTAAAAAACAAAAACAACTAAGATGCAATAATTTTCATTCCATGAATAACTTTTATTCTAGTTCATCAAGAAGGAATATAAATTTGTGTGCTCCACTGTCTATATAAGGAGGCAGAGAAAATTGGGACAGAAAATGCATTCTCATTCATTCATTCATTCATTCACTTTACATCTAGATTGTAGCCCCTGCTCCTCTACTCCCACTCTCACTCTCCCTCCCTCTTCCCCTTAAGCCCCTTTCCCTACTCCTCAGAAAAGGGGAGACCTGAACCCCACCAACCCACCAGGGCAGATCAAGTCAAATCAGAAATGAGTGCATTCTCTTCCCCTGTGGCCTGGTGAGGCAGCCATGCCATGGGGAAGGGATAAAAAACAAGTATGAGACAGCCCCTGCTCCCCTTATCAGAGCACCAATATGAAGATGGAACTGTCCAATAGCTACATCTGTTTAGTAGGTTCAGTCTATGCATAGTGCTTCAGTCTCTATATGCCCTCCTTGGGCCCATGTTACTTGGCACTGTTGGTCTTCTTGTAGATCTCCTGTCCGTTCCTTCTGTCTTTCCCACAAGTGTTCCATAAAACTCCAGGTGTTCTGCCCAGTGTTTGGCTATGACTCTCACTATCTGGTTTGATCTGCTGCTGGGGGATCTTCTCAGGGGGCAGTATGCTAGACTCCTGTCTGCAAGCATAGCAGAGTGTCATTAATAGTTTCAGGGGTTAGCTCTCTCCATTAGGGTTAGTCTCAGGTTGGGCCAGACATTGGTTGGGTCTTCCCTTAATCTCTGCTCTATTTTCATCCCTGCACATCTTGTAGGCAGGATAAATTTTGCATTGAAGTTTTTTTTTGGGGGGGTTGTATTCCTCTTCCTCCACTAGGAGTCCTGTCTAGTTAGAGGTTGGCCTCTTCCATCTTCATGACCCCTGCTAGATTCTCAGCTAGATTCACTCCCATAAGCCCCCAGGAACCTACCCTATCATAGGTCTCCAGTTTGTCACAGAGATGCCCCTACCTACAGTTTCTCTTCTCTCCACAAGCTCTCCCATCCTCTCCAGGTCTGACCTCCATCCTCATTTCTCTCAAAGTTCCCTCTCCTACTGTTTTCCTTCTTCAATGACTTCTCCTGTCTATTTTATTTCCTCTTTTCAGTGAGATTTAGGTCTTTCTTGTTACTTACCTTCTTTGGGTCTATGGATGGTGGAAAATGCATTCTTTCTAAATTCTTTCAATTATAATTCTACTTGAGCTGGTTCATTAGGAAACATACAGTGGGTGCAAGGTAGTTTTCAGACATAGTCCTTGCCATTTATTTCTGGGTTGTGTCTCATTGGGCATCACTGTGGACATTATATGTGTAGGTTTTTGGCCAGCTGGCTTTTATTTACATTGGAGTATGGAAGGTACAGTCAGAAAATTAGAAAGTGGAAGGCAATGTTGGGGGTTGAGTAATTTCCTCTACTTTGCTTGAGTTCTGTATTTGGAAGTAAATGTGGCTTACTAAAGCTTATAGTCCTTATTATGTTGCTTCTCCCTTTGTATTCTAAATACACTACTTGTAGTGATGGTTACTTAATTCTATAGGGTAAACATTTTTGTTTGTTTTCTTTTCAGATCAGTGGATAGCTATGTGTTTATACAAATTATATCCTAGAAATCATCTCATTGTAATTATGACTATGGTGTGTGTGTGGGGGGGTCCATGCATGTGTGCCTATGGGAGTGGGTACATGAATTTACAGTTACACATGTAAGCCAAAGATCGACATTGGATATCTCAGGCATCATTCTCCACCTTGTGTATTCATGGGGTCTTTCACCTGAACCTGGATATTTTAGATTTACCTTGTCTAACTTTATTTTTCCTACGTGCTGGAAAACTATGCTCTGGTTATTTCATTTGCACAACCAGCTCTTACTTGCTGAGCTACCTGCCCAACCCTCTGAAATCATCCTTATAACATTATAACCCTTGTATTATCTGTCAGATACGAAAAGGAGAAATGGTAGATGTGGGAATGGGAACCCAGCAACCTGTCAATCTCCATTCACTGACCAGTGATTCTCATGCCTATCAAACCATACCATGACTGCCAACTTCCTGAAATTATATACAGAAATAGAGAGAAGATGCTTTCCCAAAGCCTGACAGTTAACTGAAGGTTAATCATGCCTTAGGTGTCTTTTAGAGTCCTGGATAGAAAACACTTTATATAATGGTACTATGAAAAAAAATACAAAAATATCCAGAAATAAATGTAGTTTTTCAAACTTGCAAGTGAAGATGCTCATATCGTTCCTCTGGGGGAAGAGAGGACATTGCAAGTGCCACCCACTCCCTCTCTAACTCACCACAAAGAAACCTGAATTCATTCTTGAGGATATTTTTACCTCTCTCGGCCTATTTTCTTTAAGCAAGAATTCATGATATTTTGTATTTATTTCTGTGAAGAGTTTGAAGGGTAATTGTGTGGCTTTTGATCAGGAAGAGACTGTCCCCACATACTGGGGAAGAAAACACTTTTCATCAAGAGTGACCTTTCAGTGCGCTGTTGACATTTTTGTCTCTTGCTTTGTAAGAGATAACTTCCCAATTTATTGTGGAGAGGCTTTTTCAATCTTGTTGTCAGTGAAAATAAACTTTCAGTGTATTATTATCAAATGAGGTCTCTCTTCTCTTGTGGACTGAGGATTTGTAAAGAAACACAGGGCTATCTGGATTTCCCTCTACCTCAATTTGAATTATGTTTAATCTTGCCAACATTGGTTTATCAATCATTTTGTAACATGGTGTTTTAAGTGAAAATCAAGGATGATAAAATATTTTTAAAGAAAAGTCAGTAGAAAATAAGGAATTCTAACACATTTTCTGTTTTTTAATAAATACATAAAGCTCTTTGCCATTTCCCTCAATTATTTTGATTAACATGATAATAAGATCTTTTAAATCATCATTATATCATATTTCACAGCCTGATGTAAAAAGAATCATTTCACAGAAATAATCATGACTAGCATTGATAGATGAATGTTGATGCCATAACAGTATAAGGCATATTTACACCATCTTAACATACAGAAACACCATACACCTACACAAAAGAACCACAGATCAGGAACAAAGAAAGTTCAGTCTCCTAGACAGCTTACACTTATAGGCTTTGCCTGAAACTATATATATATATATTTTGCTTTATTTTTTTAATATTTTTTCTTTCAAAGCAACAAACAGATCTTCCCTATTTCTTGTGATTTATTTGTAACACTGTGTTCATGCAAAAACAAAAACAAAAAATACTTATTTTATTGCATTAACATTTAAACAGTTGTAGATTTGGGTCCTAAAACCATCATCTAAAATTTTATGCCATGTTGCTTCATCCACATTCTTGTCTGAGTTTGTGTGATGTGATGATTTGCTGTTTGGTGAGTTACAGAAAGACAAACCTGTCCAGTCGGCCGCAGTTCAAAAACCAAGATTCTAAGCTTCTCGATCATGCACATTGTACGTTCATGATTACAAAACGGCTTGAATCAGATAGATACACCATTTTGACACAGACTTGTTGGTTTCATTTTTAAAATTATGTTTCTAAAAAACAACAACAAAAATAATGAAAAAGAATACGGTCCCACATCCACCGTTCACAGAAAAGGAAGAGCAGCAGGGATCACACTGACCATGAGTCAGGTGGCGACACTGTCGTAAACATCGAATGCCATCAAAACAAGCCAAGAACATCATCATTCCTACAACCCGTACTTCTGGAGCAGTTCAGACTGCCACTGGCGTTTGCGCTCTGGAAAACAATCTGGAATGTGGATTTTTTTAAAATCCTGAATACACTTTTTCATCTCTTCTTCCACACTTAGCTTCTCACAGACTTTCTTTTTGGAGAGGTTTGTTTCTCGGGACTTGCTGATGAGTGACTGAAAAAGTTCACTGTTTCTGCGTTTGTCTGGTGGTGGCATCCACTGCACGGGTGCTTTTTTGGAGGGGCGATCCAAGGTCAAGGTGTTAGGCTGGTGAGCTGCAGCCTGCTGGGTGTTGGGCGGGTTGTCCTGTGGAGTACTGGCCTCTGAGTGGCTGTCACAGCTGGACGTGGAGAGCTCATTGCAGGAAGTCCCACTCTCACTTCCTTTGTCTGTGACTTTGTCGTGTTTCCTCTCTTCATGTTCTTGTTTGGGTGAAACAATTTTCTGTGGTGGTCCTAAAGAAGACAAGCAAGGGAAGAACAGAGAAATTGAATTGGTAAATTTGTATTCTATTTAATTTATGAACATCTATCTGAGCGAAAAGGTGTCACCCTAGCCTGTATTTGAGGAGTTCAATAACAACACCACATGGGTCTTTGCATGCAAATATACAGCAAGTCATTTTGCGACTTACACCGAAGCCTTTTAGAGCTGTACTCAGTGACCTTTTAATAAAAGATCATGTTTCTTATCATGCAGAAAGGACTGTCTTTGTTCATTTAGTTTCAAATTTAGAAATAAAGCTGCCACACACAAACACCTTTCAGTCTTAGATCTGCATCTCTAGAAGCTGTCATCAGCTTTGTGACAACCTCATTCTTGGATGCTGTCTTTTGCGTATTTATTTTCCACCGCAAAAAAAGGAAAGTGCCATTGCTTAGTTTTGTAAAGCAGTGGCCTCAGCCCAGAGGTGTAATCACATTGTTCATGCTGCCAAGTGGAAGGCTGATTTAAACATAATCCTCAAATTCTTCATCCTGTTTCCTGGGAGAATTATGAAACTGCCATACAACATATAGTCTTAATATTATCGTGATTGTATACAGTTAAAATAGAGTACTCCTTCAAAATAGGGGGCTTAACTATTTGAGGTAGAACACATATCAGAACAATTTCAAAAACTGCTCATTTCCCAAAGAATATGTAAGTAGCATTCAATAAATGGTAAAGGGAGGCCTGAATGCCACAGTAGAGTCAAGAAAAACAAAATAGGCACTCTCTTGGAAATAATCTATTGAAATACTTAAAATAATTATCATGAAAATTATAGGTTTAATCACCTTTTAAATATACTTTTACCCAGAGGTAATAAGCTCTCCCTCTCTCATCAAGGAAGCATCTTTTTGTAGCAGATGGAAATCACTACATGAAAATACAACTGACCAAAATGCTGACAAATGACTGTGAGTGTCTATCTCCAAATGATGCATCATCAAGACACCTCCTTAAACTCTTTTCCATTAAGAAAGTATCTAAATGATACAATGAAAAAGAAAGAATGTTTTACCATGAATATAAATGAGTTCCTAGAAAAGACATACAATTTTAATTTCTCCTGTGTACTTGATAGAATATCAAAGTACCGGTACGACTTTCTAAAAGCTCAAAGAAACTTAGTCCTGGAAGATTATAAACTTCATATGTTCTATTATACTTACTTTTAGTCTTAAAACACAGGAGAAAGAATGTTAAGGTTGCATAATGTAGTGTATGTGGGTTTACACTCTAGTTCTGAAATGTATAAAATTTGTCCTCTCTGGCTACATTTTTTATTTTGAAATTGGGAGACTGAATCTCCTATGTTTGAATTTCTGAAACTTTTGTGAAGGAATCAATACATACAAAGTATTTTGATTGTCTCTGGTAAGCTCACCTGTTAATTGTTATTGCTCAGAATATGTATCCTGGGGCTGTTTACCGTGGAAATAGAGCACTATTTTTCATTGGAAATTGACCTTATGACCTTATGATATTATGGATCTTACATCCTTATGGACCTTACGAATCCAAATACTTTCATTCTACTTGTGGCTCTGCATATAACAACTATGAACAGATGAACAGGTTTTTAGTTTTCATTTCTTTGATCCTAAATATTTAATTTACTTATTGAAATGAAATTAAAATGGTACTACCTGCTCACATGGCTATGGTATAATTTCAATGAGTGGGTAATATATGTATGAGAAATTTGTAGCCTTTAAAATTCTATTTTAGATAAGCTATGATTAGTTCAGAGCCTAGATTCGTTACCATTTAGAATCTAATTTAAGTGTTAAACTTTTATGTTCAAGAAGGAAGTTGTTTAAGCAAATGAAAACCTCCTCCATGAGTTTTCCAAAAAAGTTAATTCAAAGCAACTGTAGGACCGGGTATGTGGCTGAGAGTCAATGTGCTTGCTTAACAAGAGTGAATTCCAGAGTTTGAACACTGGCACCACAAAAATAAGAGTAACAATAACAAAAACAGCAATAAATATTTTTTTACATCAAGCAAAGCAGAATGGAAGATATCACAATAGCCCCAAATTTGTGAAACTCTGAAAAATAAGGCTTTTGATGAATTTCATTTGGATGTTCTCATATTGCAATAAAAAGGAAGAAAATGATATGGGAAGAGAGTGTGGTATAGAAATTAAATGTCAATTCTTGTATCTGTCAAAAGGCCATTTAAGCTCTGTAAAGTAGTGTGGATATGCCCAGTCATAAGACCACAGAAGAGTTCTTTTTAAGACAGAAGCATTTCTAAATGAAGTCTGCACATCTTACAAATTGTATTTTAACCTCTTTGCCTGCTTAGTGATGATTGAAAGTACAGGGTACGTAAAATTTTTTCTGTAGCAGATGTAATTCCCAGAAGGCAAATCACCTTTTAAAGGTGCTAAACTCAATTGCGTGTGAATAGTTATGTGGTGCTTGAACAGAAAGAGAAACATATCTTAAGTATTTCAAGTTTTAAGCCCTTGAGTAAAAGAGGGGAAAAACAAAGGTTTGTGAGTCGACAAACTTTTGTTGACTATTCATATGCATGAATGTCCATATGTATGAGGAAACTCAAAATTATACCTGACCCTGGGCAATGGTCTTAGTATCAATTAGTTCAAACTTGTCTGGTGCATGAGTCTTAAATAGTGCATGCACACATGTGAAAGTCTATTATGTTATTGAATTGAATGAAGAAACAGAAGGCATTTTAAATTAATTATTAAAATTTATATTCTGAATTGAAGCTTCACATAGGAGAGGCATTTGTCTTCAAGTAAAAGACTATTTCAATCAAGAAAAAGTAAAGCCTATTAGAGAAAATGAAGTTATTTCTGTATATTTCAGCTGTCTTTATTGGAATTACCACATCTATGACTGAAGAAGAATTAAGAAAAAGAAACACCAAGGTCATTTGATAAAGCATTAAGGAGTCGTATTATTTTTTATTTATCTAAAATCATATATAATCATCTAATATTTAATATGTTATATACAATTTTAAATAAAGTTATGACATTCAAGCTGCCAGTGGTCCCTCAATGCATTAAAAAATCCCCTGTCTTGAGCAACCTCTTTTCAAATGATTGGTCAGGGTAGTCCAAATGATCAACAAAACAGTATGGGCTATTGATGTTAAGGGTAAGTGCTGAAGACATTGTATTCGTAGGATACAGATCTCAGATGATTTAATATAGATTTGACATGAAAACCTCCTTCCTGTGGTCTAGATTTGATAATACCAGAATATACTATGCATGCTTTCAAGCAGGATGCATGCTTTGAAGCAGTCAATGCATCTGTCCAGCCATGATGCCTATGAAGCACAACCCTGGCCATGATGGCATGAAATTCTTGAAAGTGTAATAATGGCACTCATATCTTGGTGGTAACCAACAGCTATCTTATTGGAATTAAGTTCTGACAAACAGAAATAAAATCATGCCTCATATTAGAAACAACCATTTAGGAACAGTGCTGTTATGGTTCTTAGAAAAGAATCTACTATGGCACTTTACTAGACCATCATAATCTTAACTGCACTCTACAACTTATCCTCACTCAACAGATGAGTGTAGCTCTCGCCCCTCCCCTCATCAAAGAAATTTCTTTGTACAGCAAACTGAGATCAAGAAAGAATCTATAACTAGACATAATTCAGAGATCTATGAAGTATAAGCATCTCGCCTCTGGAAATACATGTTCAACACAACTCCTGAACCTAATTCAGGGAAGATCTTAGAAGAGGATCCAAAAAATTTAAGAATCACAGAACCAGGAAGTCTGCACTGGGGCTGTGTATACTAAAAGTGGCTCCCTAAATGACCTGAATGCTAACAAAATCAATAGATATCCTAAGATGGAAGGGTGAAAATCTCATAGAGTTCTGCTCCTAGAAAAAGAAATACAGATAACTAGTGACTGCTGGGAGAGGGAGAATTAAATTTTATAGGGATAAGTCCCTATTTTTTCTTTTTGTGTTTGTTTTTATTTATTTATTATTTATTATAATTTACTCACTTTACCTGTAACCCTCTACCTTGTTTTTTTTTTTCCCAGTTCCACCTACCCTCTGACTTTTCTCCCTATGCCCCACCCCTAGCCCACTGATAGGGGAGGACCTCCTCCCTTTCTGACTCTAGCCTATCAGGTCCTATCAGGGCTGGCTGCATCATCTTCCTCTGTGGCCTACCAACGCTGCAACTCCCAGGAAAAAGTGATCAAAGAGCAAGCCACTGAGATCCTAACAGAGACAGCCCCTGATCTCCCTACTAGGTAACCCACCTGAAAACTAAGCAGCCTATGGGTTTCATCTGAGCAGGGGTTTGTGTCCAGTCTATGCACGGTTCTTGGTTGGAGTATAAATCTTTGCAGGTCCCTCTGGGCCCAAGTTTTTTAGCTCTGTTGGTCTCCTTGTAGAGCTTCTGTCAACTCCAGGTCTTTCTATCTCCCCTTTCTTCCATAAGATTTCCTGCATTCTGCCCAAAGTGTGGCTATGAGTCTCAGCATCTGCTTCCATACCGTGATCAGGAGATTCATTCAGAGACTCCCTGTGGAAGACATTTGTCCTGTTCCATGTCTTCTCCTACTTCTGAATTCTATACTGAACCACTTTGGAAATCAATTTGGTGCTCAGAAAATTAATAATAGTGTTACCTTAAGATTCAGCTACACCATTCCTGGGCATATACCCACAAAATGTTCAACCATACAACAAAGACTTTTGGTCAACTATGTTCATAGCAGCTTTATTCACAATAGCCTGAATCTGGAAACAATCCAGATGTCCCTCAGTTGAGGAATGGATACAGAAATTGTGGCACATTTACACAATGGAATACTGCTCAGGAATTAAAAACAAGGAAATCATGAAATTTGCATGCAAATGGTGGGAACTAGAAAAGATCATCCTGAATGAGGTATCTCAGAAGCAGAAAGACACATAAGGTATATACTCACTTAAAAGTGAATATTAGACATATAATATAGGATAATCATACTAAAATCTGTACACCTGAAGAAGTTAAGTATGAAGAAGGACCCTGGGTAATATGATCAATTTTCATTCAGAAAGGCATGGACATCAGAAGAGGGAGAAAACATGGAACAGTACAGGAGCCTACCAAGGAGGTCCTCTGAAAGACTCTTGCAGAGTATTAAAGCAGATGGTGAGACTCATACCCAAACTTTGGACAGAGTATAGGGACTCAATGAAAGAAGGGAGAGATGAAATAACTGGAAGGGACAGAAGCTCCACAAGGAGAGCAACAGAACCAAAAAATCTGGGCAAAATTTCTCTGAGACTGATACCCCAACCAAGGACTGTATATGGAGATAACCTAAAACCCCTGAACAGATATAGCCTATGGCTATAGCCTATGGCTCAGTCTCCAAGTGAGTTCCCTAGTAATGGGAACAGAGACTGTCTCTGACATGAGCTCAGTGGCTATCTCTTTGATCATCTTCTCCTGAGGGGCGAGCAGCCTTACCAGGCCACAGAGGAAGACAATGCATCCAGTCCTGATGGGACCTGATAGGCTAGGGTCAGAGGGAAGGGCAGGAGGACCTCCCCTATCCCTATCAGTGGACTTGGGGAGGGGCATGGGAGGAGAAGAGGAGGGAGGGGTGGGGTTGGGAGGGATTGGGAGGGGCCTACAGCTGGGCTACAAAGTGAATAAACTATAATTAATAAAATATAAATTAGTTTCAAAAAACCCAAAACAAGGAATTCGTGAAATTTGCAGGCAAAGTTGGGAACTAGAAAAGATCATCCTTAGTGAACTAACCCAGAAGCAGAAAGACACACATGGTATATACTCACTTGTAAGTGGATATTAGTCATATAATATAAGATAAACATACTGAAATTTCTAGTCCTAAGGAATGTAAACCACAAGAAGGAGAAGAGGCTTAATCCTCATTCAAAAGGGCAAACAGAAGTCCTTATTGTTTCAATGAAAGATGGTAGGCCTTAAAATCAGATGGTGTGTGGGGGGGGGGGGAGGTGGATGTGGATGTGGGCAGGTGTGTGTGTGTGTGTGTGTGTGTGTGTGTGTATGTGTGTGTGTGTGTCAAAGTAAGTAAGGCTATCATTTTGAGAGAAAGACAGAGGTCAGGAGGTAAATAGAGGAGTTGGAGGGAGCATATTTCTTAATGTTTGGAGAGAAGGAAGAAGAAGGAAATGGAGTATTACATTTTTATCAAAATGTATTGAGTAATAAGAGAGAGGGGAAGAAAGAAATATATAAAAAGAAAAGAAGAAAGGAAGCAAAGGAGGAAGGGAAGAAAGGCAAGGTGGAAGGAAGGAAGGAAGGAAGGGAAAAGAACAGCCTGGTTAAATGGGAATTGGTAGTTCCTGCAGTTTTATATGGACATGTTCCTTACTAACCTAGTCCTCTACTTATTACAGTAATCATTTTTTTAAATATATATTTTATTTATTCATACTGTATCTTTCAGTTCAAAATCCTGACTCCTTGATGGCTGAAGCTGTATCTTTTTATGTTACTATGGCTCCTTAATCAGGATTTCTTAACGAAAGTCACGAAATAATCTTACCTCTCAATTTGTGTAGTAGTTAAACTAACCCCACAGTGAATCTGGCAGCTTGTATCCACCACTTAGTATGTTATTAAAGATTCTCCTAGCTGATCATAGATAAATATGTTAATCATGTTTCCATCTTTGAGGCAAAATACGTGGCGTAACTAAAAGGTTGAAAGATTTATTTTTGTTGATAATTTCAACTGCTTCCTTCCATGATCAGAAAGCTCTGTCATTTTGAGCCCAGGGAAAAGCAGAGAATCATGGTAGAATGTCAGTGGGAGAGCACCTCACTTCCTGTCAGTGAAGCAGTTCAATTAATGACATCTAGGATGCATAACACTGACAAGAGATAGGCACCCCATCTTTAAAGTCATGCTTCCAATGATTTAACATTTCTTCATGAAGCTGACCAACCCCTCATAGGTTTAAAAGCCACCCAGTAGTGTCAATCCAGCGACCTACCTTTTAACATGTGGACTTTGGGGAGACTCTCACTATCTAAACCATAACATGGTATCGGAATGTTCCCACAATCTCTTCACAAAAAATGGTCTCACGATGGTGCTCTGTCTCCCTTAAAGAAGTGTCACTTTTAGAAGCCAATGGGCTATTGTTTATGCTTCTTTGTTTCACTCATGTAGTTCAGAGAATTGATTTGTGTGATCTCTAAAACTATTAATAAACTACATAAGAAAATTCAGAGTAAAATTTGTATAAGAGAACATATTCATTGCATGGAGATCAATCAAAGGAGGCCCCCAACAATTTTTTTTGTATATTTACTAAAAATAGATTTTTTTTTTCACAAAACATTATAATTATGGTTTTCTTTTTCTAACTCCTCTGATCTTAATACTTTCTTCTTTAAGACTAAAAGGCCCCTCAGACATGGTGGCATACCAACATAAAGAAATCTACACAACACATTCCAAGACTGCCAGGGCTATATAGAAAGGTTTTGTTTCAAAACCAAATGAATGAATGATTAAATAAATAAATAAATAAATAAGAAAAATAATAAACATTCAAAGCCTTTCAGATAATACTTTCAGATAAAAACCTTCTCAAAATTGGGTTCATTTTTTTTCTCTTAATGACCCACAAGTAATTTATTTAAGTTCATATCAAAGTACTGAACTTACTTTGCTTTAAATAAGATTTTCCTGGTCTCATGTTTTTTTCTGTTTCATATTTGGTTCTGTGTTTTCTCAACATACAGACACTCTGTACACAGCATAAACATACATTGAAGACAGACAATAGACATACTTATACCATACACACACTCATTACACCCATAACCTACACACATATACTATATACACATGCACACACACATAACACACACACACAATTACTATAGTTGCTTAGGGGCAGAGATTATTTTTATTGTAATTCCTGAAGCAATAGGAACAAAATATCATGAAACACATATGGGACGGATTTATGTCTGAAGACGTTTTCTATTTTGTTTTGTGTTACATAAACTTAAAAATATAGACAGATGTATAATGACAGCCGTGAGCAAAATCACAGAGAACCGAGTGAAATCAGCCTCTGGCAGTTGGCTAACAGAATACAAGCACCATGCTATGTAGCTAGTGGGTACATCATTTTGTTGGGAAAGCCATGCTTTACCCTTTAGTTTAATTAAGAGAAATAAGTATGTAAAGACCATATACAACAAGGAAATTATTTCCTCTACCCGACGAGTGAATTGTAGGATATTTCCATGGTTGCTGCTGACACTTGAAGCTGCATGTCTACAGAAAATGTGTTATGTCTATTTATCTACCCAGAGGCCTTGTCATCTGAAAAAATTGTCAGAGAAACCCCACCAGGGCTTTGTATTTAAGAATGATCTCACACTGCACCCAAAGAAGCTAAGAGTCTCTGCTTTGATGCCATTCTGGTGCTTAAAGCAAACTAACAAACAACAGAAACAGAGCTGTCCAGGTTCCTTTGGGGTCTTTCGGTTAAGACTGTGGAAACAATGTGTAGCTGTTTCAGTTTCCTCCACTTGAATCTGCCATTCCTTATTACAGATGTTGGTGTGTTTTCCCATGGATTGCATTAGCCATCTCCTTCCAATGACCTCCTTTTTGACTGACATATAATACAAGGTTCAAGTGATTTATCTGTTTTTGAAATTTGTGAACAAAACCGTAGGCTTGCTTGTGCCACATCTATAAAACTAGGATCATAACACCTACAAGATTCTTGGCAAGGATTAATGAGATGTTGTCTTGACAACATCTCTGATGGCTTGGGGTATGTGTGGGGAAGAAGATGCCCCATAAATAAAGACGGAAGTTGTTCTTATGGTGTGTTATGTATAACAAATTTATATGAACATCAACCCATGGTGCCATAAATTATGCTTGTCTCTTATAAATTCTCAAACAACTGCTTCAGGCCTGACCCAAAGTATATTTTTTATTAAGACATTTTCATAAATGTATATCATTGTTCTTTAAACTCATATCCACCTTTTCTGCTACCCACTCCAGACTACCCTTCAACTGTTTGATTTAAGGTTCTCTCTCTCTCTCTCTCTCTCTCTCTCTCTGTGTGTGTGTGTGTGTGTGTGTGTGTGTATGTGAGCACACATGGTGTGTGTGTGTTGGTGTACCCATGAATGTGGAAGTCAACCTTAAGCATTGTTTCTAAGGACATGTATTCACTGTGTTCAAGACACCATGTCTCTCATTGTTCTGTGGCTCATTAGTTGGCTAGGATAGACAGCCAGGATGGCCAAGATGGCCAGGAAGTCCCTCTATCTCTGCTTTATTTCTGGCACATTACATGTGTGACATGCCACGTCTGGCTTTGCGTGTATGCGCTTCGGTCTAGGTCAGGTTCTCATGATTGCATGCATGGCAAGACCTATAGAGACTGAGATTTCTCCACTGCTATGAATAAAGTCCTGGAGAAAAACAGTGGAAATAACATGAAGAGGAGGCCAGCTGGTAAAGTGGTAAAGCCTACCTTCAATTCCAACACTCAGGAGTCAAGGGCAGGGGGAGTGCTACAATTTAAACCCATCAATACACAGCAAGCACAAGTCCCATCAGAGAAACACAACAACAATGTGATCATATTTGTTAAGAAGAAGGAAACAAGCCAAAACAGGCCAACACTTAGATTCCAGGAGCAGAAATAATTGCCAGAGTTCAGGGAATTTTTATCTGCCAGATCTCTGCGGATCTCAAGTGCACATTTGGCAATAAATGTTTCCAAGTATTTCCAGTAATGTGCAATGAGATGCAACTTCTTGTAGCTGCCTTACCATTTAATGTGAGTGCTGTCTCTTTCCCTTTGAGATTTATAAATGTTTGTCTCTTATGGAAGTAATTTGGTGCATGATCACGAGGCTGAAAGGGAAGCAGAAGCATGTATGCGCACAGAAGGGTTTAATTTCACTGTGTGGTGCAATAAAAAAAGGTGTTTATCTTTGAAAACAGCAAAGCTGTGCTCATGGTAGAAGTTCTGATACCTACTAGCTAGATCTTTTAAAAGTCAATTTGCTACCCTGTTTCAGAAGGATGAAAAATGCGGCATCAGTCTAGGGTAATTTTCATTCAGAATGTCTGTGGAGAAGACATTTGCATTGGGCTTAAATGTAGCTGCAATTGAGACAGAGACAGACACACAGAGAGTGAGACTGTGCATAAGAAAGAATTTTAATTTAGTGGTGATAATAATGTCATTTTTTTTTTGTCTTGCAGTACTGAGGATAGAGCTCAGGACTTTCTCTAACACTGAGCCATGTCTGTAACATGTATGACATTATAGAGTGTCTGGCACATGCATTAGTGAGTATTCATCTTCAGGTTTCTGAAAGTGCACACATTATTGTGTATATGTTTATCTCCCTTTTAATGTCATTAACAATTAAATAAAATATATAAATTATGATTACCTCCTGAAAAAAAAATCAGAAAAACATGATTACTACCTGATCCACATATGACATGTATGTGTATGATATCTAAAAGTGTAAATTAATCTTCAACAATTAAGAAAAATATTTGAAAAAAAGAGCCAAGTTTTAGTAACAACCGAGATATTTATCAACAGAGGAACGGATAAAGAAATTATGACACATGCATAACAGATGGTCATTCTGTTAGGAAGAAGAAAGAAATGATGTCATTTTCAGAAAAATGCATATAATTGGAAATTATCAGATTAGACAAAGTAAATCAGAAGCAAATGGCTAAATATAGCCTGCTCTCTCATTAGTGCATTTTCAGTTATTCTCATAGATGAAAAGAAAATCATACGTATAGATAGAGCATGAAAGGAGAAGCAAAACTTTCTTGAAATGGGGTGGAACTGATAGAAGAGGGAGGGGAGAAAAAATGACCAGCAGAAGATACAAGGTAAGTGCTGTAAAATTGTAACTTATACCTGCATGAAATTGTCCTTACGAAACCTGTACCATGTACAGGGTATATACACAGAGAACAAACACAAAGAACAAACAAAATCACAGAAAACCACAAGGCTTACAAAAAATTAGTCTCCTAAGAAAAGAGAGTTGCCTCTAAGTTTCACTTTATATAACAAAGGTCTGTGCAGACGTGATTAAGAATTTTGAGGTGGTGGAAATAAACTGCATTATTTTTTGGACCCTTAATTCAAAGAGAGATCTCTTTCCAACAGGAAGAGAGGTAACATGGGAAGAAGACAGGCAGATCACAATGTGAGCTTGAAGGCTGAGACAGGAATGACTCCACCACAAAAGAACAGAGCTATCACCATAGGCTGGGAGAATCCAGCACTGTACTCCCACAAAACTGCTGCATAAAGCAGTGACATTTTTATAACTCTCTTTAATCTTCGTGAAAGTGATTGCAGACCTCCAATGCTTCTAGACAACATATTGATTTTTTTTTCTGAAATTCCCAATCTAATGGCAGTTACAGAAATTATCTTAAGTCCAGGTCATTGCCTGCTTTTGAAGTACATCATCTTATTTATGTGAGCATGGTTCAACCATTAATGTCAGGGTATATTGGATGTGCATATAGGACCTCAATTTCTCTGTTATTATACAATTTTTTTACAGGACCTGTGAAGGTGTCATCTTCCTTCAGTGTAAGAACACCCCAAAATGATAAGCTCACATATCACACTGCAAACCATTACATTTTGGGGGTATCCTCATTGGCAGAAAACACCTATAGGTTGTCAACGTTTACTTCTTTATCTTTCAGGGAAATAATTGTTGAGCATTCCCTTCTTTACACTAACTGTCTTTGATATTTTTAAATGATTGCAATACTTATTCTTTGTCCTCCAATTCATATAAATAAATCACCATATCATCATTGATAATCCCATAATATATTTTCTTTCTCTTTTTGCAAAATTAATACACATAAGAACACACAACATATGAGTAATCACTTAATAATCCCAACCATGTGTTCATTCTTTGATGTTCTGACCTATGTTTTTTCTCTCCTGCCTTGTTCTGTACTTTTAAAACAATATATTAACCAAACCTTGGGCAGAATGCAGGGGATCATATGAAAGAAGGGGGTGTTAGTGTGACCTGGAGAGGACAGGAGCGATACAAGGACCAAATATATCAGGGCACAGGGGTCTTTTCTGAGATTGTTTCTCCAAACAAGGACCATGCATGGATATAGCCTAGAACCCATGCTCGGATGTAGCCCATGGTATCTCAGAATCCAAGTGGGTTACCCTAGTAAGGGGAACAGGCACTGTTTCTGACATGAATTCAATGGTTGTCTCTTTGACCTCCCCCTCCCCTGAGGGAGGAGCAGCTCTGCTAGGCCACAGAGGAGGACATTGCAGCCAGTCCTCAAGAGACATTATAAGCTAGGGTCAAATAGAAGGGGAGGAGCACCTTCCCTATCAGGGGCAGGGAGAAGATAAAGGAGGGAGGGTAGGATTGGGAGGGAATGAGGAAGGGGGCTACAGCTGGGATACAAAGTTAATAAAATGTAACTAATATAAAAAAATAAAAAATAATAATTAAAATATAACAAAGCCATTTGAAAAATAAAATAAAACAATATATTAAATTATATTATTACAATTAGTTTTATTCATTTTTAAAATTATGTGAATATTTGTTGGAGCAGAGGTGAGGCAAGTATGTGCTCAAGCAGTATAGAAGCAGGAATAAAATCTCCTGGAGAGAGAATTACAGGTGGGCAACAAGCTGCCTGACCTACAAGCTTGAAATCAAAGGCAGGTCTTCTGCAGTAGCAGTATATGGTTTGAAAGCACTGGGCTCAATCTTTTTCTTTCCAACCAGTTGTTTTACTTATAATTTTCATTAGGAAATAAAAATTATCTGGGATACAGAGTGAACAAAATGTAATTAATATTAAAAAATAAAATTAAAAATATTAAATAAAATAACCATAATCAAGTATATAATCATGTACTTAGAAACTGGATTATACTAATTCTTTCTTGTATGATATTTCCCTGAACAGATTACATCTGGTTACTTCCTTTTAAGAATACTTTTTCCATTGTCTTGTTAGTCTTTCCCACAGCTATAATCCTCAACACACTAAACTTACTGCAAGGACTCTTACTCCTACAGATCCATTCATTCTGATCTCTGTTTTCTATTACAAAAATACCAAGATCCCAGCTTCACAGCATTGAAATGGCTTTTAGGAATGTACCTGTTCTCAGTGCCTTTAGGAGAAATACAGTCACCATTTCTTAGTTCCATAGACAGCACACTCTGTAACCCAGTATCCATTTAAAATCAAAACTTACTTTTTATTACTTTCAACCATTACTCCTCTAAATTAAAGGAAAAAAATATTAATTCACATGCCATCAGTTCCCCACCAAGTAATAAAAGGTTGATTTCTGTTTTTAACTATACTATCTCCACGAAGTAAGCACTTTACTGCGTGTGTGTGTGTGTGTGTGTGTGTGTGTGTGTGTTTGCAAGAAGATACTTGGTGCTCTGTGAACTTAACTTTATTTAAGAGAGTCAAGTGCCAGGCTGCAGTAGTAGATTTATTGTATAAACTGAGCCATTCATAATACCTTACTTAGCTAGCCCCATGATCTATTGCATGAGCACAGGTTAGGAAGCAAGTAATTATGGTTGCCCAACACCAGGAAGTTTATTGGATATATTAAACTGTTCATGAAGGGAAGGAAAGAAAAGATCTCTACAGCTGTGTCTGAGGAACATTCAGATATTAATGCATCTTACCGAGTCCCTGAAATGGTCAGGAATATGATCTAAACAGAAACACATGTAAAGTTTCAATTTTTGGGTGGCTCCATCACTAATTCTTTAGGGAACATCCACCTATTTGGTAAGTAACTATGGACTATAAGAAATAAAAATCTAATTAGCATTATGTCAATAGTGGAGAGTCTGTGAGATGCTCAAAGTTAAAGCATGTCCACACATATGTGTGCGCAAACATACAAAAATATATTTTGCAAACCTGTCTGCATATTGCAAATAATGATGAAATGTAACCTTTCTTAAGCAACCTTTTCTTCTGAAACAAGATGTGTGATGTATTGGTCCTACACACCATCAGAGAATACTACTACAGCAATGTTTAATTCATGAATTAACAGATTAAAAAATGAAGGTTTTAAGTTAATAATTGTAAATGTTGGGGAAATGTGGAATTATGTCAGACATAAAAATGTAATCAGTATGTATCCTTTAATGCATTATTAGAATAGTATATTGAAACAAAAGAGTAATTTACCACCCATTAAAACATCTTGAGTTATAGGTATCATGGATACTCATTCCTGTGCCTGGAGTGGATTTTACTGACTCTATTATTATTCCTATTTTGGGCCTAGTCTCAACATGTCATCTATTTTTGTGTTTTAGAGGAAAAGATGTGGTTCATCTTTGCTTGTTTAGGACTTTTCTATTTTGTTCATATATATATAATTTTTTTTACCTTGTAAGATAAATGTTGTAACAATAGCAGCAGGCCTTGTGAATGTAAAGAAACCTCTGAAATAACCTAGCATAGCAAGTGTCATGGAACAGGTTTTCCATGATATAGTGCTTATGGTGAGTTACATTCTAGGATAAACTGCTAACAAAATCTCAGGACTCTTTACTGAATTGTTTCTCATAATCCCGAGAATAGTACTGAAAACATGAGTTTTGAAACCCAACCCAAAATGTGATCACTCATAAACCTCATTCTCTGAAAGAAATGAGCCAGAATGCCTTTCTGAAAAGTTAATTGTCCAACCACACTGTTCACATTTATCAAAGGTTGTTTACAATATAGCATTTTAAAATCATGCATGAATGTATAACACTGTGTATATCCAAATGTTCCCTGTGTTTTCTGACTCATTCAATATGTTATTATTGTGGTCCATAAACTTTAGTTTATCTCTTTACCAATTAATAAATTATTTTCTTTTTTCCATTTCAAAACAAGGACTGAGGTTGCATTATCTTCTGAAGTGCATATTCTAATGAATTCACCAATAATATAGACTATTTTCAATTAATAATATCAGCCCAGGATTAAACACTACTATGATGTACAGAAAAATATATTATTCATAATATGAATCCCATAAAAACTTTAGAGAGAGATTTAGAAAACAGATTAGTTTTCAAAAGGATAGAACAGAACATAGAGCAAGTAATATTAGGGCTGGAACATGTCAAAAATTTTGCTCTCCATTACTTCGAGTAACATTTGTGCAGCAGGCACATTGTACGACATACCTTTCACTGATATGTACATCTTGATCAGAAAGGCTCTGACATACGGGCAGCAATTTTGTAAGAACTCCCACAGCTTAATTTAATAATGAGTGGATTCTGCCCCTGTCAAGCTGCTTTCAACTTCCATTTCACTTTGTATTGCACTTTAGTCCAAACTTAATATTTGAACAACAGCAGCAGTGTCTCTCTTGACATTAAAGCAAAATGAATAAATAAATAAATAAAAAGAGGAAGATAGTGAAATTCTGTTCATGAAACCATTTCAAGGTGAAGATATGTTTCACTTGATATTAAAGCAAAAAATAACTAAAAATTAAGAGGAAGATGGCAAAGTGCTGTTTATGAAACCATTTCAATAAAAGGATAGAGTTTGAAATATTTGTGTACACCCAAATTTCTACTTCAAACAATTTGTGCTGGAGATTTTTATGGAAACCAATATTTACTTATCATATTACAGGAATCAAATATTAAAACTGAATTTTTAAAAATATGAAGTACTACTAACAAAATTTTCTCGTAGTGTAATTCACATTGTAAATGTTTCATGAAACTCCATTGAAACAGGATTCATAAGAACCTTCTTCCTGTTTTGTCTTGATGTTTAATTTAAAAAAAATCAATGAAAGGAATCAGTAATATCCACTTATTTTTCATGTTATAGAGAATTCTTAATAGAATAATGTCCCTTTTAATCAAAAATTAAATATGTACATTTCTTATAGAAGAAACATATCTGCAATGAAGAACTAAACTAAAGTCATAATTAGCTACTTAAAATGACCCAGAACATTTTAATTAATTATAATTACAATTTACAATGTAATCATCTCAGTGCAACTGTAACTCTATTGATAACTCTATTACAGAGTTATCAAGGAAATTTATTATAGAATTAATTAAGGACTCATACGCCACTGTTTGAATGGTCAACTACTGAATTTGTTTATAATGTGCAAACAAATCTGCAAGGTCAAAGTCAAACGTCAGGTAGAAGACAGAAATTATGATTATGAAAGAAGAAAGGAAAATTGTTCATGTGTGGTTGTTATTTATTTTTCTCTGCCCAACTAGTTCTTTTGATTACCACAAAAAATAACATGGAGATACTAGAAAAAAATTCAATTAAATTTTTTTGTATGATATTCCCAAGTTTCTCAACACTTCATAATACAGACATTATTTTATATTCTAGTTTCATTAATACAAGTTTCATTTAAAATATTACATTTTGTCTTATTATATCTTCTGAATTCAAAATAAATACAGGAATAAGTGATAAATTCATGCTATATTTATTGATAGTGTGTAATTTTATAGCATAAACAAGGAATGTGGCATTATACTTCTGGTTCTATAAGATTAATGAATTTACTTTGCTCTGCCATGATCTGATATGAAATTTTCCAGGAAAATGGATGGAGTTGGACAAATTGGACAAGGTTAACAAATAATCTCTTTTGCAAGATGAGGAGGTACACTTCATTCTCATCAAGAAAAAAATCCACCATGAGGACATCACAATCCTGAACATCTATGCCCCAAATAAAAGAGAACCTGCATTTGTAAATGAAACATTATTAAAGTTAAAGGAGATCAAGGGAATACAAATTGGAAAGGAAGAAGTCAATGTATCACTATTTGCAGATAATATAATGATAATATACTTGAGGAACCCCAAAAATTCTACCATAGAACTCTTTCAGCTGATAAACATCTTCAGCAAGGTGGATGGTTACAAAGTGAACTCAAAAAAAAAAATCAGTAGCCCTCCTATATAAAAAAGAAAAAAAAAGGTCTGAGAAAGAAATTATGGAAACGACACCCTTTACAACAGCCACAAATAACATCAACTATTTGGTGCTATCCTAAGTAAACAGCTGAAAAACTTGTATGAAAAAAATTTCAAGTCTCTGAAGAAAGAAATTGTTGAAGATATCAGAAGATGGAAAGATTTCCCATGGTCATTGCTCAGTAGAATTAACATAGTGAAAGTGGTCATCCTGCCAAAAGCAATGTACTGATTCAATGCAATTCCCATTAAAATTCCAACACAGTTCTTTACAGAACGTGAAGGAACAATTCTCAACTTCATATGGAAAAACACAAAAATCTGGAATTGCTAAAATGATCCTGTACAATAAAAGATCTTGAGGTATCTCCATCCCTGATCTCAAGTTGTGCTATAGAGCAACAGTAATATGAACGGCATGGTACTGGCATTGAAAAAGAATGGTAGATCAATGGAATCGAATAGAAGACCCAGAAATAAACCCACACACCTATGGATTCTTGATTTTTGACAAAGAAGCCAAAACCATACCATAGAAAAAATACAGTATCTTCAACAAATGGTGCTGGTCTAAGTGGATGTCTACATGTAGAAAAATGCAAATAGACCCATATTTATCACTCTGCACAAAACTACAGTCCAAGTAGCTGAAAGACCTCAACAAAAAACCAGGCATACTAAAATTGGTAGAAGAAAAAGTGGGGAAAAGTCTTGACCTCATTGGCACAGGAAACAACATCCTGAACAGAACGACAACAGCACAGTCTCTAAGAGCAACAAACAGTAAATGGGACCTCATGAAACTGAAAAGCTTCTGTAAAGCAAAGGACACTGTTGTCAGAACTAAATGACAGCCTACAGACTGGCAAAGTATCTTCTCCAACCCTATATCTTACAGAGGGCTAATATCCAAAATATATAAAGAACTCAAGAATTTAAACAACAACAAACCAAGTAATCCAATTTTAAAACAGGGGTGCAGAGCTAAATAGAGAATTTTCATTAGCGTAATATCAAATGGTAGAGAAACACTTAAAGAAATATTTCATGTCCTTAGTCATCAGGGAGTTACAAATCAAATTATCCCTGAATGGCAAAGATCAAAAACTCAAGTGACAACACATGCTGGAGAGGATGTGGAGAAAGGGAAATTTGGTGGTGGGAATGTAAACTTGTACAAGCATGTTGGGAAACAATCTGACACTTTTTCAGAAAATTAGGAATAATGCTACCTCAAGATCCAGCTATACCACTCCTAGGCATATATCCAAAATATGCTCAACCATACAACAATGGCACTTGATCAACCTTGTTTGTAGTAGCTCAATTCTTATAGCCAGAATCTGTAAACAACCTGGATGTCCCTCAAGGGAGAAATCTGCACAGAAATTGTGGTACATTTACACAATGGAATACTACTCAGCTATTAAAAACAAGGAAATCATGAAATTTGAAGGCAAATGGTGGAAACTAGAAAAGATCATTTTGAGTGATATAACCCAGAAACAGAAAAACACTCATGATATATACTCACTCATAAATGGTTATTAGGCATAAAATATAGGATAAACATACTAAAATCTGTAGTCCTAAAGAAGCTAAACAACAAAGAGGACCCTAGGGAAGATGCTCAATCTTCATTCAGAAGGACAAACGCAATAGATATCTGAAGCAGGAGAAGACAGGCAACAGGACAGTAGCATACCACAGACGGCCTCTGAAAGACTCTACTGCTCTGGGTATCAAAGCAGAGGTTGAGACTCTGCTTAAGGCAGAATGCATAAAATTTTATGAAAGAAGGGGGAGATAGAAAGTCCTGCAAGTTTCAGGAGCTCCAAAAGGAGACCAACAGAGCCAAAAAACCTCGCCCTAGCATCCCTGAAGAGAATGATACCCCAACCAAGGACAATTCATGGAGAGGACCTAAAACCCTGGCTCAGATATAGCCCGTAATCAATTTCTATTTGTGGTCCCTTGTAAGGGGAGTGGGGGCTGCCTTTGGCATGAAGTCAGTGGCAGGCTCTCTGATCACCTTCCTCTGAGAAGTGCAGCCTTGCCAGGCCACAGGGGAGAGGCAATGCAACCAGTCCTGATGAGACCTGATAGGCTAGGGTCAAACGGAAGAGGAGGAGGGCCTCCCCTAGGAGTGGACTATGGGAGGGGAGGGTCATAGGAAGAGAAGATGGAAGGAAGTTGGCATTGGGAAGAGATGAGGGAGGGGACCATAGTCAGGATACAAATTGAATAAAATATAATAAATTATAATAATAAAAAATAAAAATAATCTCTTATGAACTCCCAGATCTTAAAAACAAACAAACAAACAAACAAACAAAACTCCTTGAGAAAACGTAGAACCCTTGCTCAGATGAAGACCATGGCAGCTCAGTGTCCAAGTGGGTTCCCTAATAATGGGAACAGGGACTGTCTCTGACATGAACTCAGTGGCTGGCTCTATGATCACCTCCCGCTTGAGTGGGGAGCAGCCTTACCAGGCCACAGAGGAAGACAGTGCAGCCAGTTCTGATAAGACCTGATAGGCTAGGGTCAGATGGAAGGGGAGGAGAACCTCCCCTATCAGTGGACTGGGGGAGGGGCATAGGGAGAGAAGAGGGAAGGAGAGTGTGGTTGGAAGCAGACTAGGGAGGGGGCTACAAAGAGAATAATCTGTAATTAATAAAAGATTAATTAATAAAGAAAAAAATAGCCTTAAAATGTTTTCCAGGGGGTGAGAGAAAATTGGAGGATAATAGAGGAGAGAAAAGATGAGAGGGAAAACATATCTTTGATGTTTATTCTTCATTATCACCTTTACTACAATTAAAGTTAGCCCAGAAACACTCCTCTGCGTATGTCTCAGAGGGTGTTCTCAGAACCCTTTAACCAAAGAGCTAGGACATATCCTGGAGATGCTGGTACCATTCCATGGTTCAACATCCTGGACTGAATTAAAAAGAAGACTGTCACCTAAGCAGCAGCATCCGCTCCCTCCCTGCTTTCCAACTAGAGGACACATGTGAGTACCTCCTGGTGATCATAGTCTTGCCACCATTTCAACCTTCCCTCAAATGGACTATACCCTCAAAATGCGAGCCAAGAAATATCCCTCTTCCTTAAAGTATTCCTACTGTGCACTATGCCACAGCAAGGAAAGTAAGTAATACAACATCCAAACGATGTGCGCCAAGAAAGGGAGACAGAATAGCTGCATGTGTGCTTTCACATCATTCATCCTGATTTGAATACGGGAAGTTGGAGATGTAGTAAGCAGGGCGATTGCTGTGCAACAGCAGTGCCATTTTCCAGCTGAGGCGATGTGATAAAACAGCAAAATACAGTGAGTGGAGTGGAAAGAAAGGGAAACTACGAGACACTTTCAGAGTTGAGAGGAAAATGGCCATGGCAGTCACCAGGTTCAGGTTTATGACTTCACAAACAATAGACTAGATGAAAATGCCATATTGATTTTGAATGAAAATTAGGTTTATAAAAAAAATGAATATGGTTGTATTCTTTCAAATATCTTCGTTCTAGAGAACTTACATATCCAAGTGGAAATTCAGGTATGCCTTGAAGCATATACTTGTTTGTGTTTTAGAAAACAACATAATCTGTTTTAGAGTTTCAGTAATAAGAAACATCCAATAAAAAAGAAAAGATGATTATTCTAAGTCATATACAAAAACAAATCCACTGAAAGTTATTTTTAAGGTAAAGTATGCAAGAAACACTTTTTGCATAACATCAAAGAAAGAAAACAAGTTAGATTTAGAATCTGAAGATAGTAGACAAATAATATAAGGGTTAATATTGATAAAATAAGTTATTAAGTCCTGCCACTAATGATGATTAGCAATCTAAAGCTACAATCTACATGATCGTAACAGGAAAAGTAAGAGTGATGAGAAGAAAAGACAAACCGTTTTGACAGAATATGCATATCAGTTAGAATCAAATTAGTAAACTGAATAAGAAATGTGAATACTAAATCATATGTAATTTCCAAAGTATTAACTTTGAAATATGACATTAACTTTGAGTAAACAGGTAGGGAGAAAAGCTCGTTGACAGCCCCAACAGCCATATTTTTCTGACACTAGAACTTGATAAAATGTGGAAATTAAGAACGAGATTCTAAGAATTACATTTTAAAAATTCAGTAACTGGTATTGTGTATTTACTTAAATATTTTCCCAGACTGATGACATGAAAGGAGAAACCCATAGTTCTCTTTTCTCCTTGCCCTTCTTTGTGACTCAGTAAGGGTGCTAACTTAAATTTTTCATCACTTAGAGCAATGTCAGATGGAAAATAGTAAAATGTATTACAGATAGACACAGAACTCACCATAAGAAATTGAGAGACCCTGCTAGAGTTTTATTTTTATTTTTTTTTTTTGTTTTTTTTTAATTTTATTTTTTTCTTATCAGTTACATTTTATTAACTCTGTATCCCAGCCGTGTCCCGATCCCTCATTCCCTCCCAGTCCCTCCCTCCCTCCCTCATCTCCACCGTGCCCCTTTCCAAGTCCACTGATGGGGGGGACCTCTTCCCCATTCATCTGATCCTGTTTTATCAGGTATCTTCAGGACTGGCTGCAAAGCCCTCCTCTGTGGCCTAACAGGACTGCTCCTCCCTTGGGGGGTGGGGAGGCCAAAGAGCCAGTCATTGAGTTCCTGTTAGAAATAGTCCTTGTTCCCCTCACTTTGGGAAACCAATTGGTTACTGAGCTACCACAGGCTACATCTGAGTGGAAGTTCTAGGTTATATCCATACATGGTCCTTGGTTGAATGTCAGTCTCAGAAAAGACCCTGTGCCCAGATATATTTGGTCCTTGTGGAGCTCCTATCCTTTCCCCATCAGACTAACTCCCCTTCTAGAGTTTTATTGTTATAAAGAGACACTGTGACAGACATTCATTTTAAAAAAGCCTTTAAATAGGGTTTGCTTGTCATTTCAGAGGTTTAGCCCATTGTTGTCATTGTGGGGAGCATTTCAGCAGGCAGGCAGACATAGTGCTAGAAAAGCATTTGAGAGTTCTGTACCAGAAAAAGCAGCAGGAAGAGAGAGTAACTGGGCCTGGCTTGGGCTCTTGAATCTTCAAAGCCTATCCTGCTGGCACACCAACTCCAACAAGACCACTTCCTTAATCTCTCTTGGATAATTCCAATCCCTAATGACCAAACATCAAAATATATGAGCTTATGAGGGGAATTCTTATTGAAAACAATGCAAAGATAACACCCAACACTCCCCCTCCTCCAAAATTAATTTTGGCTATTTGTGAAAAGTTTTCTACAGCTTTTTCAACAAAAGATCTCACCTTCTCACTTGGGTTGGGTCATGCAAATTATATCAACAGAATATGCTAACACGTTTATTTTAAAGGAAAGACCAGTGAGGTTTCTAAGTACCAAATTCTGTAGAAGAGAACAGGAACTCCACAAGGAAAGCAACAGAACCAAAAATATCTGCGCACAAGGGTCTTTCCTGAGACTCATACTCCAACCAAGGACTATGCATGGAGATAACCTAAGACCCCTGCACAGATGTAGCCCATGGCAATTAAATATCCAAGTGGGTTCCATTGTAATAGGAACAGGGACTGTCTCTGACATGAACTGATTGGCCTGCTCTTTAATTACCTCCCCCTGACGGGGAAGCAACATTACCAGGCCACAGAAGAAGACGATGCAGCCACTCCTGATGAGACCTAATTCATTAGGATCAGAAGAAAGGAAAAGAAGACCTCCCTTGTCAATGGACTTGGGAAGAGGCATGAATGCAGAGAGTGGAGGAAGAGAGGGGTTGGGGCAGGAGGAGTGAGGGAACCACAGTGGGGATACAAAGTGAATAAAGTATAATTAATAAAGAATAAATTATATATATACATATATATGTATATATATATAAAGAAGACCCTCAAAGTGAAGAGAATTGTAGTCTTAAATATATTTAACTGAAAATGAAAAAAGATAGGAATATAGGAACTAAGTCTTCAACTCAATATATTGGAATATAATAAAATAAAACACAAAATAGGAGCTGGACACAAATTTTTAAAATAGCAATAAATAAATAAATAAATAAATAAATAAATAAATAAAATAGACAGAAAGTACCATAAAAGATAAGTAGAGAACTCAGTAGGTTGGATATTTTTTTCTTTCATATATCTGCACATGTATATATGTAACAAATATTTTTAAAAAGGCTATTAACTTGAGGGAGAATAAAAGGGCATCAAGGGATGTGGGAGGGTCTAGAAGGAGGAAAGTTATATAATTACATTTAAATTAAAAATAAGTACTAGAAACTAGAGAATTTTGGTACATCTTGATAAAAGGAAGAACCCCTTAAGATTGAGAATTGGGACTTGCCTCAAGAAAAAAAAAAAAACATAAATAAAAGGACCAGAATAATTTAATACGCAGAGGATTTAAAATGATGGAAATAAATCATTAATAATGAACATTAATATGCTTGAAATTAACATCCTCTTAAACATATAAAACACCATATTTGAATCAATAAGAAATATAAATATTTCTTAAGAAATATTGGGAATTGCATTCAGCCCACTTAGTTTTATTGAAATGAAATGAATGAGGAGTAATTTCAGGGTTCAGTCCTTGCAAGTAAACTGTGGAAAGATTCAAAGAAGGGATCTTTGAAAGAAGGGGTAAGATCTGTGAGGCAAAAATCCAGCCAAACAATGAAAAATAAAATGTTTCACGATCAGATCTATAAGTGTGAATGACTCTGAAGCTATCATAACTAAGTATGTACAAAACATTCCTTTGGATTCATCTACTTTCCCGACATAAATGTAAATATTATCAACAAATTGAAGCTACAATGTATCAAAGAAAATACATCTGCCAACACATAAATATCATTTCTTCCAAATATGAAAATAGTCATTAATAATGTGCTTCCTTCTCAAAAACTAAGAAAGATTATGATACCCAATATATATATAATGAAACTGGTAGGATCTGTATCTATAACCTGATTTAAAATTTAAAAACAGTAAACTAGAAACTGAATGAAGAAAAAAAAATGTTTAACTTGATAAAAAATAAGCAAGAACAATTTTTAAGCATTATTCTTTTTTAATTTTAATTTCATTTTATTTTTAATTACACTTTATTTATTTTGTATCTCCCCTTCTAGTTCCCTCCCTCCTCCCTTCCCTATCTCTCCTTTCCTCCCCCTTCTCCACTCATGCTTCTCCCCAAGAACACTGTTAGGGGAGGGTTTCTTTTTCTTCCTTCTGATCCTAGTCTATCAGATCTCAACAGTAGTGGCTGCATTGTCTTCCTCTGTGGCCTGGTAAGGCTGCTCTCCCCTCAGGGGGAGGTGATCAAAGAGCAGGCCAATCAGATTATGTCAGAGGCAGTCCCTCTTCCCATTACTATGGAACCCACTTGGACACTGATCTGCCATGGGCTACATCTGTGCAGGGGTTCTAGGTTATCTCCATGCCTGGTACTTGGTTGGAGTATGAGTCTCAGGAAAGACCCCTGTGCTCAGATTTTTGGTTTTGTTGCTCTCTTTGTGGACCTCCTGTCCTCTCCAGATGTTACTATTTCTCACTTCTTTCAAGATGTTGAGACTTATGGCCAAGCAAGAACAATTTAAGTCTTTTTCATTTTTAAAATATTTTGATTTTCATTTTATGTATACTGATGTTTTGTGTTTGTGTGTACCCTGGAACTGGAGTTACAAATGGTTGTGAGCAGCAATGTGGGCTTTGAGAATAAGACCAGAGTCCTATGAAATAGCAAACAGTGCTCTTGAATGATAAGTCATCATTCCAGCTCTAAGAGTATTTTTTTCTCAGACAGCTGCTGATCTATTATTTTTATTAGAAAGAGTAGACCCATTTAAAATATGAGAAAATATTATTTTTTTGCTTATTTTCTTTTTAACATAATTTTTATTTATTACAATTTATTCACTTTATATCCCAACTGTAGACTGCAGCCTTTCTTAACTCAAATGCACACACCATGCATTCCCAAATGAATGATGCTTCTTACATTTTAAAATGCAAGTGATTACATAGGTAAAATCTCTACCCTGAGATATTAGCACTTAAAATACACAGACACACAAACACAGACACACACACATGCACATACCACTAACACCTTTCTTATGTTTAGTGTTTGGGTGTTTACTGTCCTTTCCCAGAGGAAATGAAACTATTATAATTTTTGCTTTTCATTTTCCTATGATTTTTAGCTAGATATTTCCTCCTTTTGTTTCCTGCAAACAAAATCCAACAGGACATTTTTTTGTGTCTAATATTTGGAAGTTGTTCAAACATTTTAAATGACCTAAATGATTGCCAGATAGATAGATAGATAGATAGATAGATAGATAGATAGATAGATAGATAGAGACAGAGACAGAAATATAGATAATAGATGATTTTTACTGGGTACTATTGAGGTCAAGTTCACTGAATGGAGACATGCCAGGACCATAAGTAAAATATAACATAAACCCCAGCTGTTTAGAAATGGGAGTTATGAATCCTCTTGCCACCAAATACTCGGGAGCTTTTTATATATAAGAAGCCTAATGCCATTTTTTTTTCTCTTTTTTTGTTATTTTGTTATTTACTTTTTAATATTAGTTACAGTTTATTAACTTTGTATCCCACTCCCTCATTCCCTCCCAATCCCACACTCCCTTCCTCATCTCCTCCCTGCCCACTTCCAAGTCCACTGATAGGGGGGACCTCCTCCCCTTTCATCTGAGCCTGGTTTATCAGGTGTCTTCAGGACAGATGCCCCTATGTGCTGGACTCAGTGGTGAACATGTGAAATACCGGAACTCAGGGAGACGGAGGCAAGCGATAAGGCCGCCTGGCCGCCCACTCCATCAAGCACACATAAGTCCAAGGTGGTTACAATTATCATAAGACTACTGGTAATGATTACATATCAGAAATTACTTTTCTCAGAGCAAAGTCCAAATTAGGGATCATCTCCCTTTGCAATATTACTTATCCCTTCCTTCGTGAGCATGTACTGTTTTTGCACTTTGATTCCCAGATTCCACTTCAGGTCGCTCACTAGCACCTGTGACTTTGGCTCCAGGGGATCAGGCCAAAGAATATTTTAACTGATGTCAGAAATAAACCCTAACAGTTGACTTTAAGATCACTTTTATTTATATTGATCACTTTTAATTATATATAGTTCATAGAACAAAATATAAAGAAAGAAACTTAATATCAAACATATTTATGAAAACTGAATATGATGATTAGGAAAGAGAGAAAGGGTACATGATTACTGATAACTAAACATTATGAATTGCAATTTATGAAAAGCCCTACAAATTTTTTAATTAGTATGGGTATATGATTAGCCTACAAATACCAACCAACTTTTTCTATATAAAAACATAATCTTTACATAGTACAGAAAAATAAAATTCAAAGTAACTGGAAAAAATAAATAAGCAATATAAGAAGAAAATACAATTCTTTAAAAATATTGAACTTGAATGACATAACTAGAGAAACTAAATAGAAACAAGATATTTCAGCCAGAATAATATTGGACTAATTTTATTTTCCTTATCCAAATAAAAGCAATGTTTGACTACTACAAATGAAAAAAAAAAAAGTAATTTGATGACAAACTGATAGTAAATCATTTTGAAAGAGACTTATTCAAAAATAAGCTAAAATGGCTTGAAACAGAAAAAAAGGTGAAGATTTTTTCCTCATGAATAGTTGAGTTAAAAAGTCTGCAAAATTATAATAATGTGTAACGTGACAAATTGAAGAGACTAAGGTATTTACTGGTAAAAATTTCAATTAATTGCTTTGAGATATCAAGCTTTCTATTTAGAACATATGCGTGTGTGTGTTCATATATAATACACATAACCACTTATGTGTTTTTAAACCTCCTGCTGCACATAAAATATAATTTATGAATTAAAGAGAGATATTTAGTCAATAATACCATCAAAAAACATAAAAAAGCTGAAAACACTTTTCACCATTTTTAAAAATTAATTTATTTTTATTGTTACAGTTTATTCACTTTGTATCCCAGCTGTAGCCCCTCCTTCATTCCCTCCCAATCCCACCCTCCCTCCCTAATCTCCTCCAATGCCCACTCCAAGTCCATTAGTAGGGGAGGGCCTGCTCCCCTTCCCTCTGACCCTAGCATATCAGGTCCCATCGGGACTAACTGTATTGTGTTCCTCTGTGGCCTGCTAGGCTGCTCCCCCTCAGGAGGAGGTGATCAAAGAGCCAGCCACTGAGTTCATGTCAGAGACAGCCCCTGTTCACCTTACTAGAGAACCCACTTGGAGACTGAGCTGCCATGGGCTACATCCGTGCAGGGGTTATAAATTATCTCCATGCATGGTCCTTGGTTGAAATATCAGTCTCAGAAAATATCCCTGGGCCCATATTACTTGGTTTGGTTGCTCTCCTTGTGGAGCTAGCTCCTATCACCTCCACATCTTTCAATCTCCTTGTTCTTTCATAAGATCAAAAACTCAAGTGACAATACATGCTGGAGAGGATGTGCAGAAAGGGGAACCCACCTCCATTGTTGTTGGGAATGTAAACTTGTAACACCACTTTGGAAATCAATCTGGTATTTTTTTTCAGACAATTAGGAATAGCGCTTCCTCAAGATCCAGTTATACCACCCCTAGACATATATCCAAAATACGCTCAGGGACATTTGCCCAACCATGTTTATAGCAGCTTTATTTGTAATAGTCAGAACATGGAAACAACCCAGATGTCCATCATGAAATTTGCAGGCAAATGGTGGGATCTAGAAAAGATCATACTGAGTGAGGTATCCCAGAAGCAGAAAGACACACATGGTATATATTCACTTATAAGTGGATATTAGGCATATAATATAGGATAAACATACTAAAATCTGTACACCTAAAGAAGCTACTCAAGAAGGAAGACCCTTGGAAGCATGATCAATCCTCACCCGGAAAGGCAATTCAGACAGACATAAGAAGAGGGAGAAAGCAGGCAACAGGGCAGAAGCCTAACACTGATGGCCTCTGAAAGACTGCCCAACAAAGTATCAAAGCAGAGCCTGAGATTCATAGTCAAACTTTGGGCAGAAAGCAAGGAAACTTTTCAGCATTTTAAAATAAATTTCTCTAATTTTAATTGATGTCATCAAAATGGTGAAACTATAAACATGAAAAAAATCCTAGATTTACAAAGGCATAAAATTCACTTTTCGGAAAAAGATTGCTGCCACATTAGAGTGAAGCTATACCCTAAAGGTGTAATTCAACAAACATAATATATTCTAATCCAATTGAGAAATAACAGAAAATCCAGTCTAATAGAAATTAAAATGTCACATCTCTTAGTACAAAAGCATTAAAAGATCTGGGATTCTCTGTGGAGGAAGAAATGATCTATTTTTTACTATAATCTTACATATGAATAATAATTACTAAATTAAATCTTTTCTTAAAACAAGCATTTTCCAAATAAAAGCAGTAGAACTCTGGAATAACACATAACGACTTGATGATGGTCTGTGTATGGAAAAGTGCTTAATACTGTGGGTTTGAGCACGACTCTTCTTACATTTTTTCACTTTTTAACTACAGTAGATATGTCTACATTGCACTGTGATTATAAGTACAAGTGAGGAGGCAGGAAAAGTGTCAGCTCTGTCAGCAGTAGTGGAGAGATCATAGAGAGGGAGTTCTATAGATTTGAACTTCAATCCATTGCTCTGCCAGTGGGAAACAGTTATAGAGAAGGAGCTGAGCCATCCCCAGCAAAAGCAGCCACAAGCCAACTTATTCCAGACAATTTCTCATGGAAATTTTCTTTCCAAGTGATTCTATATTGTAAGCAGACAAAAGTATTGAAGACAATACTCAATAAATATTTAAAAGTAAATGAGCAAACCTTTAAATTTACACAGACGTTAAGTCATGATGTAGATGTTATAACACATTCTTTCACATATTTGGTAAAAGTCTGTGAGTTCCTCCTTTCATCTTAAATAATAAGTCAGCTCCATTACTTCCTGATTGTCCTTCAGTCTCTCTAATACATGATAGAATTGACATTTGATTTATCTTTTTTTTAAATTTCAAGCTTACAATATTAATATGTAACACTCAGAATCTGTTATATACTATATATCTCACATATCACTTTTCCTGAATAAGGCTATATTTACCAAATTAACAAAGGAATGAATGAAAAAATGAAATGACCTCAACCTTTAAAGAAATCCTGGTTTATTTTTTTTTTTTGGAAGGAAAAGATTTATTTAGATAAAACATCCAGGTCACAGATCACAGTCCATCATTAAGGAATGCCGAGGTAGAAACTCAAGAAGTCTGGGAACCAGGAGGCAAGAATTGAAGCGAGACCACAGAGGAACACTTTTTCCTGTCATTCTCCAAATGGCTTGCTCTTACAATCTATGACCAGCTGTCCAGGGTGGCACCGACCACCACGGGCTGGGCCCTCTCACATCAAAGATTAATTGAGAAACTGAATCACAGATCTGCACACAGGTCATCTTCTCAGTTGAAGTTTCGTCTTCCCAGATGACCTTGGCATGTGTCTGTTTCAACAACACAAAACCTAACTTGCATGCTGACTTTAATAGAGTCTATTTTACAGTTTTCCATTTCTAAAATGTTGTGTGTGCACATGCATGTGTGTATATAGGGGTATCTGTTCACTAAAGTTAAATGTTCCTACTGATTACATGAAATGGATAAAGAAAATGAAAAGTTAGCAACCACTGGCATTATTTTTAAATTGCTTCTTTTTTTTTTTTTTTTTCAATGCAGTTTATTCAGGAACCTTGAACAATCATCTGACCCTGGGGAAAGCCAGCCCACAGCTTAAATAGCCTCTGGGTAGCCAACCCAGGCGTGCCACGTGGGCAATGCAGATAGGTCCACATACATGGAAGCAAGCCAGATCCTCAGCCTTAGCCAAATGTGGAATTGTTCGTGACAGAGAGCACTCACCATCTGGAAGGTGGAAGGCAGAAACCAGCTCCATCTTTAAGGCATAGCATTCCGCAGCTCTCTACAGTTCCCCCTCTTTGTTTTAGACGCATCAGGCAAGAGTAGAGGTCTGATCTCTGATATTAGAAATAAATTGGGACTTTGTACCGATGTTCGTTTAGGTGTCATCCACCCAAAGAGCATCAGACCCGTCCGATACCTTTTTCTCAGAGGCGGGACCTGGGGCATCAACCTGCATGCAACCAGACATGCTCTTCTCTGGGTCCAAAGCGGCTGACCCTGAGTGCAGTGCTTAGCCTCACATCCTGAGCATAACATTTTAGCTTTTTATGGTAGCCAACCATGCTTGGGGAAAATGTCCTGCTTCAATGGCTGTAAAGGCCTGAATGATCATGGCTGCATCACACTGTTGTGAGACTCTAATCTTGCATATATACCACAGGCAAACAAAGGAGACCAACACCAGAAGGCCTGCTAACGCTCCCATGCCCACCCATTCCTTCAGATGATTCATGGCTGCAGCAATCCATGATGATAATCCTGTGGCTAGTCCTGCGTCCACTCTGGTAGAATTTACTGTGACAATGGCCACTCTCAGCTGCTCCATCGTAGTATCGAATTCTCCAGTCCAATTACCTAAAATATAGCTCGACAATTGTTTAGACAGATTTGCAGCACAGGAAAAATTCTCATGTTATATGCTAGTGACTCAAAGTCCAGCATATTTTCATTGACAGCCAAGTTGAGCGATTTGCCATAGGGTATCAATTTGCTCCTGCACGAGGTCAATCCTCTGATTGAACACCATCAAGCTTCCTTTTAGTTGAACATTAATTCCTTTATGTACAACTAAGGCATGAGCTACATTGGCTAAATGATTGTTCAGGGTCTGAGCAGTCTGCCCAGTATGATTCATGGCTAATGCCCCGGTGGTAGCTCTAACAGCCGCCAATGAGATGGTAGTAACAATGATGGCTGTAGTTCCAAGATCCCTTTTCTGTCTGGAGAGAGTCATAGTGTGAGGGGCATCAACGGGCACAGGCATGCAGTGAGGCATGCGAGTAACCTGGGCATACCTAAATTTACTAGCGTTCCAGCATTGGGCAAAAAAGCAAGTATTACCACAATTACTTGGCTCTATCTGGCTAATAATGAATAAAAATGGGGGATATAGACAAACAGGTGTGGGCTTATAGGAAAAATAATGAGAAGCCTTAACCCCCTCGTTGGAACATCCTGCGTCAGTTCTAGAACTAGCATTGGTGGTGCCCGAGGTCTGAGTAGGTTCAGGAGACCATTGCCCCCAGGGGCGAGACGTGCTCCATGCCAATTGACTAACTCCATGCTTTCCTCCACTTTTGAAAGTCATTTAAGGTTCTTAAATTATTTTTTTCCTTTTTTTTTTAATTTTTCATCAATTACACTTTATTCATTCTGCATCCCCCCATAAGCCCCTCCCTCCTCCCCTCCCAATCCCACCCTCCCTCCTCCCTCTGCTTGCATGCCACTCCCCAAGTCCACTAATAGGGGAGGTTCTCCTCTCCTTTCTGATCTTAGTCTGTCAGTTCCCATCAAAAGTGGCTGCATTGTCCTCTACTATGGCCTGGTAAGGCTGCTCCCCCCCAGAGGGAGGTGATCAAAGAGCAGGCCAATCATATTATGTCAGAGGCAGTCCCTCTTCACATTACTATGTAACCCAATTGGACTCTGAACTGCCCTGGGCTACATTTGTGCAGGGGTTCTGGGTTATCTCTATGAATAGTCCTTGGTTGGAGTATGAGTCTCTGGGAAGTTCCCTGTGTTCAAATTTTCTTGTTCTGTTGCTCTCCTTGTGGAGACCCTGTCCTCTCCAGCTCTTACTATTTCCCAGTTCTTACCTAAAATTCCATTCACTCTGCCCAACAGTTGCCCATCAGGCTCAGCATCTGCTTTGATAGTCTGAAGGGCAGAGGCTTTCAGAGGCCCTCTGTGGTAGGTTCCTAGGTTGTTTCCTGTTTTCTTCTTCTTCTGATGTCCATCCTCTTTGCCTTTCAGGATGGGGATTGGACATTTTAGTTAGGGTCCTCTCTCTTGCTTAGTTTCTTTAGATGCACAGGTTTTAGTGGGTTTGTCCTATGTTGTATGTCTATATGAGTGAGTATATACCATGTGTGTCTTTTTGCTTCTGGGACAACTCACTCAGGATGATCCTTTCCAGATCCCACCATTTACCTGCGAATTTCATGATTTCCTTATTTTTCATTGCTGAGTAATATTCCATTGTGTAGATGTACCACAATTTCTGCATCCATTCTTCAGTTGAGGGGCATCTGGGTTGTTTCCAGCTTCTGGCTATTACAAATAAAGCTGCTACCATCATGGTTGAGCAAATGTCCTTTTTGTGTACTTGAGCCTCTTTTGGATATATGCCCAGTAATGGTATGGCTGGATCTTGAGGAAGTGCTATTCCTAGTTGTCTGAGAAAACGCCAGATTGATTTCCAGAGTGGTTGTACAAGTTTACATTTCCACCAGCAGTACAGAAGGGTTCCCCTTTCTCCACAACCTCTCCAGCATGTGTTGTCACTTGAGTTTTTGATCTTGGCCATTCTCATGGGTGTGAGGTGACATCTCAGGGTTGTTTTGATTTGCATTTCCCTAATGGCTAGTGAGGTTGAGCATTTCTTTAAGTGCTTCTCTGCCATTCGGTATTCCTCTACAGAGAATTCTGTGTTTAGCTCTGTTCCCCATTGAAATCCTGGTTTATAATGAGTTAAGAAGTCTGTGTCTGCCACAGAAATTTCATTTTTGGATATAAATGTTGAAGAGAGCCTTGAAAAAGGAAGGGTTTTATCTAGCTTTCTTAGGATTATTCTCAATTTCTTCAGCAATTATCACCTACTTTTCTCTGTTGGAACATCATTTCTGATGATTATCATAATTGTGACATAGTAATTACATTTGGTGTTTAACCAAAGGCACCATTAGTAATTACTTTTACAACAGTTTTACTCAGTCAATATCAACTGGTGTGATCTCTCACATTTGACCCTGTACATCCTGACACTGTGAAAGACCCACTCTGAGAAGTAATTACCTGGGATGTGGCCACAGGGACCTCAGAGAACTGCAGTACCCCCCAAAAATTCATCTTAATGAGTGGCCTTTGAGTCTTCACCTCCACCTCTTCCCATTGCTTTCATAAAATGAAGGTTTCTCTAATTAAGAGCATAATATCAGCTCACAAGACAGAATGCAAATTACATCAAAAACAGAAAATAAATAGCCTCAAAGAAATAGCATTGTATTCTCCAAAAGTAAACTGCATGCATTTTTCATCCTTAAAGAAAATGATCATGATCAAGAATGGAATAATTATGCTGCAATTATTAACACCTGAGCTCCTCAAAATCTCATTGATATATTGCCCTGTCCTTCAATTCATTTGTCCTCATAAAGTCAAACAGAATCTCCCCTGATGTCTAAATACATAATGGCTGAGTAAGGCGAAAACTGCAATTACATATGAAGAGTAAGAAAGAGGGCTAAAGAGGATCTATTTCTTCTGACAATGCTTGTCAGCTTTGATTTGATGATGGGGAGATCAAGACAGAAAAATTACATAAACATTTAAGGCTTATCTTTTGCTCACCAGAAAAAAAATATCTATAAAGGTATAGATACAGATATCTGTATATGTATAGATAGATAGGTATCTATGTCTATACATATACATATATATATATATATGACTGTATGCTAAGGATTGTACTTGTTTGTTTGTTGTTTAGGAAGCATTTATAATTTCCTTTCATGAGGAAGTTATTTGAGGGTTTGTTATTTTAGTAATGTCAGGTGATACCTGTTAAGTATCCTAACAGAAAAATTAAAACAAAACGGATAATGTTTGATATACAATCTTGGATTTCTAACTCGTCACAAGCATAACATTTAATGATCCATTAGAATGATGTTTTCTAGATGGCTTTTATTATGCATGTACAGCAGGACTTGCTTCAGAATTCCTTCCCCTAAAAGAAGAAATGGAGAAGAAGAGATATGATAGGCTGCCTCACTTATTAAAAGAATATGAGATTCGGGATTTCTGTTCAAAGGCAAGATGCCCACCAGGGAATATCAAGTTCAAATATGATTTCTATCTTTTAGAGTTCACTGTGCAAGCTAAGTAAACATGTTATTTTAGAGAGTTCAGAGACAAGGACTGGCTTCTCCTTCTTTTGGCACATACCTAAGCTGTTCTCTTTCTCAGTTCCTCTTTCCAGAGATATGGAAGAAAATGAGGCGATGAGCATCTTGAGAAACAAGCAGAGATGTAGTCATAAAAGATAGCTGGATTAATTGAGGCACACTGGTGTTCACTGTATCATTTTGGTTTTCTAGGCACTGTCTTCAGATTTTTATTCTTTGCCTATTATTAGTGTGTTAAAACTAAAATTGAATTATATATATAATTATATATAGTTTATATATACACACATATATATATAGTTTATATATACGTATATTATATATAATATACGTATATATAATGTAATATTTATATTAAAAATTAAGTTTTTGGGTTATTGGATTAAAGTTTAATGCACAAGCCTGAACAAACTCCAGACACATCTGGCAACCTGCAAAGAGGAACCAGTATTACAAAGAGGAATCAGTATTACAGCCTTCTTTCCCAGCCACTATAAATACTGTTGCTAGGAAATGGGTGGAGATTGCCTCCACCCCTAGCAACAGCCAAACAAATGAAAAGAGACCTGTTAATGGTTTTGGCACCTTCCCAATCAATTTAAAATGCAACAGCCCTTTTTGTGTTTCAACCAATAGATGCTTGTCAGGCTGGAATTCCTCTGCTTTGGGCATGCTGGGAGGGACTGGGAGCTATAAAATCATGCCCAATCTTGAGCTCCAGGCTCTCAGTCAGATACCAGTGCCTTGGTGTCTGTGAGAGTCCCAGCTGAAGATGCAAATGAAGATCCTCCTGTGTGTTTTGCAACAGACTTGATTCCTGGTGGTCTTCTGGGGTCTACTGAATCAGACACAACATATTGAGATACATTATAAAGATAGAATATCATAAACGTTTTTTTAACTCTATGCTTTTCAAGGTAAACTTTGATTCTAGAATGGAGAAATGGTTTGTATAAAGCAAAGCGGAATTCCTCATAGAGGCTGCCCCTGTTCTTCACTAGGGGATCCACATGGAAGACAGAGGGAGGGTAGGACTTGGGGAATTGAAGGAGGGAGTTCAATCATTATCTATAATGAATATACTGTGAAGAAAAAAAATAAAATTTATTTTAAAAAAAGGAAGCAAAGCTGAAACAGAGACAGGAGAAGGCAAATTAACATCTCTAAATTGAGCTTGCAAGCACTCTATTTTTGTTTGGTTGGGTTTTTTGTTGTTGTTGTTTATTTGTTTGTTTGTTTTTGAGACAGGGTCTAACCCTGCAGCCTTGGCTGGCTTCAAATTCTCCATGTAAAGCGGGCTGGCCTCTAACTCACAGGGATCTTCTTGCCTCAGCTTCTCAAGCACTGCTATTAATGGCAAACTCTAGCAAGCCAGGCTATTTATTTACTTATAGGATTAGCAGGAAAAGAATGCTAATGCATTTCCTCTTGTGTTATTTGTACTTAATTCCATTAGTCAGAGTAGGGTTTTGTGTTTCTGAATGCAAGAAGAAATCTGGACACCTGTCAGAATGGCTAAGGTCAAAAACTCAAGTGACAGTACATGATGGCAAGGATGTGAGGCAAGGAGAACACTCCTTCATTGCTGGAGTGCAAATCTGTAAAAGAGTGTTGGAAATCAGTCTGGAAGTTTCTCATAAAATTGGAAATAGTTCTATGCCAAGATCTAGCTATGCCACCCCTGGGCATGTACTCAAAAGGTATACCACCATACCACAAAACCACTTGCTTAAGTATGTCCAGAGCAGCTTTATTCATAAAAGCCAGAACCTGGAAACAACCTATATGTCCCCCAACCGAAGAATGGATAAGATAATGTGGTACATTTACACAGCAGAAAGTATTCCATTCCACTCATGAAATTTACAGGAAAATGGGTGGAATTAGAAAATATCATCCTGAGGGAGGTAACCCAGACCCAGAAAGACATGCTTGGTATGTATTCACTTATAAGTGGAAGTTAGCCATAAAGTATAAGATAACCATGCTACAATTAAGACCCAAAAGCTAAGTAACAAGGAGGGCACAGGGAGGATTCTTGAATCTCACTCAAAAGGGGAAATAAAATGGACATCTGAAGTAGATGGGGGGAAGGAACTCAGTGGGAGAAAGAGTGGGAGTGAGAATAAAGCTGGGATCAGAACCATGGAAGAGGAATAGAGGACTGGGAGAAAGAATGGAAATCTACCTGGGGGTGCATCTCTGGGAAGGAGAGGCTCCCAGGAGTCTTTAGTGGTTACCCTACCTGAGATTCATATTGGGACTTCCAATACAGGAAGGGAGTCACCAAACCACCTATAAATTTTGGATCCACATTTGGCAAAGGCTGAGGATCTAGCTTGCTTCCATGTATGTGGACCTATCTGCATTGCCCACGTGGCACGCTGGGGTTGGCTACCCAGAGGCTATTTAAGCTGTGGGCTGGCTTTCCCCAGGGTCCGATGATTGTTCAAGGTTCCTGAATAAACTGCATTGAAAAAAAAAATTTGGATCCAATATTTTTCCTGCTTACAAGAAGTGCCAGGAGAAAGATGAAGCAGAGATTGAAGGAAAGACCGACTAATTGACACTCTGCTATTATTGTAAACAGGAACCTAGCATAACTGTCTTCTGAGAGGCTTCAACCAGCCACTGGTGGAAACAGAGGCAGAGACCCACTGCCAAACAATAGTCTGAGCTCTGGAGTCTTGTGGAGGATTGGGAGGAAAGAAAAAGGGATCCAGTGGGTCAAGGATACTACAACAAGACCTACAGAATAAACTAACCTGTGCTCACGGGGTCTCACAGAGGCTGAACCACCAGCAAAATAGCATGCCTGGGCTTGACTTAGGGCCCTTACACATATTTAGCAGATGTGCAGTTTGTTCATCCTGTGGGTCCTCTAACAATGGGAATAGAGGCTGTCTCTGACTCTGTTGCCTGCTCTTGGATCCCTTTCCCCTAGCTGGGTTTCTTTATCTGGCCTTAATGGAAGGAGATGCACTCAGTCCTGCTGCAACTTGAGGTGCTAGGGTGGTTTGGTACCCCTTGGGGTCTCCCCCTCTCTGAGAAGAAGGAGAAAGGGGAACATGGGAGGCCAGGAGGAACTGGAAGGAAAGGAGGCAGAGAGATGGGATGAGGCTGTAAAATTGTAAAATGATTACATAAATAAATTAATGAAAAAATAATCAAAGCACAGGTCTTGAAAATGAGCTGGTACATACAAGTAAAAAGAAAAATTTAAAGCCTTTTGACCTTTTAAAAAACTTTAGAAAGTGGCTTCTTTGCCGCTATTTCATTATTTTTTGTCTCATCCATAAAGTGTGTGTTCTCTGTGTACTTCAACCATCCTATGTGAAAAAAAAATAACTTTAAAAAGCAGGTATGATATTTCAGCTAAATAGAATGAATTAATGCTACAGTAATTTTCTGAATGGAAAATGAAGATTGAGATAAAATTGATGTCTAATAGTAATAGAGAGATCAGGTAGAATAGCTTGTGTAAGAACAGGACAAGGATAAAAGAGTGGGGAGGACATAGTGTCTGCTTTTAAAATTCCTGGAGTCTGGGTTCTTTGTGAAAGTCTGAACCATTAATTTGATCTCTAACTAATATTAATATTGGAGTGTAGTGGAAAGTCTGTAGCAGAACCTTATTTGGGGCAGTAGGCAGTTTCTGATGCTCTTTTTTGAGGTATGTGTTTCTCTGATCCTTAGCACTCCTCTGATATCATAAATTGAGCACCTTTCCATTGACACTCCCTTACACAGAGATGTGCTGTCTCACAACAGGCCCAGGAGCAATGACCCAAGAGCAATCGTTGAGCTGAAATAAATCTTTCCTCTTTATGTTTATCTCAGCAATTGGGACTTGGTGACAGAAAGCTAACACAGTCCTGACATGAAGCACTGAGCAGACAGATTTCTATGAGAGCTTCTGGTAAAAGTTTAAAAAACGATGGATGAAATCTTGGTCTCTGAAGGCAAACAGAGAGTGGATGTCATCATTAATGATGTAGCAGCAGGTTCATGCGTGCTGCAAAGGAAGAGTGCAGCCTTGAGGTTTACCAGCACTTTAGCATCAACCATTGTTCCTCCTGACTGCTGAATAGTTATTCTCAAATATATATTTGAGAGTGAGCGTTAACTAGCTGATTTTATATGTAAAGCAACCTTCTAGTGCCAGGAGAATGGAGGATGTTATCAAACACATGTTAGTATTTAAACGTGTTGTATATGATTGATAGAGAGAAAAACAGCCATAATGTTACATACAGCAAAAACTAAGAATGTAGCAACAAATTAAAGAAATGTAATTAAAAAAAAAGGCAGCCCCTGCTCCCTCTGTCAGGAACTCAGTTGCCTGCTCTTGGATCACTTGCCCCTGATGATGCAGCCTCGCCAGGCCCAGAGGAAGATGATCCAGGCAGTCCTGATGAGATTTAACAAGCTATGGGCAGATGGCAATGGTGAAGAATTCCCTCTTTCAGTGGACTAGAGGAAGAGGATGGGAGGAAGAGGGAGGTAGGGTGGAACTGGGGGTAGTGGAGGGGAGGGGCTTCAAACAGGATATATAATGAATACATTGTGAAGAAAGAATAAATATTTAAATTTAAAAAAGTGTATTTTTTTGGTCAGTAGCTTTGAAGTTTCCTGCTGTTTCTCTGCTTTGGTGAGAAAGCTTGAGAAACATACCCTATAAAGAAAGCTATTGTTCTCAAATTTTAATTAATTTCCCTTCTTTTAAAATCTATTTTATGGGGGCTGGAAAGATAGTTCAGCAGTTAGGAGCACTGGTGAACTTCCAGAGGACCTGGGCTCAATTCTCAGCACCTACATGGTGGCCTACAGTTGTCTGCAGCTCCAGTTCCAGGAGACCTAACGCCCCTATACAGACATACCTGCAGGCAAAACACAAATGTGCATGAATTAAAAGCGAATAAATCATTCAGAACAAGTGAAAGCCATTGGGGGGGTGTTATTGGTTATTTTGAGTCTGCTATTATAAAGACTTTCATATTAAATTGATTCAAAAAACTGACCTTTGTAACCTAAACATCTATTATCTGATATTTCTTTGGGCTTAACTATGGGGGGGGCTTCTGTGCATACATAATTACGATTATTTTCTAGTTGATCTCTTTCATGTACATTTTATTCATAACCAAGCCATTCATAACTGAAAAAGTATAAGAAATTTATTTTTCTACCACCTACACAGGTAAAGTATTTCCTGCTATATTTATTTATTTTTTTTAATTTCTTCTTAATTCAGGCAGTGTCTCACAAATACAAAAATATGATCTCTATATTAAAAGTCTTAATGTCGAGAAAAACATACCTGTTTATGACTTGCATATATAGTGATATCATTAATGATATGCAGTATTTCTTAGTACAAAATCAAATATACTAAAAGCCATCTTATTTATTAAATAAAATAAACAACAATGATAAAATGAAAATATTTTCAATATCCTATTTAATGACAAAAGACAGAAAGAGGAAAAGGAAGAGACTAAGGGATATTAATCGGTTAACAGTTATACATAATGAAAGGAACAATTGGACATATTGCTTTAAACCTTAATTTAAATCTCATGTCTCTAAAGCCACTGTCCCTTGTCTACAAGTAAATTGTTTACCCAAATCTTAGAGAGAAGAACTGATTCTCCCTCTGGACTGCACCCCCATTGCAACAATCACTTGATCCAGGGTTTTCTGCTTCATATTACACATTTACTTCTAATGTAGGTCATTGGATTTTCCTTTTTTTCAAGGTGTATAACAAATGCTCTTCAGTCTGGTCCAACAGTCACCATGTCCTGCTTCCAGTCATTAGGGAACTGGTTCCAAGGTCTGGCCCTGTTTTGGGACAGCACCTGTCATCTTTGAGTAAATCTTTTGTAGTAGAAATATCATCTCTTTGTTTTAATATAACAATTCCATGACCCAAGGAAACATTTTAATTAGAAATGTAGATGATGAATAATTTAATTAAAAGTATATGAAATAATAAATTTTTGACTGATATAATTTAAACAGTTGATGCTGTCAATGTAAAGATACATGCAGCTATATTTTACATTTCCAAATTCTAAATTTGATTTTTAACTTAAGCATAATTTATTTTTATTTTATTAATTAAAAACAATTAATATATTGTTTTTATAATTATATGTATCTAATTCTGATGGATAATTAATCCTGTATTCAGAATTCTTTGAGGAATTTGCAGAAGAAAGTAGCAATATTATACTTTAATCTTGTCTGTAGTGGTTTGAAATATGGTTGTCTTTTCTGAGACTGACATTCAACCAAGGACCATGTATGGATATAACCTAGAACCTCCACTCAAATGTAGCCTGTGGTAGCTCAGTAACCAATTGGTTTCCCAAAGTGAGAGGAACAAGGACTATTTCTAACAGGAACTCAATGACTGGCTCTTTGGTCTCCCCACCCCCAAAGGGAGGAGCAGTCCTGTTAGGCCACAGAGGAGGGCTTTGCAGCCAGTCCTGAAGATACCTGATAAAACAGGATCAGATGAATGGGGAGGAGGTCCCCCCCATCAGTGGACTTGGAAAGGGGCACGGTGGAGATGAGGGAGGGAGGGAGGGACTGGGAGGGAATGAGGGATCGGGACACGGCTGGGATACAGAGTTAATAAAATGTAACTGATAAAAAAAATAAAAAATTAAAAAAAGAAATAAAAAAAAGAAATATGGTTGTCTTCTTAATTTGTAATAAACATCTCATTGAAATTTGCACAGAGATTTAAGAAACCTAGAATTATATGATGTAAGGGTGCTACTGGAAATTGGTGGACCAATGCTAAACTCTCATTCTCTTGAAAGGAGAGTGCCTC